>NC_044255.1:5238533-5838533 GCF_003957555.1 Calypte anna | reverse complement strand
ACAGTTAATAGCATTTCTAAATGTTGTAATTTTGCATACAATTGGAGTGGTCAGAGATTGTATGATACAACTGATCAGTGATAGTTTGCACCCTTCAAAAAAAATCATCATTTTTTAGTATAAATGTTAACCATTGTAATTATCTTCTCTGGAAAATGTCTCTAATTGATAGCAGTAACATGTAAGTGTCAGGAATTTTTATAGGTGGGGAATTGCTGAGCCCCTTACGGGTGTTTAAACCATCTAAAAATAAAACTACTTAATGACCTACTTGCTAAGATGTTAAAAAATAATAATAATTCATATTGGGTGGCTAGCTCTGCCGGTAAGGAGGCAAATCTTGTTTGCTGATATTTTTGAAATGTCTCAATTATAGATCAGTGAAGGAAAAGGATGGGTTTCAATATTTCTGGAGGCAAAAATTGCTTGCCACTGAATACCTCTCTAATTATGATAAATTATGAGAGTTGGTTTTCTTTAACCACTTAGACATGTATCAGTGGTTGAAGAAAATATATTGTGTATAATAATACAATATATATAATTTATAATATAGTATATACCATATATTATATATATATGTATATAAAGATTGTGAATTGTTTTTTCAAAACTGAAATAACCTATAATAATGGGAGAGAAAATGGAGTTTTCTGGATGGCTACAGCTGCTGGGAGCCAGCATGCATAAGCCTGGACCATGGCACTCTGAAATACGGAAATATTTTGGCTGTAGTCAGCTGGACTTTGGCCAGGCACTCTGTTGCCTGGTCTTGCTGTTCCTTTTTGCCTTGCTGTAAAAAGAGCTGTTGCATGATATGCAGAACACCAGAGCTTTCACCCCCTTTGGGATCCAGCCCAGAGCCTAGGGAAATCCCCAGCAGCAATGGACAAACTCCTTTGGTGCTTCAACCAGCCCTGGAGTGGCTTTCAGTGTTCAGTCTTCTCCCATCTGTCTTCCCAGTGATGTGGAAGTGAAGGGAGTTTTGTCCCTGTTAGTCCTGGGGAGCACCAGGGGATTTCCTCTCTGTTCCAGCCCAAGAACCTTTTGTGGGCCTGTTGAAAGAACTCAGTGCTGGCAGCCTGATGTACATTTTACATTCTTCCAGCTTGCTAATCCTGCTCAGGGAAAGGCTGGAGGAATACAAAAAGCCTGGGGGAATGTTGCCAGCAGCAGTGATTTTTAACTACTCTGCCTTTGGAGTTTTCTTCTTAGCTTTTTTTCCTATGACCATCTTAGTGCAAAAAAAAAACCCCAAAAACCCACAATCAAGTGACAATTCATTTGTTGAGACACAGGCAGGGATGTGACTGAATAAATATCTAAAGCACAGGCAGTGGGACTGCCTGTAGTTTAACTACTCTGACGTTGCAGTTTCTTCTTAGCTTTTTTTCCTATGACCATCTTAGTACAAAAAAAAAACCAACCCAAACACCCCACAACCAAGTGACAATTCATTTGTTGAGACACAGGCAGGGATGTGACTGAATAAATATCTAAAGCACAGGCAGTGGGACTGCCTGTAGTTTAACTACTCTGACGTTGCAGTTTCTTCTTAGCTTTTTTTCCTATGACCATCTTAGTACAAAAAAAAAACCAACCCAAACACCCCACAACCAAGTGACAATTCATTTGTTGAGACAGAGGCAGGGATGTGACTGAATAAACATCTGAAGCACAGGCAATGGGACTGCCTGAAGTGAGCCAGCCATGTATGTCCTGTTCCAGTGTAAAGGAGGCAGTGGGAAACATCAAGCCCCTCTGGAAGAGTTACAGAGAAATAGCAGTGTCCATGCAAACATGTGAGTGGGAAAACTTGGGTGTGTTGAAAGGTTTTTCTCCCTTTTATTTTCAAGTTTTAAGATACCTGAAATGGCAAATGAGCCCACTGCTGTTCACAAGGAGGATCTGAATTGGTATAAAGGAAGAATTTCCTGCCAGAAGATTTGTGCTAAGTGGATGTCTGGGAAGTGACAACTATTCCATCTCAACATTGTAAGAACATAGAGGAAACACTTCAGGGATTAAAAGGCAGATCATTAAATACATACTCAAGTAATCAGCTATATGACAGTTTGTCTGTGGAAAAGACAGCCCACCTAGCATGGATAACTTTCAGAAGAACTGTTTCAGGAGTGTCACTGTGGGCTTGAACATCAGTCTGGGACTTGTTCCTAATCTGTAACATTTGCTGCAAATCAATTTTTTTCAGAATGTTTTATGAATGTGCTACCTTTTAAGATCTGTTATCATACCACCCGCAGATTAATAAGCTTTGCAGAGCTGTAGGGAGTTGGAAGATCTGCAGAATCTATTTTCATTTGCCAAACTCTGGATTAGGGAAGTTATTGTGGAAGTGGTGAGTCGGGCAATTGAGTTCATTAAGAGTTGGATTTTCAGTGGAAGTCAAAGGGGGTTTAGGGCTGTAGCAATCTGAAGCTCGTTTTTGTAAATTCTACATCAGTAGGTAAAAGTTTTAGAAGCTTATAACTCCTGTATGTCTGGCTCATTTCTAAAACCTTTTCATGTTAAACGAAATCTGTAAAATTCCTAGTTCAGTAAAATATTTAGGTGCATACTGAATATCCTGTCAATATATGAAGTCAATCCTGTTAAATCCATCAATTAAACCAATGTCAGGGAATGCTGAGCACATCCCTACAGCTAAAACATGTGCTCAGTTTCTTTGTGTTACAAGAATTTTATTCCTTTAAAGTTTCAGTTGGGCCCAGGAGCAGAGCTATAGTTCAGGTTATTTTATCTTAATGGGCTTGGTCTTCTCCACGTGCTGTTCTAGAGCTTTAGGAAAACCACCCTCCCAGAAGAGATTTTGTATCCCAGAAGACACAGTATAAATTCCACCATGTGGTAGATGCTGCATGAAAATGCTCTAAAAGTGAGAAAGCCACATCTATGCTCCTCTGTTTAGCATAAAAGCTGGGACTAGAAGGCTGCAAAACTGGTTCTTGGAAGAAATGGGAGGGCTTTAGTGTAAGGATGCACATAAACATGCCATGGGTAGGCTTGTTGAAGTTACTGAAATGCTAAACTGGTAGGAAATAAGAGACCTACAACAATAATCATAGAATCATAGAATCAGCTGGGTTGGAAGGGACCTCAGAGATCATCAAGTCCAACCCTTGATCCACTCCCCCCGTGGTTCCCAGCCCATGGCACTCAGTGCCACATCCAGGCTCTTTTGAAATATCTCCAGACACGGGGAATCCACTCCTTCCCTGGGCAGCCCATTCCAATGTCTGATCACCCTCTCCAGAAAGAAATTCTTTCTAATCTCCAACCTAAACCTCCCCTGGCACAACTTGAGACCCTGCCCTCTTGTCTTGCTGAGAGATGCCTGGGAAAAGAGACCGACCCCCCCCTGGCTCCAACCTCCTTTCAGGGAATTGTAGAGAGTGATGAGGTCTCCCCTGAGCCTCCTCTTCTCCAGCCTCAACGCCCCCAGCTCCCTCAGCCTCACCTCACAGCACGTGTGCTGGATCCCTTCACAGCCTCCTTGCTCTTCTCTGGACCTGCTCCAGCACCTCAATCTCCTTCCTGAACTTCCTGAGGGGCCCAGAACTGGACACAGGACTCAAGCTGTGGCCTCACCAGGCCTGAGTACAGGGGCAATTATAATTATAAGCAGGAGGCCCATCAGTTTGCCAATAAAATTAATTGGAACAACTTAAATGACATTTAGTAACTTAAAAATTCAGCCAGAATGCAACTCCTGACCATCCCAGTAATACTCCAGAGTCTTCCTCTGAATGTGGCCAGCTTGGCTCAAAGGACGCCTCATGTTTTTAAGATGGTAGTACTACAGGGCACTGCCTTTCAAGCCTATGTTTTAGCTTGTGTTAAAGTTAGAAGACAAATGAAAGCTGCCAAAAGGCTCAGTTCTTTTGAATTGTTTGCTAGGTCTGAATTTTAAAAGTCAATATTACACTTCACCAGTATTTATTCAGGTAAATGCTATTTTCAGCCTTCTTGCCCTGTATGTTCTTGTTGTTATGCCCAAGGCTGCTCCTTCACCTACCTTGTCTGCTTTCAGAGGTTTTGCCTGATTCTGTGGTAGCTGGAATGAAAGCCTCTGGTGATTTTAAATACTTTAATGTGTTACAAAGTACAATAAATGATAGAAATCTCACCCAAAAGGGAAGGGGACGGGGACGAGGGGATTGAAGGATGAACCCATAAAGCCAGCCTCTTCATCTCCTAAACTGATTTTATTACAGCTGTAATAGGAGCAATTTCAGCTAAAAGGCTCCTGTCAGACAACAGTTACTGTAGATTCCAGCCACAGAAAAAATAGTCTTGGTCAGAGACAAATCAGGAATTTCTCTAAAAAGGTGATCATGTGCTCAAAGCTCTCTTCAACTTAAAATGACCAGATTTGATTCTAATGGGCAATAAAGAGAATTAATTAAGTCACAATTGGTGCAGCTCTATTAACTGATGTTCTTGAAAAGAGCAAAAAGCTTTACTGGAGGATTTGGTCAAATGAATGTCATTGGCCATGTTTGAAAATCAGGCATCTTCTCAGAAGCACAGTCTCCCACTACCCTCCCAAACCTGACCTTGGCTGAACTGGCATTTTTTTTTTAAATGTCCTTGATCTATATTTTGCAATTTCTCTTCTAGCAGTCCAGCTGGAATGATTCCCTTGCATAAAGCACATTTGGGATAACACAGAGCTTGCTGTGCAACATGAGCTCATCAAATATCCCACAAAATAGGATCCATGTGAAGTGTTTGTCAAATGCATCATCAGCATGAAGACGAGGGAATGTAGTCTGCAGTTTGAACATTGAAATTTCTCAGTAGAGCTGCAGAAATTATTAAGCCTTTGAGAAAGGTATGTGCTCTTTGACTAGCAGGAGGATACAAAGTGTTGCTTTGTCCTTCTGTTTCTCTTGTTTCAGCACTCTGATCAGCAAAATGTCACCCAGTCTGTCCCATATGTCACGGAGTGAGCACACATGGAACAGAGTCATGTTTCAAAACTGCAACATGTCAAGGAATCTCCATTTTACTCCACCCCTAAATCTTCCCAAAGGACTCATCCCCATTTTCCAGTTTTTGTATTTTCAGCTCTTCTCAGTTTCTGAAGCCTTGTTCCACTCCTGCATCCTCAGGGTTACCTTGCATCTTTGCTTTGCACTCACCCACTGCTGATCCCTGGCTCCCACATCTCTCTCTCTCTCCTCTATTTCCTGCTCTTATCCAGATTTCATTCATTCTTACCCCAGATTCCTTCAGCTCCAAGAAAACCAGCATCCCCCTTAGCATAACTTCAGCTAAGGATAGTGGTTCCCTGACTTGGTAATTTATCTGTTTACATATTGGCAATGCTTCAGTCTCTTCTCCTTGCAGTGTTTCATTGCCTCAGCATCCTTTGCAGACTCTGTCAGGCAGTGAGAGCTGTGGAGGAGGGGGTGAATGCTTTGAGGGTTCAGGTGATGCTGAGAGTGGGGTAGGTACTTGGTTGGATTGTGTGCTGGACCACAACCTTAGTGTCAGGGTTTAACACTGCCTGGCAATTAAACAGAATAACAGATGCCCTGTGTTAATGCCCCTCTCCTCCCTGATAAAGAAAAAAGAGAGAATAAGGGAGAGAGACTGGTGGGTTGGGAACTGAACTACACAGCTTGAATGAAACAGGAATGATAAATAGGAAAAATGACTCAATCTATACAAATAGACAGGAAAATTGATCCCACGTTCCTCCCGCCTCTCCCCCAATAACTCTCACATCCCCACAGAGGCTGCAGGGCAGCCCTGGGAAAGTCCAGGCTGGAATCCTGGAGTCAGCAGCAGTTGGGAGCTGGAGGCAGGAACACCCAGATTCAGGCTGGAATGGATCAGGAGCAGAGGCAGAGGAAGGGATGGAATCCTCCCAGGATGCTGAAGCAAAGAGGGAGAGGAGAAGAAGGGGAAGCAGGAAGGGGTTTGAGCCTGGTGATCCCTCCCATTTCTCCTGAGGATGAGGTGGATGGGATGGAATCCTCTGTTTGGTCACTTCTGGCATCTCTCTTGTCCCTTCCTGCCCAAAGGAGGGTTCCAGGTGTGACCTCTTGACTCCTTTTCTCCTTCTGGAGGGCAAACTGTTCCTCAGAGCTGAGCAGTGTCCTTGGTTCTGCTGTAACTCTAACCATGGAGTGGGATCAGTCCCAGCAGCAGACACTGCCTGAGAAACTTGCTGTTCATTTCAGCAAGTGCAGCTGCTTCCAAGAGACTGAGCTGAAAGCAAAAGCACAAGACAGAAAATCCCCTTTAGCCTGGCCCAGCCCAGGACACTTAGCATCATGTTTCCTCCTCATTACATAACATGGTATGGCAGAGCCACTTAGAGGAAGACAACAGAGTTGGGGAGTAGACCATTGACTGAGCTATCCTTGAAAGCTGTGTGTATTCTGGATCAGAGGCTGACCACCAAGCAATAGATATTTTCACTCTCCAGGCCTCTCCAGGAGACAGATGCTCCTGGTGGTAGGATTTTATTCTGTTTGAAAATGGAGACACTTGAGTCACTTTGACCTGGCCACTTGGGGCACTTGAAGAAGTATAGCTTTCTGTGTTTGCTGCAATTAGTTACTTTCTTTATCATCAATTAGTTGCTTTCTTTAACATCAATGGTTCCAGGTCACAGAAAAGAGCTCTCTGAAAACATTTATTTGGATAGCTTACTCTAGGGGTTGCAAAGGAGCCTCAAAAGTTGTGCAGCTGCACTAAGAGCAGCCTAAGAGGCTGTGAAATTCTGCCCAATGTGAAACTGTTGAGTGGTGATCACTGAGAGAAGCAGAACGAGAGGAAGGAGTGGGGTAGCTCTGAGCAAACCTCAAGTGAAATTGGTGGGAGATGATGCTTGAGGCACTTGAGGCACTCCTTAAAAATGGATGTACACAGAGTTTTGCCCTCTAGTGATGTGGTGGCCACAAGCTTTAGGAAATTATCTCCATGTCACATTCAGTACGTTCTTTTTGCAGTGCTGGGGCTCAAGTTATCAGTCAGTGCTGAAGTCCAGTTGCCTGAACAATTGAGGGTGCTTTAAAAGAACTTTAAAACTGTGTAAATATAGTTCTCTGGCTTTTGAACTTAAATAAGAGCTCTGCTGTATGACAAGTTTGGTTCTGGAGTGGATTTTTACTGCTGAGTTATAAACCCCTGGAGTAGTGGTTTCTCATAAAAATGCTGACAGACCCTTAATGATAGCAGCACACATAGTGCTACTGTAATAAAGAGAAAAAGGGAGTAATCAGGCTTGGGCTTTTAATTTCTTTTATATAGAAGGCCTTTGAGAGAGGATCCAATGCTGATGATATGCATGGAGTGCACTGCTAAGGTTATAAAATTGTTGACAAATATGTGCCCTTTTTACAGAATACAAAAAACCTGAAATATTTTGATTTGGCAAAAAGTTGCCAATGATAAAGGTGCCAGTGAACACAAAGCCTTTAAATTATGTATTATGAACACCACTTCTAACAAAAAAGCCTAAGTCATATTAGAAAGCATCTGAGTGGAAAAAGATATTATTTTGTTATTCAGTGCCTGTGATGCATGACATTTTTCATGTTAGTTATCTGTAGCACTCTACACTGTGGGTAGAAACTATTTTTCCTGTGCTGAAAAGTTGTTCATAGAGCAAAATACTCATCTTAGGAAAATTATTTCCAATGGCATTCATCAGGTTTAGACAGATATGTCAGAGCTATTTCTCTGAGATTAGTACTGCATGATATCTGGAAGGAAACAGAAGAGATGCAAATGCCAATTGCAAGAAAGGCAGTGAGGTTGTGGTGTTGTGATGCTCTCTTGCTGTGAGCATGTGCTGCTTCTGCTGGGGCTGCATGAGAGCTGACTTCTCACCCTTTATAGAATCATAAATTGGCTGGGTTGGAAGGGACCTCAGAGATCATCAAGTCCAACCCTTGATCCACTCCCCCCGTGGTTCTCAGCCCATGGCACTCAGTGCCACATCCAGGCTCTTTCGAAATATCTCCAGACACGGAGAATCCACTCCTTCCCTGGGCAGCCCATTCCAATGTCTGATCACCCTCTCCAGAAAGAAATTCTTTCGAATCTCCAACCTAAACCTCCCCTGGCACAACTTGAGACTGTGCCCTTTTGTCTTGCTGAGAGTTGCCTGGGAAAAGAGACCGACCCCCCCCTGGCTCCAACCTCCTTTCAGGGAGTTGTAGAGAGTGATGAGGTCTCCCCTGAGCCTCCTCTTCTCCAGGCTGAACACCCCCAGCTCCCTCAGCCTCACCTCACAGCACTTGTGCTGGATCCCTTCACAGCCTCCTTGCTCTTCTCTGGACCTGCTCCAGCACCTCAATATCCTTCCTGAACTTCCTAAACCCTTGGTGGTTCTTGTGCTGTTGCTTGCCATTTGGTGGCCACAGGGTAAGTTTTATGGCCACGTTGGCCACAGGTCTTATGGGAAAGGCTGGTGGAAACCCATCCTCTCCAAGCTGCATGCCCAGAGTCTCCAGGCACTTGGGTACCTTTCTTCCATAGGGGGTGGCTGCAGGGTGTCCTCTCTCTGGCTGAGCTGGAGTGGGATGTTTTCCTGAAGGGGTAGGAAAAGGGGATGTGATGAAGATGGGAGAAGTGCTGTGGTTTCAAGAGCAGGCATGGGGTATGGGTTCAAGGGGGTCCCAGAAGTATTTCAGGTGATACACAGGAGCATTAAAAGGCACTGCAGGCAGTAGCAGTTAAATCCTGGATGGAGACTATTGGCTATGTGGTTTTTTTGTTTGTTTTTTTTTACCCTTGAAAGTTATCTACAGCACTCAAGTTTGACTTTTTGACATGTTTCTTAAAGCCCATCACAAAATAGTGAATAGGCTTGCTTACATCTTGTTATATGGAAAAATTGATAGAAAGCAGAACAGCTGTTTAGCTGTTGAAAGGATATCCTAAAGACAGGCCTGGGAAATGATCTTCTTGCTCTTTCTAGAGGAGTTGTAGCTTTTTAGGGACAGTCATTTTGTAGCCCTGGAGAAGGAGGATATTGTGAGGTATTGCAATGCTTCCTCCAGGCATCGATCAAGCTAGTAAAAAAGAAAATAGATTTAGAAGCTGTGCTTGACCAAAATGACTCTGGTGTAGCTATTCCTATAAGAAGTCTTTGTTGGATGATTGGATGCACACAGGATCAAACTTGTTGCTTGCAACTTCTGCACAGCTACTGATTTCCAAAAGGAATTTCCAGTTCTAGTTATTTTCTGGGACCTTCATGATGAATTGTCAATCCTACATTCTGTGCTTCTTAAAGAAATGTATTTCTTTATGAATTCTATTTTCTTTGGGCTAATAAGAGCAATATTATGTGTTTGTGGCAGTGGAGGGGGAAACACATCATATCAGACTCAGGGCTCAAAGTAATGATGTTCTTGCAAAGGTACACCTAATTCATATTGCAAAATCCATCTTCCTGACTGACATGTTGAGGGAGGTCCCAGTGCGGGGGCAGTGAATGTTTGCTGATTGCTTTTTAAGCAGAATTACTTTTGAAAATATGGGGTAACATATTATCAAACTTCAGAATCAGCTATGAAAATGTCTTCAGTTAAAGATACTCCTTGCCCTGGGAAGACCTATATATACTTCCTGAATGTGTTTTTGATCTCCTGAACATGATCTTCCAAAAAGGTGAAGGTTTTGGCTTTGTGGCTATGACATGGGTATGATTTTGAAAAAGGGCACAACAGTGTCCAGTTGTGCCACTCTCTCCATTTGACATAGCATCATATTTCCATGATTTTGTTGACCAAATACAAAAAGACATGGATGCTTACTTTCCTTGTACTGTCATCTTCTGCTCCTTTCAGAACGAATAATATCCTTCCATAGGTGTAAACTTGAAAACTGTGCATTGGAGGGTTTTTTAGGTCCAAATGCTAATATAAGTGGAGGATCAGTTTCAAAGGGTATCTGGCGGATCTTGTCCTTCAAATTAAAGAAGGGCTTTGGGTTATGCTTAATCCAGGTGATCTTACTTCTGTTCTCATTCTGTCTGCTCTTGTATCCTGTTTTCACAGGACTCCACTGGGTTTCTTGTTTGTGTTCAAGTTGTTTGGTATCCATGGAAATGAGTGGCTCTGTTTTTCTTCAGCATGTTAAAACTCCAATTCCTGCTTGTAATCAGTTTTGTTGGGCACTCATCAACCTTATGAATAGGCAGTCCC
Source organism: Calypte anna (assembly GCF_003957555.1). NCBI lineage: Eukaryota > Metazoa > Chordata > Aves > Apodiformes > Trochilidae > Calypte > Calypte anna. Next base: position 5,828,340 of record NC_044255.1, on the reverse strand, counting down.
CAAAGTGTGTGGGATTGTCTGCAGTTCTTCTTTCTTGACACTTATTCTCATCAACATTTAAAAATCTGATATGATGGTAATTAAAACCTGCATTATCTTCAGCTTTTTTTTTTGGTGGCTTAGTCATATTCCGTGCTTTTTCTGAAAATATATATTGAACATCAACAGCCATGGTGGTGGCTCACAAGCTGTAAAGACAAGGGCAAGGCATTCTCACCTTCAAACATTTCCCATTCTCCTTTCTATTTGTGAAGAAAATAGCATGTTTTAATCTTTTAAAGGTTGAATAGAAAAACTCAGGAGATAGTGTTATCTAAACATTTAAAAATGAGACAATTTGAAGCTGGATGATTCTGAAGTTAAAGCAAAAATTCTCCCCGGATGCCTGTGAGTTGCCTTTCCAACAAGCAGGGAATTTGATTCTATCTTGAATTCTAACCCTAAACCTAACCATGAGCCTAAAGCCTAACCCTAAACCTAACCCTAACCAAAACCACCAACACTGAACCCTAACCATAACCATAAGGATAGCTTGTTTTCACTTTGGATTCCTAGCATGGAAGTGCACTTCTGCAATGCCTGGAAATTCCTGGTTTTTTGCTGTCTTTCACAAAATTTGATTGATAAAATAAGAGCATCCTTTGAAACTTCTCCTAGGTGTCCACCATCATAAAAAGTGCTCCTGTATTGCCCTTGACTTTGCCACGTAGAGAAATGTCATATACTATTGCCTTGCTCATGAGAAGTGCCAGTGTTTGGGAACAGGGATGAATTTACTGATGGAAGGACCAAGCCTGGAATACGATGTGCAACAGGGGAATACCAGGGTGTGCAACATAAACCACACAATCCCGAGCTGCTTTCAGAATATCCTGTTCAATCAGTGGACTTAAGCATTTGAGCTTTTTATTCCCATAATTCAGAGCTCTGAGCATGAATGGTGGCCCTGGACACTCCTTGGTATTTTCATATATAGACTCTACTTAAATACAGAGCCACCTAAATAGCTCTGTGATTGCAAATTAAAAGAAAACTGTATGTTGAACTAAAGCTTTTCATAATCCTGTAATTTCTGTTTAGTTTCAGGCATGTTGCTGAGCCATAGGATACATCCCAGATCCTAGACAAAAAAAAAAAGTTTTCCTTTGCTAAAGGAATAAGTTATTTTAGCGTAAAGTACAAACCAGGACTTGGTGTCTGTTTCCTCTTTGAAGCTAAACAAGGTCAGTTCAGCTCAATTACACTGAGCCAGTCCTGAAAAGTTCAGGAAATCAGAAAATCTGCTGATTCTCTCAATGCAAGCAGCTCTAGATGCTTTTGGAATACAGAATAAGAACAAAAAGAACAAAATCATAAACAGACAAGACCAAGAAAAGGTAATTCAGATAATAGTCTCAACTGAGAACAGCTAATGGAGTCAATTAACCATTATTATGTGGCTTATGACTAATTTGAGCAATCTGTGGTGGCTGATGATTACCTTATGGCACATGAGTGAGCAGAGCAAGTGTTTGTGTGGACTGCAGATTTACAAAGGAGAAAAGTCTGGTGGTGAAACCAAACTGCAGCACAACATTTTCCACATCAGGATGGCAGCACAGGTGTCTCTTGGTCTCAGTTATCAAAGGCCTGAGCTCAGAGGGCCATGCTCTAAAGGAGGTGTTTGAGGCATGTTGGAAGTCACTAAAGGGGGTGTTTGCTGTTAAGAGCTTTTGAGAAGAACAGGAGGAATGGAAGGTTTGGACCCACTGACTTCCCCAGTGGCTCTGGGCCATTTTTTCCCTTTCCTTGTGGAAGTAGTGGGGGGTGGGGGCTGTATCAGGTAACTCTGATTTAACTGGGGTTTGAGTGCTGAAGAGTTTAAATGGCATCTATTATATCTGAGGTAACATGAAAATTTATTTTTGTCCAACCATAGAAGGGTGGGGTGCAAGCAGATTTTATTTGACAATTGACACAGGCAAAAATATAGAGCCAGAGAAAGGAGGGAGAGAGAGGAAAAGAAGATATGAGTGAGAAAAAGGGTAAGAAAGTGGGAAGAAAGAATGAGAGAGAAAGAGAGTCACCACCAGGGGTCCAGCTGTCCCTGTTTTGGTCCAGAACATTTTGCTCACTATTCCAGACCACACATTATCTGCACAACCCCTTCAACTAAAAAATTACCCTGGGATTGCTTTTCTCCTGAAAAATGTCAATAACCCTGGATTCTTGCCAAAGAAAGTAAACTTTGGATCTGGAGTGAGAGCAGTGAATGCTCTGCACACATTGGGGTTGCATCTCCTCTCCACCACCAAGCCAGGCTAAAGGCTTTGTAACATCTGAAACAACAAAAAAAAAGTGCTGTGGAGGAGCAAATATAAATAATTTGTCATGCAGTAGTGTGCATTTCAGGTAAGTTTTGGAAGCATAGTACTCTTGGAAGTCAGGATTATTTGGTCACCTTCTTGCCACATTGAAAAGCATATGGAGACAGTGCTTGTAGCAGTCCATGAATAAGGGAACACTTGGGATGCCTTTGGCCATCAGTTGAGTTCTTGGATTGTCTTGGCTTCTGGAGACTGAGCTCTTCAAGAGGAGACTCTGAATGATCCTTACAGCAAGAAGGAGTAAGGGGTTCCAGGAGTGTAATATCTCTGGTCAAGTTGAAGGTCTATTTTTACCTGAATGTAGTGGAGGAACAGAGGCTTTTGGGTTTTCTCAAAGACAAATACAGTATTCATAAAGCTCTGTGCAGTTGTGAAGAAAGTTGCAGTATTTGTGTAAGAGAGATCTGAATGGAAGCAAATTTAAAATCCAGTCAGTACTTAACCAGAGGGAGATTGATCTGTGTGCTGCTCCCAGAGCTCTGAGATGGGCTGAGCTGGAGGAAGCAAAGCCCCATTCACCTCAGCAGTGCTGTGTTTGCAGAATAGAAACAGGAAAGTTCTATCTGGTAGAACACTGGGATTTGAAAGTCTCTGAAGGATGGAGCTGAAGGTGAGATTCTGCTCACTCTTTGTGCCAAAAACCCCTATAAACATGGAAGGCTGTTCTGAAATGCTGGGATCTGTGCAGACATCACAGGGTTGTGCCCATGTTGCAGTCTGTCCTTGGGGACCCAGGATAAAGGAACTAAAGAAAAGAGAGCTTTTTCCTCTGAAGCCAGCAGAACTTCTGAAGTTGCTCTAAACATCTGGATTTGCTGAGCAAATTGGTGTCAGCCTCCTCTGCCATGTCACTGAACTTGGAAGATTCTGTGTGCTGTACCTCCAGGGCTCAGAGCCATGGGATTTGTGGAGCTGACCCATGGCTGATTTTTCATTTGGTATTTGCTGTTTCCTGGAGGTTTTGTGCCCATGATCTTCTCACCCATATGCAGTTCTACACCTAGAAACACAAACACCTAAATTACACATTTTCAGTTCTTTTGAGACAGAAGTGTTTTTCTAAGTAGTTTTCAGGTAAATTACTGTTTTCTGTAAATTAAAATTTTTCTACAGATGTGGGTTTAAATTGTTTTTCTTGTGGATTATGAATCTTGTGAATTGTTTTCGGTGATGCTTCTAGGAGAATAAATAGATTAAACAGAAAAAAAGAATTATTTGTGCCAAGATTTGATAGATATTTTCTTTGTTCTTGGAAAAAGTGAGCAGCTGGTTGGTGGGGTTTTTTTCCCCTTTTTTCAGTGCTTCTGAGAGGTATTCTGACACATAGAGCTGAAATTTTTTTGCTGTGTGTGGAGCTTAAGTACAAATACTGTAATTAAAAATTACAACCTACCTGTAAAGCTGAAAAATGGAAACTTAGCCATATATTATTCCTGAGGTGTGGTACCTTACTGCAGTTCTTTCCCTGCACTGCTGGTTCAGTAGTGAGACTCCAGCCTGTCCAGGGAAATTCTTAGGAGACTTTCTGAGGCCTTTTAAAGATAGCTGGCAAGCTGAACCTGAAGCTTCTTGATGGGCTACTCACAGAGGACTGTGTGGTTCATGCTGCTGCCTCCTTACCTGTTATAAAATCTGTTAGAAATATGACCTTTTAGAAGTGCAGAGATGTTAGCAGAAACTTCTCTTTTTCCTCTAAAAGGCACTCTCACAGCACACCATCACTTCTGGTCTGTCAGTTCAGAAACATCTCAAAAATCACTACACCCAGGGTGTTGAATGTTCAGGATCTTACAAGCCGCTCCCTGCTGTAAAGTTGGGCACTGGGTGCCTTCAAAATCACTGCTGGCTTCTCATGTGTGCTGTGGATGTGGTTACTCCAGAGGGCAAATAAGATGGAAGTGAATACTATGGAAACTGGAGACGGGGTAGTTCACTTGACTTGGTGTAGGAAGAGACCCAAAGCCTTACGAAAATCAAGCAGTGGTGTTGTCTCCATTTGGCAGATGCAGAGCTCAGGTTCAAAACCTTTTCTGGGGTGTTACCAAAATTCCAGAAATTAGTACAGGTTACAGAAATGAGTAATGTAACATCAAATGAGGGCTTGCTTCTATATGACTTGTTTATTTTATTTTTCCAAGTACTTAGGCTTCTGCAGTTTTCTCCTACATCTGCTAAATATTTTTGCCTTTTAATGATTTTTCAGCTTAGCAGCTGGAATGGAGCTGGCTAATCACTGACTTCAGTAGAAGGGACCTGAAACCTTCCAAATGATCACAGTAGCTGATCTGATGAGGTGATTAAGACTCAAGCATCCATGACAAATAGACCTCCAGAGGAAGTTAGATTTTGTGGGAGCAACTTAGGCTGACCCTGAGGTAGGGTAATTATGCTGAAATGTCAGGAATTGCCTGGCACACTTACATGTATTTTAGTTTCTTGGCCTTTTGATCATAATTAAGTGCCTCTACCAGATCAAAAGCTGGTTTAACTCATTTGGAAATAAAATTACTGTGCCTACTGTGCTGTGTAAAGTTTAGGAAAACCTTAATGAAACGAATTTGGTCAAGGAAAGCTGTTTTACTGCCCCAAGTTACTTATTTAAAATCAAATGGGTATTGATTTGTAACTTAAACTTGTTGGATTTGTTGTGTGAAATCTCTTTGTGGATAACTTCATTTAAATAGCACTGCTGGGGGGATTTGGGTTTTCTCATCTTACACCTCCTTTCATAGATCCTTGCCACCAGGACTCACCTCAAAAATCTCTTACTTTTATTTAAGTTCTAAAGCATTAAGTCTTGTTTCATTTACCAGAACCTATTTATTCTTTGTTTGTCAGTGTAGTTACAGAAATGCAGGACTTGGGCTGTTTGTCCAGCAGATTTGTGCAGTCAGACCCAGGAAAACTGCTCACAGGCTTTAGTTTTGTCTTTGAATTGTATTAAACGTAAGAACTCAAACTCAAAATGACTACTTTACAAGTGTGGACATTTTTTTTTTTTTCTGCAATAGATATGAGATGATATGGAATCAAAATTACGTTATTTCCCTAAAGGAAAATTTAGTACGAAGCTTGCATTTTTCTTGTATTTCAGAGAAAATTTTTGTTGTGATTCATGGAAAGCTTTGCAGATTTCCATCAGAAGTGTGCTCCAGGGTTTGTGCATCAGCTCAGGTCTTCTCTCTCTACTGTTTGTGTTCAGACATTCCTCTTGAAATCACAGGATTACAAAAGGTCAACATATTGAATGCAATTTTTGATTTATGAATATCCAGAGAGGGTTAGCTGTGTTCCTACCTGTCATGTTGCCTTTAAATAAAAAATGGCCTTATTTGAATTAAAAGTGTGCAAGACAAAGACCTTGCTGAATAAGTAAAAACAGTAAAACTGTATTGCTTTAAAATCTGTAAAAGTCAACACCAGAAAAATGCCTTCTTCAGTTACATCAGAACTAAATATTGTCAGCTCTGGAGTTATAATTCTGCTATTTAAAGGAGAGCGACTTACAAAGCAGAAATGTATACAGTGATAAAGACTTAAGAACTCTGATATTTTGGTCCCCTTCCCTACTTACCTTCAGTGAGTTGTGTCCAAAAGCTTTGTGATTATTTACTTGTGCTTACTTGTACTTGGTGCATGTTCTGCATTGCCATTAGAAAGTTGGGGGGAGCTCCAGCTGTCATTGCTCTTTTCTTGATTACTTTTCACCAATTATGTTTTTTCCCAAGGGTACTTTGTTTTTCAGTGAAGCTTTGCTGACACTGTCACCTTGCATCACTGTTGTATTTTTCAGTGTGTAGTGAATGCTCTGGAGTAAATTCTAAGTCTGTTCACCTGTTAAAGTCTTGCATGAATGCTAAAAGGAAATCTAGTCCTTGTTGTGACTAAAAATGGCAGCTAACTTGGGCAGATAATTTTGAGGCTTTCTGGTGCTGCTTCAGTTCAGGGTTTTTCAAGCGTTCAGGCAGCAGAAGAAAAACTCTGCAGAACACTAACTCTTCAAATTAATGTTTCCATGTGAGCCTTTTACCTAGTCCTGGTATTGGCAATACTGATATCTCTGCCCCAGAGTGATGCTGCTGTGCTTCTGAAGCAGAATTGAGCTCTTCACTCCTGGATAATGAAAGTGAGCACACTCCCTGCCCCTTTCCAGTCTCATAAATAAGATGTTAAGTTTAGAAAAACTATCTCTTGACAACAACTGATCCTTCATCCCCATTCTCTTGTGCAGCCCTTCCCTTTCACTCTTTATATATGTTCATGAAGAAATAGGCATTGTTACTACAACCTCTGGGTGGTGTGGACTTACCAATACAATAAAGAGAATGGAAACAATCAATGCTTATCTGGTACCAAAGGAAATTCCTTTCTGGCTTTAGAGGTACAACATCTTGCTAATTTGCACACATGCTATTTATTTTTCTGCTCCATTGTGCTCAGAAATCTAATCCAGACAGATGAAAAAAAGAGTCAACAGGCAGAAAATATAATGAAGTCATAGAGGTCAAAGAGGTGATGGATGGTGTCTGACTGTTCACATTGAATTGTTGGCACCTCTCAAATGCTCATCCTTTCCCACGTTGCAATAATTGTATTGTTACAGGAAAAACAATGTTTTCCTGCTTAAAACCTCAGGTGACTGACTTGAAGAAAAGGGAGTGACAAGTGTTTTTCTGAGATGCCCAGTAACCAGCTGGTAACTAATTACTGACTATGCTTCATACACTCTGACATCACAGATCTGTTTTCTTAATATACAGCCCTGCAGAGCACAAGGACTGTTATGGATCTTGGACCTTCAGTTTTTCCCTGTGTCCTGGAAATTGCAGGGCAGTAGCTGGCACAATGCCACACTGGCTTGTGGTTTTTATCACCAACGAGGCCCAAAGAGCTGCCCCCACTGATTTAGGGAAATTAGAAATGAGCATCCTAGTTGAACACTCTGCTATCGGCATTGGCAGGATGATGGAAATGTAGCTCATTCCCTCTTGACTGTGTTACTTGAGTGCTTGCTTGGAATCAATACCTGCATACATGGCTCAAGATTTCCAGTGTAGATTTTTTTCTTTTGATGGCTTGTAAAAAAGGATACCTGCTCTTGCATTAAACTTGTCTTGTAACACACTGGGAAGCAAAAAACAGAAGAAGGGCTAAGTTGAGCTTTGGAAATTACCCCAAGTAATTTCCTCTTGGGATAATTATTTCATGAAAATTATGTATTATATTGCCATGGTTTAACACTGGGCTGGCAATGAAACCAAATAACAGATGCTCCCTATTAATCTCTCTCTCCTCCCAGATAAAGAAAGGAGAGAGGCTTATGGGTTGGAAACTAAATTACACAACTAAAATGAAACACTAATGATAAATAGGAAGAATTACTAAATCTATACAAATAGACAGGAAAATTGATCCCAGGTTCCTCCCCCCTCTCCCCCAATAACTCTCACATCCCCACAGAGGCTGCAGGGCAGCCCTGGGAAAGTCCAGGCTGGAATCCTGGAGTCAGCAGCAGTTGGGAGCTGGAGGCAGGAACACCCAGATTCAGGCTGGAATGGATCAGGAGCAGAGGCAGAGGAAGGGATGGAATCCTCCCAGAATGCTGAAGCAAAGAGGGAGAGGAGAAGAAGGGGAAGCAGGAAGGGGTTTGAGCCTGGTGATCCCTCCCATTTCTCCTGAGGATGAGGTGGATGGGATGGAATCCTCTGTTTGGTCACTTCTGGCATCTCTCTTGTCCCTTCCTGCCCAAAGGAGGGTTCCAGGTGTGACCTCTTGACTCCTTTTCTCCTTCTGGAGGGCAAACTGTTCCTCAGAGCTGAGCAGTGTCCTTGGTTCTGCTGTAACTCTAACCATGGAGTGGGATCAGTCCCAGCAGCAGACACTGCCTGAGAAACTTGCTGTTCATTTCAGCAAGTGCAGCTGCTTCCAAGAGACTGAGCTGAAAGCAAAAGCACAAGACAGAAAATCCCCTTTAGCCTGGCCCAAACCAGGACAGAAGCGCTGTAGTTGATTTTAGAGGCAAACTCTGACTAACCTGAAGTATCTGCAGCACAGGGAGACCAGCTTCAGTGTTGCCAAGTCCACACTGGGGAAGGGGTTTGTGGCAGACAGAGACAGCATAGAATCATAGACTTGGCTGGGTTGGAAGGGACCTCAGAGATCATCAAGTCCAACCCTTGATCCACTCCCCCCAGGGGTTCCCAGCCCATGGCACTGAGTGCCACATCCAGGCTCTTTTGGAATATCTCCAGACACGGAGAATCCACTCCTTCCCTGGGCAGCCCATTCCAATGTCTGATCACCCTCTCCAGAAAGAAATTCTTTCTAATCTCCAACCTAAACCTCCCCTGGCACAACTTGAGACCCTGCCCTCTTGTCTTGCTGAGAGATGCCTGGGAAAAGAGACCGACCGCCCCCTGGCTCCAACCTCCTTTCAGGGAGTTGTAGAGAGTGATGAGGTCTCCCCTGAGCCTCCTCTTCTCCAGCCTCAACACCCCCAGCTCCCTCAGCCTCAACACCCCCAGCTCCCTCAGCCTCACCTCACAGCACTTGTGCTGGATCCCTTCACAGCCTCCTTGCTCTTCTCTGGACCTGCTCCAGCACCTCAATCTCCTTCCTGAACTTCCTGAGGGGCCCAGAACTGGACACAGGACTCAGGCTGTGGCCTCCCCAGGGCTGAGCACAGGGGCAGAATCCCTTCCCTGGACCTGCTGGCCACGCTGCTCCTGAGCCAGGCCAGGATGCCATTGGCCTTCTTGGTCACCTGGGCACACTGCTGCCTCCTGTTCAGCTTCCTGGCAATCCAGACTCCCAGCTCCCTTTCTGCCTGGCTGCTCTCTAACCACTCTGTCCCCAACCAGTCCTTAAGGTAATTTCTGAAGCTAGGGAACTGGTTGTGCTGTGCCGGGAGCCCGGCGGGGGACAGGAGGGCTGCTGAAGAGCTGAGGCGACCCCGGGGAGAGCGGATGAAGAGGGCCCAGCCCGGCATTTTGTGCAGGTGGCTCCCTCAGGAGGTTCCCTCAGGTGGTTCTTGCCTGGAGGGGGATGATGCTTGTCCAGGGAGCAATGGAATCCAGAAGCTCTGCACCCAGCAGGATTGATGCAGCCTCCCACAGAGAGCTCTAGTGGCACAACACTCCCACCCAGGTGTCAGGGAGAGCCCTGCTCTGGTGAGCATCAGGAGATGGCGGTGAGGACACCTGAGGACACCCGTGGGAGGTGTCCCCGAGTAGAGGAGCTTCTCCACTTGATGACTGAGCTATAAGAAGGGACGAGAGGGCTGAGGAACATCAGAGAGTGTAAGAATGAGGCAGAACATTGGTGCCAGGACTGAGCCTCCCTGAAGCAGGCCCAACACTCAGGTAAGGCTCATGGCACCCAGCACTCCCGGTCCTCTCTCCACCCGGCTGAACTGAATGGCCCACAGGACAGGAGTCTTCCCAAAATGTCTCCCCTAAGTGTGGGCTTGGTGAGTGGGCAGTGGGGTCAACTGAGGGGTGACTGACAGATCAGAGGGTTGTGATCAATGGTACAGGGCTGTGTAGGAGGCTTGTAGCCAGTGGTGTTCACTAGGAGTCAGCATTGGGTCTGCTCTTGTTGGACATTTCTCAGAGCTGCAGATGAGGGGAGATGCCATGAGGTGAGGCTGACACCCCAGAGGGCTGTGCTGGCACCCAGTGTGGAAACAAGAGGGAGTGTTAAGGACAGAAAACCAGAGTGGCTGCTAAATAGAGTTATTAAAGCTTGCGTGAGGTGTTAGTGGTTTTCTTGATTCTTTGGTGTTATATTTTTTGAAAGAGAGGCTGCACTGCCACCTTTGTAAGTGAATCTATTAATGGAACACAACAGTTTGCTTAGATTGTGTTTACATGGTTAATCTGTTATCTATCTATTACCCCTTGGCCTTATTGGACCTCATGAGAGGTTCCATGGAAGAGCTGTGTGGGGTCACACCACAGGGCTGTGTAGCACAGTCCTTTTTCTAGCAGTGACTTTCTACAGGAGCAAGGAGCCAGGGTGTGCTTAAGGAAGGAGCCAGGCTACAAGGAATTTTAGGTCTTTCCAATGACTTTGTTTAAGGATCTTGACTTAGACATGGCATTGAACTCCTGACAGTATTCTCCAATTAATCTGTTTTCTGTTAGTCTATTTTGTGGTATCTTTGTTGACTCATAATATACTCCTGGCCTCAAAACATCCCGTGGCAGTGTAATGATGTGTATGGGAAAATTCCCTGACAGAGGACAATCACAAGTTCAGATCTGATAAAAACTTGAGTTTGATGATTAATCCAGGTGTCAGCTGGAGAAAACCTTTGTTGTCTGCTTAGTATTGGACTCCAGATTAGATAATGATTTTTATGGTAGTCTGGCATTGCCATTTTGAGATGAAATCAAAATTAGGCCAAAATATTTCCAAGGGAAGGCAATAGGGGATGTTTCTTATTAAAAAAATAAATGCACTCCTAATGAGGAATAACCCAGTGTTTGAGAAATGGCCTCTTGCAAACTTTAAGGAGCATCTGAAATCTATTAAAGTAACTGAGCTCAGTTCTTTGTCTTTCATATAAGTACCCACGTGTTTAATTATAAATAATGTTGAAGTCTTGGAGTGCTCCAGTCGAGATAAGAGTTGATGTATTAGGCTTTGATACAGTTAGTGTGAGGAAATTCAAGTAGTAATTAAGGTGTTTGCTGATATCAGTCACAAAGCACGTTCAGAGGCAATTATTGCATTCTACGTATCTGATTTAGACAAAAGCACTTGTCTCTCTTTGATTTAATCCCTTGTTCCATAGACAAAGGCTGCAAGGTATCTGAGCAGAGAAGCTGGGGTGCCTACAAGAAAGTCCAGCCAAACATTGAGCTCATTTAAACACAGTACCTGCTCACCCTGTGCTGGCATTGCTGTTGCATACCAGAACCGGGTAGTTCCCTTAGGTTATCTGTATCTTTCCTCCCCCCGTGTGATCAGACCATAGTAAGAAGCTTTAGACTGTTTGTAGGTTTAATTCCTTTGAAAGTGAAGCTCTTTTAAAATGAGTTAGAGCCATCCTCAGGGAGTGTAAAATGAGAGGCCCTCCAGCATCAGCCACATTGCTTTACCAGGATCTAAAACTCTCCTCAGTCTGAGAAGGAGCATTTTGTAAGTTCTGCCTCTCTGCTCTATCTCCCCATGCACATTCATTATTTTTGCCTCTTTTTCTTCGTCATCTGCTTTCCCTTCCCCTTGTCCCCACTCCCAAATTTCAAACACAGGGCTATGCTTCCTTTCTTGTTCAGTCTGGAAAGATGAGCTTGGATATTAACCAGACACATCTCTGGTTACAGCAGCCAAGCTGAGGTCAGTGTTCTGTGGCTGCAAGGGATGCAGTTGTTGCTATAATTAGAATTCCAGGTGCCCAGGTAACAGGGACAATAGATCTTTCTGCTGTTCTCACTGTTGCTGGCCCACACTATTACTGGACAAGAGTTTTTTGGTAATACAGCAAAAAATGTTCAGACATAGCTAGATCACTTCCCTTTTATTTGTTCTGATAGTTCATGCTCTGGCCCTCCCAAAAATACAAACTCATGCATGGATAGAAATCAAAAATCTAATTTATTTATAGACACAAGTGGTTTGATGTCAGTAACAAAATATAAAGTCTTCCTTTTTTTTTCCCCCTACAAATAAATCTCAGTGATAAAAACTGCACCAAAATAGTGATTAATAGTCATGCACCTACAATCGTGGGTTTCTTTTATGCAATGATAATCTACTAAATTATTCACAAAGAGTTTGTTACTGAATAAAGGGTTTATTGTTAAAAAAAAACCAAAACAGTACAACTTCAGACCCATGAAAATCCATGTGATGGTTCTGGAGACCTCAGCCATGATGCTGCTCTGCATCTGGACTCAGGTGAGCTCCTTTGCCTCCCTCCTGCATTTTTTCCTCATGGAAAAAGAAGCATGAGGGGGAAAAAGAAAAGGAAGACTTTATATTTTGTTACTGACATCAAACCACTTATGTCTATAAATAAACTAGATTTTTGATTTCTATCCATGAACAAGTTTGGATTTTTGGAAGAGCCAGAGCATGAACTATCAGACCAAATAAAAGGGAGTGATCTAGCTATGTCTGGACATTTTTTGCTTGATTCCTCTCTCAAAGGTTTGGAATACTGTTCTTTCATATCTTGTGCTCTATTTTGGGTTTAGAAAAATCTGTCAGCTTTTCCAGTGTTTTTGACAAGTCTGGAAATAGTCTAAGATGACATTTGAAAATATTTTAAGTTATTTTCCCTTTTGTCTGATTTCAGTCTGTTTAATTAAAAGTAAATAAATCTTATGCTGGTGAGAGAAAATATCCCTTTACTTTTTTAGCATTATTCTTGAATTGTAAAGTGAAGGATAAAAGGAATACTCAGAGTCAGATGTGAATGTGTTCAGTCACTTCTACAATGAAGCTCACTGTGACCATGTGCTGAGTTGTCAAAGGAAAAAACAAAATCAAAGTCTACTCCAGCTCCAGTCTGATCCAAAATCCTTGAAGCAAAGTCTCCCACTGACAGGAAAGAAAATTGAGATAGACCTTTACATGTGACTGCAGTCACAAAATCTCAGGCATAAAAGAACCAGTTTAATGCCAGATCTAATTTTCTCTCCATTTTAAAATGTTTCTATTTAATTTTGTTAGTACTGATTAAAGGCAACCCAACAGGCAAGTATCATTCCATAGCAAATGGCTTATTAAATGTTACTGGGAATTTATGCTCAGATGATGTTACACATTATTGTGTGTCAGCTGCTTCCTTCTGGTTGAGATGACAGTAAATCATAGTGGTTTTTACTCCTGGAAATAAAATGAAATATATTGCCCCAGCATTATCTTTAGCAGTGTAAAAATGAATCCCAGATACAGCACTCTCCATAGCTTAGATACTTTTGTCTCACTAACTGGTTTTTATTATTAAATGTCTGGAAATGCTTGTATTATTCCACTGAACTGCCATTTTTTTTCTCCTGAGATATAAGTTCATTTACTCTGATATTTAATTGTACAGAGCATTTTGCTGTTCATACAGGAGATAAGGAGCTGATCCTGAAGTGGCTGCAATTGGAAAGAATTCTGGATGCTCTTTCCCTTGTTTATTTGGGTTTTCGGGTTTTGGTCTGATTTGGTTTTTCCACAGTAGCTTTTACACCTCCCTGTTGGTCCTTTTTTTTCTTGATGTATGTAGGGGTAAGTCTAAGGCTCTGAGGAATAATAGGAAGCAAACTATTCAGAATTTTTTTTGAAGTTTCGAGTGAGTACTTAATAAGTACTGTAGTACTTAGTTACTTGATGGATTAAATGCTAGTAGCCCAAATGGACTGGTCATTTACATAAACTTCAGTGGTCTCCCTGCCTCAGAATTGTAACAGGAATTATTCCTCTTAAAACAAAAAAAACAATTTTATTTAAGAGCAGCTGCATAAGTGCTCAAGAGCAGCTTTTGAGCATTCAAGCCTGCGAGAGTTTATAAGTTTGAATTTGTTTTACTTGCCTTCCTCACATGGAAACCAGTGGATGTCTGGAAATGAGATATTGCAGAGGGTCTTTTGTATGCAAATTAAATGTAATGTTTGTACCTCTAATGGACTTTCTGATTGAGGATATTTTGGTCTTTAAAGCAAGTCTGTATGTGACTAAAATATTGTATGTGGGTATGGAGAGAGACAGGGCTGCTGGAGGATGGGGCAGATTTCAGTCCCAAGCAAATTATTTTATACCAGCTGACTCTTCTGGGTGGTCTGGAAGATATCATATGTTTCATCTGGTTTAACTGAAAATTGCTTCTGAGCCCCTCAAAAAAACTTTTTTTGGCCTTCAACACTTTTGAGGGGCTTCTGAGCCCCTGAAAAAAATTTTTCCCTGGCTTTCAACACTTCCAGGGATGGGGCAGCCAGAGCTTCCTTGGGCAGCCAGTTCCAGTGGCTCACAACCCTTACAGGAAAGAGTTTCTTCCTAATGTCTAAACTAAATCTCCCCTATCCAAGTCTGAAAACATTTTCCCTTGTCCTCTCACTACATACCCATGTATGTAGTAAATTCAGACAACCCAGTTGCCTAAAACCCAAAAACTAATCACTAATTTTGTCTGCATTCACAGTAATGCTGTGGCTGGAAGCTGGCAGCCGCCTTTCATCTCCCTGAGTGCTCTGCCTTCATGGGATTTTTCACAGCATCCCTGCCTGGGAGAGCTCTATTTACACAAATTTATTGAACTTCAGTCAAATGCAATGAAGACACACTTGGGGCACTGCTCCATCTCACTTGACTTGCCCACCAGGCTAAGGAAAAGCTCTGGGTTACCAGTCTTTTCTTGCTGGACATGAACTGACTGAAGGCATAAGTATTTCTTGATGGGCTGAAGATCAGCTGAAGTCTGATTTAGAGGCTGTCATTTTGATTTCAGGCTCCTGATAATGCTTTTCTTGTAAGATCTTGTCCTGCACGGGTGCTATTTTTTGGTGAGCTATGTTCAAATATTTGCCTGAATCTGCAAAATAACTCTTCTGAGCAGCTTTCCTCTCAGTGGTGTAGAAACCATTAACCAAGGAGGCAGTGATTTAATGAAGTATTTTGATTCTAGTGGAACTTCAGGGTATGACAAAATGCTTTGCTGAATGAGGTCTCTCAGTTTTACAAAAGGTAGGGGGGGCCAAAGGAACAAGAGTCAGGGAGAAGATGGACTTGTCTTGTTGAATTCTCTTTATTGAAACAAATGTCTTTTTGGCAGTTCTGCAAAAGAAATGCAAAACACTGCTTCTTAAGTGATACAGATTTCTTTACAGAGAGGTTGATGGTAATGAGCAGCCTGCATCGGAGAAACAATTAATCATTTATTTTTTTAAGTAAAGTGTGTACATGAAGTTTCCAATACTTCCTGAAGTCTAGCCATTTGTTCAGGTCTTTGTCAGTACTGAAGAAAGAAGCAAATTTAGTTACCAGTGTTAAAAAAAATAGTGTGCAGTTAGAGTGGAGTGTTACCTTTTTGAAACTTCTTGGGTGAAACTTCTATAACAAACTACAGGTTACATTTAAACAGAGCTTTCACGACATTCTAGTAGAATTAGGTGGCTTTTCAAGCCATTTTTAGAGGCATTTACATTTCCATCTTTGGAGAAGGTGAAACAGGACTTAATACCAATTTGATCCACAGAATGGGAATAAAGGTTGAGTAAAAGAAAACAATTTTGCTTAATCTTTGTCAGCTGTGTTCTTTGAGCACCGGATATTCTTTGCAGGTGCTATGATTTCACCCCTCTTTAGCCAGGAGGGAAAGTTCAATCTTGCTGTTTGGCTGTACAAAGGATTGAGGAGCACTGTCTTCTGGAAGTGATTCTATTGAATGAAGACTCTTCAGGTAGATCAAGGAACCTAAAAGAAACTTCAGACTGGAGGCAAACAGTCTGTTCAGAAGTTTCATGCCCTTCAGGCAGGCAGCATGTGGAGAAAAGCTTTGTCCTTCACACAGTACACAAGGACTTCACATAAAGGCAGGTGCAGGACTCTGACAGTCTGATTTTCTCTGCTTTTGTGAACACTCCTAGCATTGCTCAAAGAACCCAAGTAATATAATGAGAAAAACACACTTTTCTCCTGATTTCTTGCAGAGCCCGAAGAGTTTTGAGAGGCAGTGGCAACTTTTAGCCAAAAATGTCCTGTACATGACAAGTCTTAGGGGACACAGTGCCTGTCTGCCTCTTGTGAGGCTATGAAATCATCTGTTGTGTGCCCTGTGGAGATCATGGCATCAATACCTTGATATTTTAGTGAGGAAGAGGAATATTCCAAGCTTCCAGCTTCTGTGGGTCCAGCTTCAAAGCTCTGCAGGCAGTACTCAGTGAGACTTGGTCATGAGGTGACTGCAGGAAAAGGAGGCTGCTCAGAAATGTAAAATATGGCACAGAAACCCCTCAGGACAGGCAGGAGGTGCAATGGAAATGCAGACTAGAGGGAGGGGTTATTTTTTAGTGCCAGTGAAATGCTGTGATGTGTGAGCTTTAGGATTGCTGAGACACAGATTGGAAGAAGCAACCATTTGCACAGTGGAAGAGAGACCAAGGCTGGAGCAAGATAAGGGCAGAGATCTGGTTGCATAGGGAAGCGTAAAGCAGGGCAAAAGGGTGGAGGACAGGGAGGAGGGGGAAACCTTGCTGCTAAACAGCAACTTAGCTCTGCCACATCTTCTCCAAGGGAAAAGAAACAGGGCAAGCAGTGTGAAAGGAAGTGCTGGTGCTCTAAGGGCCTCGTGTGTTGTAACACCACATGTCACTAAGATGCAAGAGACTTCTGAAAAATGTAGTTGGTACAGCAGAGCATTATTTTTTTTAGAGATTCAGGATATGAAAATTCTTAATATTCTGTTGGAGACTATAGTTAGATTTATTTTTTTTTATACACCTGTTTACTAGAGGGACTGGAAGAAGATAGAGCAGAATGACCTCTCTCTGTTGCTTCTCCTCAGGCTCTTCAAACTATCCAAGTTGCTTTTCCCAATTATGGAAAAAGTTTAATGTTTGATTTTGCATAATACTTGCATGGTCTTTCTTCAGATCATTATTTCTGGTTTAGGAGAGGCAGAGACTGAGCTTAAATAAATTAGCTGCTTTTTTTTCCCTAGGAGCTATTTCTGTTGGTTTATGAAGAGCTTGACTACCTTCTTGTTACAGTGGGGATCGTATTCTTGTCTACACCTTTGCCTCTTGTCAAAACAATTTAGAATAGGTGGCTAAAATGATAATTTTTCCTAAGAGTATTTGTGAGCATGATGAAAAATATTGGGGTGGTAGAAGTAGAAAAATAAAGAGAAGTGGGGAAGTTGTGCAGGGAGAAGCTCCTGTGGCTGCCAAGGCCTAAAATCAACTCTTTACAGTCTAGTACTTTGGAAAATGACTGAGATGTGTAGCAAGATAGATACAGGAAGCATCTTTTGAGTGATAGAATGCCCTGGGGTTGCCTTATTTGTGAGTGCTGAACCCTTGATTCTTTTCTTGGAGGGTGTTACTGATGCTTTCAAAGGGCAGAAGGATGGGGATACTGCAGAGATTTCCTGCAAAAAGGGGATTCCAGAGGGAACAGTCTGTTGAAAAGATGGAAACTGTAAACATGGAAGCATGAAGGCTCTTTTAAACTCTGTAATGGGTACCATGCTGCAACACTTCAAAACTTATTCTGCTGCATAAAAATCACAAGATCTATGGGGAAACTGAACCACCATTTCCCAGGATTCTAGACAAGTGTTGAAATATCCTAGAAAATTAGTTCTGGAGTATCTGACAAATTGTGCAGATAAACTTTGGCACTCTTTCCTAAGTGAGGAATTGTTGATGGGTAAACTTTAAAATACAGGATATTTTAATTTTTATAAAATCTCTCCATGGAATGTCATTGTCTCAGTCTATCTATCTCTGTGCCCTTAGATGAGGGCCTTAGCTTCATCTTATCCTTGATATCAATTAATGAATCATTCCCCATACTGCAGAGGCTCACAAAAATTGGTAGTGGCAGAAGTGTGGCTCAGAGGACAATAATTTACCTTGAAGTGAGGTAATAACACTTTTGATAGTGGATTATAAGACCTCCACAGCAGCTGTCTAGACAATATGCACTTTTTTAAAAGTAACTGAATAGAGGTACTTAATTTTTTACAACTCTGTTTGTTAGAGAAATAAGAAGCCCAAATGGGCATGAGATGAAAAATAACAAGGTTTTAGCCCAAACGACAAAATCCTTATACAGTACTGCTGTAAATTATTGTCTTGCTGTGGGTTTTCATAAAAATGGTGTTTTCTGATCTACTGTAGATTTTAATTGCTCTGAAAACAAATGTATTGTGCCAGATTTTAGACAGAGTATTTCATCAAAGTGAACCCAAGCCCTATAATATAGCATACAGATAGTCATTACCTTGTGAAGCTTAGAGCCATCTGTGACCACCTGCTTTCTCTCAGCAATATGCCACAGGACCTCAGGTTGCTAATTTTATTTTCAAAATAATCTCCTATTTATGTTTTGTTAGGCTCTTAAGTTAGCTCAGTTAGGGGGAAGAAACAGAATATGATTTATTAATAATGCCAGGTACATTACAGTTAGTAAAGAGGACTTAATGCATGTTTTCCTGATGTAAAAGTCTTGTACTTAAACCCCTCCTTACCAAACACCTCAATATTTTTTAACTTTGCTTAGTAAAGTAAATTTGTGAACAGGACAACTTTTGGAAGAGCAGTTATCCTATGAGGTAGTGAATTTCTCTCCCTGGTAGCAATCCCACAAAATTATATTGAGTGAGACTGAGCACTCCATCTACCTTGTGGGACTTTTCATCCTTAGATTTGCAACCAAGCATCCTTTGTCTGCCTGTGCAGGAGTGGGAAGCCTTGGCCTTCCCTAGGCTGGCAGATCCTGAGCATGGTTCACCTCCTGCAAGATGCAGACTCTTATTGTGCTTCTTCATCACTAAATGTTCCTGATACAGAAACATTTTTGAGTGTTAAAATATCTGGAGCTAAACCACAGATGAATCTCAGGAGTTTAGCAGTTTGAAATCCAAATTTTCTTTTCAGTCACAATGGGGAAGCTTAAGGTGCTGGAGTTATGGGCAGCCAAATAGTTAGGTTTTAAGAAATATTTCAAGTAGAGAAAACATTTCAAGCTGTAGAAAAACAGTATGTTCTTTCTTGCTTGTTTCACATATGGAGAGGATGCTACAACTTGTGCAGACCACTGTGCTGTTGGAAAAATGGGACTGGTGTTCCAAAGATCCTGCCTGTCTTTTACATCCATGCTTCCCCATCACTAGAAAGTCCTGCTCTGGACAAGCCCTGGCTTTATCAAGTGGAGGCACAAAGGATGCTTGAAGCTCACAGAAGCAGAGAACTCATTCTTGCAAGAATCCTGCCTTGCAGAATCCAGATCCTTCATTTTGTTGGAGTTTTCTCCGTAAGTGAATTTTATTGCATCTGGATCTCACAGTGGAAGGTGCTCAGCTGCTGGGATTAAACTTGTCTGTTTGTTCCTGAAGCCCAACCCAGACTGGAGAACCCATTCCTTCTCTGAAACCATCTCTCCATGCAGCATTTTGCTCTCCATGAAGCTGGATCCCAGGAATGCTCTGATCTATCAGACTGTCTTTATCAGCTTCATTGCTGGCACTTTTAAAATTTTTATTTTTTACCTTTTTTTTTTTCCCCTCATTGCTGGCACTTTTTAAATTACTTTTTTTTTTTTTTTCTCATGGGCTGGGTACAGACATCAAATGTCAGGACTTTGATTGCCCTGACCAGCCTCACCTGAAGCCTCTCCAAGGAGCCAGGTGTCAGCATGTCTGTGTGTGTAGGGCTTTGAAGGACACATCACTGAAAGCAGCAGCAACTGTGCTCTCTTAGGGCACCAATAGCCCTTGATTGCCCCACACAGCCTCAGCTGGGGCTTCCTCCTGCCCCCAGCATCTCAGAGGTGTCCCCCCTGCCCCAGCTTTTGTTTGTGGGTGTTTGTTTTGTTTGTTTGTGGGTGTGCTGATTTCCTTCTTCTTCTTCCCTGGCTCCCAGGTGGACATTGAGTTAGTGCTGGGCTTGTAGCTGCCTCTTTTTGCTCCTGGCTCTCCTCTCTGAAAGGATCCTGAATCTCCCCTGGTGCTCCCCATATCCAAGACTGTTAATCCTTGGACAATGGGTCCAGATTCTGACTGACTCTGCCTGCACTGGGATCATCCCTTGCTCCTGAACTGCCTTCCCTGAGGGATCAGCTGGCCCTTGCTGCTCTTGGACAGTAATTCAGTGCTTCCTAGTGTTGACTGCAGAGAGAAAACTTCATTCCTGACTGCAAGCAAAGTTTGAGTAGCTGGTAAGTAAAGTGTTTTATTAATTGTGTGCTTCTAGCTCTTCTCTCCCTGGACTGAGTGGTCTGGAGGCAGTGGGAGTGGGAAGGGGTTCAGGGTCTGCTCCAGGTTTGCTCTTTATTCTTGTCTACAAAGTTCCTCCCTGAGAGCTGGCAGACCTGCCCAGGACAAGAAGGGATTTGCTGATGCTTGTGTTTTATGCCCCTTCCCATCTTTCAATATGGGGTGTGTGGTTTTTTCCAGAAGCTGTGTAGTTGTGGTCTTCAGCAGGTTTGCTCCTAGACAGCAGAAGAGGCTGTTTCCTCTTGGTGTAACCCTGCTGCATTTGTTGTTACAATCTGTTGGAAAGAAAAGATGGATGTTAATAAGTTATGAGTGTCTTTTTCCTGTGCTTTATTTTCTTCATCTTTAGAAGTCTGCCTACCTAACTCCCAAACAGAGTTGCACGTTATGCTTAATGTCCCTCTTCAGGAATTCATTCTATATGGAAATGACACTGTGCAGGAAATAATTTACCTTTAACTGCCACCCTTTGCAATTTTTTTATTTTTAGATCATTTTCTTGTTTTTTTTTTGTTTTGTTTTGTTTTGTGGTTTTTTTTTGTTTTGTTTTTTTGGCAAGCTCTTAAAACAATGAGGCTGGAGACTGCTGGCATCCAGTAGCTTTGACAAACTGAGTGTCTGATACCTCCAAACCATCTGCTGCCTGGGATGGGGAATTCTGGCCAGTGTTACTTCCAGCTGGGGAGGAACTGTAGCCCCAGGTTCTGCTGGGGAAATCCAAGGGCACAAGGACAAACCTTAGCAGGGAGTTAAATTAATGTGAAATAAACCAGTATCCATTTGAAGATGCTCCCAAAGTAGTCAGCCTGCTGTGAAATGTTGGTTAGGGTGGCTCAGACAAGAGTTTGGGTCCTTGTGACTGTAGATCTTTTTTTCCCTGTGAGATACTGGTTGATTTTTTTAAAGCTGGTCAGAAGAATAAGTTGATTTATCATGTTAAAATTCAGATGCACTGGATTTGGCTAAAATTCTTCTGTTTACACAGTATTCCCACTACAGAGAATGGATATCTGTCTGCTGAGGGATTGCATATCTTGTCTTACGAAGCTTTTCTTGGAGAGAGACCCTCCATAAATAGCAGTTGTGAGTGGCTGCCATGGCTGAGATAAGGGCTGAAAACTTGGGTTTCTTTGTGTTGCACTGAAACACAAAACCAAAGGTGTTCGGAACTTGTGCACTGCAAGCTCAATTTATGACTTGCTTTGTGATACCCTGTAGAAAATCAGGGCAGCAGTCCTAGGACATTTGCTCCCTTTCAGAATAAAAACACACCTTCCAGAGATACTGCCCTGCTTTGAATGAAATCAAGCACAGGCTCAGTCAAGGAGTAGAGAGAAATGTGTGAAACTAAACAGTAAAAGCCTCAATAATTTTACACTCCCGCAGGTACATATGCAATCAAGAGTTAAGGGGCAGCTCTTCATAATTTTGTTACACTTCTTACAAACTTCCCAAACCTATTGTCAGCCACTGGTTATGAGCTCTCTAATGCTTGAAATTGCAACATATGGCTGCTTTCTAAATATGACTGCTTTTCCTAATATGCTTTGGTGTGAGAGCTCAGTTAGAGGAAAAAAAGATGTATTTTGGACTCTTAGACTGATTTTTCTTAGCCCTTCTTTACTGAGTTACTCAGTTTCCCTTTGTAGGTCAGCTTCCAGCTGTGAGTTTTGAAGAGCTGTACAAATCAGGCACAAAAATCTAGATTTAAGCATCTTTTCCAAAGTGTTTGAGATAGTTGTCTCTTCTGTCAATATCAGAAATGTCAGACAGCGGGCTTTGGCTTTTTTTTCTTTGAAGCTAAATCAAAGCAATGAAATCCTGAAGTATTATGGGCTTGAAGGGAGAGGCTGATTATTAGAGACAAGAAGCTTAGTAGGATCTGGGTACAGCCTCAATGTCCTGGGCTGTGCAATGAGCTGGAGGGAGGCAAAGATATTCCCTGGCAGAGAAGGAAATTGGCAAATTTGTCTCTTGAGTTACAGTAACCTGAAATTTTCCATGAGCCTGCTCCTTTTAAAAATCAGTGTACACCCACAGGGCTAAGGGAGGAGGAGAGAAGGTGGTTGTAGGTTCCTGTAGGTTGGCTGCTGGGTGCCCTGCTTGGCCCCATGAATCCTAGTGATGGTGAGAAAATGACTGAGCCAGAATTGTTTGAAAATAACATCAATTATAAATCAGAAATCAATTATGAGAAAAATATTTAAAAATAAAATAAGCTCCTGCACCAACCTTTGCTGCAATATTAGAGTTATTTCTGAGGAAGTGCTTCTTGACATCAGAGAAAAGCTTGTGAAGGAAAGAGCTTCTCTCAGTTTAGGAGGAAGGTGCTAATACTCTGCTGTCTTGACTGTTTTGTGGTGTTGGGAAATACAGGCAACCTGAATGGTGCAATAATGAGAAGCTGGCTGGCACCATTAACATTAGGGAAGCCAAAGGCAGCCAGTAGCAGGCAGAAGATAGGACTGATTTCTTCAGGTTAAATTACATGGTGTGCATATATTTAAATAAGTGTGTACTTGGTCCTTATTTGGCTCCAGAAACAAGCCAGCAGCAAGGAAGTTTTGGATGCTTTTTGAATTTCCTGTACTATGCCAAGGGCACACTCAAAGTTCAAGAGCAGAGCTTGCTTGGCTCTTTACTGTGAATAATTCAGAAAATAATCCCTGGGCCCAACTGGGCTGGGCAGGGCACATCTCCAGGATGGAGGATCACAACCTCCCTAAGGTTGTGCTCTGTGGTGAACTTGCCACCACCAGAGGAGCCCCAAAGAGGAGATCCAAGGACTCCCTGAAACCCAATCCCTCAGCTTTGGCTGATTATTTTCTTAATTTCTAGAGAGCCATCATCAGGTAAGCTACAGCCACCAATAACATGGCAGAATGTTGTTCACTAGTGGCTATCAGTGGCATCCTACTGGAACATGGTGGAAATGTCAGGATTTATCTTAACAGAAAGTCAGAATTGGCTGCAGCAACTGGATTATCCATAGGAAATTTCTGCTCTTGGGTCTCTGCTTATATGAATTACAAAAAGGAAAGTTAAAAGGAAAATTTGGCCATTTCTGAGCTCTGTTCTCAGAAGTTGGCCTATATGTTTCCTTAATGCAGTGATATAAGACTATTTCTTAGATAATTTTATGCAAAAATGCAAACAAGTGATCACTGCAGTCTTTTTATATTGCTGATGTTTGTATTTAATGAAACACATTTCCTGGGTCTTTTCTGTCACTTCTGGACTTTATCCAGTATCTCTGGATAGAGGCTGTAATCTGAATTCTTCTTCTGCAATGAGAAGCTGAAATGCCTCAATAAAACGCATTTGGGGTGGGGGGAGATTTGATATAAAGATGATGAGCACCAAAAACTTGGCTTGGAAAAGCCTGTGTTTGTTTTGGCTGCTTAGGAAGTTCAGGCAATTAATTCTGAAATTAGATATCTTCCCTGGGTGGGATCAATCCAGACATCTTTGCTTGTTTTAGGGCAGAGGCTCCATTTGTCATTTGCCTCAAGAGATTCTGAATTTTGTAGTCTTGCTGAAAATAAGAAAGAAGATGTTCTTATTGTCATTAAACCACCAAAAACAAACTACAAAATGTTGAATATACTCCTTCAGTATCCTGTGTCTGGATCATACCCAGTTTGCTTTTGTGTATTTTTTAGCATCTCTATTTGGTGAGGAGCTTCTGTTGTGTGGGGTTTTTTTTTTTGTTTGTTGGTTAATTGATTTGTTTTTTAATCCTTGCTCCAGGTTGTTAAAAAAAAAATGCTGGAAAATAGTACTAAAGATCAAATTCCTTCTTCTGTCAAGGCTGGGCATTTAGGAACATCCTGAGCTGGTTTTGCCTTTGGGAAGGCAACCTCAGAAATTTCCTGTATGGAGTAGTCTGGGAATGTGCATTGATGGAATGTGGTGTTCCTAGGGGTTCACTTATGAAACAGTGAGTTACCCTACAGTGGAATAAGTTGTTTTAATAGGTTTTGTTTGAAAAAAATGTGAACCTGCTGTAGTCAAAGTGCTTTATGTTAAATGTGCTTGACTTCTGGAGACATCCAGGAGTATTTTTCCTGAAGAGCTCTGCTTCCCTCTAGCACAGAGTAGATGTGCTTGGAGCTTCTGAGAACCTGCTGCACGGGGTGCTCTGATGGGAAGGGGCTGAGACATCATCTCTGTAGTAGCATCTTGGGGAGCCAGGAAAGCTGGCAGAGGGCAAGGTTTTGCTGGCTGTCAGGGTTTGACACTGGCCTGGCAATTAAACCAAGTGACAGATGCTCTCTATTAATCTCTCTCTCCTCCTTGATAAAGGAAGGAGAGAGAATAAGGGAGAGAGACTGATGGGTTGGGAACGGAACTACACAGCTTGAATGAAACAGGAATGATAAATAGGAAAAATGACTCAATCTATACAAATAGACAGGAAAATTGATCCCAGGTTCCTCCCCCCTCCCTATAAACATCAAGTATTATCAGTCCTAGAAGCACACACTGTCTGAGAAACTTGCTGTTCATTTCAGCAAGTGCAACTGCTTACAAGAGACTGAGCTGAAAGCAAAAGTACAGGACAGAAAATCACCTTTATCCTGGCCCAACCCAGGACACCTGCTCAGCACACTGCTGGTCCTGGCCCTGCAGCCAGGAAAATGATAGATCTTTGCATTCTCTTCCATCCATCAGGTTTCAGTGTCTGATCAGGAACCTCCAGATCTGGCAGATTATTGCTTAGTTTCTGCAGAATTATCAGAACACAATCATTTTCAGCCTTTCTTTTGTATGAATGACTTACCAGCCTTTCCTATAACAAAGCCTTTCTAAGTCAGTCTGTTTCCTATGGTTGTTAGTGTCCTTCTTAGCCAGAGCAGTTGTGCTGCTGCTGAGCTCTTGGTGGAAACCTAAGCCCTTGTCTTGGGATCTTCTGAGCTCCAAGCACTTTGGTTTATGCAGCAGCCTTCTGCTGAAGTCAAAATTGTGAAGGTGATGCTTGTCCCCTGTGAGGATTTCTTCTGCACCTAATAGCTTGGATATATCTTGGGGTGTACAAGGTCAAGTAAATAGGTGTGAGGGGACGGCAGACTGGGTTGGGGGATGGTGTTCTCTTCATTTCTTGTTTCTTCTTTAATCTTGCCTCTTGCTTTTTGGATTCCTTCATATTCCTATTTGAGGCATCTGAAACAGTACAAGTTGAGCAGCTTTTTGTGAAGGGCTTGGGGTTGTAATTTAGAAGCAGGTCAGACTCCTGAATTTCCTTCTATCAGTTATGATTAAGGAACATCTCAGCACTGAACTGCAGTGCAGAAAGAAGCATGCATGGTTCAACTGGCAACTCTGCATCATTAGCTATAAAGTATAACTCTGGGCTTTGTGACAGTTTTAATCAGCTTCTCCCCCAAGGTCACCTCTGGCTTCTGACTTATGGGAGACCCAAAGCCTGTTGTGATTTATTCTGATGAAGGTAAGTCAGTCCCTGTTTTCTGGCAGGTTTGGATATTCTGTGATCTGTAACTACATTGCTAAAAATATGTACTAAAAATATGCTCTGGACAAGTATGTGTGGATGGACAGCTGAAATAATAGCAATCCATCTTAGCAAATGGAGTTAGTTGTATTGCTCCTTTCAGATGACTTGTCCCTTCATAACAGGAGAGGCTCAGTACTCCCACAGGATGGTCAAAATCATTTTTGTCAGAAAAACTGTTATCTTTCTGCTTCAACACTTAGATGGTTTGGGAAGTGACAAAGGGATTTGTAAAGATTCTTGGACAGCTTGAATCAGAGCGAGGAGGGGGAGGTGGGTGCCTGACAGTCCTCCAGCTGCTCAGCCTAATGGCTACAAAATTCCAAGCTGTTGGTATCTTCTGTTTTCCCCTGTGCTCCCATTTTCAGATGCAGACACAGCAAAGATCAGGAGGATGCCCCTCCTGGCACTGGCTCTGCCTTAGGAATGGTGTACAGATGGTTTCCAGAGGGTCACCAAGTGACTGGTAAATAACTCAGTGGCTACACTGGTGAAAATCTATGCAGGGTTGTATGGAGGTTATAATTGTAGTGTAGGTGTGAAACTCAAGTTTATCCTCCTGCAGTTTTGATACAGTTGAGTATTAGGGTTGTGCCTATCTGAATATCCAGAAGGAGATGTCTTCCTGAAGCCAGGGTGGCTCTGCAAACACAACTTTTGCAGAGTCCCAGAGACTCCTGGGTGGCTTCTGCTGTGCACAGACTTACTGGTAGACAGTACTTGTGTGCTGGAATGTGCTGGTCAGCTTACTGGGCTGGGAAGCCAGCAGCTCCTGGGGGTTCCATGTTGGCATGGTGTTGACTAAACTCTGCAGATGTAACTTTGCTAAGACTGCTCTTGTAGAGCTATCTTTATTCATGATTAAGATAGCTGAGAGTCAGCTGCAGTAGTGGGAGGTAAGAATCCACCAGAATGGTTTTGAGGAGCCTTATTCAGATGAAGACACCCATTTCTAGGACACTTCACATGCAGAAGTGCTCTTGTCTCAGCACAAGTGGCACTTCCACTGAGTTCCTGCCAGCATCTACCCTTGACTGCCTGTTCTTCAGTGAGCTGGAAGAAAATCTTGACATGGTAGTGAAAGGTGGTAGCAAGTGTGAAAAGTGATAAACATTGAGTATTCCAAAGCCAAGGTCGGTGTTGGTTGGTGCAGCTCTCTGAAAACAACCATCAAGTGAGTACAAGTGTGGGGACAGGAAACTCCAAGAGTCAGAGAGCCTGACACAGACTCAAGTGCTGCTGTGGCTGAATCTATTTCTAAAGACATCAGCCTTTCACAGCTACCTAGGTAACAAAGTCACTGGTAACTACAAAGTCTAGATTGCAGCTAAAAAAAAGACTTCTCTGTGTTGCTATGCCTTGGGAAAAGATCTTCCCAGGAGTCTTGCCTTTATTTATGAAACAAGTTCAGCTCCAGATAGTGATTAAGATGGTGTTTCAGTATTTGAATGGATTGGGTAGTTTGTGACTGCTTGTCAGAGACTGTATGCAGGCTGTTTGGTGCAAGGAGGAGACTGGAAGAAAGCAGCAGCATTGAGGTGGTACAGAGGACTGATATCTTTGTCCCATTATCTATGTTCACTAAGCTAAAAAGATGTATTTTGGCTTTCAGGTCTAATATTCAGTGCTTTGTCAATTAGCCACCAGACAAACCACTGCAAAAGCCCACTGCAGGTACAGTGCAGCTTAAAGAGGTTCTTGCTGCCTTAGCCTGGCCCAGCAATGTCCCACACTTTACTGAAGTGCCTCACATCAGAAGATTAAAACTGAACCAAAGGGTGACCTTTTCCAGAAGTGGTTCTGCCTATTGCTCCCACTGAGCTATGGCTTTTCTGTTGATTGCTATAGCCCCTCTGAAATGGGTCTTCTGAGGCTCTGCTACTTTGCTGTTGTGCCTGGACCCTTAAATCTAAGTTATGTCATCCTTTTGGGGTTTTTTTTATGTGTGTTTTTTGTTTTTTCTAATCTCCTGCACACAAATAAAAAAGGAGTAAAATTTCTACATTTAAGAAATAGACATGAGCCAAAACAACAGACTTCCTTTTACAAACAAAAAAATTACTTTCTTCGTCAGGGAAAAGAAGACACTACATTTCCAAGCTTTTTCCAGGCTTGTGTAGATTAGAGCATTCTGAAGCCTTTACTGGTACTTCTGGGAAGAGCAACCTAAAATCCCTGCTACGTGCATGGACTGAAGTATTTATCAAATGCCTCAGGGCTCTGGTCCTTGCACATTCTGGGTGCTCCTTACAATCTGAAACTCTTTTTCTTGACAGACAGTGGGGCTTCTGTGGGGCTTGGCTGTCTCTGCCATCACTGTGGGAATTTGATATTCTCATGGAGACTCAATCTTTGTTGTAAAGGTGCAGGGGATTGTGAAGTCATGAAGCTCTGTTTGGACTTTTACCCCAGGGGGCAAAGAGCTGTGCAGTTCTTTGCAGAAGAAGTAACTCCTAATTCAACCTGCAGTTGTCATATGGACATTGATGCATTAAATAAATATATACATATATAAAAGTCACTTGGCAGCCTAAAAAATAGCACTTCTAATCTGATTATTAATAGACTATATTAATATATAGTATATATACACTATATATGTTGATATATAGTGTGTATCTATATATATAAGCAATAATTTGTTGTCCAACTTCTCACAAAAGTCTTGTGAAGTAGCAGTAAAGCTGAATATGAAGGTGCCACCTCTCACCAGGGTATCAAATATGTAAGATCAGTTGTAATATCAATTGCATGCAGTCTAACACTTCAGTTTGACAGTCAAGCTGTACTGCAACAGCACATTCATGTGGACCATTCACATGGCATTTCTAGTTGTAAATTCAGCTCCATGAAATGTTCAAGCATACAATGGGATTTTTTTCCCATCACATCTGTCCCAGATACACAGAGGACTTTGATCTAATTAATTTCTCCAGCACAAAACTAAGGAAGAATCCTACTACTGCTTTTTAAATAGATTTCACTAACCAGAGCTTCAGGGTACATTGTCTTGAAGAATCCCTCTGGCAATGTCTGAAGAGAAACATCAGTGTCATTCTTTCTATTTTTAAGGCACTTCACTATGGAAACAGATCTGTTTCTCTGCTCTACGTATGTCTGTCCATCTCCCTAATAACTTAGAATTCTTGGATGATCTAAATCAAGTGTGACAGAGTTAGAGGTCTTAAAAAATTAATTACCTACCTCCAGTTACTGGCTGGATTGAGATTTTGGTTTTTTATGCCTTTATAAACTTAGTCTGCAGCATATGTTTAGCCTTTTTTAGATGTAACACATTTACAGTGATGAAAATTTAACTAAATGGGTAAGACTGAGCAAGTTGAACCTGTTCACATTACTGAATGAAGAGTGTATGCTGAAGGAACTTGGACCTGGGTGACTTTGCTTCTAGCGGTAACGGATGTTGTAAGTTTGGGGTTTAAATGGTAATTTTTGATCAAGACAGCCATACCTACCTATTTCTGCTCTATAGAATGTGATGTCGGTAGGACAGCTCAGCTTGGTTCTGCTGGTTGGTTTGGAATGATGTGGGGCAGTTAGGACAGATTTTTGTGTTTCTCTGTTCAGTGTGTAAGCTTGGGTACCTCTGCAATGCTGCTGATTCTGTGGGCTATGCTCAGATGTATTTCTCTTGTCCACTGCTTTGTTTCAGACATTGTGTCAGGTAGAATGAATTGCTTTTTACAATCAAGGTCCTTGTTCCACCCACCTGTCTGTACTTCTGACATTCCAGGGCCCAAGAGAATGGATTTTCTGTCCAGTTGCTCCTTCAGAATGTGTCTCCATCCCAACGTGATCTGTGGAATGACTTGAAGAATGCCAAATGATAGGATGATAGAATGATAGGATGATGGAATCATAGAACTGGCTGGGTTGGAAGGGACCTCAGAGATCATCAAGTCCAACCCTTGATCCACTCCCCCCGTGGTTCCCAGCCCATGGCACTCAGTGCCACATCCAGGCTCTTTGGAAATATCTCCAGACACGGGGAATCCACTCCTTCCCTGGGCAGCCCATTCCAATGTCTGATCACCCTCTCCAGAAAGAAATTCTTTCTAATCTCCAACCTAAACCTCCCCTGGCACAACTTGAGACCCTGCCCTCTTGTCTTGCTGAGAGTTGCCTGGGAAAAGAGACCAACCCCCCACCCTGGCTCCAACCTCCTTTTGGGGAAGGCTAATGGCATGGAATAATGGAAAATGGAATAATTGGGATTAGTTTTGAAGTATTTCTTAGCCTAACTGCTCTTTTTAAGGCTGTTAATCCCCTTTGCAGTCCTGCAACCTAGGGATGCTCCAGAGACAGTGTTATATTGGCTGGTTTTCCCAGCATTTCCTGGGTTCATCTTATCTCTTAATGGTTTGCCTATATTTGTTACACACCTGAGTAAGAGTAAAAATGGCACATAAAACCATCCAGTGTATATATAGTCTTTCCGTTCTAAAGCTCAAAAATAAAGCAATGCTTGCTGACAAGAAGAAACATGCTGAGAAAGAATTTGAGAAGCATTTATGACAGAGAAACATTGCAGAGGATTTGCTGTCATGGGAAATCATGAAGGCAAACTGTGCAGCAGGACTCAATGTCTTAGGTACCTCCAGATAGCAGCAGAATAATGTAATATTTGTAGCTGCAGCAGAGAAATCAAACTTTTCCCTGTGCAAAGCACACCCCTAGCAGAACTGGTAATACTGTTTTTAAAGAACATCCTTAAGTAGTTTAGGATGGTGAGTTTAGGTTTTCTACTTGCAACTGGTAATTGACAAGAAAAGGTAAAAACTTTACCATGGGAAGCTGAAAAAACCCTTGTTCTTTGCTTGTTTCAACTACTTTTTCCCTTCCATTTCCAGTTTCAGGTACTTGCTGTGCCATTACAGGAGTTTGATGGACAAGAACTGTAAGGAATGAGAAATTTTTTGGGGGTGGGGAGGGA
Source organism: Calypte anna (assembly GCF_003957555.1). Lineage (NCBI taxonomy): Eukaryota > Metazoa > Chordata > Aves > Apodiformes > Trochilidae > Calypte > Calypte anna. The sequence continues at coordinate 5,797,576 of NC_044255.1, read as the reverse complement.
AAGGGATAATGGCAAGAAAGTGCAATCAGCTGACAAGTGGTGTTTTTGCCACCACTTTCTCTGCCAACCAGTTCCTGAGCTCCTGCTGGAATCTCTGCTGGAAAAAGAGAAACACTTGAGAAGAGTTTTAAAGGAGATGGATGGCCCAGGGCCCTTTGCCTTTCAAAATCCTTATTTGCTGTGCTCCTTTCCCTGGGTTTTGATGTTTGTGCTTGTAAGCAATGCTGTCAAGCTGTGCTGAGCCATGGGGAAAGGGGAGAATGGGCAATTCTAGCAATACTTTAGTAGGTGAGTACCTTTCACAGAGGAAACGCTGAGTTTTGGTGCACCAGGGACAGTGTTTTGCTTGTGTGACACAAGGATTTTTCAAGCTGAGGCTTTCTTTGAGTGTTAGCATGAAATCTATGTCTGCTCTTTCCCCTTCTCAGACTCTAATGGGATTTTGGGAGGAATAGCTGACAAATTTTATTTGTGTTTTGTTTACTCTAGAAACAATTCTCTGTGGATTTTGCCACAGGAGGAAGAGATGTGGTTGTCTGCTGGTGTTCACTAGTGCTGTTTAAAACCTTAAATTGCTCTCTGGTATAAGCAGAACTGAATCCAGTGTCTGAAGACATAGCAGAGACGGCTGAGGATGTGAGAAGATGAATTAACCTTTAATATGCAAGACTTAAATACTTAATGTTTTGCCTTTAGTGGTATCAGTTACCCTGAAGAACAGTGTCTCTGGAGGTCTGTATAGGTTTTGCTATAGAAAAATGAAGCAGCAGTGCATATTTAAACCTGACAGCGCAAGAGAGGAAATAAGGTTTTTTGATTTTCTTTGGACTGAAGCTGGAGCTTCTGAGCAAACAGATAGAAAATTGGGTCAGCTATTGTCTAAATACCAAATATTTGGAAAAAATGGGAAGGCATTAGCTCATGTTTGAATATGGCTACTTAAGGTAATGATCCCTGCAGTGTCACCAGAGGATTTCAGAAGTCTCCTGACTTTGAAAGGGATTCTGCAGCTCTGAATCTCTCTGTAGTCTGCCTTTCAGAACTTAGGACCAAGATATGTTGCAGATTCCTTGCAAATGAAAAGTGGGGTTTTTTAATCCTCCTCCTTATAAAAAAACCGGATCTGGAATTATAAGAGGTGTCCCTTGCCTCTTCTGTTGGGATCTTTGGAGGTGTCACTGGAAGCTGCTTCACCTGTGTCACTTTTCCCTGATGGTTTTGCCTCAGTCATGTTTGATTCAGAAGCACTGAATTTAATAGGTTTTCTGCTTCGTGTTGCAACATTTCTGAAGTCAACAATGTTTAGGAAATAGGGCAAATTATTTGTTGTAAAATTCTAGTGGAGACCCAGGGCTTGACCCAGCAATGAAATTCCCCCTTGAAGGGCTGATGGCAGCATCAGGACCTGTGCTTTTCTAAAATGATCTTTGTCATCATTGGGAAGGCCTCTTCAAAAAAATCTCTACATAAATTGGATAACTCTTTAAAATAACAGGTTGAATATTTATTTCTGTGGCTCAATGCAATTATATTAATTATGGGGAATTCATTAGTCACTAATGTAAATATTAGAACCTCCTCTGTAACATTCACTGTAATTTAATGCTAATTCACAGAGCCATAATTAAACTGTTAATAGCCAGGGCTGTAGTTCATTCAAGTCCATAGCATCCCCCACAATAAATAAAGCATCTCAGCTGGCAAACAACATGCATTATAGTGCACACACATGTTTGGAGCTTCCTGTCACAAGCCAGAGAAGGCTCAGACCGAACTATCAAATATTTTTTGGAGGATGAGCTAACCTGGTCCCTTTGCTTCTCATAATGGTGCTAAGTGTGTGGTTCTGTGTCAAAACTGCTTCATAACTTTGTATCTCATGGATTCCATTTGGAAGCTGAGAGATTTCCAGCTCCTACATGACTTTAGTTTATCATGCTGACAAAACCAGTTTCCCAATCCTGTGTTTATTTTGTATCCATGCTCTTTAGATTTCCTTGGCACTGGGGGTTGCTGAGAGTGGGGCTGTTTCTTTGCACATAGCTTGTAGTCATCTGATAACACTGGTGCAAAGGGAATGATGACCTGGTTGTTTCTCATGAAATATTTGTGTCTGTTATTTTGGGAGTCCAGGGAGTAAAATGGTAGAAATTCATAGCTTGGCTTGGTGAACAAAGATTTCAGAAGGGCTCATCTCTTGCTGATGGCTGAAAAGGCCAATGTGGGAAGGCAGTGGGGTTGCCAAAGGCCCAGCAGAAAGTGTCCTTGGAGGGGATAGCCAAGGCATGGTTCTTCTGTGCTGTCTTTTCTCCTCCAAACTGATCCTCTTTGTGTTCCCAAAGGAGGCAGCAGGGTGATGGATGGCAGTCAGTATGGCTAAAACTGAGGGACTGTTTCAGGGAGTCCTTGGATCTCCTCTTTGGGGCTCTGTTGGTGACAAGTTCACCATAAAGCACAATCCTAGGGAGGTGGTGATCCCGCATCCCTGCCCAACACAGCTGCATCCTCAGTCCTGGTGACCCCTACCTGTTCAAGGACAGTGACATTGGTCACACAGTTGGCCCAGGGGGTGTTTAGGGTTGTACAGAGGCAGCACTGATGGAAAGAAATGTTCAAAGAGTTGCAGGTGGTAGCAGTAGATGCCCCACGATTCAGACCCATATAAAAGAGCAGACAGTACAATGGCTCTGTAGACACCAATCTTTGTACTTTTCTTTATTTCTGTTTCTTTTATTTCTTTATTTCTGTTTATTGCTCCAGACTCTTTTATGAAGCCTTCTGAGGGTTCTGTGTGCCTTTGCCAATCTGTTGTCTTTGTCAATCTTGGCATCCGAGGAAATAATGCATCCCAGATGGCTGAGCTGCTGCAGTGCCTTAAGTTCTCATTCACCTATGGTGTTGTGGGGATGATGGAAGTCTCCTTCCCCAGACTTCCAGCCCCAAAAGCCCTGCAGCCTCTGCAAAGCAGGGGGTTCTGTGCTGCAGAGCTGCTGCTGTGTGAGCAACCAGGGTGGCATCATTAGCAAAAAGCAGCTCTGGGACCTGGTGATTTTTAGGGTCTTGGTGTGGGCCCCCAATCACCTCAGGTTGAAAAGGGGCTCCCATCAGTCCCATATGGGATGTAAATGCCATTTTCTTCATCCAGGTCTGCCGTGGCCCTTTGGAGTATCTTGCTGAAGAAGATTGTGAATAGAGTGGGTGTGAGAAAGCAGCCTTGTTTCACACCATTAATTATTGGGAAGGATTCAGCATCACCAGATCTGACTTGGCCCCACTGATCCTCATGTAGCAGGATGACCATTTTGAGGAACTTGGAGGGCCATCCTAATCATTCCAAGATTTGCCACAGGCCCTTTCTACTCACAGTGTCAAAAGCTTCAGTGAGGTCAATGAATGTCACATAGAGTCCTTTGTTCTGTTCCCTACACTTCTCTTGCAGTTTTCTGAGAAGAAATACCATGGCTGTGGTACTCCTATTGGCTCTGAAATCACACTGGCTTTCAGGTAGAACTCCCCCTGCTATAGCACATCTCCCCATCTTCGCAGACCCATTGAGTTCCAATCCCAGAGGAGCTCAGTGTTACACACCAGGAGAAGGAACCCCTTGGCACCTGCTGCTTTTTGCATCCTTTCCTGTTTTCCAGAGAGAACTGAGCTGTGGGTTCCCAATGGAAAGAGGTTTGGTTTCCTTTCTAAATGTGGATGTTAGAAAAAAAAAACTTGAATTTTCCAACTGACTCTCAGCACTTTCAATGAGCCCAAGACATCAAATAACAAATCCATTGGTGGCAGGTACCACTTTAATGCCTTGGGCTGAGCTGGAAGCTGTCTGTCTGCCATCTCTGCCCAAACAGTGGACTGGGACTGTAGATATGTCTGGCAGGATCATGATGCTTTTTTTTTCTGAGGTCAGAAGCCTGAAAGCTTTCTGCTGCATCATCTAAATCCTAGAGACTTCTGCTTTCATGGGCTATGTTGCCTTCAGCACTAACTTTTCTCCTTTTTAAAAAGAAAGAAAAGCAGCAGCCTTCATGGCTCAATAAACGTAGAATTAAAAGAAAAACATTTTAAGACCAGTTTGAAAATCTTTTTTTATGAAATGATCAGTCTGAAATAACAACATAGCATCTTTAACAGCACCATCTGCTGGCTCTCAAGTAATATTAGCATTAAGCATGGATGGAGCTTTCTCCTACAATGTTACAGAGTACTAAGTGTTTGGTTTCTTTTATTAGGAGGGCCAGAGGAGGCTCGTGGATTTTTGTATGGGTAAATATGGCATAAAAACACAGATCAGTGCAAAATCATGTTACTGAAGTCTGAGCATTCTGAGTATGCTGGGGTCAATCAGTGCAGAACTCAAGGGTTGTATGTGCCTGAATATTTAACCTGCATAAATATTTGAGTAGTAGAAGAGGAGTATTTTCTCACTCCTGCAATATCTTTCAAGATTCCTACTTACCATACAAAATGTTCTACTAAGGATTATTTGATGCTTCTCATCTTCTCACATGTATCTAGAGTCAGGAGAGATCAGATTGGAAGAACAGCCCTCTGAGCAGCATGGGGAACTGAAAAATACAGTGAGGGCTTAGGAGTGAACTTTGATTTTGATTTATTCAGTCTCAGCAAACACAGGTGAATATCACAGCTCTGAATGAGTAGCCAAAAGACAATTCATGTTCAGCCAGGGATATTTGAAAGCACAGCCAAAACCAGAATCTCCTTCTTTTTTGAGTCTTTGTGTAGAATGTAATACTGATGAGCAGTTTCTGTAGCTGATGGATGATGATCAAAGAAATGTCACTAGAATTTTCCCAGAGGAATTTTTGAGTGGGTGAATTTCTTCTTGTCCTTCCTTCCCTCAGGTGGTACTAAACATATCAGTGCTGTGTGCTACTCGACAGTATTACTGTTCAGTAATGAGTGGCATTAAGAATAAGCCCACAGAGATCTAGAACTTTGTTCTAATTGTAATAACAGCTGATGGTTCAGCAAGGTGCTCTTGCTTCTGTCTTGGTCTCTGCACTATCTAGTGTCAGGGTTTAACACTGTCCTGGCAATTAAACCGAATAACAGATGCTCTCTATTAATCTCTCTCTCCTCCCAGATAAAGGAAGGAGAGAGAATAAGGGAGAGAGACTGATGGGTTGGGAACTGAACTACACAGCTTGAATGAAACAGGAATGATAAATAGGAAAAATTACTCAATCTATACAAACAGACAGGAAAATGGATCCCAGGTTCCTCCCCCCTCTTCCCCAATAACTCTCACATCAGCACAGAGGCTGCAGGGCAGCCCTGGGAAAGTCCAGACTGAAATCCTGGAGTCAGCAGCAGTTGGGAGCTGGAGGCAGGAACACCCAGATTCAGGCTGGAATGGATCAGGAGCAGAGGCAGAGGAAGGGATGGAATCCTCCCAGGATGCCAGGTGAAGGAAGGGAAGCAGGAAAGGCAGGAAGGGCAGGCAGCTGGAAACTGGAAGCAGGAAATCATGGCTTGGCCCTCCTGATGCCTCAAATTTATACTGAGGATGAGGTGTATGGGATGGAATCCTCTGTTTGGTCAATTCTGGCATCTCTCTTGTCCGTTCCTCCCCAAAGCAGGGCTGCAGGTGGGACCTCTTGACTCCTCCTGGAGGGTAAAAGTTTTCCTCAGAGCTGAGCAGTGTCCTTGGCTCTGCACACCAGCCTCTGGCAGTAACTATAATCATAAAGTGTTATCAGTCCTAGAAGCACACACTGTCTGAGAAACTTGCTGTTCGTTTCAGCAAGTGCAGCTACTTACAAGAGACTGAGCTGAAAGCAAAAGTACAGGACAGAAAATCACCTTTATCCTGACCCAAACGAGGACATCTAGAAAATCCAGCTCCTTCAGTGGGAGGTGATCCTTCTGGCTAAGTAGGTTGTCACCAATTATTTGTGCCTTGTCGTCAACATCTTAGCACTGGCTTCACTGATTAGAAGCAGAACTTTTGCTTGACTGGTTGTAAAGCAGTTTGCTCCCACCTTCTAGGACAGAACCCTTACTACAGAAGAGCTTTCTATGCCTTTGATTTACTTCGTTCTCTGGTTGGTAACATGAGATTAAGATGGCCCGGAACATACAAATCTCAAGTGTTTGAAAATATGGCCTATTATTTCTAATAAATGTAGTTTATTTAAAAATAAAAAATCTGTTTTGAATTTGTATTAGGAAAGACCAAACTAAAATATTATACCAGGTAAGGTGACTCAAAAGATGTGTGCTCCCAGGAATGACAAGTCACTTATTTATTTCATCCATGCCTATTCCTTCCCTCCCCATATTGTTTGAGTTGCACCATCCTGGCAAAAGAGGGTTTTTTTCCAGTTTCTTCCTTATTTTGTGTGGCATAATGAACTGCATCTTCAGCAGATGGATGTGCCCCCACTTGTGATCGTTGCCATGGAGTGTCATCCAGTGACAGTCACTTGGAAGGCACCCTTGGCTGGCAGAGCCTGGAGACATAGAAAATATTTTTTCCACAGAAGCTGTATCTATTTTGTATGTTTCCACTGAGCTTTTGGCTTCATATCGGGGATGAAAGTGGAATAACAAGTGATGAAAATTATGATGAGAATTTAGGTGAATAATAATCATCCAGAGATATTAAAGCTTTGCAGTGCCCTTTTTCAGAGAGATTCATATGAATCAGTAAGATCTGATGGCTTGCACAAGGTCACACAGCAAGTTTGTAGCAGAGGCAAAAATAGAAATTAGATATTAATAGTCAGTAAGGTATCATATTCATGGGCTTCCATTTGTACAGACAGTGTTTAATACAAGCAGTGTTGTGCTAGATGATGTGGCAAAGCCACAGGCTCTGAAAAAAAAAAGGAAATTCACACCCAGAAGTAAGCTTGGTGCATACTTGGTTTAAAAACTTGCTTTTGCATCATCAAAACTGGCATAACTCCGTTAACTTCAGTGAAATTGCCATGCATAATTTACAGAAAAATGGTTTAAAAGGTTCTTTGTTTCATTCTATCCTGGTGAAGAAGCATCCTCACTAATTGATGATGGATAGGAGGAGTGCAGAGCTGAGCCCACTTTGCCCGTGGGAGTTGGGGAGCTCTTTTTGTCCTGGGTGCTTTGAGGACCACCTGTTGCTATGTAAAAACTCTTCTTGGTTCTGACCCTGTCACAATGCCTAAATTCTACTATTCTAGGCAAAAAAAATTTACATTTGAATTAGTGCCAAAGAGTGCAGAAAGCTGGTTCAGGTTTTTCAAGTCCAGAAATGGTGTAATTAGTTCCAAGAGATGTGGAGGAGAAACAGAAGCCAAATAAACTCTTGCAGTTCCACTTCAAGAGGTTCATGGAGAAGGGGAAAGAGCTCGTTCCAGTTTGTTAAAAAGGAAGCTGAAAGTTACAGATGGAGTTTTTCTGGTACTTGGAGGCAGAAGGGCAGAAAGGAAACATCATCACTTAATAGCAGCATGATGGTGACTGCTGAAAGCAAGAGAGAGTTCTCTGACTCTTAAAAAAAATGCTGAAAGCTTTATCTAAATGAGGAAAACATAAGGGATTATAAAAACTGACAGGATAATGTAGAAATGCAATAAGGCAGACTGAAAAAAGACTTAGAGGACCATTTGCAAAAGGCATCAAAACTAGTAAGAAATATGTCTTGGAGCCTGCCAGAAAAATCTCTAGGGGTAGTAGATGCTCAGAAATGACAAATGAAATGTGTGCATCTCTTGCTCATTGTGAAGAAATGGTACTTCCCTGTGCTGGAACTCTTCTGGAAGAAGTATTCATCAGAGAATCTTTTTCAAACTGAAGATTTGGTAGGAAAATGGATGAATTGAATAGAGGAAGGTGCTTAGGAGTCTGTTACAAACCCAAGCTTTCTTTCTGTTACAAACCCAAGCTAACTCTCTGTAAAAAAAAATGTAGATCCTCTTGTGTGAGGACTGAAACGTGGCAAGTATGGTAAGACTTTGTAAAAAGGTGAGACAGGAAACCCCAGGTTGAGAGCTTGTGGTATGGACAAGACAAGATTTCTAGCTGTCAGCATGCTGAGGATGCAGTCTCTGGATACAGGGATAAACTACCTGTGGAGGCAAGAGTCAGCCTGACTTTTGGAAGAAGTGAAGCCATGTAAAATGTTGGAATTTCTCTTCAGTGACCCACAGTGGTCCACATAACTGATCCACCAAGAGCTCAATACTTGGTGTTATTACTGTCCTGAATAACTTCTGCTTACTAATGCTGACTAAAGAATTCTGTAAGATCCTTGGGACACTCTCATACCAGAGGAAACTGACAAAGTTGGGGTTGTGCATCCTGGAGAAGAAAAGGCTCTGAGGAGACCTTAAAGTGGCCTTTGAGTACCTGGAGGGGCTGCAGGAAAGCTGGGGAGGAACTTTTTACAAGGGCATGGAGTGATAGGACAAGGAATAATGGTTTTGAGTTGGAAAAGGGGAGATTTAGATTAGATATTAGGAAGAAATCTGTCAGTGTGAGGATGAGACCCTGGCACAGGTTACCCAGGAAAGTTGTGGCTGCAGCATCCCTGGAAGTGCTAAAGTCCAGGTGGGATGGGGCTTGGAGCAACCGGGGCTGGTGGGAGATGTCACTGGCCATGCAGGGAGTTGGGACTGGATGAGTTTTTAGGTGCCTTTAACCCAAACCATTTGATTCCATGATATGGAGGAGGGAATCTAAATGAGAAAGGATTGTGTGGGCTTCCAGCTGGTTCTCAAAGCAAGGTCTTGAATTATGTTGGAAATGCCATCCTGGTTTTCAGCAGTGGCCAATGCTACATGGATGAGTTGTTAGGATAACAAGAAAGAGTGGAATTTAAGTGGCATTAAATGCCTGACATGCTGATATTAATGCACATAACTTCTCCCTCCTTAATACTCTGTGTAGTTCTGGTGGCTTTATTGTCCCAAATATTCTAAAACTGAATGAAGTGGTGCAAAGACATCAAGGCTGATTAAAATGTTGGAATGAGCTGTGAAAAAGAAGTGAATAATGAGGCTCTTCAGCATGGAGAGCAATAAAAAAAAAAAGTGGTTTTGGAGAGTAATAAATCAAGTGGTGTAGAGACTGATCCCTAACTCGGACCCAGAGCTTGGGGACATTGCAGGGACCTCATTCAGGGTCAGCCTCACTGTTTGCAGGACCCATTTGAGATTCTGTCCTAGTTCTGTGGGTTTGGCCACTGTTCAAGGCAGCCAAGTGGGGCTGAGTGAGCCTTGGGATGTCCTGATGTTGTTTTCTCATCTTGAGCTTGAGGTTGTCTTGGAAATGGCTGCTGCAGCTGTTAGCAGCAGACCTGGCCTCCTGCCTGCCACAGGGGCAGAAATCAAGCAGCTGGGTGTTGGCAGGTGCTTCTCCTACCCAAGCAGCTTGTGTGCTTTTGTTTTATGAATTTGGAATTTATTTTAGTTAGTTTTATTTTATTTTATAAGTAATATTTAATATTTAAATATTATGTTATATAAAATAATATATGAAATTAATACAATAATAAAATGAAAATTGAATAAAATATTAAATTTTAAAAATTGAACATACATAAATTGAATTAAAAAATAAAATATATATTGCATAATATATCTTGTTATATTATTAATATATTAATATTTTATATGACATAATATAATATTTAACATATAATAATATTTATCTCTATAATATGATATATTAAATATTATAGTTTGTTAAATTTTAAATATATTAATATACTAATATAGTAATATTTTATATATTATATATTGAAATATATTAATTTAATTTTATATATTACATATTATATACTGTATATTATATTATATATTATTTTATGTTATGTATAATACTACATGCATTGTAATATATAATTTTATAATATATAATTGTATATAAATATATTAATAATATGATAATATATAATACATATATAAATATGATAATATATAATACATATATATAACATATGAAGAATACATATTTAAATATTTAATTTTATTCTTAATTAATTTTATTAATTCAGAACTGTCTTCTACATTTGGGAGGCTGCTCACAGCCACATGTGAACAGCTGGATCCCATCCCCTCTCCAGAGGCAGAGACCCAGAACTGGTTCTGCAGGGCACAGTGCTGTAGAGGCAGGGAACTGGAGCCCTAGGCCATGAGACAGAACGTTGTGTTGGGGTTTCAGTGAGCTGTGTGTTGGTTTCAGCAGCATTTTGACAATAAAATGCTGTGTGTAATTCTAAAGGATTCAGGAAGCCAAAAGATAAAAGTGAGAGCATCCCAGGTGTTTTACAATATCAGAACAAGTGCAATTACAGCAGAGTCACTGCCAACCTTTCTCAAAAGGCTCAACTTGAGCAGAGCATTCCAAGCAACAAAGAACTAAATGACAAAGAACATCCTGACCCTTTCTCTGTGACTGCAGAGGGGATGAAAAATCTCAGAAAGAATTGAAATTTTTCTTTGAGGACTTTTTTTTTGTTATCTTGAGACATGAAAAGTACAATTCAGGGACAGACAGGTTAAGGGAATAGTTGAGTATATGTGTTGGCATATGAAAGTTTTTTGAGTGAAGTGGTGTTCCTTGAGAAGAATGATGCAATGAAAAATGGTTTGTGGAATAAGTTCTATTTATCAAAAAAAAAACCCTCAGAAATTTTGCATTCCTGAGTGCCTGGCTCTCACATCTTTGTTATGCAGATGGGCAAGATGGTTTTTACAATATGTAGGTGCACTAGTGGCCTTTCATCTTAGAATCATAGAACTGGCTGGGTTGGAAGGGACCTCAGAGATCATCAAGTCCAACCCTTGATCCACTCCCCCCGTGGTTCCCAGCCCATGGCACTCAGTGCCACATCCAGGCTCTTTGGAAATATCTCCAGACACGGAGAATCCACTCCTTCCCTGGGCAGCCCATTCCAATGTCTGATCACCCTCTCCAGAAAGAAATTCTTTCTAATCTCCAACCTAAACCTCCCCTGGCACAACTTGAGACCGTGCCCTCTTGTCTTGCTGAGAGTTGCCTGGGAAAAGAGACCGACCCCCCCCTGGCTCCAACCTCCTTTCAGGGAGTTGTAGAGAGTGATGAGGTCTCCCCTGAGCCTCCTCTTCTCCAGCCTCAACACCCCCAGCTCCCTCAGCCTCAACACCCCCAGCTCCCTCAGCCTCACCTCACAGCACTTGTGCTGGATCCCTTCACAGCCTCCTTGCTCTTCTCTGGACCTGCTCCAGCATCTCAATCTCCTTCCTGAACTTCCTGAGGGGCCCAGAACTGGACACAGGACTCAAGCTGTGGCCTCACCAGGGCTGAGTACCCTTGATACCCTTCAATACCTTGCTGGTGTTCTTTTCACTTAAAGATGCTCAGGTGAAGAAGATGGTGTGGTCTCTAGTTGTGAGACAGAACTGATGCTCTTACACCTTGTGAATTTGCACCTGAGACAGGTCGTAGTCACGTGGAATTAATTCTGGTTTCCACAAGCAGTAGTCATGTGGAATTAATTCTGGTTTCCACAAGTGTAGCCACACACCAGGTAGTTGTATATCTTGCCACATTAATATCAAACTAACTGAACTTTTTGCCACCCTGAGTTTTTATCACTCGGCCATTCAGGTCCAAGCATGGCTACACATCACTGCCCATATACAAACCATTAGATTTATCAGTATTTTCATCAATTGGAAATAGTTAAGCATCTTATCAATACCCCTGGATATGGTGACCCAGCCACTTCCCTGGGAACCATCTCTCCCATTATCCAAACTAAACCTCCTCTGGCACAACTTGGAGCTCTTTCCTCTTGTCCTGTCAAGCATTACTTGGGAGAAGAGATGAACACCCATCTCGCTATGCCCTCCTGTCAGGTAGTTGTAGAGGGTGATAAAGTCTCTCTTCAGACTCCTTTTCTTCAAACTGAACTACCCTCATGGTCTCATCCAATCTTCACGAGACTTTTTCTGCAGACCCTCCACCAACTTGCTTGCCCTTCTTTGGATGTGCACTTGGAAAACTGAGCACAGGATTCAAGGTTTGGCCTCATCAGTGGTGCAAACTCATCCAGTTTTGTGTCAAGAAGAGGTGGCTCTGCACTGCTTACACTGAAGATATTTTTTCTTCCTAGTCACCCTGTAGCACCTTGCTCTACTTTGAACTAATTTTTAAATTCCTTCAGAGTATCAGCCTTCTAAAACTCTGGGTGTGTAGCAAATTCAGCATAGGAGAAATTCTGCAAATAATTTCAGCTGAAAATCTTGATATTGAGATTAAACATAAACTAATGTGGCATTTAGCACCAAAAGACCCTCTTCAGTCAGCACTATATTCAAATTAATTCAAGAATTTGTTGTTTCTGTATTAGTGGTTTAGGCTTCAAGGGAGATGGTTGATTAGTCCTGCCTTCAGTCTCATGAACAGAATGTGAAACTTGTTAAAGTTTGTCCTTTAAGATTATTATTTTAAAAATTCAGAAGAATTCTTTATTTTAAAAGACAATTGGAATTTTATTATAATGATGGCTTTGCTCTACTTTTATGCTATGAAGTGTAGATGAAAAGTGCTGATCCATACCAAAGGTCCTGACTTCTCTTGCTACATTGGAGATGAGATCTGGGCTGTCATCTACTTATTCTAATTCTGCTGGTGCTGTGGTATGTATTTCAGAATAAGAAACATTAAAAATATAATAAATTTGCTAACAAGAATAGCTGCATGCTTTTCCTGAGTTCCTGTTGATTAAAAATGGGCTACTTTCCAAAGCAATGTAATTTATTTTTTTTTCTTCTCTTTCCCTAGCTACAGAACTTTTAAGAAATCTTTAAAAGCCTTGAAAATGCCTATGCAGATCACTGAACATTATATTTTTTTAAATATGCAAAGTAATTTTATGATGGTCATCTCCAAAGGCAGTGGATAAAAGTGAATTCAATTTTGGCACATGCAAATTACATTAGATAACTGAATTTGCAAGTGGGAAACAAATATGGAGATGGTATGAAAAGCAAAATCAGTAAAAATTATTCTTTTCTAATAGTTTTCCTCATTGAGAAGTGTGCTATTAATTTTTAGTTAATTAACTAAATTATTATAGTGAAGTGGTAATAAATCTCCCATGTATAAAACTTAAATGGATCAGGCACTTGCTATTACAAGGTAAATTTTTGGTACTTTGCTCCAAAGCATCATTTCCTGTTGTGAAAATAAAAAAGCATTGTAAGAAATTCTGGATAAAATAACCCAAACCACTGCTTTTTGAGTGCTTAAAACCTGCCTTTCAGTGGCAATAAGAAATTACCTGTCTCTCTCCAGTGCTTCAGACAAATTTGTCAGCTTTTTGGACCCCACTTTCTGCGGCAAAGATAGGACAAATTTTTGCTAGCTAGAAATGGAAATGAAAGTAGAAATGTTGATTATTAGACCTCCAAAGATCAGTTTCAGTACCATGGGAACTGACTGCTAAAACCCTGGCACAGAGCATCTGGAGCATCCATCATCCCAATTCCATGGAGGAAATTACTTAGTGACATGAAAACTTAGGCCCTGACATTAAAAGCTCCTCGTTTGTTTTCCTTTTTTTCTAGCACTTTATTACTCCTGAAGCTTTAAAGAACTTCAGCCTCACAGCTCCACTGATGAGTGTTCTCATTAGGAGCATTTAGCATTTCTTCTGATTGTTTTGAATTAGCTAATAAATTGAGATGCTAAATAAATCAAGGGGTTCCCAATCCATACGTAGCATCTGGCTTTGAAAATGCAGTGTGCTGCTTCTCTGCTCTCTGAAATAGCTCTGAACAGCTGGAACAAATGTTTTTTGGCACTAAGGGATAAATTGCAGCTGTGGAGAATGAAACATTTCGTTCCAGCACTCCAGAAGCAGATTTTTAAGAACTCTTTCCATTTATCAGTTTAGCCATTGATTACAGATGTAAGGGCATGGAATCAGAGCAGAAATTAATGGAATTCTTGATTGCTCAAATACCAGACTAAGTGTGTCCATAGTTTTACGTGCAGGTAAACACTTAACATGCAGGTAATACTTAAAAATGTCTCAGATTACTTAAGGAACTAATGCTATAGGTACCCACCTATCTTCTGCCCTTCTGATCACCAGTAGCATCTGTGCTGAGTAGGAGAAAGAGATGGATTTGCTTCCAGGAGCTTTTTATTTGTCAGGTTTCAGTGTGCCTGGCATTGCATAGTAGCAGTTTCATTTCCCAAAGGTTGTGATTGCCTTGATGACCTATGGAGTGGTGGGAAATCAGGATTTGGGGCAGATCAAGCTTCCTTAGTATCAATCTTTTAATTAACAGCCTTGTTCTGCTTGGTGCCAGAGGCAGGAGGAGGAAGGTTGATGTACATATTCCAAAATAGATATAAACTGCCACCAGTCTGCTGCTCTTCTTTGGGCTTGTCTTAAGGATGAAACCTGAAATAGACATAGATTTGACCCAATTTCTTTTTTCCTGCTACCTGGTATTTGAACAGCTTTATTTTCCATGAATGCTGCTGCCTTCAGTCTTCCCAAAGGCAGAGGGGGCTACAGGCTTCAACCTTTTCAAGTTTTATACCCTTGGCTTCCCAACTTTCTCCTAATTACAGCTGCCTTGAGCTGAAGGTCATGGAATATCTGCAGGGTGCTTGTGACACTGCTGTGCTTGCCTGCTCTTTCTATATTCAGGATTTCTGTTTGTGAAATCATCAATTCAGCATCTTTTAGATGCTTTTTCAGTAGAAATAGCTAAGAAGTTGCAAGCATTACAGATCCTTCTGGAGTGACGTGGTTGGGAGGAAAGAAATGTTCTTGTGCTTGCAGAAATACCTGAGGACCATTTTTCTTAAAGATGTGTCATGGGCTTGACACCTCCTGGCTCTCCTGCCTTTTCTGATGTTTCCTCCAAAGCTTTCTTTCCAGGTATTTAATGAAAGGCAGCATTGGGAAGGCTTTTCCAGTCTGAGCACTTGACTCACTTTTTCTACTTGACTATCAGTCTTAATAGAACTCAAAGGAACAAAGATTTGATTCCTGTGATGCTCTTCAAGTAACTCTTGAAGAACTGTGAGTAGGCTCAAGAGGGAGAAGGGGCAAAGTCTTTGAATAAGTTTCTTAAAACAGAAAACCCAAAGTTAAATAACAGCTGTAAAGATCTTACCTATGGCCTGAAGTTGGCAATTGTTCTCTTTCCAGCTGCCCTCCCCAGTCTGTTGATTTTTTTTTTTCCATGAGTGCAGAATTCTAGTGACAAAACCTATTTCTCCAGAGAGATGTAGGTTTAACAGATGTCAACATGTTTGAGGGCTTTGTTCTTAATAAAATTTGTTTTGGATTCCATTTCATTACAGTATGAAATCTGCCAGATGTTTATCCTAGCTGATTTTCCTGCCTTTAAGCAATCAGTACAGGTATCGTAAAAAAACCAAACCAAACAACACTACAAAGTTCTAAAAGCCAACAGTTACAGCTGGAGGAAGTGGTAGAATCAGTTGAACAGGAGCTGGTAGAGAAAAGAAGCACCACTGGTGGATCAGGTGTAACTCTGTAGCTTGGGAATTTATTAAATGATTTATTCCTCGTTTTGAGAAATAACAATGAGCTATGAAGTTCCCATAACCTCATCTTCAAATATATTCAGTGAATAATGGCCTTTTGTATGCTGCTGGCAAGCTGGGAATTCAGTCATGCAGTGGGAAACCCAGGAGCTGTGATATGGTGGGGATTTTTCTGCCTTTGCTAGAAAAAGATGCAAATATTCTCTGCACAGACTGGTTTTACATAGGAATTCACTTTGAGAAAATGTTTCTGGGGTAAACTAGGTCACTGAGACTGCAGAAAACGAGGAAATCATGTTGACCAAATGCACAAACTGGATTTGTTAGGAAATTGAGTCTGGACAGAGGTATCTCTATGGCCAGATGGTATCACAGCTCAGTAATTCAGCTTGAATAACAAACACTATTTTTTTTTCATGTATGCACCACAAATGCTTTGATTTTGGGGCCATAAATTTTGCTTCAAAACTAGAGCCGTTGCAAAGTTAGCATAACTTGCAAATTAAAGACAAGGTTTAACCCTGGAAGGCTTCTATTCCTTCTGGATTTACTTAATACTTGCTTTTGGTTGTATTATTCTACCTCTGCCAGAGCAACTCATATTTGCTATGTCTAATGCTCATTATGGGGTTAGATTCAGCATTTACAATAGTCTGAAATTATCTCAAAAGCCTTTGTATAAAGTATTTATTTGAATAGAATTCTCACTCTATGGTCTAAGAATCCTGTCTGCTTCTAATTAAGTGGTAGACATAGGGAAGAATGTTTTTCAGATGGAAAAAAATGTCAGGTCTCCATCTTGCTCCATTCTTTTGCTTTTCTGATGTGATTACCCAAGCAAGTAGGTAAGGTAGATGAGGCTTCGGGTTTCTTAAACTTGATAATTTCAGAAACATGAAGAAAAAAAAAAGGAGGACACATCTGTACACAGAGTCATTTGACTTCTAGTATTGTTGGATTTGTACTTATGCTCCCTGTACACCGAGAAACTTCTCAACAAATACAACTTTGTGGAAGGGTGTGATATCCTGAAGCAATTTCAGTCCTCCTATCAGTAATTATTTCATGGAATCCCATGTGGATGTCTGTCCCAAACAGCCACATGATAAGCACAAACCAATCTGGCTCCAAAGTTGTAATGCCAATTATTTTCTTATAGAGTGCATCCTGAAAAGTGTTGAGTAGACTTGCTGTACCCTTCCTAGACTTCTGTAGCCTCCTTAAAGTGGAAACTGTCCCATGTGTCTAAAACAGAAGAGGGGTGGGCTTTTTTTGCTGTTATTGCATTGTAATGCACTAAGAATTTCACATTTTTATTCATATTTTCTTTTGAAGTAATTTATTTTAAATAAGCTTGTGGAATTTTTGGAAGAATAAATTATTTTCTTTTGACTTTGAACCAAAGCAAAAGTAATTAAATAGTGCTGAACTGACCAAACACCCATGACTGTTAGGTATCACAGACTTACTTCCCTATAATTTTTTTTATGGGTCAGTCAAGCTGCAAATTACCCAGGAAAGCCCTTGGGTAGACCTACTAATTATTTGATGTGGCTGCCTGCTTTCAAGCCAAGAACTAATAGCTGAAAACCTGTGCTTTAGTGAAGAAGGAAAAATGTAAAGAGATTAAAAGAGTTCAATATGAAAAGAACTGCTTGTCATTCTCAGTATGGTCCCATTCTGAAGGCAGATTGTGGTAAAGGCTGAAAATGTTAGGAGAAAATTAAAATAATCAAATATCTCCAGTTTGCTGAAATGGCAGAATATGCTGAGCATATGGCTGATATTAGCTGTCTGACTGTGATTTTTTGGAGTGAATCTTCCTCTAAACTCTGTGTTCAAGTTGCTTGGACTTGACAAAGAGAATAAAATTAATGATATAGTGTGGTCCTCACATTTTTCTAATGTCTGTCCCTCTTCACAGCCTGGGACTTGGGACACCTAAAGGATTTTTTAGAGAGAGATGAACAGCTGGCAGTACTGTGCATGCCATTCAGATTTGTTGGGTTTTTTTCCTTAGTGAAGAGATATTATTACCCCAAGTACCAGCACAGGTTGTTGGAGAGCAGTGAAGGGGAAAGGGCCCTGGGGGTGCTGGTGGATGGAAGGATGCCCATGAGCCAACAAGGAGTCCTGGTGGCCAAGAAGGCCAATGGCACCTGGGGGGAATTAGAAGGGGGTGGTCAGGAGGTAGAGAGAGGTTCTCCTCCCCCTCTACTCTGCCCTGGTGAGGCCACATCTGGAATATTGTGTCCAGTTCTAGGATCCTCAGTTCCAGGACAGGGAACTGCTGGAGAGAGTCCAGAGCAGAGGCACCAAGATGGTGAAGGGAGTGGAACACCTCCTGGTGAGGAAAGGCTGAGGGAGCTGGGACTCTGCAGCTTGGAGGAGAATGAGATAAACATCAATGTTTATAAATATGTAAAGAGAGTCAGGAGGATGGAGCCAGGATCTTCTGAGGTATTCCCAATAATAGGACAAGAGGCAATGGATATAAGCTTGAGCACAGGAGGGTTCATATAAACAGGAGGACAAATTTTTCCCCTGTGAGGGTGACAGAGCCCTGGCCCAGGAGGCTCAGGAGGTTGTGGAAGCTCCTTCCCTGGGGACTTTCAAAGCCACTTGGACGTGTTCCTGTGTGACCTCCTGTAGGTGACACTGCTCTGGCAGGGAGGTTGGACCAGATGATCTTTTGAGGTCCCTTCCAGCTTTTCACTTTGGGTGATTCTGTGCTTATCAGCTCTTGTGGCCACTCTGTGTTCTCCATTGCTCATTCTTATGTCCTGTTCTGCAGACAAGCCCTTGGAAGACATCCATATTACTGGAATTTTATATAGAAAAATTTCCTGTTTAACTTAAGAAGTAGAAATGTTCACTTCACAAGTTCTTTCAAATCTCTTCTTTAGTAACATTATATTGTAACTGTGCTACCTGTAAGCTTGAGTGATTTAAATGGGGAAAAAAAACAGCAACTGAATAAAAGGAGACTTTCTGTCCTGGTTTGAGAGGACCAGGATAAAAGTTGCCTGTGGTTATAGTGCCCTGAGACCTGCAGCCTGTGGATGGGCCAGTTTTGATGGGATTGGGAGAGACAGGTGCAGCTGTGCCTGTGAGGAGAGGGTGGGTTCGGTGACCCAAAAGGACCAATCCCAAAATGACTGATCCCCATATTCTTTCCTGTGATGCTCACTAAAAAATGGCTCCTAGGAGAACCCTTCTCTGGCTGGTGTGCTGAGCTCACTGGTAAGGTTTCCACTAGGATGCAAGTGTCTGGAATTGTAGCTGGGAGGGAAGAAACAGCTTCTGGAATGCTTTCTCTTGCTTGGAAGTCACATTCAGTAGGTTTAACCTCCTCCATCCCATTCCTCACTCTCCAGCCCCCTCCCCTCCACATCACCCTGACCCCCACCCAATGGAGCAAAGGCAATAGGAATGCAAACATTTAGTGCATTTAGATTCATTTTGGTTGTGTGGGCTTTTTGATGCTTTTCTTTCACTTTTTTTAAAATTTTATTTTATTTTTTTAATTTTTTTTATCCCACTGATATTTCCCACATTTTTAAGCTTCTAACTGTTCACGTTATGGAAATCTACCTCTCAAAAATTACTCTGGGTCTGGGCTTGCAAGGTGCTGGGTGCTGACCTTAGAAAAGCAATGTAAACAGTTGACCATTTGTTGAGCCTTTTGTTGTTCAGAGGTGGGTCTGAAAGGTAGCCTTAGTTTTAATTCCCTTTCACATATCCTCCTTTAACTTGATGGATTTTTTTTTTCTTCAGTAAGTTGTTGGATAGTTGGCTGTCTTTGTAGGCCCTTGAGTACATAAACTTCCAACTAATGAGGCAGTGTGTATCAAGGAAAAATGAGAGTTTTTAGGCAGACAAGGTTGCAGGAGAGCTCCAGGTTCCTTCTTTTGTCCTGTTTGGTGAACTGGTCTGTGCAGTTGGAATTTGTGCAGCTCTAAACCTGTGTTTGTATATTGAATAAATGCTTGTAAGCCTCAGTTATTTGGCCTTCTAACCCACTGGCACATGGGTTTGTTCCATACCTGTGTTAGTTTTTAAATGACCAGGTCTGATCCCTACCAGAAGACTTTCTACTAGTGTGTCAATGCAAATTTGAAGAATTTTTGTAGTTTTTCTAGGATATGTATTAATTATTAGCTTAATTTCTTGCAGTGGTGGTTCCTGTTAGGTAGGTAAGTGCTTTTTCTGAGTTTGGATAACTGTATTAAAACTCTGTTGGAGACAGAGAAGCATTTGAGAAGCTCTGTCAGAACAAAAAAAGAGCTATTTCTCCAGTTTGCATGTCTGCTGGATTCTTTTTTTGAGCAGTATAATATGTTGGTGGGATTTAATGATGTGCTGAATTTCATCTTCCAGGAGTTGAGGAAATATTCATTAGAATGCATTGTCTCTTGCTGAATTTCACCTTCACTACCCTGCTGCAGTTTTTTAGATGCTTTTATTTGGTTTCTTCTCCTTGGATGATAATTAAAGTGAATCAGTGTGCATGTCCAGCCTTAGTTCTCCACAGTCTCAATATTTTCCTGCCATTCAGGCTCCTGCTGAAATCATTCATAGAATCATAGAATTGGCTGGGTTGGAAGGGACCTCAGAGATCATCAAGTCCAACCCTTGATCCACTCCTCCCGTGGTTCCCAGCCCATGGCACTCAGTGCCACATCCAGGCTCTTTTGAAAGATCTCCAGACACGGAGAATCCACTCCTTCCCTGGGCAGCCCATTCCAATGGCTGATCACCCTCTCCAGAAAGAAATTCTTTCTAATCTCCAACCTAAACCTCCCCTGGCACAACTTGAGACCGTGCCCTCTTGTCTTGCTGAGAGTTGCCTGGGAAAAGAGACCGACCCCCCCTCCCGGCTCCAACCTCCTTTCAGGGAGTTGTAGAGAGTGATGAGGTCTCCCCTGAGCCTCCTCTTCTCCAGCCTCAACACCCCCAGCTCCCTCAGCCTCACCTCACAGCACTTGTGCTGGATCCCTTCACAGCCTCCTTGCTCTTCTCTGGACCTGCTCCAGCATCTCAATCTCCTTCCTGAACTTCCTGAGGGGCCCAGAACTGGACACAGGACTCAAGCTGTGGCCTCACCAGGGCTGAGCACAGGGGCAGAATCCCTGCCCTGGACCTGCTGACCACACTGGTCCTGAGCCAGGCCAGGATGCCGTTGGCCTTCTTGGCCACACTGCTGCCTCATGTTCAGCTTCCTGTCCCTGTGTCTTCAAATTTCCAGTCCCTTTGTCTTAGCTCCTACTTTTGACAAGCAGGTATTGAAGTAGTTTTGCTCTCTGTGTTGCCCATGTGCTTAGGAGCTTGTGCTGTGTATCGGGTTGCATAGAAATTCTCTCCTCATTTTCAGAACTTAAAAGGCTGAGAGTTCCTGCAGAAGGTGGGATTCTCTGATTAACACCTTTGCTCTCAGAAGCTCTCTTCAGTCCTGCAAAAGAACCCTGAATATTAGCACTGGAACAGCAGCAGTCTCAAAACTAACAATGAAGTGTAATAGTATAATATATAATAGGATATATTAAAGAATCATAGAATTGGCTGGGTTGGAAGGGACCTCAGAGATCATCTAGTCCAACCCTTGAAAATAAGTATATTAGTATAATAAATAACCGTATATATGGCAAGGAGACTGGGGAGCAAGATCATCTTTCCTCTTTTCCAACTCTTAAAGGGAATGGAAGGAAACAGTGCCTGAAACCTGTGTGGGCTGTTGGGCTGCATAGGAAATGTGACTTAACAAACATGTTCACTCCAGTAAGAAAAGAGGATATTGGTTAGCTGCTTTATCCCGTGCCATTCCAATTTATTTGCCTGTAACTCCTTTTTTATGAACACAAGCTTCAGTGAATTCCAAGGCTATGAGAATGAGTTTGCAATGAGAATAAATTTGGATTTTCAGAAGAATAGAATGTGAATGTAATCCCTCCATAGCCCTGCAATTAACTTCTTAATAGATTGAGAGATTTTTTTCCAGTGTTAATTCAAACTGAGAAATTCTAGTGTAATGTCATAATATGCTTGGTTTCTATGGCAAACCTGAGGAAGTAGTTGTTCATCCTGAGTTCAGCTAAGTCTTCCAAATCAGGAATGTAATCATTTTCAGTTAATTCACTTGGCTGACACAGCAGGCCCATGACTGACACTTAACATGTGGAAATACAGAGTTCTGAGAGTTCTCCACTGTTCAGGTGTGTTTATATATATATATATATATTTATATTTATACATATAAAGCACCTATCACCATATTGATAAACACTTTTTAGCACCACTCTTGAATTGATTACATTGTAGGACAGGGGGAAATATAATAAAGTTTCAAACTGGATTACCAGTTCTGTCTCTCAGTAACTGTTTTCTTTCCAAAAACTTTGGCAGACTGTTTCACTCATCCCGACAAATGTATTGTGATAGCTCCCACCATGGATGACTGGAAGCCAAAATTCAGTCCAGGTGTTATACTTGAAAATTTGATCCTGTTTTCTTACCATGGTTATATATTTTATCAAATGAAGTAAGCATGCCTGAGGGCTGGTCATCTCAGTCAGTCTGAGTTTCGGTCTAAGTTCAACTTATCTTTTTGAGAGAGCTAAGACAAGAGAGCATTTTAGCCTCTTGGATGGACACTGAGTCTTTTTTACTTCTGTACAATTATTGATGAGCACTGACTGATAGCTGAGGTTCTGCAAACAGCTGGAATTAAGACCCTATTCTCACTGCCATAGTTGAAGATAAAGCAGTTTTATTAAGCAGGATTATTTGTTAGCCACACCAATTTAAAGCTCCATTTTGATTAGTCACAGGAGGATCTAACAGAATATGGATGTTAACATGAAATATCCAGTGTGTTAATTTGCAAACCTGTCATAATTGTCATGGTGGCAGGAAATGTTGCTAACCTGCTTTTTCAGTGCCCTCATTAGTGAGATCTTCTGGACTGATACATCTGGCACAAGGTTTTTTACAGTACTTGATATATTTTTTTAAGTACAGCAATGGATATTTAAATAAGGCCCATTAAAAAGAATCAGAATTTTTATTAAACACAAATTAGGAGTATTCTTTAATTGCTTTGGATCATTAAATTTGTCACCTAATGTCTCGGAAATATTTGTCAAGAAATATTTGTTTTAGTATTCATGAAAGATTTGATCCTGTATCTATTAAAGAAAATAACTAGAGTTGAGAGAGGCTCTTGACATTTTTATATGGTCTCTAAAAATCTGTCAATAGATTCAAGTGAAATTCTGTGCCATGTCATTATTGCTTTATCTTCTTCCACCAGATGACATTTTAACTGCTTAGCAGGGAGGTCAGAATTAGCTGTAGGAATTACCAGATGATAACTTGGTTAATGATCATGTAAGCATAGAATGTGGGTCACCATAGAATTTTAATTCAGACCTTCATTTTTTGGTTCTTTTAATGACACATCTCCCACGCCAATATATGGTTCCTGAGATAAGATTTTCTAAAGAGAAATCTTAAACTCCATTTTCTTGTTTGAGGAGCTGCTCTTGTCCTCTTGGTTCTACAATCAGGTTAATTTCAGCTGGTTTGGACTATTACACTTTGCTAAAAATCTGTTATCATGCAGGCTCAGGCAGCAAGGTGGAGAAAGCCCCAAGAAAGGATGCTGCAGCACATCAGGGCATCAAAGAGAAGGCAGCTGTGTATCCAAGTACATTTGCAAGTAATGCATTAAATCTGGTAGCACAATTAATGGCTCTAAAAGCTTGGAATGGGCTTGTCCTAAATATCTATGGGATGGGAATGGGTAAAAAGAGTTTGATCCCCAGGTTGGTGCTGGCATTGCACTGTGCACATTCCCATGTTGTGCTGGGGAGACAGGAATAAAGCTTGCACTCCAGAAAAGGATATACAAAACAAAAAAGGAAAAGGATATATCAACAGATTCAAGTGAAATTCTTTGCCATGTCATTATTGCTTTATTTTCTTTTACCAGATGACATTTTACATGATTAGCAGAGAGGTCAGAATTAGCTGTAGGAATTACCAGATGATAACTTTGTTAATGATCATGTAAGCATAGAATGTGGGTCACTATAGAATTTTAATTCAGACCTTCATTTTTTGGTTCTTTTAATGACACATCTACCATGCCAATATATGGTTATATATCTATGGGATGGGAATGGAATGTAGGTCATTATACAGTTTTAATTCAGACCTTCATTTTATATACACAACATCCTTTTCTTATCCCTGGCAAAAGCTGCTGGATGTGCTTCTGTGCCACAAGCCACTTGATGATGTTGGTGAGGCTTTTTACTTCATAAAAGCAGAAGTTTATTTGTACATAGCCCTTGTGGAAACTGAACAGCAAAATCTTACCTGTGACTTCTGGTCAATGAAAAATCATCTTTCTTTTCTTTACTGATCATGGGAGTCTTTCCAGCACTTGGTTCTATAGAAACAGGTTTATATTTTACAGAGATGAAATACAGCTTGTGCTTGAAAGCCTAAAATTCCTGAGTGGTCAAATTGAAGGTTGTGACTTGCTGAGCTGTGATCGGTCAAGTGGTGATGATACAGAACTTGACTTTTAGTAGAAGACAGACTGTTTCAGTAGTTTTCTAATGCTGATGTGGAGCAGGTCTCAGTTCTCCCACCCATGAGCAGAGAGAAGCTGAAATCTGTGTTGAAAGATGGAGTGGAGTTAAGCAGAGAATTTTCAGGCTCAAGTGAACACATGTGATATTAGTTCAATGTCTTATTTAGTTCAATATGCTCTGTTTTTTAACTTTTTTTGTTGTTGTTGCTCTGTAATATAGAATGCTGGATAAATGTCCTAGGAAATAAGTATTCCTGTGAGGTAGCTGAGCTGGGAAGCTGCTGAAATTAAGTTAAACCTATGGAATTTATGCATGGTGTTGTCAGGGAAGGATTCCCATTCATTTCCCGTGTCTCTTGTTTGATGGAATATCCAGTAGTCCAGTATATGGAATATCCAATAGTCCAGTAAGGATTTTGAGCTTCTTAGCCTAGCTGGAAGAAGATTGTAGCTCAGACATTTTGCAAGATTAGGGAGTGATTGGTGAGGTAGAATGAGGAATATCACAGATGTCTTGTGCTTAGTGGTGTTCTGAATTCTAATACTCTTTTTTAAGGGATGTGTTTTGAAGCTCTGCTTTGCTGAGGCACATTTATACCTGTCACACCTTATCCAAGGGAAGCACCCATGGTCCTGCTCTGGCAGGGGAGTTGGACAAAATGATCTTCAGTGGTCCCTAACCTTGTTATTCTGTGATAAGGCAGAAATGCAACATGGATAAAGGATAATGTGCCTTGAAAGAAAGAAAGAAGAGGACCTGAAAGTGTGGCTGGATTATCAAGAGTAGAATGAGATGTGGATCACTATTAGAAGCACAGATTTTACTCTCCAGAAAAAAATGTGTTTGCATCAGGAGAACAAGTGGGCTGCTCAAGCCACACCACAGATGTGGATGTAGAGATGTGCAGCCCCCTGGAATTTCCACTGCCAAGTGCTTTGAGTTTTGGCCATGCCAAAACCAGCTCTCCAAACTTCTTGTTATTCTTATCATGTCTTGAAGGGCTCAACCCGAGGGAATGGAATAAAATAAAGCAAGGCTTGATCAAACCTGATTTTTCTCACCAATGCAGTGGCCTCAACTCATGTGCACAGACTCTGCTCTTATGAGATCCCCTGTCTTGGTTTTGACTGTCAGTTCCCTGCAGCAGGAAAGGCTGCTCTGAGCTTGTGTTGTATTGTATTTTTTTACCTAAGCACCCATTTTGTGGACTTGAACTTTTAATCTGCTTGTCAGTACTTATCTGGTGAGAAACTTGAATAAAACAGATGAATTGGGCAACTGAATTGGCAGGCCCAGTACTGGAATCTCTATGCTTGTGGATTCAAAGATGCTAAGCAGAGTATCTGTAGGTATTTACATCTATTTCAATTGGCAGTGGAGAAAATAGTTGCAAAAAGAGCTATGTGACATTTATAAGCAGATGAGGCAATTACTTCTAATACGCCAAAATGTATTGAGCATTGTGTTTAGGGAAGGCTGCTGGCTGTTCCAATAGACTGAGGTAAAAAGCTCATCTTTCATTTTTTCACTCTCTGGTTCTTTTAAATGAAGATGGCTTTTGCAGTGCAAGCTGCCATGGGCTTATTATTCTGGAGTGTCCAGAAAGAACAGAGACAACCAAAGCAGCTGAGCCCAAATGTAGATAACAATTCTGAAATCATACAAAAAAAAAAAAAAAAAATCTTTGCCTTTCAGATCAGCCTAGGGAGAAGATGCCTTTCTTTTGAGATTAACAGGCTTTCTCTAAATTGACTTAATAAATATTTAAAGAAGTATATAAATATATTGACTAAATAAATAATTGATTAAATTAATTGTTGGTAAATTGATAAATGATTGATAAATTGATTAAATAAATGATTGGGATACAGCATTATCTTAGGTTTTCAGGGAAGGACAGCTGGAGAATTAAATACATTATGAATATTTCCAAACATCTCTCTAAGCTGTGAAGCTTAATCATGTTAAAATTGGCAATGTGTAGTAAATAAACTTGGGTTTCAAACAGTTAGAATTCACTTACTGTTCTTTTTGTAATTCCTGCATTACATTTTCCTCCTTGATTGGGTTACTTCAGCTGGCAAGAAAGCATTAATTTTTACAATATATATTTCAGTGACTCTAGTAAAGTTCTCTTTTCAGTTTTTATCAGACAAAACCAAATTCTCTTCCTGTCAAGAATTTCTACAGAAAATGGGAGCTCTTTGGGTCTTTCTCTGTGGGTGGGAATAAAGGGCCAGGGGGTTCAGTGACAGTCCCCCAGGCAGGTGACACATCAGCAGTGGGACATGGAGCTGGACATAGAGTGATTGCCACTACTCAGGGCTCTCTGGCATCACTTTATCTGTGGATTCCTGTGCTTTTAGCACTTCTGGATTTGTAATGCATGCAGAAATAAATGTTAGTCAAATCAGGGTTTATTTATGAGTCTTAATTTTCTGCCTAAATAGGGCAAAATGCTCTGGGGTGGAACAACCTGAATAAATGACTATCAGAAAGTCTTGTGCTCTGTGAAGTGAGCTGGCAGCACAGATTGTATCTGTAATTCATACCACCAAATACAACAGAAAATAAAAATGTGTGAAGGGCTTTACCTTTTATACTCCTTAGTTGCCTTAGACCTCATCTTAAGGAGATAGTTATCAGGTATGGGGTTTTTTTCCAGGCAGAGGAAAGTTTCCAGCTTGCTGCTTTTGAAGAACTCCAAAATCTACCTTGTATCCCTAAGTCTTGCTATTTTTTGCATCAAATTCTTATGGTTTATATTTTCTGTAACACCTGTGTATATTTGAAGCTGATAGGGGAGGGTCATACAAATATTAAAATGCTTATACTTACCAGCATAGTTGTTAGGTCAGGATTTATATCCTTTTTTTATTGTTGTTTAAGTGGGAGAAAAAATAATTGAGTTCTTAACAAAATGGTCGTAGAGGTTCCCATCTTCTGGACAGAAGAAACTTAAACATCCTTCAACTTTTCTGTAATAACTAAAATGTTTTGCTACCATCTTGCTTCCCCTGTCAGTGTATTTCTCTGCAAAATGGGGAATTCATCCCTGGTTTAAATTTTCTTACAAAATTTCTTTGAAAGTTCAGATATTCATTGATGGTTCTTAACTTGACCAGTGAAGGTGTCACTTATCTTCATAATAAAGTTGCAGGTTTTGAAGTGCTTACTGAAATGCAAGGGACTTGGAAATTTTCAGAGTGCATGTTCCTGTTGTAGATATCTATTTTCCCCTATCAGTCTCAGTGCTTTTTAAATAAACTCCAGGAGAACTAATGAGCTGTAGATGAAGAAATAGAAGTATGCTTGGAAACTGTAAAAATTTAATCACACTTTGTGCTTATGAGAGTGTCTGGAAATATTTCTGGAAATGGATTGCCCAGGTTTTTTTGGTAGGAATAGAGAATATTTTAAATTTCGTTATGAAAATCCATTTATTGTTTTAAGAAACTGGGTTTGGATGATTTGTTTTGATATGGGTGGGTGGGATTCTCCTTGTTTCTCTCTGGAAAGCACTCAGCTAACTCTGCAATACAGAAAGCAGAAGATACTCTACTCTTGTTGACATAAAAGAGTATGGAAAATACATGATCTGGGGTTTTTGCATGACCAGCTGGTGTTTTTCAGGGGATAGATGATCTTGGGCTTGAACAGAAGATTCCTCAGTAAACTCATTATGCTCCTTAATTATTACCAGTGTCAGAGAATATGCTGTTTGCCTAATTTAAGACAACAATAAGCTGACTTAAAAACAAACTGAAGGAAAGTTAGGCTATTGAATTATGCTGGCTGCTTTTATTATTAAGAGGAGTAGGACACTGCAAAAACTCCTTCTGGGGTTTATTTTCTTTTTCTAGCACAATTCAGTATTGCTAGTAGATCGTTTGCAGGAAACTCCCATGTGTGATCTGTGGTCTGTACACCATCTGTACTTTCTGGTAGTGTATGGATGTGTACCCTGCTTCCCACTCTGTGCCCCTGCTCTCCTTGTCTGAGGTTTTGGGTTTTTTTGGGTCCCCATCCCAGCTCTGGCAGTCTCCCATTGTCCAAAACCTGCTGGTTGTGCCCACTCCAGGAGCTCTTGAGGTGGGGAACACTGCTCTGCAAGAGGCTCTACAGTCTACTTGACCTAAATACACACCCAGTAGCAAAGTTTGTTTCAAGTTGTTTCAACTTGTTGGGTTTTTCATCCCAAACCTCCCGGGGCTGAGGTTTTCCTGGCTGGATGCTCCCCTCAAACCTTCCCTGGAACCCAGGTAGCAGGAGGCAGCCAGCCCAGCAGGGTATGGTGCTTGCTTCATGGCACCCAACTGGAAAGGAGCTGGTGGAGGAACTTGGGGACTTGGTGGAAGTTGGCAAAGTGTGTCAAGAGTTCTGCCCATGGTTGTAGCATCCCCAGAGAGTCTGGGTGCTCCACATCCTTAGAGTTGCTCCTTTTGTAGCTGAACTCGCCAAACATTTTGGGTGCTCCAGGCATGTAATGTTGTTCCCTAGACATGGAACACCAGTGAAGATGTAGGTAGTAGTTTGTTAAATTAAAACCAACGTCCTGTGCACCCATCAATGCAATTGATGTTGGAAAGAGAATGACTTGTGGTGATTAATGTCAGGCATGCCTGACTGAACACCACTTCATACCATTATTAGCATTGGAATGGGCAGCCCAAGGAAGGAGTGGATTCTCCGTGTCTGGAGATATTTCAAAAGAGCCTGGATGTGGCACTGAGTGCCATGGGCTGGGAACCACGGGGGGAGTGGATCAAGGGTTGGACTTGATGATCTCTGAGGTCCCTTCCCAGCCAATTCTATGATTCTATGCTTGTGTTTCCTTGAACATTTGGAGATTTTAATGAGCTTGAGGCACCAGGGTTTTGTATGGCTGGGGAACTTCCTAATGAAATTCATAGCCTGAAACCTGGGGCTTTTTCCTCTCTTAGAGAAGGCTATGATCAGAGATTTAGCTTTGTTTTGAGTTCAACCTCTTCACTTCTGCCTGGTGCTGCTCAGGAGAGTCAATGTGTTGCATCCAGTGTGAAGATTGCCCCAAACTGAGGGGCTGTGGTTTGAAGAGGGTCTTGGGAGGCTGTGTGGAATGGAGAAGAGGCAGGGAGGTTGGAGGATATTGAATAACCTGTGTTAGAAATCCCAGGAGCTGAAAATTGGAAGGCCAGTAGTGTCCAAGTACTGTCACTGAGGACTGGGTTCTCTGGAGTATTGAAACAGTTGTTTTAATAAACTACTGACAATTTTCCCCACTGAGAGGCAGAAGAAGAAGGTGATAATAGTGCTTTTGGCTGAAACACATGTACTCAGGTGTGAATTTGGGAACATTTGATTTACACACATTTTGCAAAGATAGAGGAAGTGAATATTTAGCAGAAAATCAGCTTTGGTATTTTTTTGTTTCAGGGAGGGTTGGTTTTTGTTTTGTTTTTCTTTGGGTTAATTTTATTGTTTTGGGAGTTTGTTTTTTGGTGGTTTTTTATTTATTTTTGGTGTGGTTATTTTATCTTTCTGCTTTTGTTCTGTTGTGTTGTTGTGTTTTATTTTTTTTTCCCCATGAGATGTAGCTCTTCCTGCTGTAAAACCTGTTGGTTCTGTTTCAAATGGGAACAGGAGCTGCAAGTCAGAGGAGGAAAAGAACAACAGGAATTGAAAGCAAAGTGGTAAATTCAGGCTGCTGGAGTGCCTTGTGTTTATGGTGTGAATTGGACCTCCAGAGCCTGATTAGCTCATGCCCAGCAGAGAGACCACAACAGGAAAAATGACAGAATTGATATACTTTTTGTGCATACACTGTTGAAAACCATGAGCAGGGGGCAGTAATTAAATTGCTTTTAATGAATCTGATAGTGGTCCCTCTTTTGCAGAGAGCTCAAAAGCAGAAGTGAAGGGCTGGTGTGGGTTTTCAAGCTTTTCCAGAAATAGCAAATTGAATTGGAATTCAACAGGAAGAAAACCATAGATAGCAAATCATTTTTGTCCTGATGCTCTGGATTTTGGCTGCTGGTTAAACCAAGCAGCTAGAAACAGGGTAACTGATAAAGCTGGAAGGATGATTTCTAATTACTAGAGGAGTGAGAGTATTGGGTTAATATTAATTAATTAAGGGCATTAATTAATGCCCTTTCATTAAGGACAGCACTAAGTGTTTTGAGTTGATGAAAAAATGATTTAGATGTCTTTTTCATGGTAGGAGTTGGAAGAGCTGGGAATCCTGTTCTGGCAGTTTCCATTTTCAGATGTGAGAAATTTGGGGGAAGAAGAGAAACTGAATAATAATAGGAGGGTTATCTGAAAATCTCCCCACGAGCACATGTCAGGAACACCAGGCTACAGCTGCTCTGAAAATACTTGCTCTACTGGAAATCCCTTTTAGCTGAATGCAGTCACTTATTCCTCACCACGTGGCATATGGAGAACACCAAGCTCTGTAAATAAAGTCATGACTGAGCCAAGCTATGTGGTTAATTTTTTCATACTCTTGTTATTCCTTCTCCATTGGCCTGAACACAAAGTGTACTCCAGTCCTACTTTAGGACCTGCCTCTCAGGCAATGGTTGGGAGCAAATGGCTGGAACCTTTTTTTCCTGAGGAAACTATTGCAAGCCATGTAAAAACGTGTTTTTATTAAAAAAAACATATTTTCTGTTCTTTTAGGCTGTAAGCATGAGTTAAAGAAAAAAAAGTAGGAAGGATTAGTGCAGATATTGAGCTATACAGTCCTGAAATGGATAGTGTTATAGTAGTGTACATAAATGGGACCAGAGAAGCTGGGCAGTGGTGTATTTAGGAGGGAAGAGCAAATTGTTTCTGTGAGAAATGCTAAACCAGCCAGTGATGAAATGGTAGGGAAATTGATGACTAAGTAGGAGAAGTTCATGTGTCAGTTGTTGTCCAGGTTCTCTGCCAGCTTGATGTGGGTGTATCATCTTGTTCTGAGTGACTGGGAACTGAGGGAAAGTTTCTTGAATAAGGAGAATGTGATTTTTCCATGCATTGGATTTGACAGAGAGGGAGGTGTGGTGAATCACAGCACTTGCAAGGGGTTGGAGAGGAGGGGAGGAGTGTTGCTGAGCAGCCCAAAGGAGCTGAAGGAGATGCTGTGGGTTCTGACCTGCACCTTGGCCAATGCTTCATTGCTTTGCTTTAGCAAAACATGGTTGAGCTGCATGGGAGAACTGAGTGCTTTGTTCAGTGCATTACAAAATCCAGATGTCCTGCATCAAGAACCTTCTTCAGTACACCTTCTGTTTTTTTAATGAGTTTCACTTTATTTCAAGGAATAAGCTCTATTTATTAGTGTCCTGGGTTGGGCCAGGATAAGGGGATTTCTGTCTTGTGCTTTGCTTTCAGCTCAGTCTCTTGTGAGCAGCTGCACTTAAATAAACAGCTTAAGAAAAACCCACACAGTTTCAGGTATAACTGGCCAGATTTCATTGCTAGTGGTGTAACTCAGACTTGAAGCATTCATAATGTTCATATGGAAAAAGAAGTACTGAATCAGGGAGGAAACTTTTTAGCTTATTTCCAATGCTGTGAGTGCAAAGAGTTGCAAAAAAATACCATGACTGAACAATACAATGGCAGATGAAACCCAGTGGTGGTAGGTAGAAAGAAAGGTGTTGAGGGAACCATTCCTAAGTAGCAATATGTGTTTATGGTTTTTAATTAGCTTCTATTGCTTATGAAAGAGATTTTTGAATGATTTCTGGTAATTCTTAAAGTACCATGTAGGTAACAAAATGGGAGAGTGACACAAGGGTGGGAGATACTGTGAAAAATATAGAGAATGCAAGATGCTACTCCTTGACTTGAAGGGGACAGAAGAATGCACAGAATTCATCCCAAGGGAGTATCAGAGCTGGGAAAGGTGCAAATAGAGAAACTCAGAGGTTTAAAGAGCTTACCACAGAGAGAAGAGGGAAGGCCCAAGTCACCCTGCTTCTGGGAAAGGACATCTGAGGGCAGCATGTCAGATGTCCTCAAATTCTGGGCTATTGAGAGGAATTAAATGAGGACATAAGTTTTGTGGGAGGACAAAGAGTATCCCACTGACATTTCAGCTTCTGGATGTCTGAAAGATGGGGAAATGGCAAGAGCTGAGCTCCAGTAAGGGAATGCTGAATCAGGGCAGGTTACTCAGGGTTAGTCTGGTGCTTCTGCTTCCCTTGTGGCTACCATCATGGTTCCTCTACTAGCCATAAATACTGCAAACTTGCTAAATCTAGTAAAAGGATAGGAAGGAGGTATAAAGATGCAAGGAGGTATAAAGATAAGAATAGTGTTGTACAGACCTATTTTTAAGCATTTAGTTGCAGATGATTGTCACCAAAGTTTAGGAAATTGTCTTGGATATCTAATAGTTCATTACATTTGTTTTAAAAAATTAGTTTCTTTCAATATGAAAGTGAAGCCCTAAGTAACATTTACCTCAAGTGCTTCTTCCAGGCTTGTTTCTTCACAGTGATGTGGCTTTTTATTCATTTCTATTTCAAGCATCTCAAGATTATTATTTTAAGTGGTTACAAAGCCAGAGGAAAGAAAAAAATTCATACTCCAGGCTGTTGCACGTTGAAATACATCTCTAAGTCCTTTAGTGTAGCAACTTTATGCAATAAAAACTACCAGCAATATAGCAACCCAAATAAACCAGCAAGCACTAGTCAAGTAGGAAATTTTTCCATTGCCTTGAATGTAAAATATTCAAATAAACATTGGTAAAAACTTCAGAAAGACTTTATGGGGGCCATAGAGGTGTCAAGTCATTCAAGTTCTACTATCAAACCATCCAATTGCTCAACATATTTCTTATCAGTCCAAGTGGATCTTCAGGCAGGGAGCACTTACTCTACTGATATGTGTAATTCATCTCTCAAACTGCATGTACCTGCCTGCTGCGTTCAACAACTACACCTTTGCATACAGAATCAAGGCAGTGATTAAGTGCACAGAACACTGATGATATAATAAAATGTTTGCAGTCAGTACTGGACAAAGAGTTTATTTCTCTGAAATTGTGCTGTTAGTGCCCTGGGTGCTTTGTGAAGTGTCCGAAGGAGAACTATTGGCACCTCTGTATCAGAAATTCCATGGGCAAAAAAAAAATATGCAAGACTGCTTGCAAGAAATAGTAAAGAAAAAGGCAGAGTAAGAACAGAAAAAAAGGGCTTAACATTAATGTTTGAAATTTTTTCCTAGGTATGTTTCTTGGGGTTTTTTTTTTTTCTATATTTGGAATGCTTTTTAAATGGAAAAAACGTCTTTAGAAACTACTTAAAGTGGAAGTAGTAGTTGAGCTTGCAATGTTTTAAAAAGCTGGCCTTGTCTTCTAATGGCCAAGTATTCTGTGGCATTGTATTTCTGTTGCTGAAAGTCTAGTAATGAAGAAGTGGGAATGATTTTTATCTGGTGGTCCAATATTCTTCTGGTGACCATAACTCAGAGAATCCCAGAATCATTTGGGTGGGAAAGGACCTCTGAGATCCTCAACTCCAACCTTGATCCACTCCCAGCCCATGGCACTCAGTGCCACATTCAGCCTCTTCTTAAAAACTCTTCTGTCTCACACTCCCAAACCTTATGTTCCTCATGAAGAAATTGAAAATATATGGACAGATAGAAGAACTGATGTGTTCAGGTATGGTTTTACCTTCCACTGAATAATACCTTGTCTTGCAAGTAATCTCATTGAAGTAAATGGGATTTTTAAGGTAAAATCCAAAGGGAGTGAGATTGTGTCCTAGTTTAAGGCTGGCTGGCAATGACACAGAGGTCAGATGGTTTCTATTAACCTTTTCTGAAAAGGTTCCAGAGGGAAATTGTACAGGTGTGATTTGACAACACTTACAGTAACAGTTATCAAATTGTTTATTTCTACAATAAAGTCACTGTTGTAATAGTTCTAAGAGTTTGGTTTAGCTTTAAATAGGGTGAAAAGAGGAAAGATGGAGATTAACTGAAATATTTTAAGAAATAACTTTGGCTAACACAAAGGTTTCTGTTGACAGATTTTTTTTGTGGATAAGACATTCACTTGGGACTTGCAAGTTTTGTGCTTAAGTCTTAGCTGACTGCCAGTGTTCCTTGAAATCACTTAATCTGGATGTGTTTCCCATCTGTTCTGCTTTCTCCAGGTGACAAGCTTTGTGACCCTGTTTGCATGCAGACAAATACAGCAGCTCCCAAATGGTACTCAGTGCCTCTTGTTGCCTCCTTGAAATGCATATGCCAGTGAAATTAATTCATGGTTTATGTCTTTAAGTGATTAGATCTTAATATTATATGCAAGTGGTGTTCTTCATTTGGTAAGGCACATTTAGAAATATGTTTGGTCCTTAAAGAAAACTGATTAAATCCAGCATGAGGGGAATGCTTTAAGAAAGACAGCAAGCTCGAAATTCACAGAACAGTTTTGAGTCACCCACTACAGCTGTTTATGTCCTTGTGACTTTGTGGTTTAACTTTTCCCTGGACGTGGCCAGGCCTCTTCCTGAGTACAGGATGCTGAAATGAAGGCCTGGAACAAGGCTGAGTTGGAATGCAAGGTGGTTAGTTAGGTATTAGGAGCCAATCACTGCAAGAAATGTAGAGACCCAAGGAGTTTATTCTGGTAATTAAACAGGTTGCAGCTACTCATTCCTGGGCTTATCTGGGACAGGAGCATTTTTGCCTAATGTAAATTGATAAATATCCAGTTACTGCTACCCGTAGCTACAACCTTCTTTGGTTGCTAGGGGAAAGGAATAAAAAAAAAAATCCCAGCAATTTTTCTTGATCTTCTATTGTATTTCTGGATTGACCCCTCCCCTGTAATCTGCCTTTGGTTCCAAGGTGTGTTTTACTGTGTAGAAGTCTAGCTAACCTTTGATCTCATCTGGTATCTTACTGCTGGCTTTAAATGAGGTTTTTTTCTGAAATACACATCCTGTGCTGCACAACTTTTGCTTTAATTCTAGTTTACTGGAAGTCAGATGGTGTTTTAATTTACCAAGTAGATCCCAGTGCTATGTGATATGCAGCTTTTTGGCAACCTGCTTTCTGAATCTGTCTAAAAAAAAGCTGTTTAAACTATAAACTGTGCCCTCATGGCCTGCAAAGACGTGGTTTGCATTTTATTAGGTGATGGGAAAACCATCTACTAAAATTACTGGTCATACTTCATGTAACATTACTATTAGAAATCCAGGCAAAAAAAAAAAGAATTGTACTTACTTACAGCTTCCACCTAATTTCATTCAGGTTTCAGAGGCTCTTGGTAGCAGAGACATGTTCCTTGCTGTTCTTGCTACCCAAATAACAATTTTATGCTGAAATAACTAAAGCCTGTAAGACCTTGGTCCATTTCTTGAGATTTTTAGTGGAAAAAAGCCTGTCTGAAGATTTAGATTTCAGTCCCCAGTGGGAATTTAGGTGCCACCTAAATGGCACAGAGCAAAGGTTGTTCCATGGTGTGAATGGGACAGAGGGGATGAGCTAAGAGCATTTGGGACATTTTTCCTTGGCTCTGGACCAGTTCTGTTTATTGGAAATGGGGGATACTGGGTGAATACTCAAGGATCCCGAGCTCAAAGCTGAGGCAAAAGTTTGGAATTGTTTAAGAACAGCAAATAATTGGTCACAGGGATGAACTGAGAAATTACTTCACTGTCAAGCAACACAAATGATGTCATGGAAAGCAGTTTTGGTAAACAACATTTATCTCCATTTCTCCATTTTCTGTGCTTAATGGCAATTGTTCATGTCCATTAAATATTCATTAACTAATTTGAAATTGCATTTGATATTGTCAGTGCACTAACGTGTTAAATTTTTTTTTAATTTTTTTTTTTGTTTAAGTAATGAAGCAGTGGTCTTGAATATCTCTCAGATGACAGTCATTTACAATAAGCTGCTTCATATGTTTTTCATCCCATGACCTTACAGTTTCATATACTAAGCCTTATAGCTAATATATTTGTTCTCAAGGAGCTTTGAAAGACATTCCTTTGGAAATATAGGGAGCTTTCTATGAATGGGGTATTAAAAAGGTCTTTTTTTTGAAACTTTTCAAGCCCTACGTGGAGACTACAGTTTAGTGACTACCAGGTGCTTTAAATATACAAACTGACTGTAGACTGAGTCCAGTTAATTTATTTACATTTTAATATTAGAAAATAGCTTATTCTCTGTAGATCAAGCCAAGTGCTGGCTGGTGTTCAGTATACTCCCTCTGAATTGCTGTTTGTGAATATATTTGTGGATATCTTTGTATCAAGTGCAGTGTGACTGAAGCCCAAATCCTGATGAATGCCTGTGGGTTTCAACATGATTTTCACATCTTAGGTCTTTTT
The DNA here is from genome assembly GCF_003957555.1 of Calypte anna. Lineage (NCBI taxonomy): Eukaryota > Metazoa > Chordata > Aves > Apodiformes > Trochilidae > Calypte > Calypte anna. The sequence continues at coordinate 5,761,107 of NC_044255.1, read as the reverse complement.
TAAGTCCAGACTACTTGTGATAATGTCAGCTCAACATTGTAAATACCTCTAAGAGCCATGCTACACTCACACAAGCTCATTTTATATTAGTGCTTTGTATATGTGGGATTATGTCACCATTGCATCACTGCAATACTGCAAGTCAAAAAAAAAACCCCCCCCCCCCCCCCCCAAAAAAAAGAACAGAAACAAAAAAAAACCCCAAAACAAAGCAAAAAACAAAAACAAACCCAAAAAACCCAAAAATAACCCAAAACAAAACAAAGAAGAAAATAAAAAAAAAGAGTGACAGCTTAAATGGAGTGAAGGGAAGGTAGAGCAAGGCTAACCATAGACAAAATAAAAGCCTAAGGTTTTTACTAAAAATGGCAAATAAAATAGTTCTCTACATATATCATGCCAGAGTCCCAAGGGCTGTAGAGGTTGCTGGCTTGGGATTGCCAAGAAAACCTTGTTTCCAACCTCTCCCCTCTGCCTCCATCCTTCTTCACTAGGAGAAGCTGTGAGCCCAGACATCTTCACCCCCCTGCCCTGCACCTCTCAAAACCTTATCCTGCTGCAGGAACAACTTGCCAGATCTCAGCCCCTCATCTCAGAAGTGACAAGACATCATATTTGTATATTCTGCAGATATTTGTAGGTGGTCTGAATAGGATAGGATGCTTCATTCTATTGAGACAGGACCACGATGGGTTAGGAACTGGCTGGAGGGCCGGGCCCAGAGAGTGGTGCTGAACGGGGCTGCATCAAAATGGCGGCTGTGGTGTCCCCCAGGGATCAGTGTTGGGCCCAGTTCTGTTTAATATCTTTATGGATGTGCTCAGCCCTGGTGAGGCCACAGCTTGAGTCCTGTGTCCAGTTCTGGGCCCCTCAGGAAGGAGATTGAGGTGCTGGAGCAGGTCCAGAGAAGAGCAAGGAGGCTGTGAAGGGATCCAGCACAAGTGCTGTGAGGTGAGGCTGAGGGAGCTGGGGGTGTTGAGGCTGGAGAAGAGGAGGCTCAGGGGAGACCTCATCACTCTCTACAACTCCCCTGAAAAGGAGGTTGGAGCCGGGGGGGGGTCGGTCTCTTTTCCCAGGCAACTCTCAACAAGACAAGAGGGCAGGGTCTCAAGTTGTGCCAGGGGAGGTTTAGGTTAGATATTAGAAAGAATTTCTTCTGGAGAGGGTGATCAGCCATTGGAATGGGCTGCCCAGGGAAGTAGTGGGATTCTCCGTGTCTGGAGATATTTCAAAAGAGCCTGGATGTGGCACTGAGTGCCATGGGCTGGGAACCACGGGGGAGTGGATCAAGGGTTGGACTGATGATCTCTGAGGTCCCTTCCAACCCAGCCAATTCTATGATTCCATGATATGTTTGGTCTGATCAGTCATTCTGGTCTAAAAACTAAATTAAAAGTGGCTTCACCTTGCACCTGAACAAAGTGAGCCTTGGTCCTTCTGTTCAGTCCACCCCCCATCAGAAAATGGGTTAGAAGGTGAATATTAGGGGTCTGACATTTTCTTGAATTTACAATTGGCACTGGTATCAGTTGGTTGCCTGACAGCAGTGAAGATTTGTGGCTTTTATAGTGGAATGTCATGAAATGAATTTGATAATGGAAATTGATAATGGGCCAGTGGAATGGATTCAAGCTTCTGTGTGAGGAGCACGTAGGATCTGGGTAGGAATTCTGACAGATAAGGATATGGAGGTGGGAGAATTTACAAAATACCCACCTGTTAAGTAACCTAAGAATTAAAAAAAAAAATCCACTAACTGCCACTCATTCAGCCCTGTTCTTGGGGCTGTTTCAGTTTGGGAGAGGACACTGAACCCAGAATTGCTTGTTAATCTCTTAACACTGTGAAATGCCCCAATATCAGCAAACACTGATTTTCTATTTATCCTTTGCCATGGTTCATTTTAATACTAACTTCTTATTTTTTACTCTGAGCACTACAGAGAGAGTGTATGGAGCATTTATAGGCCAAATATCTGTACTTTCTTTCCTGAAATACTAGAGAGAAATTGTCTGACAGGCTTCTCTAGCTGTCTGAACTTGTTCTAAAAGTCTCCCCACCATTGGGTTATCCCACGTCCTTCAGGGATGGCATTCCTTGTAAGCTGGTGGGCAGTGATGTTGGACTCTGTGTTCCTAAAAGAAGAAATCAGAGCAGAGGTGGAAGGGCTATTCCCTCTCCCAAAACTGTGTTAGAAAAAACTTCCTGGTGTGAAGATTTAGCTGGGTACATGGTCCTCCTGCTTTATATTTTGGTCTGTGGGTTAATGCCTTTGGATCACTGTGAGTTTTCCTTGGATTTTCTCCATCAGTGCAAGCTCAAAGTGTGTATGTTGGACCCTCTGGTAAAGCTGGCCAGGGAGTTTCTGGATTTTCCATCTCCTGCACTGATCGCAAGGAGTGGAAACTGTTGGATGTTTCTTGATGCATGTGACTTATGACTTAAACTACCTTCTGACTTTTCAGTGACTCAACTTCTTTGGAATAAAACCACACAAATTCCACTCCTGTTTGCCATCCCAAGAATCAGACACACTTGAACTGAGTCATAAAATACGCTGTGTACATATATTTATTTTTTCTTAACTGGATAAAACCAGCTTGTCCCACGAACCATCAGGAAATAAACATCAAGGTGGATCCGTGGGTCTTGTGTCTCAGATAACTCTGAGCTGGTTAAAAGGTTGTCATAGCTTGACTTCAATATTGGTGTTTTCCAGGTGAATAATATAGCCTGAGTGGATCTTGTCTGTATTTGTCCACAAGTGTTTTCAGAATCTGGTGGGTGACTGCAGGTGTCCTGCCCATTAACTGACACTGGTGAGAACAATAACAGAATGAACTGGTTTTGTGGGTTTTTGGGGTTTTTTAATGCATATATATTGAAGATGTTATGTCTTGAATGAATGTGTGGACAGAGTATTACCCAGTCTAAGAAAGAAATGTTGCTGATTAATTTTATTTGTAAAAATTAACATCCTTGAGAATACTCAGGAGCATACTTGTATGTTAATATGAGTGGGATGATGAGAAGTAAATTCTCCTTTTGAATGGCATAAATATTAGAGGTGGTAGTTCTTCTGCAAGACACTAGGGTAAATTTTGGATTTTCTACTATACCTATATTCAACATCCAGACCAAATATAGTCATTTTTAACTCTGACATTTGCCCTTCTGTGATTACTAACACCACAATTGAGGTGTTCCCTCAGCGTGCAGCATATATCATTTGGACACAAAACAGGCTTCCAAATCCTCTTTCCTGGGAAGGAATTGACCTTCTCTCAAGTTGGAAATAAGTAATCAATATTTAGTTGAAATACCAGCATTTCATTTCAGGCATTCCTCATCTTTATTTGTGCAAAGTGTCCAGACTAAAAGCAAAACATTTAGGCTTGGCTATGCCTGGCAAACCTGCCCTTATACATACAAATAATTTATTTTTGAATGAAGAAGTTGCAGATTTGCATATCTGAAGTTCATTGTGCCTCAGTCAGACCTTACACTCAACACCCTGGATAAGAATATGAAGCAGTTGCCCTGAGCTCTGCCAGGTTCCTCTGCTGACAAGGACTTGGTTGGAATTGCTGCTTTATTGTATGGATGTCAAAAACTGGGTTGTTAGAAAATCATTGGGTTTCTTCTCACCCTTTAAAAAATGTGTCAAAGAAAAATTGATGCAAGTATAGATTAGAAATTGGGATTGTGAAGTCAGGTCAATTTTGGCATCTCAAAAGAAAATGCACCTCCACCTCTCCATTTTCTGGTAAGTCAGATAAAGAACCAAGCAACTATCTGAAAATATGGCATCAGCTTTTAATCCAAGTGTTATCTAACATGCTCTTGCTCAGCTCAGGTCTGCTTGAGCTGGAGTCACACTAAAGGGTTTCTGAATACAAAAATTTCTTTGTTACTTGGCTTTAATGAGACTTTGGGAGTTCTGTGCCAACATATGTAGAATACTGTCAACCTGAGGACCCTTCTCTGTAACACTACTTACACCCCCTGGAGACCAGAATTCCCTTCAGATTCCTTTGCTATTGCTGTTTTCCCTTTTAAATTATTTTCTTTTTTTTTTTTTTTTCCATTTTAAAATTGAATAGAGACACAAACAAATAACTCCAGTTACTGCAGAAAGACTCCAAAGCAAGGTTTCTTCTCTTCTGTTTCCAGAAACAAAGAGGTCAAGACAGCTGCAGAAATGGTTTGTTTCCTTCAGCACCTCCTTTGCTCCTTTTCCCCCCAGTTGTTCAGGTATCTCTTTTATTCACAGTTCAGTATTGCAAGCAGTAGAATCACATCTGTGCCCAGGTATGCTCATGAAAAGCTAATCAGAGCAGGCTGGGTAATTAACAGCTGCAATTAAGTGAGGTGGAACACCTGAAACAAAACCCACCTCCCTCAGCTTAGGGTTGCCATATGTGTATCAGGAATGCTGTGGGTTGTAGCATCAAAATTAGCTTTTTGCTTCTAATTTGTTAATGCATATAGCAGATTAAAAATCAATTTAGTCTTGAACCTACTCTGGTACCAGTGAAGAAGTGATTTACAGAGAGAAACCCAAGCCCTGCCACCACTGTTTATATGTGTGGGGTGGCTGTACAGCCATGGAAATTGTGATTTATTGCTTTTCTTGTGTTCAGGGCTACAACCTACACCTGAGTAGTGGCAGGATTGGACCTCAGCAGAACACAAAGGCAGAAGAATCCAGGCTTAATGTGTCACATGCTTAAGATGTGGCATCTCAAGACTGGAAGATGTGCTTTGGGTTTGCTCTGGCAGTGACTCATAGGAAGAGAAAGTAATGCTTAATATTTTTCTCCAGAAAAGTACTGGGATCAGGTTAAAAATATGTCTTCCAGAATAGCCTGTACTGGAATGGTGTAACATCAACTAGTAGGAGAGGTCAGTAATGTGAATTTCATTGGCAGAACTCAGAGAAGTTGTCCCCAAATGGGTCTCTAGCAGCCCAGGCAATGGTTTCTTTGTCAGCAGGGCAAGCCCTAATGCTTGCCCAAGCTTTATGCCCAGTCTGACCAAATACAAGATGACCTAATAGATAAGTGTATTTTAGAACAATATATGTACATTATGTTGGGGTTTTCTTTGCATTCTCCTTTGATTTTCTCTATGCACTGAGAGGTACCTAAGCATGGGGGGGAGCAGCTGGTAGTATTTGTGACAGATAATAAACCATAAACTGTACATAAGGGCTCTTGTTGCTGCTAAGTTTGTATTTTCTTCAGATGTGTGAATTGATGAAATGAAAGAAGAACTACTGCTTACTTTTGTTTGCTCTTCTGACACAGAATTTCAAATCCTTTGAAGAGGTAGGAAGCCTTAAACAAGCACATAGACACCTAGGGAGCTTCAGGCTGTGTTTCCATCCTTCAGTTGTGGTTTTAGGAGTTTTAAAATGGACTTTGGACACCTCATTTTCAAGCATGCCTTTTTGCACCATGTAATAGTGTCAGCATTTTTGACACTAATATTTTGTTACCTAATGCAGAAATAGTTCCGAGGAGATGTTATTGTTAAAAAGGTTTTCTAGGAATCACTGCTTTTGTCTGTTCATCCACCAGTGGAAGTGTGTGATAAGGCTGAGTTGATATAGTAATAGAGGATTTATGATACACAGAAAAAAAAAAAGTCTTATTAAGGCAAAAAGCATCAGAACTGAATTTCTAACAGTCTCTTCTCTCCAATCAGGAATCTAGATCTTCTGGCATCATTAGATTGCCAAGAAAAAGAGAAATGAGGGTTGGTTTTAGGGGGGTTATTTGCCAGCATGCATTATTGCAGCCTTATTCTTCAAAATGGGGATGAGTCCCACAGCTCTGTTTTGTTTTTTTTTAAATTTTATTTTATTTTATTTTATTTGCTCCCCATCTACTTATTCAAAGCCTCTCAGCCTTAGCTGCATTCCATCCTCAGGTGTAATGCCACTTTATTCTTCTCTTAGAACTATTTCTGACTGTTTTGCTACTGTTGCTCATATCATTTAAATTGGAGGATTTTATTTAAAGGAAGTTCTTGTGAACAAAGTAATTCTACCAACTGTGCTTTTAATGCAAAGGCTGGATGGGTTTGGTGATGTTTTATAACCCTTTACCTTCATACTCAGCTGTGTCTCTTTGTGTATGCCTCTGACATTTATTTGTGTGATTTTTGTCAGGGTTTTCTGTTTTTTTTTTTAAACGGGGTCATCATGTTCTGGTTTTCTGGGTTTTCAGAGTTTCAAACCAGGGTAACTGTTAAGTGAATTTCAGATGGAAAAAAAAATCTGAAAAGAAACTCTATACATGTAAGATGATTTTTGCTATGTATGTTTTTATAAACAGTCCATATTTTAATGGCTTATTCATGATTATGAGACATCTGCTCATCAGTGATCAATTATGCCTGGGTATTTTTATTCTTAAATAAGACTAGGGCTATGCTGTTGCTTACAGATTTATCATAGGTGGCTTTCTGGTTTTAGATTCAAGTTGCTTAGTTAGTCTAACAGTAGAGAAAGCAGAGAAATACACACATTTTTCTCAATGTCTAGAAGAGCAAAAGAAATGTAATACAAAATATGAATCTACATTGCTGTTGCTTCTTGTTCTGTCTTCTTCTCACAATTTTAGAGCAGATTGTGCAGGAACTGGGTATGACCCCAATTTTGCCAGAAATGCTAAGCTTTTGACTTTGTTCTGAACACATTTTTCTAGTAAGGGGGGGAGAGGGAGAAAGTGGAAGCTGACATATAAACATGACTGACAGCTTCTTAAATGTCTATAATATTAAAACATTAAGTACAAATCAATGCTTTATAAAGGCCTTGCATGTTGTTGTGGAAAGTTGGATATAATGGATATTTTTGTTATTCTGACACATGCTGGTTGACTAAAGTATTAACTCTAAGGATTTCTGGGATATTTGGTATGAATTTGTTCATTTGCAATATTCTTATAATCTCTGGACAACCCTTTTTGTATGGGTTTGTAATCAAAAGGAATTCATCATTAATTCAGCAGCTGTGCTGAGTTGGGATGGGACGTGGAAGGACAGGGACTGAAAGAATATTATTAGAGGGAGCCAATAAACCAGTAAGAAAAGCCTGGAATACAAATATAACCAGGTATTCTAAAAAGCACTGCATTCTAAATGCAGTGGATGTCACCTTTGCAAATGAAATCCTGGAAGCTTCTTTAGAAATGAGGATAAAAATGCAAAGATCAGCTACGCAGAAAAAGGAAATTAAAAGGTAACTGTTATCCAGAGGGGTGATTAAAACTGAAGAGTAGTTTTTAATCCTTTTGGGAGAGATATCCTGATGTGTTGTTTCCTGGCAAGAGACTTTGCCCTTAGGATTCTCTCCAGCTTTCAAGGAACTATGGTTCACATAGTGAATTTTTTCTTGTTGAAACTCCCAGCTAAGCAGCATGCAGAAAAGTCCTCTTGGGAGCAGAGTGGTTGGGACTGGGGAGGAGAAGAGAATGGCTTTGATTTGCAGCCAATATTGTAGTGTAATAAGGGGCCCTGAGTATATCCCAGGGGAATAGGTTTTCAGGGAATTTGCTATGAGCTCTGTAGTGCAGGAAAGGGAAGCAGCAATACCAGCAGGATACAGTACTTCATCTCACAGCTTCAGGTGGGACCTAAAAGAAGATATTCCCAGCACTTGGAGAGGATGCTTGCTGCATGGCAAGTAATTCCAGGCAGGGAATAGATCTGGAGGTTGCTCCAGCTAAATCTCTAAGCTGGAGTTGTGGGTTGGTACAGAACCATGCCTTAGTACTGAAAGCTAAAATTGTTCTTTGCTACAATTACCCAGATGTCTTCTTCCTTAGGACAGTTGTGTTTTGACATGGAGACAAATGATATTTAAGAGCCTTGGGGGCTGACCTCCTTCCTTCTCATCTGGCAGTGTTGTTAAAGGGAATCAGATCTCTGGTGACCTAGCTTGTAACCCAGAGTTATATGTAAGGACAGGTGAGCATTTATTTCAGTACTTGTCTTGATGATAAGATGGAAGAGGAGAGCTTTCTGACTCAGGTGTCAGGCATAGGAGAAGTGGGAGGCAGGCAAAAGTTATTAGAACACAGCTATTGGTCAGAAAATTGTTTTCTGCTGTGGATTGCTAACATCAGAAGGAGTAGGTAGGTGGCTATTTTTAGATGCCTGTAACTTTGAGAGGCAATTTGAAGCAGTAGGTATTACCTGGCATGGTTTTATGCTGTCAGAACAGCACCTTGAGGTAAGCTGGACTTCCCTTGGTTTCCAGTCCTTAATTTCCTTCAAAACTGACTGCTTCAATTCAGACCTGCATGTTGAAATCTCTTTGTCAAACAGCTTGTGAAACACTCTAAGAAAGGCAGCTGGGTATTTGGGTGGTAAGAAGGGAGGAACTGGCATCAATTGGAGTAGCAGCAAGGAGGCACATCCCCAGATGTTCATTTACTGCCTCCTGCAGGGCTGACAAGAAAAGAAATAAGGGTTAGAACTAGAAAAGGAAAACACTTTTGTAATGAAATCCATTAAGGGGGTGGATATCAGGTTTCATGATCAGCTCTGATTTCCTTCAGGCTCTCTGGTCTCCTAAAAAGATGATGAAAATGGGATGGAAAGGGTAAATCCTGAGGTGCTCTGAGTCTCAGGATGTATAAGCATGTGTGAGTTGTAGGCAAGAGAAATTTGGAGGTTGGAACTGCTTCAGAAATTGTAAGTGCTCTCTGAGCTTTGTAACACAAACAAATCACAGAAACGGCTCTTCTCGGATTTATATTTTCATAAATGGAAGAAGAGTTTAGTCCCTGTTGGGTAAGAAGAAATATCACTTCAGTGAGAACTGCACTTGAAAGGTTTGTTGGCACTGCAGATTCCACCTAGCTGCAAGTAAAGCTAGATTCTTCCAGCCCATCATTGGCTTTGTGGATCTCTTACCTTGTCTGTAAAGAAATCAGGGTTTGACTAACAGAGTCAAGTTTGGATGAGGGTCTCCAAAGTCCTCCTTTTAATGTTGGCCATACCTGCTTTATTTTGGACTAATTTGAGTTACCAAACCAGCACAAAGTAGTTGAGTTTTATCAGGAAAAATACTGTTTTGGTATAAACTGGTCTTGTGCTGTAGCAATCGAGCCTGAAGGAAATTCATCTGGTTTTGGTTGTTGTGTGACTTGGTCAGAATGATTTATTTGGGCACCAGCATGAATCTAGCTTGACTTTTAAATGTTAAGTCAATTGGACTTTTAGAAAACAGAGCTTATTACTTTTGAGAGAAGCAAACTTGATATGAAGCTGTAGAGACAGAGCTCTCCCACCAGTTTTGTTGAAGTCACTGTAGCTCAAATTCAATCATGAAGCCAGAAGCACATTGCTTTCTTTTCCATAGATCCTTAAGTCTTTGGTCTGAAATGGAGTTGAAGAAGTTTGCTAGCAAAATGGAGAGGTGAATTCAGGTCCTGCAAGCCTTGATGTGGTGTCCTAACCAAGAAACCTCCTTTACCAGAAGATGCACTTCCAGAAGTACCAGTAGTGCTTTGCTGTGCCTGAGTATCTGTGGAACCAGCACAAAGACAAAGGGCAGAGATTTTTGAGATGTCAAAGGGCACGAGATACACTGTTTTACAGAGCTTCACTAAAAAGTCAACCTGATTTGCTGAAGTTCCTTTGAAAAGAATGGCCAGATTATTAGATTTTTTTTTTCTAATATTTTATATTGGCATCCTTTCCTTTCTGTTCTTTACTTTTTCTTCTGGTAAAGCTGGATGGTTTTTCCCCTTTCAAAACCAAACCTAACCAAAAAACCCCAAACAAACCTACAAACAAAAAGCCAAAAGCAAACCAGCCAAGCCCAAAAAATCCAACCACAAAATCCCCACAAAAGTCTCTAAACAACAAAAAGCCTCTAAATCAGAAATACTGGACAGGAGTTGCAGGAGTTCCAGGATTTGTTTTTCTGAATTTGCTTTATAACATCCTCAACAAACCTTCAGAGTAAAAAACACTGAAACATCACTTGGCACTTGTTATATTAATGATAATTGATTCTCAAACACACAAATCTATACTCTGTGACATCCCAAAATTCTCTGCTTGAAGAGCAATACCTATAAATCCTCCAGGGTTTAAATCAAAATGTAATTATTTTGTACCTTATAAATCAGCATCCCTGAAGACAACACTGGCTTTTATAGGAATTCTGTGGGTGTGCAGCCATCCATTTTCTGGAAGAGTCAGGGTCTGTGTTAGTTGGATGAGCAGTCAGTGGCTCTTTGGATCTGGAGACCCCAAGTTTTGTGCAGGGCAATGGGGTGCTTTTAATGCAGTGAAAGTACATACCCCAAAGTTGGCCGGACCTCTGACTTGTACAACACCTGATTGTAAAAGCTGGGTTGTGCACTGGAAAGCCTTCTTTATAATGCCACAGTAAGGAAGTCATATTTTGCAATAACAGATAGCAAAGAAGCATCTTTGTCCATGGACAAATTTTATAAATCTTAATTTATATCTTTATCCTTTCTTCTGAAGGATTTCTGCAGATACTGAGGAAGTAGGAAGTGGGTCCTTGCTTAAAGCTTCAGCATCAGAAATTGGTGCTATCCCATTCCGATATATTTAAATGCTTTCCAAACAATCTCTACATCTTAGAGGGAAAATAAAAATAACATATTTTTATATAAGGGAAAATAAATAATAACATTACCCAACTGTGTTTAATCTTTCTCCCCTCTTGCATTTCACTGTTAAAAACCAAGTACTTAGACAAATCCCTTTTTCACCCTCCATGAGCAACTGGATGGCTCCTTCTGCTGTTTTGTAGTTTGTATTTTTGTTACTGAATTTAGATTTATAGTGATTTGTGGTTTTGTTACTGAAATGGCAGCCTTGTCACAGGACTAAGAGCCACCTGTTTGATGTTGCAGAGTGGAAGGTTCAGTTGAACTGTGGAGTTTAAAATGAGAAATAGTACTGGGGTAACTGGGAATTCAGCTGCTGCAGAAGAAAAGGGGAATGGTTGGGTCCTGTCTGGTCTCTTCCCCTCTAATTCCCCTTCCTACACTGACACTCTCAGAGTCAAGTTGGGCAGGAACCTAATTTTAAATCAGATCTTTCCTTCTCTGCTGTTATTTGTGTCCTGGTTTGGGCCAGGATAAAGGTGGTTTTCTGTTTCTGTACTTTTGCTTTTAGCTAAGTCTCTTGTAAGTAGTTGCACTTGCTGAAATTAACAGCAAGTTTCTCAGACAGTGTGTGTGCTTTTAGGACTGATAACACTTGATGTTTATAGTTACTGCTAGAGACTGGTATGCAGAGCCAAGGACACAGAGGCCCCACCTGAACCCTCCTTTAGGGAGGAACGGACAAGATAGATGCCAGAATTGACCAAACAGAGTATTCCATCCCATATACGTCACACTCAGTATAAATTTGAGGCATCACGTGGGCCGAGCCAGATCTTTTCCTGCTTCCCTTCCTTCACCCGGCATCCTGGAAGGATCCTGTCTGTTCATGTGCCTGTGGTCCTGATCCGTGCCAGCCCATATCTGTGTGTTCCTGCCTCCGGTTCCCAACTGCTGCCGACTCCAGGAGTCCAGCCTGGACTTTCCCAGGGCTGCCCTACAGCCTCGGTGGTGACGTGAGAGTTATTGGGGGAAAGGAGGGAGGAATGTGGTTTCCATTTTCCTGTATATTTGTATATATTTAGTAATTTTACCTATTTATCACTACTGTTTCATTAAAGTTGTGTAGTTTAGTTTCCAACCCATAAGTCTCTCTCCCTTATTCTCTCTCCTTTCTCTATCAAGGAGAGACAGATTAATAGAGAGCGTCTGTTATTCGGTTTAATTGCCAGGCCAGTGTTAAACCGTGACAATTTGGGATCTAGTTGCAGCTGCATTGTGTATGCTTAACAAATAAAAGCTCTCAGAGAACATCAGTAAATTCCCACCTCCTGCTAAGGGTTCTCAAAGTGTGAAACACTACAGAATCAATATTACTTTCCCTAAAAGTTGATGCTGCTTAAATCACACCAAATGTTATATTAAATAGTCACATACATGATTCGTGTAACATTAGCAGCTTCTAAAAAGTCTTTGGCTGCGTGGCCCAGCAATGAGTCAGAATTTGTGGGTATTTTTTGATACCTGCCTTTACTTAAATTGTATGTAGGTGCAAGAGCATGTAATTGTACTAAGTTGGAAAAATCAAGTAGTTGTGTAGTAAATTATGGTTTGGGATTGACTTGCTCAAGCAGGTCTCTTTCCTGCTGTAGAGTAAGCAAGATATTTTAAAAAGGAGAGACGTAGCATATTAACAAAAATACATTGATTTCCATTGTATATAATGTGAGAATTCAGTGGAGCAGGTTAAAGCAGACAAGCAAGGAATGGCTGTACCCTGAGAAATTCAGGAATGTCACCATTGCAGTCTGCCCAAGTGGTGGCTCTAAAATGAAGGATTTAGAGCAGGCAATCATAATGGTTAACAGCAGCATGAAAAAGCTTAAAACGTCTCCATAAATTTCATATATTGCTGAGCAATATGCTGGATTCATCTTAGAGAGAGATTTAATTTGAAAAATAGTAAATGCAAAATCTGAAGGCTGGAAACACAGCCATTTCTCCTGGAGATGGAGTCTTTTAATGGGAAACATTGCAATTGAGCTGAAGTGGTATTAAATGCAAGTAAAATATGGTAGAAAAGGAATTCTAAAACATAGAAAGAGTCTTTGAATTTGCAAATTACAGGAAAAAGCCTTATTTTGTATTCTCACTTCTGATGGTATTTGTGGTGAGATCTATAAACTACCGGGCACGTTGAACAAAATGAGACAAAATTGTGGTGTCAATTATAAAGATATTTAATAGAAAATAAAAATTACTCAAGTCTTACCACCAGAAAGCATCTATACTTGTGGGCAGGTATCCAGAATATATACGTGATTTAAATAGCTGTGTGTTATTTAGAATACAAATACTTGGGATGAAATTTAAATTTTCCCTGTTAACATTTTAATTGTATTCTCAGGCAGAACCTTTCCTTGCAGATTTTAGCAAGAGGCATCAGTGCCCTAAGATTGTTAAAATGGTGAATACCTTCTTTGTGCTGTTAATTGCAGTCTGTAATGAAGGGCATCCAGCATCTTATTTCCAATTTCAATGGTTTTCTTCCTGTTGATAAACAGCCCTTATCTTCTCCCCACACACCAGATAGATTTTACATTATTTCATAAATGAGAATTTTCCCTTGTGCTGCAGCATATTTTTAGCAAGCTTCATCTTTATTAACAAGAAATAGAAACACAGAATTTGGAAACTTTCTCCTCGCTCAAATGGTTTATTTTTAGACATATTGATAATGCTTGCAGTAATGATTAAATTAATGAAGACTGTGTGATATGAAGTTGTCATCCTGTTCATTGCCATCTTTTGCTCTGGTGGAAACCCTGCTGCCCTCTTCTCTCAGCCAGAACATTGGCATATCAGCCCCAGCTTGGACAGGGGCACACTGTGCTGGGTTAGGAACTGGCTGGAGGGCCGGGCCCAGAGAGTGGTGCTGAACGGGGCTGCATCAAAATGGTGGCTGTGGTGTCCCCCAGGGATCAGTGTTGGGCCCGGTTCTGTTTAATATCTTTATGGATGATTGAGATGAGGGGATTGAGTCCATCATCAGCAAATGTGCAGATGACACTAAGCTGGGGGGGGAGTGTGGATCAGCTGGAAGGCAGGAGGGCTCTGCAGAGGGACCTGGACAGAGCAGAGAGTTGGGCTGATTCCAAGGGGATGAGGTTCAAGAAGGCCAAGTGCCGGGTCCTGCACTTTGGCCACAACAACCCCATGGGGAGCTCCAGGCTGGGCACAGAGTGGCTGAGAGCAGCCAGGCAGAAAGGGAGCTGGGAGTCTGGATTGCCAGGAAGCTGAACAGGAGGCAGCAGTGTGCCCAGGTGGCCAAGAAGGCCAATGGCATCCTGGCCTGGCTCAGGAGCAGCGTGGCCAGCAGGTCCAGGGAAGGGATTCTGCCCCTGTGCTCAGCCCTGGGGAGGCCACAGCTTGAGTCCTGTGTCCAGTTCTGGGCCCCTCAGGAAGTTCAGGAAGGAGATTGAGGTGCTGGAGCAGGTCCAGAGAAGAGCAAGGAGGCTGTGAAGGGATCCAGCACAAGTGCTGTGAGGTGAGGCTGAGGGAGCTGGGGGTGTTGAGGCTGGAGAAGAGGAGGCTCAGGGGAGACCTCATCACTCTCTACAACTCCCTGAAAGGAGGTTGGAGCCAGGGGGGGATTCGGTCTCTTTTCCCAGGCAACTCTCAGCAAGACAAGAGAGCACGGACTCAAGTTGGGCCAGGGGAGGTTTAGGTTGGAGATTAGAAAGAATTTCTTTCTGGAGAGGGTGATCAGACATTGGAATGGGCTGCCCAGGGAAGGAGTGGATTCTCTGTGTCTGGAGATCTTTCCAAAGAGCCTGGATGTGGCACTGAGTGCCATGGGCTGGGAACCACGGGGGGAGTGGATCAAGGGTTGGACTTGATGATCTCTGAGGTCCCTTCCAACCCAGCCAAGTCTATGATTCTTTATATTCCAGATGGGTTGGGAAATGCTCACAGCTCCAGCTGCACTCTGGTTCTTCTCAAGCAGGGCCTCAGTTTAAAAAAAGAATCTGAGCAGCAGCTACCCCAGTTCATGTTGCTGCTTGCAGGGGTGATCCCAAGCCCTGGGGTCCTGATATCTTGTGTTAGGAAGAGGGGGAGATGGTGAATACTTAGCAGCTTGATCTGGGTCAGTGCTTGTGATGAGGGAGGTGTTTTCTGCTGGATGGATTCAGCCCTCTCCCAGGAGCAGCACAGATTTAGTTTCCTTGCTTATGGAAATGCCACCTCAGGAGTGTTTCAGGAGCTCAGTCTCTGCTTTGAAGTCATATGGGAGCTGACTTGCAAGATTTGGGGCAACATCGGAGTAGGCAACCCTGTAGCTACTAGTAGGTTTTTAAACTATTAGGTTTGAAACAGCAAGGAGCTTTCTTTAAAACCTGTGTTTTCCTTTTTTGTCTCCCTTTGGGAAGGTAAAGAGCTATTTTCTGAGTTGGAGCTCTATTTCCCTTTCTGCGCTGGCTGATTTTATGCATCTTGCTGATCCTAAGGCAGTGTTACTCTAAAAATAAGACAGAAAAATGTACACTTTTAGCAGAGAGTCAAAACCAGAACAGGTAAATTTACAAGGAAGGCACTATTAGGACCAGCACAGGGAGAGTGAAGCCAAGTGAAGTTCACTTACTGTAGTCACCAAAAGTTGAATTCTGGAAGTCAGGAGTCCCCCTCAACAGAACCAGAATGTGTTTCCCACATTTCATTGGAAGGTCAAGTTTGCTAAGAGGAAATAGATCTGCTGGCAGAACAGTGATTAACCTAGTAAGGAGCTCAACACCCACGTTTAATTCTCAAGATATGTTTTTGTCATGACATTTTATATTCTGAATGGCTTGGCTGGCGCAGCTCCATTTGCTTCACAAACCACTGAAAATAGGAGGAGATTTTTAGAGAGTGAGAATAATGATTTCCAATAAGAGAATGAAATGTTTTAGTTGACAAGCCCAATGGCTCTCTGAATCCTCCTGCATTCCCTGCCAAGTAAACATCCATTTTGGGTGACTTCATGGGAACCTGGGTGGAGGAGCCCTTATCTCTCTGTATATTTTTACCTACACTTTCTATCCATTCACTGGATGAAGAATTGGCTTGATGGGCACCCCCAAGGAGTGGCACCAATGTGTCCATGTCCAAGTGGAGGCCAGTGACAAGGGGAGTCCCTCAAGGTTCAGGGTTGGGACGGGTCCTGTTTAACATCTTTGTGGGTGACATGGTGTTCACCAAGCCCAAGGGCAAGGTCCTGCAATCCCAAGCACAGATAGAGGGTGGGCAGGGACTGCCTTGAGAGCAACCCTGAGGTAAAGGATTTGGGAATGCTGGTGGAGGAGAAGTTCAACATGAGCCACCAGTGTACACTTGGAGCCCAGAATGCCAACTGCAACCTTGGCTGCATCAGGAGAAACGTGGCCACAGGTCGAGGGAGGGGATTATCCCCCTCTACTCTGCTCTGCTCTCCTGATACCCCACCTGGAGCACTGGGTCCAGTTCTGGAGCCCCTATCACAAGAAAGACATGGAAGTGCTGAAATGTGTCCAGGGAAGGGCTATGAAGATGATCAGAGGGCTGGAGCACCTCTCCTCTGAAGACAGAGTTGAGATTGTTCAATCTGGAGAGGAGAAGGCTCCAAGGAGACCTTAGTGTGGCCTCCCAGTATCTGAAGCAGGCTACAAGGAAGCTGGGGAGGGATCTTTTAGGATATCAGGGAGTGATGGGACATGGGGGAATGGATTCAAACTAGAAGAGGGGAGATTTAAATTAAATATTAGGAAGTTCTTCACCATGAGGGGGTGAGACCCTGGCACAGGTTGCTCAGAGAGGTGGTGGAAGCCCCATCCATCCCTGGAAGTTTTTAAGGCCAGGCTGGACAGGGCTCTGAGCAACCTGAGCTTTTGGGAGGTGTCCCTGCCCATGGCAGGGGGTTGGAACTGGATGATCTTAAAGGGCCCTTCCCACCCTGAAAATTCTATGATTCTGTGGTTCTATAGATACGTACATATTCAAAAATATGGTTGTGCTGGTGTGTCAGCAGCAAACACAGAATTTCAGGTTGATTTGTGAACTCTCTAAAACAGAAATGGAGCTGCTGCTTTAGCTTTCAGTCATTTGGGAAAGACTCAGTGTTGGGAAACTGGAGGTAAATTCTCCCTTTTCTCCTTCCAGTTGTGCCTTCCTTGTAACTTTAATCATTCTAGTTTCCACTGTCCTCAGATTCATTTCTCTCATTTGGCAAGCCGTGCAAACTCATTCATAATACATGCCAGCAATGAGTTTTATTTCTCTGCATCTCATACCCTTTATTTCTAAGCACAGCTCTCTGAAAAGAAGCCCTACAATTCCATGCATAATGTGTACATCCAGGGTGCTGTAAAATGCTTCATCAGGAAGAGAGGGGGAACATCTCTTTTCTCTCCTTTTTTTTCTTGTGGGATGGGTTGTACTCCTTTCAGCAGCCTACACGTGTGGATTTATTATCTCTGTGCTCTGCTGAAAAGGATTCTGCATTACAAATGTTTTTTGTGTGCCTTTGGATACATCAATGATACCTTACACTGTTTCAGACACATCCCCAGGACACCTTGGTATTTAGAATCAAATTCTGTTATAATAAGGTCATCTCCTTCTAAGGAGCTCTTCATCACCAGGTACTTTATAAAAACTATTTTAATATATCATTAGAGCAGTCACTGCTGGAGCAGTTGTTTTTGTGGTAAAATGATGTTATTTCACAGCACAGTTGTCACAGGTAGTGGCTAAAGAGGGAAATTAAGCAAGTAGAAACCTAGCTGGGCTGTAGATAACAATCAGAACTACTGACCTTGACTCCTTTGTGAGAAACCATGACATCTTTAACAGCAAATTTTACCTTCCTCACTCAATACAAAATTATTTTGTTAAAAAATATATATGCAGCAATGTGGTTCCCTTGTGCCACACTGCAGTATTTGTGCCACAGGGAATTCAGGATATGTGCTACCCATGGAAACTTCCCCAGCATCTCTTGCCATGTGCCAGGCTGCTTTTCTTTCCAGAAACTGAAGGAAGAGGCAGTAAGGTTGGGTGTTGGGGCTTGGGGGTTTTTTTTGAGTGGAGCAAACAGACTCCAACATGGAGCAGTGCAGTTACTGGGTTTTAGGGACCAGTGTGCTTATTGCTGCCCTGACTGTAGGGCTCTGAACAGCAACTCTTTGGCTACAGGAATTTGTCCTGATGCTGTCAGCAGAGGTCACAGAGAGTGCCAGGAGCCCCTGGATCCAGCCTGACTTCTTCCCAAGTGACCTTAATGCTAAGGATGCACTCAGTGGACTTGTGGTTCCTATGAAAAAAGGTCCCTTGGTATTGAAATTGTTTCAGTAAGTGCTGGAAGGAGTGTTTTCTTGCTTAAACCAAAGTATCCATGTGCAGGACACTGGTAAAATGAAGGGGTTTAGTGAAAATCCAGCTTGCTTTCTGCATCCAGGCTGAATTCCATGGCTGGGGATGTTTCTTTGCTCCCCCCCATGAGCTGCTGGAGAGGAAGGGTGTCCCACAGAGTTGGAAGAAACAATCTGACTCTTGGGTCTGACTTATCCCTGAGCTGCACTTCCTTCTCTGTCTTTTTTTTTCTTCCTCTAATCACTTTTGTTCATTTTGATCCTTTGTTTCCCCCTGTGGGAACCTGTATCAGCTGAGGGAACTGCTGCACACACTCAGCAATGCATAAATGAGCAGGGCAGCAGCATCACATTGATCAGCAGATGCCTTGTTAGCTGTCATCCCCTTGCTGTGATGCCCTGGGGATAGAGGGACTTCCAGCTGGGAGTTTATACACAGCTATTTCCCTCCCTTCCCTATTACATCTGCACAAATTATTAAAGGTGTCATTACAGTTTAGTGTTTTCATACTATAATCTTCCTTCCTTCTCTTCTCAACATTCCAGCTTCTGAGTTTTACCTTTGAGGCTAAGTGAGTGCTTTCAGCTTTGTTCTCTACACTTATTCTTGCCGGGTCTTATTAAGAACATTAAGAATATTAAGAATCTTATTAAGAATTTTTATTAAGAAATATTAAGAAAATAAGAATATTCTTATTCTTAGCATGTTTGCCTAAGCCTGCAGTTAAGGAGTATAATAATATAGAGCACAATATATAATAATATATGATAATATAGAGCAGCTAGAGACTTTATATGATAATATAGAGCAGGTAGAGACATGAGCAGTGAAAAATTCTGTAATGCACTGGGGATTAGGTTTGTCCCCGTGAGGTCCAAGCTCTTGAATGTTGTGCAGAAAACCTTGAAATAACTGATGTTCCTTTAGATGACCCCTCTAGTGGTTCTTATGCTTAGTTTGATGGAATATTATGTAATTATTTCTCACAAGTCCATCAAGTTAGATTCATGATTTTGTTAGGTTCTTGTGTAGAATGCTCTGGAGGATGTGTGTGAGACTTCATCAGCTTCACATTCAGGTGACTTTTTCTTTAATGGCCACAAATGAACTATCTTTAAAATGACAATAAATCCAGACTGGTTCTTAGTCCAGAGCTTTGCTAATAAGACTACCATCACAAAAATATTCTCCAATTAATGCTGTAACCTGCTGTATCTTTTATTTTAAGTCTTTATGTCCTGGAGACTCCTGTTTCCCCAAGATTTGTCCTGGGTACTGGTGTGGTTGAGTTGCAATAGCTGCAGCTGTCTGATTTCAGAGTGATCATAAAAAACTTGCTTTTCTAGCTGATGTTTCCATGTTTAAAGAGAGAGCTGGAGACAGCTTAGGGATATTCCCGGCTGAAACAACCACGTGCACAGCATTAGGTGCTTCAGTGCTTTTTAAATGTTCCTTCTGCTGAAGTTTTCAACTACACTGCACACAGAAGGGGAAGATTCTGGGTATACCTCATATACCCATAGGTATATCTCGTATACCATAGGTATACTTCACTGTTATAACAGATTTATGTATTGCAGGAGCTAACACTGGGGAGATTTTAAAATGTCATCTATGTAGTAAGCTCAGTTTCCTATGTGCAACCTTTTTATCTGTGTCAGGTGTCAGAGATGCTGTAAAATGATGAGAGGACAACACAGAAGGGGCTGTAGCCCAGGACAGGAGTGGGGGTTACAAGATGCTAAGAAAAATGATGCATTAGGATGCAAAAATGCCCCCATTTATATACGAGATTCAGTGATCTACTCTGCCTTTGACTTCTCATACAAGGTAAATCCAAATCCTGATCTTGTCTCATGGCCCTGTTTAGAGGCTTCCAATTTGTGAGCCAGCAGATGAATTTATTCCATGCTGCCTGTGGAGTCATTTAGCACTGGCACATTTAAGAAGCCTTAACTCTGACTTTGTACAGGTACCTTTTTCCATTCTGAAAACAGAGCAAGGAATCTTGTAAACAGAGTAAGGGATGTGTATTATTATGGCAACACTCCAAGCTACTGATTCTTACAATTAATTTAATGATCTGGCATTGAAAGTGTTGAACCATGGCAGCCCCTGGCTTTGTGTGAACTTGCCTGGTTTGCCAAGGAGCAGCACCCAAGCCTGGAATTTGCTTTCTGCTCACAGGGACACTGGGTGCCCACTGCTGGGTAGAAATGGAGGAGCAGCTCCCAAGGCCGGGGGTGGCCCATGCTGACTTCCCCTCTGGGCAGTCCTCATCTCTTTTCTGCCTCTTAGTTTAAAGGTAAAACTCTCAAGGAGCAGCAGCCACTGCCCTCCAGGTGGGATCTTCATGCCAGGTGACTCTGGTCCCAAATGAGCTCATTTTATTGTAGGGTTGGGTAGGAATCCTGTGACTGCTCTGAAGGACGAAAGCCTGTAAAGTAGTGACATGGTTTAGATTCTTAATTTTTTAATGAGACAACAGTAAAGAAGCCAGAGTCCCAAGTATTTGTCTTCTGAAATCTAGCTGCAATTAATAGTGACAGTATTGTTGGCAGGGTGTAACACTGCCTGGCAATTAAACTGAATAAGAGATGCTCTGTATTAATGCACCTCCCTGATAAAGGAAGGAGAGAGAATGAGGGAGAGAGACTGATGGGTTGGGAAGTGAACTACACAGCTTGAATGAAACAGGAATGATAAATAGGAAAAATGACTCAATCTATACAAATAGACAGGAAAATGGATCCCAGGTTCTTCCCCCCTCTCCCCCAATAACTCTCACATCCCCACAGAGGCTGCAGGGCAGCCCTGGGAAAGTCCAGGCTGGAATCCTGGAGTCAGCAGCAGTTGGGAGCTGGAGGCAGGAACACCCAGATTCAGGATGGAATGGATCAGGAGCAGAGGCAGAGGAAGGGATGGAATCCTCCCAGGATGCTGAAGCAAAGAGGGAGAGGAGAAGAAGGGGAAGCAGGAAGGGGTTTGAGCCTGGTGATCCCTCCAGTTTCTCCTGAGGATGAGGTGGATGGGATGGAATCCTCTGTTTGGTCACTTCTGGCATCTCTCTTGTCCCTTCCTGCCCAAAGGAGGGTTCCAGGTGTGACCTCTTGACTCCTTTTCTCCTTCTGGAGGGCAAACTGTTCCTCAGAGCTGAGCAGTGTCCTTGGTTCTGCTGTAACTCTAACCATGGAGTGGGATCAGTCCCAGCAGCAGACACTGCCTGAGAAACTTGCTGTTCATTTCAGCAAGTGCAGCTGCTTCCAAGAGACTGAGCTGAAAGCAAAAGCACAAGACAGAAAATCCCCTTTATCCTGGCCCAGACCAGGACAACTGTTCCTATCTCTTTGGGATTCCCTTCCTGTTGGCCTTTTTCCTCCAGTCTGACAGTGATAACACTTGGGAAGCATTTGTAATAATGATCTTGCAGCACTCTGCTTAATAACATCACTGAAAGAAATAATTTGTCAGAGTAGAAAATGCTGTGCTGTGTTTCAGGCTTTCAAACACTCCTTGATTTTGCCACAGAAGGGTGTTGGGGAAAAGGAACTTTCAGTCTGATACTCTGCTAAGAACCTGTATTCTCAGGGGCTTAGTGTTGACATAAGAAAAACCTGGAAAACTGCTTTTGGTTTGGTTTGAACTAGCCACTGGAAACAGGCTAATATTTGAGCAAGAAATGGTAAGGTTTTATACACACAGTTTACATCTTGATTTTAGGAAAGTTCTTCCCCAGCTAATAGTAATTAAAGTTTTTGCAGATGTTCTCTTGACTGATTTGTGGAGACATAATTCCAAACTCAGCAGGAGAAAGTCTTAATCTTAAACCAAAAATTCATTAAGGTGTTGAACAGTAATCAGTTTTTAAGCAATTCTTTCTATCCCCTAGAGGTGTTGTATTTCTAAATGAGAATTAACATAAGAGGAAGAAAATAAGAGAAAGCATTTACCTAAATATATCAACATCTGACCTATATTGACTTGCACATTTTTCTTCATTGGTAAGAAAAACTTTCTCTATTTCTCACTTGTGAATTGTCTCATATTTCAGAGGTGAACTCTCCACTATACATTATTTTCCCTCCCACCACAGAAACTGTAGGTTGTTCCCTGATATGTGCACAGTATAACGTTTGTTAAAGTGTAAATGGGAAAACTTATCATGAATGTTATAGTATGTTTGAGAAAGCAGCAGGACACACTAAATAAGTAACACAGGGCAGTATAGAATGGGGCAGGTTCCCATAGTTTAAAGTGCTGGGAAGTGCTCAGCTATCCCTGTTAGAGCATCACTAACCACCAAAAGAAGCACCTGTTGGGCAGCAGGTGCTGTGCTGGCAACACAAGTGAAGAAAAGCTGTGATCTTGTGATTTTCCTGTTGGAAATTTGCTTCTAAGTCACTGTAAACCTGTATTGTTCCTATGCTTTTCTCCTTCAGCCATAAGCATTTAATGCCTTTTGTGCAACTCCATGCCTCTAAGCAAAGCAGAGCTTCTTTGGCCCAGGAAATCTAGAAATGGATCCTAAATTTCTAAATTCCTATCTCTCTGCAGATATGATTTAATAATAAAAAAGTGTGATAAGCCTTAAATTATTGTCAAGCACTCAGCTGAGCTTGGCACAAATAAGAACACTAATAATATTTCAAGAAACTGCATCACTCTACACTGTCATCTTCAGCTGATTTTGGAATCTATGTCGAGATGTTAAAGTCTGCTTTCCAAGTCTCTAGTTCAGAATTTCAGTGCTGGGTGTAACAGAGACTCAACACCTTTAAGAAAGTCATCTAAAAGTTCCGTAATTTCTTCCTGTGAACCAGAAATAGGCAATATACAGTACAGGCACAGAGAAAGGAGCCTTTTAATGCAGAAAAAAAAGCATCCATTTCTTGGGCATATTTGCTGTGCTTGTCTATACTGTAAAGTAAGAAATAATTTCATTTTTTTGCAGGAACTTGGCTGTCCATAGACACTGTGTAGTTTTAGATCCTCTCGAGGCTGCCAATTCTCAGTTCCTGTTTTAAAGGTTCCCAACCCACACCCAGTTCCAGGCTATACTTAAAGTGAGAGAAAAAGTCTCTATTTTCCTTTCTTCAACCAAAAAAATCAATGTTTTTGAAATCTGAATGTGTCCATGGGAGTCAAGTTCTCCATGTGCTGATGTTGGCAGCCTTGGAGCTTGGTTCAGGAGGTGTTTCTGTGTCCATGGACTCCTACATTAGTATGGACATAGCTTTTTCTGTGGGAGAGAAAGAAACTTTCCATGCTAAAGCAAAATAATATGGAAAGTAGTGATGGAAAGAAGATCTCTCATTCACAGAGAGATCAGCAGCCATGCCAAAGGACACTAATAGATGATTTTAGGTGATAGTCACATTAAAACAAAAACCCAAGCAGCCTTACAATCAAAACTTGAGTGTGAATCTGCAGCAGGAAAAGAAAACTTATGGATTTCTGAAAAAAAATAAACTCTTTGAAAGAGCAATGCAAGGGTGGCATTAAGCCTGTGTGGCATCATTGCCTGTTCTTGGCTCTGGCTGGATTGAAGCAGAGGTGGTTTGGGCAGTGGCTGCTGAATCCCTGGGATTTTGGGAACATTTAATTCTCTGTGTTGCTCAGTAAAAAACAAAATCTGAAACTCTTCACCATTACAGGTATTTGTGGTTGTGTAACAGAAGTAAGCCTTTTTATTCCAGTTGGATTAAATAACAGTGTCTCAAAAGATACATTTCCCATAACAGGACTGCTGTGCCAGCTCCATAAAGCCCTTGGACATCAGCAGGGACTTTCTGCAGTGCCTTGGGAACCCCCAGAGCCTGACAGTGAGGGGTTCCTGCTGGGAATTAGAGGGGACACTGGCAAGGAGCCCATTCCTGCCCTTCGTGCAGGACACATTGTGTTTGGGGGAGGGAGAGGGGATGCAGAGGCAGGAGGATGAGTGCTGGGGTAGCAGCTCTCTGAGTAAAACTCCAGCTGGAAGCCTGGAGCCACCTGAATACTGCCTGGTAAAGCACCTGTTGTATTTTCATCCTCAGCTTGGAGTTTCTTTGGGGTGGTTTGTTTTTTTCCTTTTGGTGGGGGGGTGTTTTGTTTTGTTTTGTTTTTTAATTGGGGAACTTCCAGGTGGGATGCCCCAACCCCCCCGAGCATCTTCTTCCCTGGGAACCAGGACAGCAGGAATTGCCTGCCATGGCAATCCTTTTCCATCTGCACCAGGACCATGGCAGTACCAGCACCAGAGTGCCCATGGGGACTTGGGAGGTGGTAGGAGGCACTGGGCAGCTGCCTGGGTAAAACCCTCCTGCACTTCTCTGCCTTGCATCCTGCCTGTGTGTTTGCTGCCCATTCTTATGCTGGCCAGACTTTTAATTTTTGTATCCCATTTGATGTATCATTGTTGCTTTTATATCACTTTTAGATTTTTTTGCATTTCATATTGGGTGTCATTGCCTTGATCTCATCCTTAATCAACTACTACTTAGTGATTAGTTAGCAATGTGGGTTTTATATTTGATATAGTTGCCTTTACCTCATTGTTGCCTTTATTTCCATGTTAATTAAGCATTCCTACATCCCTTGGAAGAGGATGCTGGAGTTGTGGGTCAGCACCCTTTGTGCCCTGAGCTGCTTCCCCCTGAAATTCCCCCCCACTTTCCCCTCCCTGCATGCTCTCCCCTCTCCCAACTGCAATCTACACTGCAGACACAGCAGGAGTCACCTTCTCCTGCTCTTTCCCCCAGGATGGACCATTCACTGTCAGGATCTCAGGGCTCCCCATGGCACTGTGCAAAGCCCCAGCTGAGGTTCAAGGGCTTTAAGGAACTTGTGTGCCCCAGGGAGGACTGGAAACATCTGCTGACCCACACGGAGTTGTCCTGCAGAGGGTTTGCCATGTAGAAATGGCCCCTGGCTGCAAAGGGTTGTCCTCAACCCCTTTGGCTCTATGTCTTTCCCTTTGAATCTTCCAATGCCTTGAATGTCCTCTCTGAGGCCTTGTCACAGGTCAGGTGCAGAGGGGGGGGGGGTTCTACAAACAGAGAGAATTCTCTTCTGTTCTGTGTCTGTGTGTGGTGAGGTGGCAAAGGTGAAGAGGCTGAGAGTCCTGGTTTGAACCAGGGTAGAACCAATTGTCATTCCTATTTATTTTACTTTTCACTTAGGTCTCTTTTCTGCACCTCCTGCAACAAGCATGTTCTTCAGTCAGTGTCTACTTCTAGGCAGCATAATGCTTGGTGTTTGGAGTTTCTGCTGGAGAAGGATGTGCAGAGCCAAGGCATCTGCTTGGTCCTGCTAAATCCCTTATGTGCCAGAAAGAAAAGGGAGTAAAGGGGTCACATCTGTCACCCTCCTGTGTGGAGGAGCAGACTGGACAGCTGACCAAAATTAATTCCACTCCATGCATGCCATACTCTGCATGAAGCTGAGGACTCAGGAGAGTTAAGCTCTTTTTATCCATGGCTGGCACACTGGGAGGATTAATTCCTTCTGCCTTGGATCCTCAGCACTGCATTCCTGAATACTCCTGCATCCATTTCTGCTGACTCCAGGAATCCAGTCCAGAACTTCCCAAGGGCTGCCCTGCAGCCTCAGAGGTGATGTGAGCATTAGCAGGGGGGAGGAGTGATATTGGGTTTTAATAATACTAATTATTGGGTTTTAAATATTAATAATATTTAATGATTTCATTTTTTCATCGTTATTATTTTCATTACAGCTGTGTGGTTTGGGAAGTCTCATTCATGCCCCCTTTTTTTTTTTTTTCATTTCATGCCCTTTCTGGGAAGGGAGAGGGGTTCATAGAGAGCATCTGTCATTTGTTTAATTGCCAGCCCAGTGTTAAACCTTGACACAGAGATATATTGACTGCAAAGTGGGTATATGTTTTTTGCTGGTCCAGAAACTATAGAAACAGCTCTAGAAACAAAACAATGCTTATACCTTGGCCTTACAGACAATATGAAATGAAACCTCTAGAATCTCTCAGCTGGAACGAGATGACATCTTGAGTTTGCTAAGCTTAGGATAAAGCTATAAATCAAAGAATTGAGGTGGGTTTTTTATATATTTTAATAGAGACAGCTGTGAAAAGCCAGATTGAAACCTAGAGCTGCAGTAACCAGTACAAAACAACAGTTTTAACAAAATTGGACATAGATAAGGGAGGGAAAAACCTGCCCTGCTCCATTATCTTTAAATTTTAATAGCTTAAGAACTGGTAGAAGGTCTCTTTATAATTGTTTGATTTGCATTGAAACCCTTACCTTTTTCTGATGAGTGACCAAATATCACAAGGGATTTTACTTTTGCTTTTTTGTAAAAAGCATCTGATCCACTCCATCAATTTTTAATTTTTAGAAGCATGGCAGCACTCAATTGTTCATTTAGAGCGAGGAATTTCACAAACCAAAATAAGAATTCACAGTTTTTAATGCCACTTCTTGAATATTCTGACCATTCTGATGCCCCTCAGCATTCTGAATAACAATTTTGTCCTTAAAGATATTTGTTTTGCATTGACAGGGGAGTTTCTGGTTTGATTTGGAAGGTGTTGATGTGACTTGCTGTCACCTATGATTTGCCACAGTCAGTTGGTGGCAAAGATGAGACAAGTTCCATCAGATTTGAAGCCTCTTAAGAAATTTTTTTAAAGAAAACCATGAAGATTCAAATCTTAACTTGGACTCAGTTTGGACCCAAATTGCTGTTTAGTTACAAGCCTGTACTTATCTCTACTGATATTTTCAAAGTACCTTCAGTTTTCATGAATGCCTTTCTAGGTGCTGGATGGAGATGTTATAAAGTGTGTGGACCAGAAAAACGAGTAATATTATTTAAAAACTTGCATCTTAGAAGTGCAGTTTCCTGGGAGGTCAGAGATTGCATATTCTGTTCAAATGTTAAATCATTTCTCCAAGAACACGTGGTGATATGACAAGGGGTCAGGGTTTAAAGCTGAAAGAGGGGAGATTTAGATCAGACATTTGGAAGAAATTCTACACTGAGAGGGTGGAGAGACACAGGCACAGGTTGCCCAGGGAATTTTTGGGTCAGTCCTCCCTGGAAAGGTCAGGTTGGATGGGGCTTGGAGCAACCTGATCCAGTGGGAGGTGTCCTGCCCGTGACAAGGGATTGGAACTGGCTGATCCTTAACGTCCCTTCCAACCCAACCCATTCTATCATTCTATGGTAAAATTCCATTTAATATTTGTTATATCTGCATAAATGCAAAAGCAGCAATAAACCTAAAATATTATGGGTCTTAACCCATATAATTATGCAGTTTTCTAAGTTTACTTCCTTCCTGGCTGCAAGTTTACTGAAGGGAGAATCTACATCACACAGAACTCTAACTGGGGCACTGGGATGGAACCATTTTTAGATTTTTGAGCCATATTTTCATAGAATCATAGAATGGGTTGGGTTGGAAGGGACCTCAGAGATCATCAAGTCCAACCCTTGATCCACTCCTCCCGTGGTTCCCAGCCCATGGCACTCAGTGCCACATCCAGGCTCTTTTGAAATATCTCCAGGGATGGAGAATCCACTACTACTACTACTATCCACTACTCCTTTGTGGTTGTAAGCCAAGGCATGTTAGTACATCAGATTAATAGCCAAAATTAGAGAAAAAGGGGAATAAAGTACTTCCAGACATTGCTAAAAGGACTGCAGGTTCCTTGTGCTGTTGTCATGTTCAGGTAACACAAATTTCTTCCTATCATATGGTGAAAATCTGTACAACTCCCAATAGAAATAAGCATTGCATTGCACTCATCTCTGTCTTTAGTAAAGATCTGGCAATTTCATAAGCTAGGAAATAGTTATTGCAGTGGAAATTACTCCCTTAAATCCTCTCATTTGTTCTTCAAATGTCAGTCTTACCATACAGGCTGGAGGAGAGAAGGAACTGATGCTCTTATTTAATGACCAACAGTGTCATCCAGCTGAAATCCTTTCCTGTACTACAGACAGAGGTTTCTTGCTAAATTGGCAGGGTTTTCTGCTTTTCTGGACCTTAAAACATTTCCCTCTTAGAGGAAAGAGGGCACACATTTTCCCTCTTAGATCCTCTTACTCTTAGAGGATGTTTTAAATGCTGAAGAATTATCTTAGAGTATTTTGTGTGTTAAGGGGAGTATTTCTGAAATTCCTGAAGTTGGGAAATTGCAGTTGTCTCCCTCAGCACTGGGACCTGACCTTTCATGTGCTATGGAATATCTCTGGTCTAGCCTCAAGATTAGGATTGGGTCAGTCTGGGATAATTTCTCTTTTCTTTCCAAATCTGCACTGTGGGATTGTGTGACCTTGACAGATGCCTTTACTTCTCTGTGGTTATTTCTCTTTGTTGCCAAGTTCTGAAGGCAAATCTGAAGGATTCTTTGTGCACGTGTGGTGCCAAGCAGAGAAAGCATTCTGGCCTGGGCATTAAGATCCCTATTTTAAGGGACAAAATAAATCACAGGGTGATGGAATCACTGCACTTGCAATTATCAAAAAGATCCAAGCCCCACAGGCCCAGCAAAACTGAAGGATGTGACCTGAGTGGAAGTGCAAGTGTGGTCTGTACCTGAGGTTTCAGGCTTTCTTGACCTCTTTTAAGCTGTTCCATACCCAGAGGAACAGCAGTGCATGGAAAAAAAGGACTCCCTGACTGCATCAAGGGCAAAAAGATCCCTTATCCATCTAGTTCCAGTGGAGGAATTTCTGTGGTGACCTTATAACAAGGTAACTTGTTGAGCCACAGATAGCTCATCATTGTAAGGATTCTTCCCATCTTTTAAATCATGTTAGCCTAAAGGGGTGGAACTGCAATCTTCATTTCACGGGAATCAGCAGCCAAAATGCCAGCTAATTTATCCCAAATCCACACCTGGTCTAAAGGTGCCAAGTCCTGGAGTTCCAACTCTCATTGCAGACACTTGGAAAAGGAGCTGCTTTTATGGCATGTTGTGCCTTTGAAGATTAAATGCCAGCTAAGAGGGTAAGTAGGAATGATGCATACCCCAAAACAGATGCAGATTTTCTGTATTCTCAGCTGTGCCATGAAGGTTTTCCAGGTGCTCACTGTCTAAGGTTTGCACCTAATGCTCCATAAGAACTTCAAGGCTTAGATACAAAGCTGAATCTTGATTCAGCAGTGAAGAAAAAAGGAACAAAATATGTTTTAAATGTACAGTTGCAAAACCAAATGTGGTGCAATTCAGAGAAATCAGTGCAGAAAAGGGGGCGAGTTGTGGGCAAGGTGGGACTGACTCAGTGGGAAGTTGTGATTTGCCAGTTTTACAAACATTGAACCATGTGCAGAGATGGTTGAAGCTGAAGTGTAAATCAAGGCAGTGTTTTTTCTGGGGAAATGGGTATGAAAATGATAGAAGATGTTAGGCTATGGAGAGCCAGCCATTTTATAACTGCCCTAATTTACTGGTAGAAAGGGAAATAAAAAGACAGATGGGTCTGCTTCTTTGTCATGTGAATTTTAAAATAATGTTATTCATCCTCTTCATCTTAAGCAGTAACCAAAGCCAAGGTAAGAGACTAGACATTAGTAGACTATTTTTTCTATAAAACCTGTTTTACAACTAAGCATCCAGCCCAAAAGATATAAAAGAACTGCAACTCCTTTGTTCTGCACAATATCACTTCAAAATAAATCTAATCCACCTTGTGATTTGCATGTATAGGTTTTACAAGAGCCTGTAAACTTCAGGAAATTAACTTCCTCATAACCACATGTTCAAGGTAGTCTTTTTGAATAGGCATTTTATTTTTATGTTAATCACTGCTGATTTTTTTTTTTTCAGTAATCTGTCTTGAAGAGTAGAAAGTTGCTTTTGTTCTACTTGTTAGCGTTAGGTTTACAGTTGGACTTGAAGATCTTAAAGGTCTTTTCCAACCTAAATAACTCCATTTATCAAGCTGGGGTTTCTTTCAACCCCTTTTACCAGGGAATGCTTGCTCCTAACAAACATACACAGAGATACATCACTGGATATCTGGTTTTGTGCACCCTCCTTGTGAAAAAATGTCTTTTTTTTATATCTAGCATGAATCTACCTCATCCCTCAGGCATGTCAGCTGCACCATTTGACTTGGTGTCATCTGCCAACTTGCTGCAGGTGATTATTAAACATGAAATCAGTCCAGTTATGTGAAGTAAGGTGCTTTTGGAAGGTCTCACTTTATTCCCTTTATGGATACTTCTTCTTTGTGTGCTCTCTGACATTCCTGAGTTGACTTCTGGAAGTTGAAACAAATATAAATTCAGTCTCAAGTCAGTGGCACTATGAAGTTGTCTCTAACACGTATAAACATGCACAACTCTACTTTCCAGGATCAGGCTTGTCACCTCAGTTTATCGACATCTTAAGTCACCACTCCTCTTGAACAGCAGTTCAAAAAAACAAAAAAACCCTCAGAGGTTTAGTGGTGGTTTGGAAAAAAATTCCAGTTGTTTTTAAGAATGGAAAACAGAGTTTTAAGTGCAGAATTGGACACTGGGATTCTGCAACACAGAAAGACACAGCTCACAACTCTATATCTGAGTTTCTTTTTTAACAGACACCTCTTTTTTATTCCATTATCAGCAAAGCCACTTCTCTTTTGTATGTCCACATGGAGTGGATTTGTGGAAAAATTCCAGAGGGAGTGTGTTTTTCACTCACTGTCAAATCTCAATAAAAGCACAAGTTTTGTAGTCTTATTGCTGGGGCACATTGGTGTCTTTCCCCATGACCTTTAGCTACTTAGGAAATTGAGATAACTGCTGTTGCTTTTGCCTGGTTTTGTGTGTCAGATTCTCTCACTGCAAAATAAGTTTAATCTAGCATTTTATGGAGTATTTTTGGTGGTATTTCCCTCCATCTCGCCACCAAATGATGAGAATGGGGTTGTGACTACTATAACCAAGTGCTGGGTAAAGAAAGACTGGGACATTGGGATTTGTTTCTGTGTTACAAGGTGACATATTCAATGCAAATAACTCTCACCATCTGAAATAAGTCTCCTGGGTGTCAAGCCAATGAGAATTGGCTGAGGAAAGGCAGCATTCATTCACAGTTCATCTCTTTTTGTGTCAGTAAGCAAATAGGGAGAATAGCTGAGACCCACAGACTTTTCTTTCCTATTGTCCCTCAGAGTGTAGCTTGTGGGACTGGAAGAAAGCAAATTAAATTACTTTCTCATGCTTCAGATTGCCTGGATATCAAGGGATGGTTGAATGAAGCTACAGTAAACAACCAGTTTTCTGTGTGTAGTCAGAGAGGAGAAAAAAAAAAAACCAAACATGCATGCAAGATAATTATAAAGTCAAGCTCTGGCACAATAATTACTGTAAAAGGGAAATCAAAGCCCAACCTGCTCCTCTGAGACATTAAAAGGCAGTGCTGTCAAGGTAAATAGCCTCCTGCCCTCATTTTCTTTGTGTCAGGGAAGATGCCTTGTGTGTGTGTCCTTCCAGAAATCTGGAAGGCTTATATCACCTCAGTTTCCCAATAAACATTCAACCTATCCCTTCCATCTCTTCCCAACCTTACTCCCTCTTTTCTCTCCCTTCTCCTCTCCCAGTGGTTCCAGGAGCCAGGGAGTGGGGGGGTTAAGATCACAAAACTTTTTTTCTGCTGCTCCTTCCTCCTCAGGTCTCCTCACAGCCTTTTTCTGCTCCCAAGGGGGATCCCTCTCAATGGGAGGGAATCTTTCCCCAATCCCTTTGATTGAGTCCCTCTTGCCAGGTGCATTCCCTCAGGAAGAGGCAGCTCCAGGCTGGGCTGCTGTGGGAAGAGAAATCTTGATTTCACAATAAATAGCATAGGTCTGGGGCACGTTAGGAAAAAGGTGGTAATACTGATCATTTTGAAGCTGACCTGCACTAAGACACCAATCGAAGGTAATGAGGTGAGTGGACATTAAAAGGACAATACAGAACATTTCTGCTTTAATGGCATCTCTTCTCCTTTCAGCTGAACCTTCAGGTCATGTTGAGATGATGGATGAGGCACTTATATTAAAAACCTGGTGGATTATCATGAACTGAATTCAAATAAGAAAGGCTAGCATTGCTTCTGACAGAAACTGACTGACAGCCCTCACCCAAGCATTTCAATTTACCAACAGAAGCTTTTTTTTAAAGAAGTATTTGTTTCATCTGCGTGTGTTGTATCTCTGACTGCCAGGGTGAAAGGCATTGAGCAATGCATCCTCCTTGCTATGCACTTGGTGGCTGAGTTTTCAGCTTTTTCAAAAAACATAAGAAATAGCAGAACCTACTTGTTGACACAGAAGTGAAAGAAAGCCCTAAATGTTCTGGGGTTTTGGGGTTTTTTTTGGTTGGTTCTTTGTTTGATTTTGTTTTGTTGTTTTTAGACAGCATTGTGCAGCCATAAGGATGAGTAATGTCAGATGCAAGATTTTTTATGGAAGTTATTCCGAGGACTGTATTTTTTTGTCTAGAGTGGAGATGTGAAGATCTTGGTCTCTTTCTTGTATTTATTTCACTTAGTCCAAGAGAGGCAGAAGAAGGTGGGAACTCTGCCCTCATTCAGTCACCCAAGCCTGGTGGCTACCAGTGGGATGGAGCTCCTGCGGTGTGGAGAGAATGCTGAAAAAAGGGATTTACTCTTTAAAGATCTGAGTCCTTCATGCATCAGGAAGCCCAGAATAGCCCCCCAGGTAGTTACTCCCAGTGCCTTCAATTTGGAATTTATTTTCTTAGGATTTGTTCTTAGAGCTTTCAAGCCAAGAACTTTACGTGGAGGCTTCTGCCTGTGAATGTCAAATAAATTGTGTAGTGTAGTGTGAGTGCCATTATTAAACTTGAGCTGGAGATCTGAAATTGGGAATTTAGGGCTTTTTAAGAGTTTGGATCATTGTGAGGGCAGAGGTTAGATGGCTGGATTCATCCTCTGGCTTTAGCAGTATAACCATAGGCTGTTCTATGGGGAGATGTTTTATAAGAAATTTAGTAGTACAAGTATCCCTTTCTGGGAGACCTGGTACTGAAGAGCTGATTCTCAGTTGTGCTGCTTTCTAAGAGGATTTTGCTTTTCCCAACAGCAGGAAATAGAGCAGTGGGAAGCAAGGAGCTGTACCCACTGTCTCTGGATTCTGGAGGCATTGCTGAGGTGGCATTGAGTTGGTAGTGGCTGCTTAATATTTGCTCTGTTGGGCTGGAATTGAAGAGGATCATGATATTTGAGTCACAGTAATACAATTCTTGTTTAAATTTCAGCCTGCAGCTACTGATAGTATACACAGTTAAAAAGAAATGGGAGCAGATGTTCTTTTAACTAAAACTGCAATTTGTAGTCTGGAGTTTTCCAAAGCAGTATCTGCATTTTTAAAAGCTATCAAGAAAAGAAAGGAAGATCTGGGAAATAAAGCAAATTGAGAGTGCATCCTGCTACAGAGTTTTGCCTGGCTGAGTAAAAGGTTTGAACTGTAGCTCAGCAATCTGCTTCATCTTAAATGGAAATCTGAGTTGGCTCTGCATCCCCCTGCAGCTCCTCAGCCTGATGAGAGGCTGTGCTGGTGCCCTGCTCCTACTTCTCTTCCAGGTGGAAAGCTGCAAGTAGAAAGGCCCTACAATAAAAATTTGGAAATCATTCTCATAACCCCTTTCTTCCTTCCTTTTATTGCTTCTTAACATGTCTGAACATGAGCCAGCAGTGTGCCCAGGTGGCCAAGAAGGCCAATGGCATCCTGGCCTAGCTCAGGAGCAGCGTGGCCAGCAGGTCCAGGGAGGGGATTCTGCCCCTGTGCTCAGCCCTGGGGAGGCCACAGCTTGAGTCCTGTGTCCAGTTCTGGGCCCCTCAGGAAGTTCAGGAAGGAGATTGAGGTGCTGGAGCAGGTCCAGAGAAGAGCAAGGAGGCTGTGAAGGGATCCAGCACAAGTGCTGTGAGGTGA
Source organism: Calypte anna (assembly GCF_003957555.1). NCBI lineage: Eukaryota > Metazoa > Chordata > Aves > Apodiformes > Trochilidae > Calypte > Calypte anna. The sequence goes on along the minus strand of NC_044255.1, from coordinate 5,727,220 downwards.
GGCTGAGGGAGCTGGGGGTGTTGAGGCTGGAGAAGAGGAGGCTCAGGGGAGACCTCATCACTCTCTCCAACTCCCTGAAAGGAGGTTGGAGCCAGAGGGGGGTCGGTCTCTTTTCCCAGGCAACTCTCAGCAAGACAAGAGGGCACGGTCTCAAGTTGTGCCAGGGGAGGTTTAGGTTGGAGATTAGAAAGAATTTCTTTCTGGAGAGGGTGATCAGACATTGGAATGGGCTGCCCAGGGAAGGAGTGGATTCTCCGTGTCTGGAGATATTTCAAAAGAGCCTGGATGTGCCATCGGGGGAGTGGATTAAGGGATGGAAGAGGAAGAAATCCTCCTCTGCCCATGAGTTAGAGTGCTGGCTCCAAGGCTCACATGCAGTGTGAAGGGATCCTGCATTAGGGGAAACAAGGAAAAGGGGGAAACAGAGACCTGAACATGGTTTGTGCTAAAGAAAGGCTTGAAGTTGGTGTCCTGGGGAAAGCACTTCATCTTAAGCATCCTTCTGTGCAGTGTCTGACCTCAGAGATGAGCTATTGGGAAAAGGTGGGAAAAGGACTTCATGTGGAGTGTTCATAGAGAAGGGCTGGGAAGTTGATGGATAGAAAGTTTGTTGGTTAAAGGGCATTTGGGGCATAAGGTCACAGCTCTGAAATCACAGGGCTTTTGTGATAAAAAAGGTGCTGAGGAAATGGTGAGTTTGGGTTTCTCAGGGACTGATTCAGCCATGTGAGAGTCAGCATCAGTTTAAAAAGAAATAAACAGAAGGGCATTTTGGGGGGAGCTATCCCTGTTGTTATTTGTGCAGCTGAGAAGACTTGTCACATTACCAGATTTTATTTTTTTTAATGAATGACTTTCATGAAGTGAGAACACATGGAACAGCAAATTGCCATTAAATCTCACAAGTTTTGGAGACCATTCTACAGTGTAAAGTCAGTGTGTATACAAAGTAGAGTCCATTTCATTCCTTGGCCAATTTTTAATGGCATGAAAGTTTGAAGGGGAATTGTTAACATTTCCAGAATTATAATATGAATGCACAGAAAGGATCTTGTTATGTGAAGACTGCTGTGTGTAGGTATAGCATCCTTTATTGCACCCCATTAACTGAGGATTAAAGGAGCTGTCAGACTCTGGCAATAATGAGATATTTCATAGAAGCCTTACTGTTTTCCTGCTCATCTTGTCCGTGAAAATAACCCAGACTTGCTAAGGTTTCCTGGTGTTATCTGTTACCATGGAGACTGGGGTTCAGGATATTTTTAGGGCCCAGAAAACTGGTGTTTTTGGACCCCCATCAAACCTTTCTTCTTCAAATCTTGTGTCCAGGCACAGCTAAGGGCACCGATTTTTCAGAAGTGCCCATGCTGTAAGAAGCAGGAATGCTCAGGATCAGATTAAAGGTGACTGGGAGCAATAAAAAGTCACTCCTGATGAGGGCTGTAATTCCTGATGTCTGCTTAACAAGAGCAAAACTGGAAAGAACTCTTGCTCAGCAAATGATATAAAATAGCATCCATGCTGGACTGAAAGCAACAGGGAGCCAGAAGCATGGATTAGGGTGGCCCCCACAATTCTTCTGCCAGGTATTAGTGTCTTGGGCCACTTCATAAAAGAAAACTCCTTGAACTGGAATTGGAGCATCAGCTGTTTCTACACAGAGTGTATGACACAGTTTCCCCACCTACAAGCCTGTATTTTATTTGTACTTCAGCTGGAGTACATAGAAAAATAAGCAAGGTGTGTTATATGTTTCACATTCATATAGAAATATAAAATATATAAAATTATTATAATATAATAATATATTATTCTATATAATATATAGTATGTATAATATATTATTATATTACTTATAATATATAATATTATCATTTTTGCTGTCAAAATGCTTTGCTAATCACAGCCACTTCAGTTTGAACTCTCTCTTGGGGCAATGGGAAGTTTTTTTTCTTGACTTCCAGCATCATTCTGAAGAATAATGTTTGATATTGGTCAACTTTCAACTGCATGGCTTTGAAGTGGTGTGTCAGACTCTCAGGAAAAGGCAGAGTTCTGTCCAGTTTGTCCTGCTTTTAAATTATGCCAGGTGTTTTTCTGTCCTATCACACTGTAGTTTGGGGCTGGTTGAGTAAAATGTCCATGAATTATAATCTAATCTATTGGTTTTTTATTTTTAAACCATCTTATTGAAGTGGCCGATATTTAATGTTAACATTTGCAAGCTGACAAATGTAGCAGTGTACTCTAAAGGAAAATAGGAAAAGTTTCTGAGGCTAATACCCAGGTTTTCAGTTAGCATTTGTGAGTACAGTTTTGGAAAATCTATGCCAGGAATGATTAATAAGAACATCTGGTTTTGAAAATGACAATTTGAATCTCAAAGAAAGTGTTTAATAGCCATAGTCCCTGAGAGTTCCTGGGGTCTGATGCTTCTCATTAGGAAAACAATCTCAGGATCCAGATTTTGTGCTTCATGTTGATTATAAAACAGCCCTAATGAAATTAGCTTGTATGAATGTGGATGCATGTAATGTGCAATTAGAGAGGAATTCCATTGTCATTTAGAGCAATGAATTGCCCTAGGATTCCTTTAGGGGCTGGGATTTCAGCAAAAGACATGGAGAACAGCATCCAAACTAATTCTTGGAAGATCAAACTGAAAAGTATTTCCACTGCTTCTTTTAATCAGGAGAAGTTTGGGTTTTGTTTCCAACTTCCCTGCCAATGTAACTTGATAAAAGGATGATGGATGCAGGGGGAGAGTTTCAAGCAGCTTTATTCCATTTAAAATTGAGGCTCCTTGGTGACTCAGTTATTTTTAAATACTCACTCATTGATGTCTGTTCATCAGTGCCACAATATTTAAGAAGTCTTTTCAATATGCAAAGTGCTGAGGAGTATTCTTGATTTTTTAGAGGATTTAGAGTTGCTATAAATTACATGTGTGTGTCCATATCTAGGTTACATATAAGTCCATATATAAGTTGCATACAAGTCCATATATAAGTTACGTGTGTGTGTCTATCCTGATATTTCAGCCTGATTCTTACTCTAGGACAATTGAGCACATTGCCTAATAACATTGCTAAGATTTTCAGTCTAATATATTTGCTAAAAACTGGCTGATTTTGGGGTTTTTTTGTTTTTGTTTTTTGTGGCTTGTTTGGTTGTGGGGTTTTTTGTTTGGTTGGTTTTTGTGTGTGTGTGTGTGTGTGGTTTTTTGTTTGTTTGTTTCTTTGGTTGGGTTTGGTTTCTTTTTAATGGCACAGGGCCAGAATAGCTTCATCACTGTCAAGAAGGAAGCTAGGACAAAGCACATTGCCTTCTGCTAAAATTCTGATGATTTTTCCTTTGACAACTCCTAATGCCCTGAATCTTACAGGCAGGAAATTGAAATCTGGTAGGGATTAACTCTTGGGTCAGGGATGTGTCTTTTGATTTCCTCCAGAAATTGAAATTAAGCCTGCATGTTTGGACATTTTTAATTTTTATTACTGAGACCTTTGATGTGCCAACTGGGTAAGGGCTTTTTTTGGTAGTCTTTGCCTTTATCCTTTCACCCAAACCTGTTGCACAAAAGATGATGATCATCTGTCTTCCTTCTGAGCTTTCTCGCAACACAATTTGTATAATTCCCAGGAAGGAATCCCTCCTGACACCTTTCCAAGATAATCCTAGCTTCTGTTTTCCAACATGATGCCCATCCTCCTTCTCATCTAATCAAGTTCTATGACATTCTCATGGGCTTGATATGAGGCCCCCTTTTCTTTGTAAACTCTTATAAATCTCTCACCAAGAGTTTTGAATATCATGACAAGTTTCTAACTTCACCAGAAGGTTCCAAACATGCTTAAGGAATGCAGGGTTTCTCATCTCCAGTGGTCTGCAAACCTTGTGGAGGTTTTAATTATGGCAGATTATTAGGAAACACCAATGTTTAAAGATGGGTATATGCTTAAGGAAGAGCCAGAACAGGGATCTGTGAAACTTCTTGATAACATTCAGTGATTAAAGAATTTTTTATATGGTTGGAGTTCCTGAGATTGCCAGCAGTTAGGCTGTGATGGGCAGCTGGGGATCACAGCATCACCTAACATTTTGTCAACAGATCATCACAGCTGCCATTTTCTGTTTAAGAAATTCCTGCGTTGAGCATCTGATGGGAATTGTATCTGTCTGTACCAATGCAGTTACTACTTCATGCTGTCAATCCAGCAATTTTCACAAGCCCTAAAAAACCCAGTGTGGTTTTAGAGAAGCATTGGTGTTTGTGAGATGCTCAGATGTTGTATTTTTGAGAGCCAGATGGCTAAAAAATGAGGCAGATATAGCCACCATTTTGCAAAGGCAGAGAATCAGAGCGAAGTGCAATAGAAGTTTAATAATTGGTTTTATTTAGGTTTTTCTGTTTATTCTATAATCCCTGGGAAAACATCTTTATTCTGCAGTTATAGCCATATTCCCACCTTATGGAGACAGAAAAGAAGCCAAAATGTCCCCTATAAAACTTATTTCAAGCTGGTAGAGGATCTCTTTCCAACCTCAATGGACCCTGGGAGATTTTATGGGTTTCCCAAAGACACATGCAGGAACCAGAAGGAAATCCAGTCCTGAAACACCTGAATTTAATGCCATTTCCTCAACCACTCTTCAAACTGTGTTTACCTAAATCTGGTGGGAGAGTTGCAAGGCAACTCAGGAGCCCCACTGCCAGGTACTGAAGTCACCCCAGATGTCCATGTAAGATGATCCAGTCTAGCTGGGAATGTCTGTGGGATGCAGTGGAGTTTGATGCCCAAATCCCTGAGTTCATGTTCTCCTGGCTGGACTGACAATGCCTGATCCTAGTTTCTTTTATACCATTTCAATGGAATTACTCCTCTTACAGCATAAGGAAATGATACTGGTCTCAGGTTCAAGGCATGTGGCAAAAAAAATAACATGCAGCATCATTCTTTGTGGCTGTATTCAGCTTAAATAATTTTGAGCCAAACAATATTTTTGTCTCTGAAGCTCTGGGTGTCTCCTTCCTGCAGTGAATAGCACCAGCACCATCTAGGGATCAGGATGCTCTAAAAGTCATCTTGAAAAGTCACCTTTTTAAATTGTAGATGACAAAAATGAATGGCTCCAATGTCAGATCTGCCACACACACTGTCCATTAAGGCATGCTTTTTCTAGTTATACTATTGCAGGTGCACAAGTATGATATTTTTCTCAGTTTTTGTATAGATTTATGTGCATAACATTTCCAACATAGTGTTTCTATTATTTTCTATATAAATATAAATATTAACAGGATGAGGTTCAAGAAGGCCAAGTGCCGGGTCCTGCGCTTTGGCCACAACAACCCCATGGGGAGCTCCAGGCTGGGCACAGAGTGGCTGAGAGCAGCCAGGCAGAAAGGGAGCTGGGAGTCTGGATTGCCAGGAAGCTGAACAGGAGGCAGCAGCGTGCCCAGGTGGCCAAGAAGGCCAATGGCATCCTGGGCTGGCTCAGGAGCAGCGTGGCCAGCAGGTCCAGGGAAGGGATTCTGCCCCTGTGCTCAGCCCTGGGGAGGCCACAGCTTGAGTCCTGTGTCCTGTTCTGGGCCCCTCAGGAAGTTCAGGAAGGAGATTGAGGTGCTGGAGCAGGTCCAGAGAAGAGCAAAGAGGCTGTGAAGGGATCCAGCACAAGTGCTGTGAGGTGAGGCTGAGGGAGCTGGGGGTGTTGAGGCTGGAGAAGAGGAGGCTCAGGGGAGACCTCATCACTCTCTACAACTCCCTGAAAGGAGGTTGGAGCCAGGGGGGAGTCGGTCTCTTTTCCCAGGCAACTCTCAGCAAGACAAGAGGGCAGGCTCTCAAGTTGTGCCAGGGGAGGTTTAGGTTGGAGATTCGAAAGAATTTCTTTCTGGAGAGGGTGATCAGCCATTGGAATGGGCTGCCCAGGGAAGGAGTGGATTCTCCGTCCCTGGAGATATTTCAAAAGAGCCTGGATGTGGCACTGAGTGCCATGGGCTGGGAACCACTGGAGGAGTGGATCAAGGGTTGGACTTGATGATCTCTGAGGTCCCTTCCAACCCAGCCAATTCTATGATTCTGTGATTACCTCTGAGCACCCAAAGCTTGAAGGAAGTGTATATCCATATTAGCACACACAAAGCTTATAGGAATATGTTTCATATTTACAGAATTCTTTGGCACTGGGGTTGGCAACTGGTGTATAAATGAGCAGCTGGGCTCTCTGGTGCTGGAACAAATTTCCAAACATTTATCACAAACACATAGCAATTTATTCTGTGGTGTATGAGAAATTGTGTTGCAGAGAAAATTGAAATTCCTACCTATCTTGCTTTAAAAATCTGCCTATCTTGAGTATGCAGAATGGGGAAGATGAAGGTAACAGCAGGAATTTTTATTATAGTGAGGCTGGGTGACTTTGGGAGAGGTCAGAGCTGTTATTTCAAAAAAAAAAAAAAAAAAAAAAAAGCTTGCATGTATAATAAAGCCATTTCTGTCTTGGCATTTATTGAGATTATCTTGGCCAGAGCTAGGATTATAATCTTGATTAAAACCTTTTTGGATTTCTTAATTCATACCAGTGCTCTGCAAACTCCTTATTGCTCAATAGATTGAAAAATCCATTAACCTGGAGACAGAAGCAAATTAAATAGCCCAGAGGCACACCAGAGGAAGCTGTAATAACAAATTTGGATTGTATAAAAAGGTCTTTTAAAAGCAGAAAACTTCAAGCAGAAAGTGTATGCAGATTGAGCAAGCCATTGAGGTCACTTATTCTCAGGGATTTTATATTTTAATTTGAGAAGAACCTGTAAACTCAGTGAAGTAGCTGCTTTGCAGAAGCCCCTAACTTTTGTTGAGCTATTTGGTAAATATTAAAGTTGGGCTGGATTCATAATATTAATTAATTCCATTTGCATGCAGTGTCTGGTATAACTATGCAAACAGTGTCCGTAGATCACATTCTTATGGCTGCATCTGAAATACATGGGACTGTTGGAGCACTTTTTTGAGGAGAAATGATGACTATCCCATTTAAATGTGATGCCTTGGGGTTTTTTTTTTTGGTTTTTTTTTTGAGGATCCTGCTCTTGTATGGTCAGTTTTCCATAAAATTCTAATTGGCACCACAGCCTTCTTTTTAAATCACCTAAAGTGTTGGAATGTAAACCAATTTTCCACTAAATGTGAACAATCAGTTTTCTGCTTTTCCATTCCCATTAAGGCACCAGTTTACCAGTTCATTATTCCTGTAGTAGGTACTTGATTTTGTGGTTTTGCATGATGCCTACAAACCACTGCTGCAGTAAAAATACTGGGTTTCCAGTCACTCCACAAATGAGAGGAGTTTTTCTTGCAGACTTGAGTGAATATTACTGGTGTTTAGGGTTTTTTTATCTGTTTATGTTGACACCAGCTATTCCAGAAGCTTGTTCCCATCCAAATAGTACTATTTATGTACAGTACTAGAGCTGCCATGAGTTCATTCCTCATTAGAGTTGCCCATATTTTCCCTCTTGGTTCCAGAATCATGGAACTGGAAGAAATCTTCACAATTTCTCTGTAAGATTCCTATGTTCAAGCAACCTTTACCTTCTAGTGGGATTTTTAGGGACAGAGCAGCTGATGTGTTTGCCTGAATGCAGGGACTCCACTTCTAAGCTGCTCTTAAAAACATCCAAGAAATTCCACAAGGCTTTCAAGCAGCCTGCTAAAGAAACAACACACACATTTTGGAAGAGCTGCTAAACTGCTAAACTTAGAAATAGTTTCTAAATACTGTGTTTCTGCTTTTTCCTAGGTAATAAACAGAACCTGGCCCTGCTCCTGCACTGAGTTCCCCTTTGATGGAGCCTACAGAGTTCCAGGATTTCCAAGGACACAGTTATTCTAATAAAAAGAAGCAATTCAACTTCATTCTACTGGAGTTTGGCAGCTTGACTGTTCCCACTGGAGTTTTCCTTCAGGAAGGAGTAAGTAAAAAGTTTTTCTATTAATCACTGAAAAGTCAATTTTACAAGGTTTAGATAAATCCATAGTGAGACCCTGAGTATCTTTTCTGATGTTTGCTGAACCCTTTTCATTCCTGCAGTGAGCCTGTAGCAGGACAAAACTTAACTAGCTACATTTATTTCCTATTTATTTATATCCTGTTTATATTCCTATTTATTTAATTTATTTAGCTATTTATTATTATTTATTTCCATTTGTTTTGAAATCCTGGCTGAATTACTTCACAAAATGATTGCACACTAACTTAGTTACAGTGGGTTCAAAGAGCACCCCATGATATTTGGTACTTTCTATTGCCTCTTCACTCTAAATCTCACCAACTGTTGGAGAAGAGACTGCTGTTTTCTGTCCAGTGTGACCTCCACACTAATAATTATGCTTTGGAAAGGATTATTGTGCTTTCCATGGTGGAGTAATGGCTTGGAGGAAAAAAAAATTAGGCACATCCCATTCATATCACAGGTCTGGTGATTTCCTGCAGCAGATGCAAGAGAAATTCAAGGGTTGCTTGCAAAAATATTACTTTTTTATTTCTTGCAGAAGCTCTTTTCTCCATTTCTTATGAGCTTTCTCAGTGGAAGACAGGACTGGCAACCAGTCCTGCTGTTCCTTACTGGTTTCTGAAGGGAGCATCCATAACAAATCCTCTTTATTCCAATCATGGGTCCCTGGGGTGAGCTTTGTGGAGTGGAACAAAGAGTTAGAGAGATGCTTTGCCTCCTTAGCAATGGAACATAAAAACATTATTTAGCTCAGCACAGTGTCATTAGTCACAAAATCATCTCAGGAACTCTTACCTCTGATTTGGCTGTTAAAAGTAGAACCAAAGGATCAGTCTTGGGAATTATTCTAGACCTGCTGTCATATTATGCTTTTTTTGCAATTTGGGGTGGATCTTGATCTTTAACTGATTCCTTAAGTCTTTGAAAAATGCATCAGCTGGCTATATCTCCTTCCACCAGCACATCTTTTCTAGAGAAGTGTGATAACAGCTGCATTTTCAAAGCATTATGCAGATATTAGCACATGACTTCAGGAAGAACAGTGGGAAATGCACAGCTAAATCTCTGCCTACTCCTTTAAAACTTGCCTTTGACTACCCCAGGGCTAGCTAGTGGTAAATAACAGTTTTAACACTTCAGATTACCTTCTTTAAGCTATGGGCAAGTTGTCACAAAAAGGGTAATCCTGTTATTTTGGGTGCCTCTGCTTGGATGAGTAGTGCCAGTGAAATATGATTTCCAGCAATGCCAGTGTTAAAGCTTGTATTCATGCAGTAACCAGAGGTTCTTGTCTAAATATGTTTTATTCTTGGTATTCACAGGCCACAGAAAACAGGTAATTGGGAAATGAAAAGGAAAGATTGCTATATTTTCTTTGTGTAAGATAGTAAAATAGGAATGGTGGCTTTTGACAGATCTATTCTCAAAACCTCATGCAAAGAGAGGAGTGACTGTGGAAGACCCCAATACATTAGTGGGGTTTATTGGTTTGGATTTGTAAATTATTTGGAAACTTCCTTGGCCAGAACCTGTTGGAACTGGGCCTTATACAGTGAGGTTTGAACTGCAGAAAAGTAGCAGGAAAGAGACATAGGAGGGAAAAGTGAGAAAAAGAGCAGTAGATTTGTTGAGTGGGACAACTTGGGGTCATGATAGAGGTTTGTCTCACCCAGTCCTTTTTCTCTGGTCTGTGAGGTGTGAAAATCTGTCAGTGATGCACTTGTATTGCAAGACTACACCATTAATGACATGGTTGGTGTTTATGGGTGTTGGTGATCATGCTGAAAGAATTTTTTGTTTCATTGCCTGCTTTCAAGGTAGAGAACTGTAGCTTTGCTTGGAGCATTGCCATGACTCTGCCCAGGTGCCAGGTCCATGGGGTGGTACCTCTGCTCCCTTACACAGAGTTGGGATGAGAGAGCTGCCTGTGGGGGTGGTGATGGAGATGGAGATGGGCACCATCTGGGTTCTCTGTGTCATTGCTTCCCTGCTCAAGGCTGCTGCTTGACAACATCCTCCCTTGTATCCCTACCCAGCCTTTGCAGTTCTTTCCAGTTGTCAGGGTTTAACACTGGCCCAGCAATTAAACCAAGTAACAGATGCTCTCTATTAATCTCTCTCTCCTCCCTGATAAAGGAAGGAGAGAGAATAAGGGAGAGAGACTGATGGGTTGGGAACTGAACTACACAGCTTGAATGAAACAGGAATGATAAATAGGAAAAATGATTCAATCTCTACAAATAGACAGGAAAATTGATCCCAGGTTCTTCCCCCCTCTCCCCCAATAACTCTCACATCCCCACAGAGGCTGCAGGGCAGCCCTGGGAAAGTCCAGGCTGGAATCCTGGAGTCAGCAGCAGTTGGGAGCTGGAGGCAGGAACACCCAGATTCAGGCTTTAACAGATCAGGAGCAGAGGCAGAGGAAGGGATGGAATCCTCCCAGGATGCTGAAGCAAAGAGGGAGAGGAGAAGAAGGGGAAGCAGGAAGGGGTTTGAGCCTGGTGATCCCTCCAATTTCTCCTGAGGATGAGGTGGATGGGATGGAATCCTCTGTTTGGTCACTTCTGGCATCTCTCTTGTCCCTTCCTGCCCAAAGGAGGGTTCCAGGTGTGACCTCTTGACTCCTTTTCTCCTTCTGGAGGGCAAAATGTTCCTCAGAGCTGAGCAGTGTCCTTGGTTCTGCTGTAACTCTAACCATGGAGTGGGATCAGTCCCAGCAGCAGACACTGCCTGAGAAACTTGCTGTTCATTTCAGCAAGTGCAGCTGCTTCTAAGAGACTGAGCTGAAAGCAAAAGCACAAGGCAGAAAATCACCTTTATCCTGGCCCAAACCAGGACACCAGTGTGTGCAGCAAATGAGGGAACTGAGAGGTGAGGCCGTGTGAAAGCTCAGGGCTGAGAAGTCTCTCTGCACCATCTGTGTTCATTTGTCACGTGTGGACACTGTACTAAAGGCAAGGACAATGAGATTTCTTACCAGAACTAATAGAAGCTTCAGAAGCAGAGCCTAAAATCATATCAAATATGCTTCCAGATGAGATACAATCAGACCTGGGAAGCAGCCTGTATGTCATTTTGTGCATGAGGAATTCAAATGCTCAATATGGATCAGCTGCTGGCTGTGACTTCAGAAACAGATTATTTGGACCTCAGGCAATTTATGGTTTCAGTACCTAATGAAATCTTCATCTTTACAAACTAGTGACAGATGTTCTTACACAGCAGTCCTTCTCCTTAAAGCCCCTTTCACACAGTTTGACTGAATAATTCAAAATCAATTGTCCTCTAACTTGCAAATGCAGGAAACTGCTGTATGACAACTTTTGCTCTCTGGTCAGAGGAATTAATGGCCTTTTCCAGGGGAGCTTCAGCAGGGGAAGAGCTAACAACACATCTGCCCAGTGCTCACTTACAGAATATCCTTGTCTTCTGGGAGGTCTCTGAACTTCATCAAGTTGGATAATTTGTGGAATAGGGCCTGAATATAACATTAAAAAAATCCTTCTGAGAAAAATGCCTGGATTCTGCTATTCTTGTGATTGAAACCTGGTGTGCCTACAGATATCTAAATAAAGATGGGTTACTTTGTGTCTGTCTCCCATCTTCCTTGCTCAAAAGTGGAAGTGCTCTTTATTGATAAAGTGTTAGTCTGCATTTCTGTCCTTTTCCTTTTAAATTATGCTCTTGCCTGAATGACACAGCTACAAATATGCCTCTTCTCTAGGTTATTAACAAAATATGTCACAGAAATATATGTCTCTGCTCCTCTATTTTGCAGTAGTGCTAAATCTCAGTTACTAATTTCAGAGATGAGCAGTAGATTATACAGGGGACTGTTGTGCAAACATCCTGCAAGATCAGTACTTAGAGAAATCTGTCAAATTCAGAGGAAAAAATAAACCTTTCACTTTTTGGTATGGTCACCTTTGTATTTACTCGATTGTGTTGCGGCAATGGGAACATTTGTCTTATGATTATGTTTTATAATAATGCTTTATAATAATTTATAATCATCTGCCTCAGAGATTCAAGTCTTTCAGCAGGGCTACTCAGCCTTTTCACAGCTACAGAGGTTGTAGGTGATGGGAGAATTTCTGTCACCACCTAAACATGCCAATGACTGGATGTATTTTTATGGCATGTTCATGCCTTTACTAAGGGAATTAATCAATTGATTCCAGGCTTTGAAGGTTGCTTCCTAAGGCAACGCCACTTCTATTCAGTTACTACACCTCCAATAACACCTGAAGGAAGGTAGCATTAGGTATAACTCAGAGAATCAAACATGTTCCTCAGAGGTTACAGCACTAAGGAGTCACATACCAGAAAGGAAAAACTGTTGCAATTATTTTATTTGATTTTAGAATTCACTAACTTGGTTTGTGTTACTGACTTGCTTTTCATTCTGTTTTTTCTCTTGGTTCTTTCTCTTTTTTTTCCTTTTTTTTTTTTTTTTTTTTTAAGAATATAGCTGAAGAGAGCCTCTTGATGGAAAGAGTGCTGTATAGTCCTGCTCTTCACCAACTTTCATTCTTATTTATGCACAAATCTTGCAAAGTACCAAGGCAAAAATAGGATAAATAAAGCAAGGGCCAGAAAGAGAAGTACTTGCAGTGCACAAAGTCACATCTCCTACAGTTGTTTCCCTGCTACAGATCATTTCACACTCTCAGATGTGCTTTGCCCTCCTATTTATGCTGTTGACACAAGAGATTTTTTTGCCCTTTGGACTCCTGTCTACAGCCACAAAATCCCAATTCTGCCTCAAGTCATCTCTTGGGTGGACCTCACAGGACTGGGACAGAACCAGAGCACTCAGCCCAGCTCTGTAGTTACCCCTAAAACCTTCCAAGCAAGTTGCTGGAGTTTCATATCTCTGGAAAATGATGGGATATTATTCTTCTTGGCTAATTATTTCAAGAGCTGATAAAAAGTGATGTGTAAGGGGCTTGGTATCTCCAAGAACCGTGCATAAATAAGAATGAAAGTTCCTCTTTTGCCCCTAAGTCCTCTTTCCTTTGGAGCTGCTGTGGGCCACTGGTGTAGATATTGTTAGTTCTCTGAAGTGCATTTAAGCAACAGTTCTCTCCAAGCTCCAGTACTAATGCTGCCTGTAATAATGGTAATAATTAATTCCTGAAACAACTGCAGCAACACTACTATTTTTAAAAGCAAGCACAGCTAAAGTAGTGTTGTGCATGTCTGCTAGCTTGGAGCAAGAAGTGTTCTCAGTGGTTTCAGCAAAAGGCACCTTTAAAATCAGCAGAAATCCTGTTGATGTTGATGCTAATTATTTAGCAACTTTTGCCTCCTGCTTTTCACTCCATGGCTTTAGCATTACAAAGGGTTGTGCTGTGACTCAACCTTTTCTGAGCCTTTTTATTTCTAGGTTCTTATGGCTCCCCCAGAATTGGCCAGAACAGAAACTGAACTGGGAGTCCAAGTGCAAATATTCAGTTCAGTCATAACTGTAGCAAATTCAGTAGTTACAACTACATCATTTTGGGTGACAACAGCAATATTTTATTGTAGGTAAGCTGGTGTAACTGTAGATTTTTATTAGATTTTTAATAAATCTTCTCTCTGACTGGAGAAGAAATTTTTTTGTTACAGTTTCTCAGAGAATTTCTTGCTGTTAACCCTCTGGTTTATCAAATAAAATATTTTCTGGCAGTCTCTTCCTCTTCAGCAGGGGAATCAATATTCATCATAGGTTTTATAAAAGGCCAAGTCCATGCACTCTTGTCTTTTAGAGGTGTGCAGGTAGGTTCATAGCTTTTTAAAAAACTGGGATTATGGAAGGATGAAGACAGAGACACAAAGGTTCCCATTTTTCATGCAACACTTTGGTGTTGTTAAAGTAGGGGCTGTGGAAATGGGTCCTTGCTGTGAGCATCTCAGTGGATTTTCTCAGGGAGGACTCAGAAGGAGCAGAAATAGGAAAAACCAAGGAAGGCCACTTGTCACACTACCTAAAAAGTGTAGAAAAAAAAAATCCCCGAGTGTCCTAAAAACTAAACAGGCAGGGCAGCCTGCTTCATATTCAGTTCTGGCAGTGAATTGAGCAATTTTTCTGCATTTCTGAAGAAATGGCTGGTTATCATTTACTAAATAAACTGGTCTGCTGGACTTCAGTACTGGAAGCAGAGACTTAGATTGTCTAAAGCTGTTTTCTGTAGCCTGGAATGACACGAGGAGTCCTGAATCCTGCCATGGAAATACAAACACTTCCATTCCAGAAGGCTGGGTAAGGATATTTCAGGGAAGTTTCCTTGGCCCTTTCCTCTAGTTTGTGGTCTGGATGTCCCAGTGGCCTCTGATGTGTGCAGGAATATCTGTTGCTGTCTGTGTTGTCTTGTTACCCTTCTTTTTTAGAAGTAACTGTAATTATCTGAACTCTCAAACTATTTGCTGTTCTGAACTCCCAATATTTTAAAGGGACTTGGTAGAGGGTTAGTTGGATTTGTGAAGGGCAGTAATTTGTAATTTCTAAATCCAAATGAGAAAACAGGATCTATGAGAAGAGAATAAATGAACTTGGCTCGTTTAAAAACAAAGAGAACAGGTGCAAACTTGTATAAGGTTGTTTAAAAGAAAAAGAAAAGAAAAGACAGAAAAAAAAAGACAGAAAAGAAAAATTAGGTTTTAGTTGTTCATTTGAGGTAGAAATTAAAGAAATGAGAAGGAAAAGCAGTTTTTACTGGTAAATATGTTTAAGCAATGGTATATAATGTGGGCTCAGAATCCCCAGATGTTATCAAGGAGAGGTTAAGAATGATGTAGGATGGCTGAACTTCACTGAGCACAAGAATCAAGGATTTGATGCTCTTTCAACTACATATTCTCTTGTTGCTGGTGTCTGTTACTTTCTGTTAGAAAGTAAGGAATGGCTTTAATATTCTGCCTGATAAACAGAAAGGCAAAGATGTGAAAACTGATCTGATACATCCTCTGAAGACATAGAGAGCTTCTGGAACCCCAAATATTAATGAGAGCAGTTAGGGGAAACAAAGAGGGGAAACTTCTAGAAGGTTTTCTACTCTAGGAAGTTGGGAAGCAAGCACTTACTCAAAAATAACCTTCAATGAACTGGACATTTTTATTTCTTTTACTCTGCTTTCTATTAATTTTTATTTTAACACCTTATAATATGTGAGAAATTGCCTCCTCTGAGTAACTTGTTCTAGTAAAACTCACTAAAAACTCCTGGGCTGCTCTGAATGCTTATTTTAATCTTCACCCCTTTCCCACTGATGGGTTTGATACCTGGAAGGAAACCCCATCTCTTTGCTCAGCTGCACCAAAGACCTTTTCCATCCTGGTGAAGCAGCTCTAATGCCTCTGTCCACACTTGATCTGGGAAGTTATCAGCAGTAAGTATGGGCTGGTTTTTCTCAAGAGTCTTCCTTCAAAATGAAAACCTCTTTTGAGGGCTCTGAAGAGGGTCAGACATCCCCTCTTCTCTTGTGGGAAAAAACTTTCAGGTGCACAATTAGCCTGGCAGCCAAGCAGCTGAAAGATCTGGATGTCTCATGATGTATAGGTTGAAAATCTCTCCTGAAATCAGAAGCAAGAAGAACTGAGCCTGTTTAATGTAGAAGGACTCTAAAAGAAAAGGGATTTCCCACTCAGTTTTGGTTTTAAGTAGGTGGGGCCCTGTGAAGAAGAGGGGGAGGGAGGGCTAAATATTGCCCTCTGTGATGGGCAACCAGCAAAAGAGAAGGGAGTGATGTGCTAAAAGGTCAAGGGGAAAAAGGGGAAAAAGCTGATGGCTCCCAGTGTTTTCTGGCAGTCAGTGGGAGGCTCGTATTCTGCCCTTGCTCTAGGATTCAATTTCTGAAAGCAAGAAACACTAAGGAAGAGGCTTGGAGTAATGCATGCAAAATATGAATATGCTAAGAGCTCTTTGCATGCAGAAAATGTGTGCTCAGAAAAGCTTGTCTGGACCTGTATAAGCAGATGTGGGTTTTTTTCTGATCCGTGAGGCTCAAGCAAGCAGGCTTGTGAAATGAAATGAAATCAATTGTGAAATGAAAGAGAGCAGGAATTAGCCAGCATCCAACCTCACTCCTGAGGTCTCTATTGGATCCTTAATTTGCACCTGTACTGATGCTGTGCCAAGATATTACTCTGGTCAGTATTATGTTTTATTTCCTCATCAGTTCTAAAGATCAAGCCCTATCTATGAGGTGTTTTCATTCTCGAAAGCTGTGCCTCTGGTCTGGAAAACTCATTATCTGGAGAGATAGCTGTACCCATTAGCTCTGAAACTGGAGCCCGCTATCAGGATGGTGAAAAAAATTGTCATTTCTTTTAAGCAAATAAGGGCCTCCCAGAAAAACAGTGGTGGGCTTGAATAGTCCTGTACCCCTGTTTGTTTATCTGTACTAATACTTGTGTAACAAAACAGACAAAAAACTTGTGTGGCTTTGCAGTGGGGAGCTTCCTGGTGGCTCATTCAACCTCTTTCCACCCCTCTTGGATCTATACAGGTGTTCTTTCATCCATACACTCTTTAAAGGTGTCATTTCTGGTTTTTACCCTGAAGATTGCTGCAGCAATATTTCTTCCCTTTCTGCTTCTCAGAGGAAGGCAAGTTAATAGCTGGAAACTAGAAAATTCCCACCTGAATAATTGTTTATGGCTATTCAAGTTGTTCCAGGAGGAAGCCTTTGGGGAGGAGAAATTGTCCTTGTTGTGACTCAGTTCCTGTTAGTTCAGCAACTTTAGTGTCAGGTCAGCTATTGATGGTGCCTGAATGGACATCATGCTTTATTTTCCCTCAAACTCTGCAAATGGGAAGTCCCAAACATGATGATCTTTCTATGCAGAAAAAAACCAGGTGTATTTACGTTTTTCTGCCTAGCCTGGTAACCTCAGTTACTAAAGTTTCAGTTCCATACATTGGTTGCAACAAACAAGTTTACAGCTGCCCAATGATGGCTTAAAGGATGTAGAAGACCCAGGATGCTGCAGTAAAGCTGCCAGTTTTTCAAAGGAATTTTTTTTTACTCCCAGAGCTCTTTATGAATTTATACCTGCATGTGGGATTGTGTGATATGGGACAGATAAAATGCCAGATTATTTTTTTGTCTGGCTGGTTCTTTTCTGTCCCATCTCATTAAAAGGAACAATTCAGTGCAAGCAGAATCTGTGCAGAGGAGAGAATCTCACCTTAGTAATGTGCTGTGGCATCTTGGGGCACTGAGTTTTAGAAGGGTTAAAATGGAGTCTGTTATCTTTTTGAATGCACAGTTAAGAATTTTTTAATGTATTTTAAAGCTTTCTTCAAAATTTGCAGTCTGTCTGGGAAGATTATACTAATTTTGGACATTATTTAATGCTTGGAGCACCTTCAGAGTTGCAGAGCTTGTGTGATGTTCAAGCTACAAATTCAGTTCAGAAGCTTGTAGTAGGATTTTACTGTTTTCTTATGAGCTGATAATTGGGAATTTTAATTAAGGTGAAATGCTGCTGTGATAAGGAAAGGGTGCCTGTTCTACTGAAGGAAAAGAGGACTGCAGCCCAAAGGGTGGATAAAACCACCTGAAAACACAATGAAAACATGGGTTTGAATTACCCAGCAACATCCAAGGAAAGCCACAGCATAGAAAGGGCCAAGTCACACAAGAAGGAGCAGCAAATGTTGAAAAAAAGTGACTTGCAGTGCACAGTAGCAACCAGCAAAATGACACTTGGGTTAGAAAACAGGAAATAAAACGAATATGAATTAAAATCAGGACAGATGTCTTCTGTCTCTTACTCAGCTAATAGCTCAGTGTGTGGCTGTCCTCACTGATTTTAGTGAGCCTATTGGCAAGAGAAGGAAACAAATGTTAATTTGCATCCTTTCTGTCTCTTCATCTTCACCTTCTTCATCTTTATCTTCATCCTCTCTCTCATCATCTTCCTGATGGCTGCTCTGCATCACCTGGAGACATCCAGAGTTCTTCCTGCCCTAACACATAGCCCAGAGCTGCTGCACCAGTCTGCTAATTGACATTAAAATACATAAACAGTGATGTTTTGCCTCACTATTCAGTTCTCAGTTATTGCATTGGCCTTTCCCTGAGCCTCTGGAGGAAATAAATGACTTAGTGCATGGCCTTGGACCCTGTGTGTTTTGCAAAGATGGCACAAGAGCACAGAGAAGGTGAATAAAAGTTTTGTTTCTTCATCCAAAAAAAACTTAGATAAAAAATGAAGGCAATTTTGTATTATGATTGAAAATTCAAAAGTAAGCATGGCTTGAAACATCCCTGGTATGAAAAGAAAATAATGTTTGCTAGAGAACAAATCAGCAGGTTTTTTTTTTACTGTTTTCCCAAGGAAGAGGGTTGAGCCAAGTGGTGTTCTTGGTAGAGGAACATATGAGCCACTGAAGATGAAAGCCCTGGAATTGAATACCCCTGTATTCTGCCACTGAGCTTATTGTTTGAGTTCACCCCATGAAATGTTCCTCTGCCTTCCATACATACAAACAGCAGGTTGGATGTTAATGGGAAATATTGAAGTAATGGAAAAAAATGGTTGGAATTGTGCTCTCAGTATTTGCTTCTGTTTACTTTCTTGAAAAGCCCTGGTAATTTTACAGGCTATTGAATTGCTGGACAAATAAGATAGTTTAACAGAGTGCTGTGATTCTGTACTAAAGGTTTTTGGTTTGGTTTTTTTTTGTCCAGAGTACACGAGGTTGGAGGAAAGGAGAAATAATTCAGCAGTGAAGTACATCCTTTCCAGGCAGGTCAAATCTAATCATAATAACTCAGTTCCACTGTAGCTGGGGAATGATCTGGGGTTCTAAAGGAGTTTTCTTTCAAGGAATATCCAGTGGTAAAGGCAGAGGAGCCAGGCAACTGCTTACCACTGAATTGGAAACCTGAATATCATTCCTCTTTTTTGACACACCCAAAAGGTTTTAAGAAAAATGTTGCTTAGGTGATGGGAAGTGGCCTTCCTTCCCAAAGAAGGCCAAGCAGAGCTGCTGGGACAGGTGTCCCCAAAATGCTCACATTGGTGTTCTGAGCCTGGAAAAATGGTTAATGTCTGTGTCTATCCTTTTCTGTATCACTAAAGTATTCTTTTGTAAAGCAGAACGAAGCACAAATCTGAGGGCAGGTTTTTCACTACCCTGCCATTATCTACTGAATACCTGGAAAGTGTTCATCTGATTTTAGCTACAATAGCATCAGCAGAATTGATAAAAAGAGTCCAGTGGCAGAGGACTCAAAGGGCCTGAGATGCTTAATAATTCATAGTGCTTTCCTCAGTTTTCAAAGAGTTAGAAATGAGGCCCTTATCAGAGAGATACAAGGAAAAAATTTGCTTATATAGCCAACTGATGAGGCCTAGAGTTTTTTTCCATGTAAAATGCCATATTCTTGGAAAAGGAGGCTGGATTCTGGAAAGCCAATTCATGGTGTTGCTGAATGGGATTTTTGTGACTACATAGTGTGGTCAGCAGTTCCAGTAAGGAGCTTTGCATGAGATTAAATGTTGGATGGCAGCATCCCAGAGCTGTCTGTGATTCTGGAAAAGAGCCAGCAGATGACAGTATGAAAAAGCATGAGTAAGAAAAGATTTTCAAAAGGTGGCAAAAATGTGTCCACAAGCAGGGCTTGCACACACCTTGTGCTGTCTTTTAGTGAGCAAAACTTCTTATGTCATTGAACAGAACTTGAAGAGTTGGTGGAGTTGCATTCTGCTGCTGGGGCAAAGCCCATATATTCACAATTTCACATTTGAATGCAGGAACATTAGAGTCTGGATAATGAAAAAGGAGCCTCTGAAAACCTCCCACACAGAAGAATTCCAGCACAGTCAGTTTGTTTCCAGTTGAGTTGAATGGTGGAGTCTCTCATCTTGATTTTATGTTGACTGCTGAGCTGTGATTTGCACTAAAAAGCAGAGATCAACCATTGCTGCTGTAAATAGGTTTGTTCTATGGCTTCACCTTCCAGGCCAAGAGTTCCAGGTTTTATCAAGTGTAGAATGCAAGTTTTATTTTCTAGTTCTAGTTTCTAAACAGTGGTAGTAAATCCCACAGTAAACCACATAGGATGCTAATCCAAAAAAGCACCAGAAACTCTAAGAGTGGAGTCAGGATTGCATCAGAATTCTGTGATGCAGCCTTAAAATTCCGGCAAAATCTTCCTGGAGATGGAGATTTCCCAGGAATTGCAATGAGGCATTTCAGCCTAGCATTCTTTGGCAGGAATCCCTTGGGATTTTCAGGAATGACAAAGTGCTGCCTATCATTTCTTAAATCAGATCAGAACCATCGTTTCCATGGCAACAGCAAGTGTGTGATGTGCCCAGGGCCTGAGGGGACTTTGGCACCTCTGATGCTTATGTAGGGTTTGGGTAGAGTCACAACTAAATTTTCACTTAGCAGAGAAAAAGCAAGAGGGAATTTATGGCCCCAGTTTTTGCTTCTTTGATAAATGAATGTCATTTCAAAAGCTGTGGTTCTGCAGAGACTCAGTAAGTAATTTGATGCCAGAACACCTCCTGCTTTGAAGTTTACAGTGAACAATGACGAAAAACTTAAATTTTCCTGGTAATCCTTTACTCTGCTCCTATGGTGCCTGGGTGCTTGTAAGGGAAACTCCTGGTGGGTAAGGCAGAAGGAATTTCGATTAAAGGTTAATCACATTTTCTTTCCCATAACTGGCAGGGATTTCTTTCTCTAGGCTTAACTTTTTCAGTAAAACAGACTGACACATGAGACACATTAGTTCCTATATTTCTGCGCACTTTGTGATTTCTGCCAGAATCCCTCTGAATGACAGGAATTCTCCTTTGCCAAAGTCAGGTGAGAAACTCAGGCTCACCTTACTGGCACTTCCTGCCTGGAAGGAATGCTTTCAGTCAGCATTTAAGATAGAAGAACAGTTTGATTTTCTTTTTTTTTTTTCCTAAGGTACCAAAAAAATTATTTTTTCCCCTTTGGTTTAATATTAGCAAGGTAAATTGCCTTCCCACTTTCCCAGCTTAATTTACTGTGTTATATTTAAAGTAGAGGGCTCAGAAGGAGGAGGGGGGGGAAAAAATCTATGGATATTTCTGCAGTTCCATAAATCATCAGAGTGAATCTGAGGTGTGAAATCCAAGCAAGCAACAGCTTTCTGGTGATGCAGAATGTGATCACCTGCAAGCTAAGAGATTAATTTGATTTTTCCTGGGCAGGCAACAGTTTTCATTTAGCATCTCTGGAGCAGTTCTGGGTTCTCTGCTGCTGAAATCCTTTTTCCTTCTCCCCACAAAAGGTTCACTGAGAAGCAGCTCTGATTGTAGTTTATCTGCCTTCCAGGCAGAATCAGATCTAACCAGATAAAACTCTGCTTCTGCTTTTTTCTTAGGGTTTCTCCAACTATTTGAGATGTTTCAGAGGCAGCTGAGGACATGTCCTTACATCCCTCAGCTCTAAGGGAATGGGCCAGGCTGGCAGCTGAGAGGTCCGAGTAGGACATTAGGGCTCTTGCATGTACCCAGGTAACCAAGTATTAAAGAATTATTATTATTATTATTATTATTATTATTATTATTATTATTATTATTGTTGTAGCATTTTTCACTTCCTGATTTTTCCTTTTTGCTTTTCACATATGAGTGGCCCTCGTTTCATTAAATGGTATCTGTGTCTAATCAAAATGAAACCATTGTTTTAAAGATGGGGAAGGAAGCAGTTAAGGAAGAACAATTTTTATTTTCTGGAATAAACCACTAATTTACAGCTCATGGTAAGATGACAGTGTTTGCTGCTCTGATCTCTGTGTGTCAGCATTTCAGTTCTAAATTAAATGCATCTTAAAACAGCACAATAAAGTGCAAATTACAATTGCTGCAAATGACATATTTTACAGCTGTCCCCTGTGCTCATTGCAGAGGAGATTTGATCCTGCTCTGGCAAAAGCTGTTGCATACAGTCTTAAAAGTCTCTTTTTGTGTGAGAGAGGAATATGGAACCTTGAAGGAGATACCAACACATTGTTCATAAGTATGCATTAATTTTGATTGTGGTGGAGAGAACAAACAAGACACAGAGTCTCTGAAGTTCTGTATTTTCTTGTGCATGTATTTTGTGTTTGTAGGGAAATGACATCAGAAATATATTCCAAAAACTTGCAGGTCTCAGACACCACTCAAAAATGTTATCACATGGCTGGTTTAGACCTCTCAGATTCAGCTGAAAAAAGAGCTCATTCAAGTAGGATGTAGGCATCCTCCAATCAGTCATTAGGGCAGCTGGCTGGAGGTTTGTGGTGATGTTCATTAAATACAGATCTTTGCAGCAGTGTTGTTTAGCTTGCATGGGTAACAGTCATTATCAGAATGCACTTTACATATCCACTCATGTCTATCAAATGGTGGTTAAGAATTTTCAAAGAATTTAACACTGAATAAAGCAGTGGTGTTTTCAGCCTGCATTGATTTCTGGCTGCTGCTGGGGAATACTTGAGAGCCGTGGAGGAGCTGGAGAATGAGTGACAATATTTGGTGCTTTGGTCTTCTAGCAAGCTCATTCCTGCATCCTGGTGTTGGTCATGTAGTATTGACAGCATTCTTTAAACTTGTTCATACACATTTACCAAAGTTTCTAAGATATTAGAGAGGAATCAGTTATCACTAGTGGACAAAGAGTACGCCACTGGTTATCACTAGTGGACCAAGTGCTGTGCAGTTACCACTCTGTAGAAGTGCATTAAAATGTTTTTTCCTGTAGCATCTTGAAGTGTATCAAACAGGACCATCAAGGTTCCTGTGTTCTTTCTACACTAGAATTTACCAGGTATGGTAAATAATAGCTTGAGGAGCAGCACTGGCTCTCTAGTTGTTGACCAACTTGAGAGGTTTTCTCTCTCACTTTAAATTTAAAATTTAAAATCTCACTTGTTGACCAGAGAGGTTTTCTATGTAAATAACAGCAACTTGTGGTTAATTGCCTGTAGTCACTTAATAACCAAGATAATTTATGACATCTGTCAGGTGGAATGCAGTACCAATGATATGGATCACAAGATGTTGCCTTCAGAATCCTTTTGGGACTGGTGCTTCTGTCCACATTTCCATAACGTGCTATTATTCTTCTCCAGATGGCACTTCTGCTGTCAGTGGCCCTGGCTCCCCATCCCAGATGAATGGGCCCACACCAACACTCCTGCTTTCAGAAATTGGAGCCTCACTCCTCCATATTTCTTGTGCACAGTGTGTTGTCATTCACATTAGATCCATTAACACCAAGAAGCAGCCACTCTCCATCCCCCTGCTCTTAAGTACCTACACATCCTCCTGAAATAGCCATTTAGTACTTCACAGAATCTGCACTGTTGGAAAAGTTCTCAAAGATCTCTGAGCCCAGAAGAAGACACTGGGCCCATTAGAGCATGTCC
This sequence comes from Calypte anna, assembly GCF_003957555.1. NCBI lineage: Eukaryota > Metazoa > Chordata > Aves > Apodiformes > Trochilidae > Calypte > Calypte anna. The sequence goes on along the minus strand of NC_044255.1, from coordinate 5,703,811 downwards.
TGGAGTGCCACATCTAAATTTTTTTTTTAATACCTTCAGGGATGGTGACTCAACCACCTCCTTGGGCATCCTGGTGCAGTGCCTGACCACTCCTTCAGTCAAGAAATTCTTCCTAATATCTAATGCAAACCCCCACCTCCCTACAACCTCCTTTTAGGTAATTGTAGAGAGCAATAAGGTCCCCTTCAGCCTACTCTGAACTACACAACCTCAGTTTCCTCAAATACCCTCCATAAGATTTCTGCTCTGCATCCAGCACCAGCTTGGTTCCTCTTCCCTGGACTGGCTCCAGCCCCTCAATGCCTTTCTTGTAGCCAGGGGCCCAAAACTAAATGCAGGATGATTCCAGAGGAGCCCTCACCAGTGCCAAGTAAAGGGTACAGCCACTTCCTTGCTCCTGATGGCCACACTATTCCTGAGACAGGCCAGGATGCTCTTGAACATCTGGGAATACTGATTGCTCATATTCTGTGACCCAGCACCCTCAGGTCCCTTTTTGCCAAGCAGCTTTACAGACACTCTTCCCCAACCCTGGAGCATCACCTGGAGTTGTTGTGGTCCAGTACAGGACCCAAACCAGGCAGAGAGATTCTTTGTACTCCTGGGAGACCATCCTGCATGTGATTGCTAGCAGGAAAGTACTGGCTGTAGGATTTCTGTCCTATTTTACCTGGTAGCAGAGTGGGTGAATTTTCTTAGCAGGTGCCATTAGAGGGCTATATCAGTATTAGAAACCCTGAGGGACTGCAGTCAAAACCTGCTAATTATTTACAAACTTCTGTCTGTAGAATAGTTTCTGCATGGCATGGTCTCTCTGGAACAGCTGCAAATTCTGTCCAGAGGATTCAAATACAAGCAAAGTGCTGGAGAGGATCCCCATGGTGAGGAAATGTTCTGCTGCTTGGCTGCCTTTACCTCCAGCTGAACACCACAAATCCTTCTGAAAGTCAGAGCTTAACTGCAGGCATTATGTGGGCAGAATTTGCAGGGACTTTCTTCTTTGAGAAGTCCACATCCACCTATAGACTTTGCTTCTGTTTCTTCTCTAAAAAAAATATAAAGGGGAAATTACACTGCTCCACATCAGCCTGCAGGTGGGTGGCTGAGCCCATCTCAAATATTCTTGGTAAAAGTGCTGCCTTGAACACACCAGAATGTAAACGAGAGTCTGGGAGACCAGACTGTGAACCAGGCTAGAGCATGGTTCACATTGTGTCACTGGGATCAGGCACAAAATGTCCTTTTTTTTGCATTTAGTCACAGAATCATTTCCAGAGCTCTAAATGAATACTGATCCTTTCATAAAGCATGGGGAAAAATACTTAATTTGCCATTTTCTTACTGAAAAGATGTCTTAAAATATTTAAACCTCTACAAAGTGAATGCCCAAATGTCACAAGCAGTACTAAATGCATTTGCTTTTTTTTCTGAATGAATCAGAATAACATTAATTGCACACTCTCATTTCAAAACAGTTTTTGCAATGTATCAGCATTAGAGTCAAGAAGACATTTCCACTAGAGCAATTCTCCAGCTGAGAGATGTTTCAGTGAGTGCAATTTTTCAAAAGGAATAATTTTTTTACTTTGTTGTTGTGATTTGGATTTGCTTTTTAAACAAAATTAAGAGTTCTGATAAAATTAACTTTTCAAATTAAGTGTCAATATTTTGACAAGGACAAGGGATCAGACCCAGCCAGCACGGGGTTAGGAAGGGGAGGTCCTGTCTGACCAACCTGAGTGCCTTTTATCAGCAGGTGACTGTCTGGGGGATGAGGGGAAGGCTGTGGATGTGGTCTGCCTGGACTTCAGCAAGGCCTTTGACACCGTGTCCCACAGCATTCTCCTGAAAAAGCTGTCAGGCCACAGCTTGGACAGGGGTACTCTGTGCTGGGTTAGGAACTGGCTGGAGGGCCGGGCCCAGAGAGTGGTGCTGAACGGGGCTGCATCAAAATGGCGGCTGTGGTGTCCGCCAGGGATCAGTGTTGGGCCTGGTTCTGTTTAATATCTTTATGGATGATTGAGATGAGGGGATTGAGTCCATCACCAGCAAATGTGCAGATGACACTAAGCTGGGGAGCAGTGTGGATCAGCTGGAAGGCAGGAGGGCTCTGCAGAGGGACCTGGACAGAGCGGAGAGTTGGGCTGATTCCAAGGGGATGAGGTTCAAGAAGGCCAAGTGCTGGGTCCTGCACTTTGGCCACAACAACCCCATGGGGAGCTCCAGGCTGGGCACAGAGTGGCTGAGAGCAGCCAGGCAGAAAGGGAGCTGGGAGTCTGGATTGCCAGGAAGCTGAACAGGAGGCAGCAGTGTGCCCAGGTGGCCAAGAAGGCCAATGGCATCCTGGGCTGGCTCAGGAGCAGCGTGGCCAGCAGGTCCAGGGAAGGGATTCTGCCCCTGTGCTCAGCCCTGGGGAGGCCACAGCTTGAGTCCTGTGTCCAGTTCTGGGCCCCTCAGGAAGTTCAGGAAGGAGATTGAGGTGCTGGAGCAGGTCCAGAGAAGAGCAAAGAGGCTGTGAAGGGATCCAGCACAAGTGCTGTGAGGTGAGGCTGAGGGAGCTGGGGGTGTTGAGGCTGGAGAAGAGGAGGCTCAGGGGAGACCTCATCACTCTCTACAACTCCCTGAAAGGAGGTTGGAGCCAGGGGGGGGTTGGTCTCTTTTCCCAGGCAACTCCCAGCAAGACAAGAGGGCAGGGTCTCAAGTTGTGCCAGGGGAGGTTTAGGTTGGAGATTAGAAAGAATTTCTTTATGGAGAGGGTGATCAGACATTGGAACAAAAAAGAGCCTGGATGTGGCACTGAGTGCCATGGGCTGGGAACCACGGGGGGAGTGGATCAAGTACTTGAGAGTTAAAAAAAACCCGAAATTAATAGACTGGATTAAACTACATTAAGTGTTGCAATAACCTCCTCTTAAAATCCATTGCATTACAAACTCTGGCAAGACTAAAAATGGAGATTCACCTATTGGTATTTTGCATAAAACAGATTCACACATGGATGCAACCAAGAGAGATAACATTGGATAAAAGTGATGGGTCCTTCTTCAGTGAATACTTCAGCCATCTAATCAAATACTCAGATTTAAGCAAGTGCTTCTTGAGCATTTTGTGAAGGTTAATCATGTACTCCACATGCTTTGCTGAATTTATCCTTGTGGGTCAGATCCAAAGCCCTTAAAGTCAGTAGGATTTTTTTCTCAGTCAATGGATCAGACTTCAGAAGCAGCAACTAATTTTTCTTTCTTGAAAAATCTTTTATTCTGTAAAGGACATTTTAGAAGATTCTAGCATGAACTATTAGTGTAGTGCAAACTATTTGCACAGCAATTATTATGTTTAAAAGGGAATACAATCCCTTCATATTTTTCCTGTTAGGCAACTGTTGGCTATCTTTAATTAAAATTATCTGCACTGAGATTGTCAAAGGTAAATTATGCGATGTAAATTTTTTAAAAATCATTGTGTAACAAAGTTTATCTGCTATATAACAGCCTTTTATATGTTGTTTCCCTATACAAACCACACACAGCCCTTCCTTTTGACCCTTCCTTGCTGGGTAACAAGGAGGGTGAGGGGAGTCCCTAAGATTTCTTGATCACAGGGATGTGCTCATCCTTCTGGAGTGGAACATCCCAGGCCATGAGTCTGGTGGCTCCATAAATTTTCTGTAACTGAGTATTGCTGTTGAAGGTAGGACCAAGTGACATGAAGGGCATAGTGACCTGGCAGTATTTTATGGTATTTTTTGTATTTTTCAGCCTGACTTTTATTGTGCTACTCAGGGATGTGAGAGCTGAGGCAATCAAGCCTTTAGATTATTAACAGAAAGAGTTGAAAAAAATCATGAGTACTAAATTTGTTCTTCCTCTTGCCTGACCTCCTTTTTCACTCAACTTCTCCTATTGGCATGGAAGCCACATTTTTACCTTTGTTGCCTCCCTCTCTCCTTTCTCCTGTCCTTATTAATCATTTCCCAGCTGTTCAGTGTAATCGTCCAGTTGAGGATAGCAGACAGAATGACTTGCTGCAACTTTAGCCACCCAGAAACCCTATTTTTTCTTGGGTCTTCTGAAAGAGAAAATTTGCTTCTCCTCATTTCAAGGCAAACTCAATGCAGCATGACAATAAATATTCATCTTCTCCTTCTGAGTAAGTGGAAGAGCCTGAGTTTTGTACCCTTTGAAATGGATGGAGCTTGGTCCCACTAGTCAAGAGTCAGTTGCACTGAACTGGGTCACTGATGATGCTCACATACCCAAAACTTTATGCAAAGCTTTAGCTCAGTGGAATATCCTTTTTGATATGTGACATACATAACATTTGATGAAAGGCCTGAAGAGCTTTAGTTGTTTCTACTCAATCTTGTAGAAAAAAACAAGATTAGAGAATGATAGATTAGTCCATTTTGACTATCCAACTGTAGCTCTTCCAGCTGGGAAATCTTTTAGGGTCAGCAGCTTCTACTATGTAATAGTCCTGAAAAATGTGTACAAATTTGTAGGTGTTTCTACAGTTGTCTGTATTTTTAGGTAAAAAGGAGAGCAAATCTGATCACCAGAATATTGCAATTCTTTTCCTCCTCTTGCTCTGCTAGGATTTGTAAAATAGTTTATCAGCTTGTGAATCATATATTGGTAGGCTGACAGGTCATTTACAATTGGGTTTATAATATCCAGAGGTTTTAAGGCCCTCTCTACTTTCAAATGTATGCACTATATGTACTTTATGTACTTTCAAATGCATGTAAATTGTTACAGAGAGTTTGGTTATCACAGATGCAAATTGGCAAATATTCTGTTGGTGCAGAAATTCTCATGAACCCTTTTGTCTCTTGGAGCTGAAATGAAAAAGAAAAGTCTGAAAAGCAGGTGATATTACTACATTAATTTTAATTTATTTTCTCTTTAAGACCAGCCTGGCAGAGAGAGGAGAGAAAAATTACTTTTTCCAAAGTTTAACAAAACAGATTTAAATATGGCTTCTTCTTGGATGGTTGGGGTTTTCCTAGGTGGTTTTTATTCTGCCTTTGATTACATCTTCATAGGTTCATTTCCTTGGCAGGCTTTGAAAGAGAGAGAGTGAGAAGAACTTTCTTGCCAAGATGGTTCTTACTAATCCCTACTTCTTAGTAAGTTTATCAGTAATTGGTTGGGTTGGGTTATGTTGGCAGTGCTTGATATCTTTCAGCTGGGCTTGTATAGTCAAAGGCATTTTCATAATCTACAGAATATTGTGCTCTTAGATGTTGTTTGTTCTTTTTTTCCAAAATAACTTTTTCCTAAGCATTGCAATGCCTGATGTTTGCTATTCTATTATAATAACATTATTGGCAAAGCTTAGGTAATTTTTAGGGAAGTAAACCCCATACATGCCTCTTAGCAATAGCAGGATGCTCAACTCAGTGCTATGGGGACAAAACCTCAGAACCCAATTAAGGAAGGAAAATTCTTCATTAATATGGTTTGTGTTTATGAATATCATCCTTCAAAAGTGACATTGGATGAATATATTTATGCATTTGAACCCCAGTCAATGAATCATGTCATCAAAGCTATTTCATCCTCACTACTGCTAAGGTGCTTAGCCAGCAGGTTTAGAAAGTCATTCAATTCACTAATTGAATTTTGGGGAAATTTCCCATGACCTCCATGTGTCAGCCTCTTTCAGTACTGGGAAAATTCTGGGAATAGGAGGCTAGAGGGGTATCAGTAAGAAATTGTCACAGTTTAACACTGGCCCAGCAATTAAACCAAGTAACAGATGCTCTGTATTAATGCCCCTCCCCTCCCTGGTAAAGGAAGCAGAGACAATAAGGGAGAGAGACTGATGGGTTGGGAACTGAACTACACAGCTTGAACGAAACAGGAATGATAAATAGGAAAAATGACTCAATCTATACAAATAGACAGGAAAATGGATCCCAGGTTCCTCCCCCCTTGCCCCCAATAACTCTCACATCCCCACAGGGGCTGCAGGGCAGCCCTGGGAAAGTCCAGGCTGGAATCCTGGAGTCAGCAGCAGTTGGGAGCTGGAGGCAGGAACACCCAGATTCAGGCTTTAACAGATCAGGAGCAGAGGCAGAGGAAGGGATGGAATCCTCCCAGGATGCTGAAGCAAAGAGGGAGAGGAGAAGAAGGGGAAGCAGGAAGGGGTTTGAGCCTGGTGATCCCTCCAGTTTCTCCTGAGGATGAGGTGGATGGGATGGAATCCTCTGTTTGGTCACTTCTGGCATCTCTCTTGTCCCTTCCTGCCCAAAGGAGGGTTCCAGGGGTGACCTCTTGACTCCTTTTCTCCTTCTGGAGGGCAAAATGTTCCTCAGAGCTGAGCAGTGTCCTTGGTTCTGCTGTAATTCTAACCATGGAGTGGGATCAGTCCTAGCAGCAGACACTGCCTGAGAAACTTGCTGTTCATTTCAGCAAGTGCAGCTGCTTCCAAGAGACTGAGCTGAAAGCAAAAGCACAAGGCAGAAAATCACCTTTATCCTGGCCAGACCCAGGACAGAAATTCATAAATACAGGAGGCTCTGAGCTCCTCCCTGCTGTGAGCTCAGCCCATCACCATTATCCACCCCCCAAGATATTGTTATATGAGAGGAGAAATGTGCACTCCCTGAATAAAAATACTTTCAGCTGTCTGTGCAGTTATAGAACAAAGCCTCTTTTTCTTCCTACTTTTGTCCTTCCTCTTTCAATCTGACCATTACTATGAATAATGCAAATGAGCATTTGCCACCTGGAGCAAGGCTAACTAAAATGTTCAATGTGACTTTAAGTGGCCTGTTTACCATCACTTTGTCATGCTACATATCACAGCCAGCTCTTGTTTAACTGGAAGGCTGCTATCTGCTGTTTCCCAGCCCCTGGAATAGCAGAGGCAGAGCTGTATGTGCTGAAGATGTGGGCTGCATCTTGCAGTTAGCAGTGATTAATGGATGCACTTATAAATAATTATTTACATGTGTATAGCAATTAATGCAGAAGATGATGAAGTGAAAAATCTAAAGATAGGGATGTCTGAAAAGGTAGCAACCCACCTTGGTTGCTCTCAGTGTTGCTCCTTCAGAACATCAGCTTCTGCTGCTTTGTTGCAATCCATAGGTGCTGATATCCAGGAAAATGTTGCTCAGTGGGAGAGGCTGTAAAATGGTGCTCAGTGTTTGTGTGGAGAAAAAGATTCATGTCTCTTCAAACAGAAGGAGGAAAATGCATCTGGCAATAGGCATGGAGTACATGAAGAAGCAGAGAGGTTTAACTGATGGCTTGTGGCATGAGGTTTTGGTTCCCCCCTGAGACAGGCTGCGCATGACTGATTGTGTGACCCTGACATGACACCTTATCCTAATGTCCCCTGTTGGATTCAGTCATCAGTGTCTGTCAGAGATTTGTCAGAAGTGATCCTTAGGTTTGCTCCTGAGCTGCAAACCCAGTCAGCTTGGGCATGGTTTTGTAGCAGTAGGGTGAGTCCTCGAGGAAAAGCTGAGCATTTGCATGACTTTTTGCAGTATTGGAAGAACCCAGGGAGGCCCTTCATGGCACCCACTGAAATGTGCTGATGCTGCATTTTAGGGCCTCCATCTGTAAATTACATTTCAACCCGTTACAATTTGATCCCAAGCTCAAATCATCAGGCAGCATTAAAATAACCACAAAGAACCCATAAAGGTCATTGTGGCAACTTCTGGACTTCTCAAATTCTATTGGGAAGGGCTTCTTGCTGTCTGCTGTAGGATGTTGTGCTGACTGCTCTTCTGTCTAAGAGATAAGGAGCTCCTCACCTGTGTACTTTAGGATTTCACAGCACTCCTGGGTCTCTTCCAGTTTATTTCTTTGTTAATGCAGAGACAGGAGCTCAACAGGACCTGGAAAATCACAAGCTGAAAGCTTAAGATGCTGTCTGTCCCATATGGCAGCTGCTGTGTCTTTGCTCTGTGTGGCATTAACAAAGCATCCTCTGTCATCCCACCTTTCCAGTCTGAAAGCCTGGGAAGAGGGGAATATCAGGAGCTGAGCTTCCATGCCCAGTGCCACAGGCAATGGATTGAAAGCAGAGGAGTGGTTTGCATTGGTGGCCTCTTTGCAAAGTGTACACAACACTAACAGAACCCTTTCATTTGCCCTTTCAAGAAAACACAGGGTGAAAAACCAGAAACCCAGCTTCCCATCAGACTTAGCAAGGATGCACAACTGGAAGCAGAGGCACAAGCTGTCTATTCAGACCTGAGTCCCAGAAATCTCCTCAGCTGAGGCCCAATATGGGAAGAGAAGAGGTTCCTTTGCTTCCCTACATGCACATTTTGTCCCAGGGGTGAGAGGGGAATGGAGAAGATCAGCCCTCAAGCTCACTGCTTTCCTTTTTCAGAGAAGTGGACAAGAAAGTTTGGTGGTTTTGTTTTGTTTTGTTTTTTTTTAAATTTCTCTTTCACAATATTTGAGGGGCTTTCCCTCATATTAATCCCAGTTGGGTTTTTGGACCACATCCTGAATTTGGCTGAAGTCAATTGTTTTCAGGGCAGGTTAATGTGGAATGACAGGAGCTGCAAAGCCTTCTGAATTACACAGTGATTCCTTAACAGCATTATCTGGTGTAGCCAGCCATTAATCACTCCTGATGCTTAAATTATGAATTGTTAATGGGAGTGCAGAAGAAGAAGAATACAAATGAAAAGTGGATTTCATTATTCAAGCACTTTTAACTTTGTCTCTGAAGATAGGAGAATAAAGTCTGGTTTTTTGTAATAGAAAATAATTATGAATCTTAATCACTATAAATTATAAATTTACATACATCCTTCACAAAGCAAAAGTGTTAAAGGTCTGCTGTTCTCCTTATATTTTAAATAAAGAAAAAGCAATGCAAAGATTTTCAGAAATGTGATCAGTGAGTCAGAATTTAGGCTTATTGACCTGAAATAGCAGCTTACTTGTTGAGTAGTCTGCATTATGTTAGTGGAGGTTCTTTGCCTGGGAATATACCACTTGATAGACCACTTTGATATGTCCAAAGGTGTCAGACTGCAGATATAAATGAGCTGAGACACTTGAATTTGCTTGGATCATCCTGTGAGCTCCCTTTGACCATGGATGAGGATAGATCCTGGACTATCCTGTAGGAATGAGCATGCTGGAAAAGAACCTGGAGGCTTTAAACTTGTGTGCAGTGCACACAAATGCTTCTTGAGGCATTTAATGTCTTTTTCTTCTTACAGTGAGAGCAAGGGGGGTAGCAAGCCAGCAGGTCTGCTCTTCCATGGCACTGGATTCCCATTCCCATCCATCACAGGAGGTTTTCCTGCACTTCCACTGCCAGAAGCCAGAACCTGTGGAAAAGAGAGGATTCAATAGGAAAGGAGGGGTAAATGCAATGCCTGAGCCCGGGAGGAGGTCTGCAATAAAGAAAGAGATTCAACACACTTGACTGCTCTGATAAAGAGAGCAGAAAGGGCAAAATGAAAAGGATGGGAAAAGATAAGGGGAGCTCATAATAGGATGGAAAGTGAGGGCAGAGCACCTTGTGTTTTTACAGGTTCATCAAGAGCCTAGCACAGACACCATGGGAGGCTTTTAATGACCCTGCTCTTGACTAGAATAAGAAATACAGAATGGCTTGGGAAGGATGAATGTTTCTGTTGGTTATTTCAGGACTGATTTTTTTTTTAGCACTCAAGATCAGAAGCTGGAGTGGCTAGAAAGAAGCAGTAAGTGACAAAAGAGGGGGGAAATGGTTATTATGCCATTGGGTTTGTTTGAGGTACTTATGAGGAAACATTCAAAGGCAGCAGCACAGAAATATTGGATTTTAAAAAGCTTGATGTGAGGGAATGTGAAAATGCTGGGATGAAAGTGATTGAAAGGGCTATTGTCCAAAAACTGCACTTGGGAGCATTCAGATCTAGGGCCTGTGAAGAGGAATCTCTTCATTAAAGAAGTATTTTTACTGTTAATGGTGGTAAAAAGCTTTGCTGTTGAATCAGATGCCAGGTTCAAAGTGTGGAAATGGAGTGAAGAGCGTGAGAGAGGCTATTTCACCCCAGAGCATCATCCCAGACACTGAGAGGGCTCCTTGTCCATTCTCACAGTGATTCCAGCCTACATGGCTCCTCCAGCAGAGCATGATTTAATGGGAAAGGGCAGGCACTGAACGGTCAGTGTGATGACAGATGATATTTCACTCTGCTCAGAGTTCTGCAGCTGTTGTGGGGAGGGTGATGGAAGGGGAAGGACAAATCCCATCAGGAGTATATAAAGAGACCACCTCAGAATGTCCTGAGAAAGTGCTTGCTTATGCTGCTGTCCACCTCCTGAGGCTTTTAGGAAGACATCCACTGGCTTTTGAACTGTGGGGAATTGATGGGTTTCTGCTCTCCCAAAAATGCAGTTCTGCAGTGTGGATTTATGGAGAGGTGGGGAAGCCACCAGCAAGCTAAAAGCCCTTTTCCTCCCTCCTTTACTGCTGCTACAAATTATTCCCATGCCATGTGATGGAGCATGCACCTTGCAGCCCCTTATTGCAGTTGTAGCTCTGGGGTGTAAGGGGTAAAAGTCAGAGCTGGCTGCTGGTGGGAATATTTGGTACTAGGAGCTGACATGAAGGGGAAAAAAAAACCAAACAGGTTTTTCTCTTATAAAACAGCTTCCTTATTTTGAGGAGGCAAGAAGCAAGCATGTTGACTTGCACACCTTGTCTTTATACCAGGTCCAACGCATAAAAAAGATGGGGCCAAGAGGGACGGGCTCTGAATTTATTACAGAATTCCATGCCTCAGCCTGCTCTGTGTCCAGTGGAGGTCCCAGGTTTGTCCCAGTCCCTGGCACTGTCACCATTCCTTTGGGACTGGTGAACCATGCCCAGTCCAGCTGCCTCCAGGAGCTGTTTTTTTTTGCTGGCCTGGTGGACAGGGGGTTCAGAGGATTGTTAATGTTTGGTTAATGTTCAGGTTTGTGCTTGACACTGTGTCCATCCCACACCTTGCTTGCCATGCATTTTCTTAGTGAAGAACAGAAAACTGCATTTGGGTGAGACCCAACAAATGATTCATTTTGCAATGATCAGTGTCTGGGTGTGCAAAATCTGATGATTATCAGCTTCATCAAACAAATGACTTTTTTTTTTTTTTTTTGACAGATTATTTAAGGGGATAGGTGTAAGTTGATGTAGCAAATCACTCTTATTAAAATTACTGTCCTGATGTTATCCCTCAGTAAAAAATATTCTTTAGGTTGCTCTGTCTTATGCCAGTTTTATTGGTATCATCATTGAACATGCAGAAGACATTAACCCTTGAACACTTCCATACCTGTCACAGGAACATTAAGGCAGGAGTTGCCCACTCTTGATCTGGGAGGTGCCAGAACACTTGGGCTGTCAAGACTGAAGGAGCAATTGGGCATGAGAAAAGCAAAAACTTCGTATTTTGGGGGGAAAGTGAGGGCCTTTAACACACCCAGACAAATCCTTTCTTAATAGTCTCCAAGTCTTTGTCCTGGATGCAGTCTTTGACCTTTCCTGATGACTTTTTCCAGTTTTCTGTTTGGCTGGTGTGTCCCTTGAGGGAAGGAGGTTCCTGCATCTGCCCTGGGTGTTGCTCTAAGGAAAGGGTCACAACAACTGCATCATTTCCATCAGATGTATTTGTGCATCCACCATCACTCAACACCATAACTCTGAGTGCTGAGACTCACCTTCCTGTCTGTATGAATGATCCTAAATAAGTAATGAAGAAAATCTAGTTAAAATGCAAATGTGAAGTGTCTTATTGGCAGCTTGGCTTGCATTAAGCTGTTAATTTCCATTTAGCATTAATGAGAAAATACACCCAAAAGTTTTCCCCAGGCAAGAGTTCTGATCCTCCTACCAATAATTTCCCTTTTACAATGTCTTTCAATCAAGGGTATCTGTCTTTTGCAAACTTAATTAAGAACTATTTAATTAATAGTATCCCTATTTTCCCCATTTTACCAGCAAGTGAACGGAGGTTGCCCAGTAGGATGTGGAAATCTGAATCACCTGCACCACCACCTTCCATTTACTTTCACAAATTTATGTCCAGCATACATCCTTATTTTTTATTTAGGGTATTTCTTCTTTGATACCTGTTTGCTAAGCTGGTGGATGAGCAAGTTGTCCTCCTTAGCCAAGCCTTGTGATGACAGCAGTCTCCTTTGCTATGATTGCTGCTTCTGTTAAGTACCCAAAAGCTCTGTGAAGAATTCCTAACTGCAGCTGTAGAAATAGCAGACAATTTCAGTAGTTATCTGCAGAAAAAAAATTTACATTTTGGCTGTAAACTGTGGCTGATGCTATGAAACTGTACAGCAGGATGTCTACCCTATGATTTCCTACAGGATATTCTCTGTCTGTAGGAGCATCCTCAGTGTTGTGCACAGTGGCTACTTCATTTCTGCACATTCATTTTATTGAATATTTATTGCTCTCAGGCAATCAGATTTGTAAACCAAATTCAGAGATGATGGGGGATTATGTGCTTCCTTGCAATTAGGATGATTCACCAGTGGTGGAACTGGTAGGGGAAAAGGAAACTGAGAAATTATACCCTGCTGGAGACTGGGAGTGGAGCTTGGGAAGAGTGACAGTAGAAAACAGAAAGATAGAGCAAGGGATCAAAATAACAAAAAGAGGCAGGGAGATGGGGAGATGAGGGATTGGAACAAGTGAAGTGATTACAGCACAAGTGAAAGGCTGGGGAAGCTGCTTTCTGTAAAGAGAAAATAATGAGGAGATATGTAAGAAAAATAGTTTACTTTCCAGAGAGGGAAAGAGATCATAGAAAGGGGGACTGCAAGATGTGAGCACATCTGTGTGGTCCAGGTGAGAGGGCAGGGGTTAGGGACAGTGCCATGTCCTTAGGTTCCCCATAGGAAAACCCAAAGTGGTGCAGAAGCCTTACAAGGCTGTTCCCAAATAGCTTCCTCAGCACCAAAGGCAACAGGGAGAGCTGGTGGGTTAGGGAACTGTTGTAATCCACCTTTCTTGTAATTAAGTCTGAACATAATAGCTGAGACTTATTTGTACTGTAAAAAAAAACCATCAGCACCTCTGATTTGAAAATGAAAGCTCCGTGGAGACTTATTTTCTTCAAACTACTTGTCAAAAGACACTAAAAGAAGACAAAAACCTGTTCGAAGTAAAGGATTTGGTCCACCTCACTTTTCTGGGATTTATTACGTTGTGTACTGACCCCAGGAATAATCCAGGTAGCCCCTGGAAAGTATCCCAGATTGCTGGAAGTTGCTGTTGACTTGTCCTCTTAATCCTTGGAAAGATTTATTTACTCAGTGGATGTTACTGATTAATGCCTGTGAGCTCAGGGGAATTAGTATTGCAGCCAGGAGTTTCAAGGCCAGAAATATGAGAAGAACTTATTAAAAGTGGTACTAGAGACAAATGACAAGCAGATAATAAATCTGTGGATTTTTTTTTTTTAATGACAATGTGGAGATGAGAGCAAAGTCAGCTGCCAGTTATTTATTTAAAATCCAAAAGGAGAAAAAATCTTATTTTTCTTGGCTATAGAAAGTTCAAGAGTATCCTTCCTGTGTTTTGTTACTGTCTCTCTCTGGTCATCTTGTAGGTTGGTTCCTCATTGCCTCTTTGGTGCATTTTGAGCACTTTTTCCTTACAGCCCTATTCCCAGAACCATCTGGTCACCCAGGTCTCAGCTTTCCTTTTTAAGAGTAGCTGACATTTTGCCTGGCTGGAAACTTAAAACCATGAGGACTCAAAAGAAAAAAATACTTGAAATTGTTTCTTTTTCATTTGTTCAGTTTAAATAATTGGGTCTTCCTTCATGAAGACAATCCCATTACTTTTGTGGGATTTTACCTTTGCTGTAGCTCTGGTTGAACATTATTAAATCTCTTCACTTGCACCTTAATTGCATTGTAAAAATAGAACAAAATAAAATCCCCCCTCTTTTCTATCAGTACCTATTCTTATTCAACTCCTTTGAATTTTAGAATCTTGTTAGGAGGAGAAACTGTTCCAAACTGGAACAGACATGTCTCTGTGCTGCTTGTCCCTAATCCTTTTATTTCATCCTTTATGAGGATGGTCCTTGTCTAGCCTCAGATACTGATTAAGAATTTCAAAGGATTTTATGTTTTTCTCTCTGCCTTCTTATTGAATTAACATTTTTGTACCCCAGATGATCTCCAGCTGTATTTTTTTTTTTCTTTAACAGAAATGTTGCACTTATCTACCTCCAGGGCACAATAATAACCATGGAAGTGAACATCTCCAACTCTCTCATGTAGCTGTAGGATTACTCCACTTGCACAGATGCTGATTTAGAGGGACAATGAGCATTGCAATTTTTTTGGTGACAAACTTGTCCTTTACTGCATTTTACCTCTGCAGCTTTACTGCTCTGAGTATCTGTCCTCATAAACAGATCTGATGAGTAATTTGTGGCTTGGGATGTGGATTTTCTGTTTGCATTCTTCAAGACACCACTTGATTACACGCATCATATTTGAAGCACCAGGCAAAGTAGAGCAGATTCTAAGCCATCTTTGAATTTGGCCTTTTTCTGGCCAAAACTATGTAATTTAGATTCTTTCCCCTATAGGACTGGGACATAAAGTGCTATCTGTAAAACAGCAGCTCCTAAAAAGGATCAGTTGCTAGAGGCAGCCCCAGCTCATATAGTTTCTAAAATAAACTCCAGTGAGCTGTCTGGACATATTTCTTCTTTTAACTCATCACCTGGGTTTTGCTTCTAATGCTACAAGAGTGCTTACCTGGTACCTACCCTAAAAGCTAGTGAGCTGCACTGACCTGCAGTTTACATCATTTACACTAAATTTGATCCCAGTTGCCATTAGGAGACTGAAGATTTGGGATTTTATCCTGTCTGGGCACTAACAGGAGATGAGATCAGCACAGGCAAGGAGCTGGATTTGGCAGGTGAAATCCAGCAGCAATCCTGAGAAATGCTCTGTGGCAGATTCTGAAAAGTCAGAGCAACCAAACAAAATGTTTTGGAAAAGCGAGGAAGCAAAAAATAAACTACAGGGACTGTTTGCTCTCTAAGAGTGTCTTGATGTCACACTGGCCCAGAAATTAAACAGAATAACATAAAATTCTCTATTAATGCCCCTCCCATCCCTGATAAAGGAAGCAGAGACAATAAGGGAGAGAGACTGATGGGTTGGGAACTGAACTACACAGCTTGAATGAAACAGGAATGATAAATAGGAAAAATGATTCAATCTATACAAATAGACAGGAAAATGGATCCCAGGTTCCTCCCCCCTCTCCCCCAGTAACTCTCACATCCCCACAGAGGCTGCAGGGCAGCCCTGGGAAAGTCCAGGCTGGAATCCTGGAGTCAGCAGCAGTTGGGAGCTGGAGGCAGGAACACCCAGATTCAGGATGGAATGGATCAGGAGCAGAGGCAGAGGAAGGGATGGAATCCTCCCAGGATGCTGAAGCAAAGAGGGAGAGGAGAAGAAGGGGAAGCAGGAAGGGGTTTGAGCCTGGTGATCCCTCCAATTTCTCCTGAGGATGAGGTGGATGGGATGGAATCCTCTGTTTGGTCACTTCTGGCATCTCTCTTGTCCCTTCCTGCCCAAAGGAGGGTTCCAGGGGTGACCTCTTGACTCCTTTTCTCCTTCTGGAGGGCAAACTGTTCCTCAGAGCTGAGCAGTGTCCTTGGTTCTGCTGTAACTCTAACCATGGAGTGGGATCAGTCCCAGCAGCAGACACTGCCTGAGAAACTTGCTGTTCATTTCAGCAAGTGCAGCTGCTTCCAAGAGACTGAGCTGAAAGCAAAAGCACAAGACAGAAAATCCCCTTTATCCTGGCCCAACCCAGGACAGGTGATGACTGTATTCTAACTAGAGATTTGTTTTTAAGGATATAATCACCCACGTGGGAGGATGGGGATCCTCCTGACTTTCCATCACAGGGTGGAACACTGTAATATGGACAGCAAGATACTTTGCTCCAGATGCTCTGGGTGGCCTAGAGACTCACTCCTAGATCCTTCTCTTGGGTTTTTAGACTGGCCATTTAAGTCAGATCTCTGAATTTGATAGTGTCTTGCCTTGGCTAGAGAATCAAGGTACTTCCTTAGCATAAATAATACAACAGTGAATTCACTGCTGTGCCATAGTGAATAGTGAATTTATAGCAGTTGTGCCATGCCAATCATCAACTTAAACTAGCTGGCAAAATGTCTTGAGTACTAGCTAAAATTACCACTCTGAGTGCAAGATGAGCAAGTTATGACAAGTTTACTCATCTGCTTAAATGCTAAGTTTCTGCTTTGCTTTAGCAGGGCTCTCTCCCAAGTAATAATTACAAGGTATAAGCAATTAACTCTACTTTGGTCTTTCAGCAGGTCAAATTATTCATCAATGACCTCTTGGCAAAGCCTAGCCAGCTCCTGTGTTCAACACCATTAGACTTACCCTTGGTTTTACTAAGTTTCTCTTTCATCTTCATAATTCAGCAGGAAAGTTGGAAGGCACTAAACCTGCAGACAGTTGTTTGGGGCCAGAGGTTTCCTTTCTTCTTCCCCTGTGATGTGGGATTCCTTCTGATATAGGTTCCACTTGTTAGATTCTGGGGTATGATTTGCCTCTCTGTCATTAAATATTCAGTGACAAAACTGTCTTAAAAATGGCTGCTATTAGCTTTTTAATGATGTGTTTTTTCTTGTGTCTCTGCTATAGAATATATAACTTCTTTTCAGGTCATCCTTGATACTCTGGAGACCACTGTCCTGAGTAGGGCTCAGGGCCAAGTTACTACCCACTAGCCCAGCAACTCTTCTCCTTGGAGAGCTCCTTATTCACTTGGTCCTTTCTTTTAATATAGAATTCCAAATGAATGAATTTCATTAATTTTCATTCATTAATTTTGCCATCTGAATAGAATTTAAAACATTCAAAACCATCCAATGCTAAAATAATAATGCTGCTGTGCTACCAGATAGGAGAAGCCTTGACTAGCACATGTCCCATAACTCCAAGAACCAGATGATTTTGTAGGAAAACCTTATGTAAAATTACATTTTCTGGTTTATGAGCAAACTGACGCCTTAAAATAATTTTAACCTAAGAACATCAAGCCAGATGGCAGCTGATTCCCTAAAGCAATGCAGCAACTTCAGATTATGCAGACTTTTCAGCTTCCTTGTGACAAACAGCACTGCTGTAAAAAATGTCAGGTGCACTAAGAGTGCTCATCCTTCTTGACAGGAGCTGGAAACAGCAGAGAATTTTCCCTGCCCTGCCTTAAAAAGCTTTTATTATAGAGCACAGGCAAACCAGAGCATGTCTTTTCTTCCAATGAGAGCAAGAAGAGGAGCATTTACTTGTATTTCTAGATAAAACTAAATGGAAGGAAAAAGGAGGAGAATGAGAGTCCTGCCAACACATCCTGAGACATAGAGTCAGCAACACTGGGCAGCCTGAAAGGACCTTTTTTAATTCCTCTGAAGTGAAATCTCTTCCTGATCACTTTCATCCATTTGTGTTGTTTTATTTTGTGTCCATTCTTGCCTGGGAAGCAGTCAGAGCTCTGCCTTCTTTCCCCCAAACAGGTGTGCCTTGTACTTTCCAAAGTGACCCTTTGCTCTTCCTCTGGATTCCAGTGTTGAACCCAGAAATTATTTTGCTGGCTGTCAAGTCATAAATTTCCTTATATATCTTCCAGGGACACCCTCACTGCTTTTCTTGACAGAAAGCACAATTAGATTGCTTGTGCCCTGAGGTCTCCTCTCTGACTTGCTCAGCATCCCCAAGCAGCCCAGCACAGGAGGACTGGAGCTGGACAGGGAAGAAATGGGTAAAATCAAGAAGCAGCCACAAATCCACATTTGTTCTGGGTGTGGGGGAAATTACTCATTATTTTCTTGATTTTTTTTTTTTTTTACTGGACTGAATACTTGCTGAAGGTTGGAGAATCATAGAATCACAGAATTGGCTGGGTTGGAAGGGACCTCAGAGATCATCAAGTCCAACCCTTGATCCACTCCCCCCGTGGTTCCCAGCCCATGGCACTCAGTGCCACATCCAGGCTCTTTTGAAATATCTCCAGACACGGAGAATCTACTCCTTCCCTGGGCAGCCCATTCCAATGTCTGATCACCCTCTCCAGAAAGAAATTCTTTCTAATCTCCAACCTAAACCTCCCCTGGCACAACTTGAGACCCTGCCCTCTTGTCTTGCTGAGAGTTGCCTGGGAAAAGAGACTGACCCCCCCCGGCTCCAACCTCCTTTCAGGGAGTTGTAGAGAGTGATGAGGTCTCCCCTGAGCCTCCTCTTCTCCAGCCTCAACACCCCCAGCTCCCTCAGCCTCACCTCACAGCACTTGTGCTGGATCCCTTCACAGCCTCCTTGCTCTTCTCTGGACCTGCTCCAGCACCTCAATCTCCTTCCTGAACTTCCTGAGGGGCCCAGAACTGGACACAGGACTCAATCTGTGGCCTCCTCAGCACTGAGCACAGGGGCAGAATCCCTTCCCTGGACCTGCTGTCCACGCTGCTCCTGAGCCAGCCCAGGATGCCATTAGCGTTCTTGGCCACCTGGGCACACTGCTGCCTCCTGTTCAGCTTCCTGGCAATCCAAACTCCAAAGTCCCTCTCTGTCTGGCTGTTCTCCAAACACTCTGTGCCCAGCCTGTAGCGCTGCTTGGGGTTGTTGTGGCCAAAGTGAACATTAAAAGCACCCATGGAGCACAGCTTGAAGTTTACAGTGCTGACCTAACCTAGATGTACCCCTTCAGCTTCTCTCTGTCCACCGTCCCATCCATTCCCTTGGCAGTAGGTGTTTAATAATCCATTTTAGCTCCCAGGACAAGGTGCTGGGAAGTGTAGGGAAGTTCATGGCAGTTATGGAAAAAAAGGCTTTGGAGGATATTGAACTAGGATATCCTAGGATAGGCTGGGATATTGATTCCAACCTCACTACATCATTTGGGTAGTAAAGGAAGAGGTAAAAAAAAGCCTCACAAGATGATCAAAATGCAATATTGAAGATAGGGAAGTATTGAGGTCTCTGTTATCAGCTTCATGCTTTAAAAGGAACCCAAGGAGATTTCTTGGTCATTTTGTGCTATAACAGTCAGCACGTGGGAGTCTTTTCCATAACACAAAAGTTCCAATAAAGTTCTGCTCAGAAATCTAGAAAGACTTCATTTAATTTGCCTAAACACAAGGTCTTCATTTTAACAAAGCAGTGAGAGTCAAGCAACACTCTTGGACAATTCCAGCATGAAAATATGACCAGCATTGCTCTATTCTTGGAAAACAGTTTGATTTGATCTAAATTATAGGACAAATTTCCCATAGTGTATGTTCAAGTCAGTTCTGGCTGTACAGCCCAACATGAGATGTCTTAGTGATGATCCAGAAACTTGAAGCAGCCAAGCAAGACTCAACAACCTCCTTGTCCCTGTGATGAAAGTTCACAGAGAGCTTAATTAAGCTTGGAGCGTAATGCAGTTGGACTTCTTTTTTTGTCCTCATCAGTGCTAAATGAAGGAGATCCCCTCCTGCTCAGCCAGGCTAGGTGTTATTCTCTTCTTCAGCAAAGCTCTTCTTGTAAAATCAACTTTAGGGATGGCCCTTCCTTTAGAGGGGACCTTTGGTACACATATCTTCCCTAAGGAAAAGCTCATCACTGTTTCAATGCCTGACTCTCATTTTAGAGCTTCTCATGACATATAAGCTTGAAGGTTGAAGTCAATTCAGTGCTATTTAAGGCTACTTCACCTTACAGTGTGCTCCACTCCTACCTTACCAGCTTCTTAATTTAGAGATTACCACACTTTTGGCACCTTCATTTGTGCCAAGACAACATTTAATTTTTTCCCCAGTACTTACTTCAGGAGTTGTCAAATGAAAAAAAGCACACAGCACTCAAGTAATTAAAAAAGCCCCCAAAATTCTTTGAAGAGAATTGTAAATGTTAACAGCTAAAATTCAGCAGTAACACAACTACCTGGGACTATTCAAAAGACAGAAAGGATTCCAACTTGACTGACTGTGCACTGAAGTGCTTTAAGTTACCTTGATCTTTCCAGAACTTTGTGGCATTGTGAGTTTCATTTGCTTCTGATTCTCCTTAAGAGCACAGCTGTGGCTTTTAAATTCTGCATTTGCAGCTCTTGCTGGTGTGAGTGGCCCATTTGCCAGTGCTGTTGTGTTAAAGAGGCTTCAAGGTGCCTCTGTGTGGGTTTTTCTTTGCTGCAAAGCAGACATCTGGAGCACAGCATCATGCATGGGAGGCTGTAATCACCCTGGGGTTTCTCTATTCAGCTCTCAGGCAAAAGGCCCAATTCTGTCACTGAAAAATGATGAGTTTAGTAAGGCTGGCAAGATAGAGGGAGTGCTGGAGGATGCTCAGGTCTCCAGGGACTGAGGAGCTGACAGTTCCCCAGCAGTGACTGCATCTGTGGTCCCAGTGACAGAGCTGGGGTCTGGTTTGGCTCTGCAGCCACAGTCCCTGCACAGGCAGCAGCAAACACCTCGTGGAAAGGGCTCTGCATCTGTGCATTGCTTGGTTCGCTTTAATTTTTGCCCTTAATGTTTAGTGTCTGGTTTGGGGGCATGTGAGCATCACGGTGCTCACCCCTGGTGCTTTCCAGGGACAGCCTGAGACTTGTAGGTTTTGAAAGCAGCAGTAATTTAGGAAGGATTGCCCTGGCTGTTGTTGCTCTAGGGACACATTTACAGAGTTAATTCAGCAGTTCACACCAAAAAATGGAGGGCAAGAAAATGTCCAGGTAGAGATTTCTCTACTTACGTGTCAGGGATGAAGAAAAGAGAGACAAAAAGAGAAAACCACTAAAGTGTATTTTAGAAGCTTTTAAGAATGTTTTATGGTGTGAATCCCACTAGTGCATTTTTTCTGGCCTCTTACATTGTTGCTTAGCAAAGGGAAAAGCCAAAATCTTACAGTAGCTTCTGCAAGACAGTCTTACCCTCTGCACCAAAGACTTCCTGAGCACCTGAAGAAACCTGGGGCACGTATTCCAATGAAAAAGTTTTTTTGGCTTTTGGTAACACACATTAAATGAACATTGCACTGTCTGGAAATGACCTGAAGCACAGAAAAGAGAAACTCTTGATGCCCAGGCAGGTGGGAGAAGTTCCTGGTGTACTTGAAGGGTAAATTTGCAGTCTGGGATTTGGGAAAACCACTTCTGTAAAGGTCTGTGGAAGGTATTTGACTACAGAAGCACAATTGGTTAAATTAGTGAAGTGCTGCTGCTGTTGGCTTTTAAAGGATTTTGGCAAGGAATAGAAGCTGAAGGCATAAAGTATAAAAACACCTTAAAACTAAACCCAAAAATAAAGAGCTGGACTCTTAGCACTGGTTTGAGCCCAGTGGTCTTTCAGAAATACCTGAGAGAGATACAACCATGACTTCCTGCACTCTTATTTGAAAGAAAACTCATCTGGAAAATTAAGTAGTGCTCTTAATGGTTATAATTTTAATATGTTGGTTTACAGGAGGGAGGCATGCAGTAAAAATAAGGAGGTAGCACTGGCATTTCAATGCTGCTCAATGACAGAATCTGTCCCTCTAGAGGGGCACAGTTATTAGATTGCAGGTGAGACTCTACCCAGGATTTCTCTAGAGGGGATTTTTTTTTTGGTTCCTGGTTGAAAAAAATGTCATAAACCTTGATGTCTTTGTCTTCTATTTTTTTAGCTCTTAGTTTTATGTGAGGGAGGAGGACAAAAGAAAGAGAATTAATGAGTGATGTTTGCTGTTCCAAGAAGGTAAAAAGAAGGCCATTACTGTCAATCTTCCAAGAAAGTGCCACTCAGCTGTGGCACTTCTCAGCTTCTTCCTTTCTCAGGCAGTCCCAGAAGACTGCTTGGAGAACTTGCATTCCCAAGTTATTTCCAAGGAGGCTTTTCATCCAGGATGTAATCTGGGCTGCACATCAGAAGCTACAGAAATGAACGCTCTCATTGCTACCACTGCTCTCTCAAGAGTCAACTGAAAGAAAACCCTCCTTCCATGGAAATGCAGCCATTCCCCCAGGGAACAGGGATTTCTCCCACAGAAAGCACAGAAAAGAAGTGGCCAATTGACAGGAAACTCTTCTGCAGCCCAGAACCTGAAAGGAGGGCACTTATTTCCCTCTGGGTAAAAACTTTGGCATTTCATGTCTTGTGTTGAGTCTGTAAAACCAAACCTAAAAGCAAAACCATTTGGGTTTGTGCTGGTCAAGTAAAATTATTTCCCCAGTTCAGGACAAGTCCCTTCTCAACAGTCAGCACAGGGCCAGTTTTGATTTTTCCCCTAAAGGGAAAATCAGTTCTTCAGGAACAAAGGATATGTAAGAGCAGAGTCAAAATCCTGGTATCTACTGGCCAGAAAACAGAAGAATCAGAAGTTCCTTGCTGTCTTATTTTGGCTTTGGGTCTCTTTCTGATGGCCCTTTCATGTTTGCTTTGCTGCCAGGCTCTGAAAAAGAATGTTTCCTTGGCATGTGGTTGTCCATTTACCAAAAATGTAGAGACTTTTTCTCTGGATTTTGAAGCAGCCCCATCAGAAGGGTTTGGGGACCCAACCTCACCACGAGAGGAGCTGCACCATGGAAAGGGCCCCAGATGCAAGAATGGAGTTGCAGAGTTTTAATGTCTCTTTTTTAAGTCTCTTTTCTGCTTAGTTATTGAGCAGCTGGTGTTGCAGTTTTTCAACAGCAAATGCAGTTTCCCTTGGTTAAACTTAATTCCTTGTGTCATTAGGCTGAAGGCACAGCTTCAACTAAAGTTGCACCAAATTGACTTGTGCTGGTTATCAGCCCCAAGGCAAACTAAGCCAGACATCTCTGCCTTCAGGTATTGCTGCTAGAGACATCCTTTCCCACTTATTTTGGAGCTTGAGGAACTGATAAATATTTGAAAACCAATTCTGCTCATAGATATTGGCTCTGGGGATATTGGCCACCTCAAATTCAGGTCTCTTCTTCACTGTCTTTCTCCTCTTTTGTGCCATTGAACCACCATTTATTGCAAGGGCTTGATCCAACGCCTGTCAGTCTCTCTGCTGCCTTCAGATGATTTCAGTTTGTCACCTCACTTTATCCTTTATTCTGTTAAAACATCTCAAAATTATTTTAACCCCACTGGCAATTGGCACAGATGTTCTTTGTGTCCTCTCCAGACCATTAGAAACATCTCTCCAAAGAGCTGCAAACCACTGTACTAAATACACTTCAAATAATGCCTCGAGCACTACCAGATTTTATTTGCTTTAATTTGCTTCTCCCTCTCCCAGCTCTGAACAAATGCAGCCTTTTCTGCTTTACTTTAAGGGGTAGAAATTGGTGCCCTGAAAAATAGGAAAACCCAATTTCTTTGAGGAAGTCACCCTGCACGTGAGCTGTTTAAGAGGAAAAAATAAAATTGTTTCACATAAAACTGCATCAGCTCCATGGTTTATTGCCTAATCCAGGAAAGGGTAATAAAATAGTACCCAGTTAGAATTTTTTTTAATTAAACCCATGCTTGTTGACTAAAAGTTCATTTCTGCAATCTAGCAAAGATTAATGTCTAATAGCAAAGCAAATAATTTTTTTTATTGCTGAGCTTGTTGTCATGTAATTTGTAGAACTGAATGAAAGACAGATTATTACATTCAAAGAAATTTATGGTTCTGTAGCTTGGGGATATTCTTCTGTTTCATTTGGTTTTTGGGCTTGGCTTTTGTTTCATATAGTAAGTGTAAATTAATTAAATAAAATACCGAAGCTATTCTTGGTATTTCCCCAGAGGAGTGGGATACTCACACAGGTAGCAGCCCTGGACTCTACTGATCATAGCAGAAGGCTTGGGTTTCCTCTAGTTGTGTACTAGATGTAGAATAGAAGTGGATAAATCATCAGCCTCATTTTTAAAGTAGTCTGTTAGATTCAGGGAGAGATTCAGCATATAAAATTAGAGAGAACATCGACATTTCTGTGGGTCTTGGGTTCTTAAAACCTCATGGAAGAGGATCAGCTCCAGAACTGCTCATATTAAACAGTATTAAGTGCAAGAAAAGTGCAGAATCCTCATTGCCAACTTCATTTTCTGTCATGAATTAGCTACAAGCACCTCATTAAAGACATAGTTGTTGATCCAACTTGTCAGTTTTCTTGATCACCACATGGAATTTAACCTCTCTCAACTTGAGAACTATTCTTCTTCACCTTGATTGCAGGACTTGATTTAAACTTTTCCTTGTCATTCCCTACATTAGGACAAGAAGTATTAAATTTTAAAGAGAAGCCATCCCAAAACCTCCCTATAGTAAAATGGAAATCTCTGATTTCACTAAAATTAAATTACTCAGGAGTTCTCATAACCATGGAATCATCAGGCTTGGTAAAGACCTCACCAAGTGCAGCTGCCTGCCCTTCAACCGTACCCCCCTGAACCATCCCCTGGAGCACCTCATCTACCCATCTTTTAACACCTCCAGGGATGCTGCTTCCATCATCTCCCTGGGCATCATTTCCCAGTGTTTAACCACTCTTTCTGTGAATAATTTTTTTTTCAATGTCCTGTCTGAACAACCTCTCCCCTTGTCTCAAAGCCATTAACCCTTTTCCTCCAGCCATTTGTCCCTGACCCCATATGTCAGGAGTCCCAGAGCACCTCAGCTGTGGAGGGACATTTCTGGGGCCACCAAATCTTTGCTATAGCACAGCAGAGGGGGACCAGAGGGGGACAGTTCAGCTCAGGAGATAGGGATGGGGAGGACGAAGCAGCTCGTACCCAAGCATTTGCCCAGCTCTGCATTGCCACAGAGCAGCACGTGATTAATTCTCTTTGTCAGGGTTTAACACTGGCCTGGCAATTAAACTGAGTGACAGACACTCTCTATTAATCTCTCTCTCCTCCTTGATAAAGGAAAGAGAGAGAATAAGGGAGAGAGACTGATGGGTTGGGAAGTGAACTACACAGCTTGATGATAAATAAGAAAAATGATTCAATCTATACAAATAGACAGGAAAATGGATCCCAGGTTCTTCCCCCCTCGCCCCCAATAACTCTCACACCCCCACAGAGGCTGCAGGGCAGCCCTGGGAGAGTCCAGGCTGGAATCCTGGAGTCAGCAGCAGTTGGGAGCTGGAGGCAGGAACACCCAGATTCAGGATGGAATGGATCAGGAGCAGAGGCAGAGGAAGGGATGGAATCCTCCCAGGATGCTGAAGCAAAGAGGGAGAGGAGAAGAAGGGGAAGCAGGAAGGGGTTTGAGCCTGGTGATCCCTCCCATTTCTCCTGAGGATGAGGTGGATGGGATGGAATCCTCTGTTTGGTCACTTCTGGCATCTCTCTTGTCCCTTCCTGCCCAAAGGAGGGTTCCAGGGGTGACCTCTTGACTCCTTTTCTCCTTCTGGAGGGCAAACTGTTCCTCAGAGCTGAGCAGTGTCCTTGGTTCTGCTGTAACTCTAACCATGGAGTGGGATCAGTCCCAGCAGCAGACACTGCCTGAGAAACTTGCTGTTCATTTCAGCAAGTGCAGCTGCTTCCAAGAGACTGAGCTGAAAGCAAAAGCACAAGACAGAAAATCCCCTTTATCCTGGCCCAAACCAGGACACTTTTTTTTTTTTTTTTTTTTTTTTTTTTTTTTTTTTTATGATTTAACTTTTCCCATGCCTTTTTCTTCAATTTTGAGACGCACAGGTGGGAGGTTGAACCTGATACAAGGTCCTTTAATGTTCAAGCCTTTAAGACACAAGCTGGCACAGCTTCCCTGGCAGAGCCTGAAGCCCTTGTCATCCCTTGCCATATCCCAGGGCTCAGGTGTGTGTGACCATTTCTCCTTTGCTGGAATTACCTCCTTTCCATTAGTTCTGAAGTCCTGAATCTGACAGAGTGTTCTTTCTCCCTGTCTTCATCCTCAAGTGTTCTTTCTCCCTGTCTTCATCCTACATCCCCTTAACCTAGGGCACTCTCCTCAAACTTTGGAGCTCTCACCTCCACTTTGTCTCTTCAGCTCTTTTCCACAAAGCCAGTGGAGTAATAGGACCCCTGAGGTTTCTTTGGAAGTGTTTGAATGTAAAATGCCAGCATCCCTGGATTCCTACCTCCATCCTCTCACTTGTTGCACTAGGGGAGAGATTTTTTTACAGAATATTTTAGATTCTGAAGCTCAGACAAGAGGCATTGTCAAGGGATAAGAAACAGTTTCATTGGGCATTGAAAAACATAGTAGATGAAAAGTATAAGAAATTAGTGATGTTACAAATTACTGGTGGCCTTAAGTGCCTTGGAGTGAGATTTCCTGCTACCCTTTCAGGATTGCTCTTCTGGAAGGCACCCAGAATGTAACTTTGTCTGCTGTGCTCTATTTTATGTACAGCTGCAGGCCCTTTTTATATTTATATTTATATTTATATTTATATTTATATTTATATTTATATTTATATTCATATTCATATTTATACTTATATTTATATTATTTATATTTGGTTAATTGTATTGTTCCCATGGCATTTGAGCACTTAAATTTCTTTTTTTTTGTTTGACATCCTTTGTGTTTTAATAACACACAGAGGCACCAACAGAGTTTGGAA
Source organism: Calypte anna (assembly GCF_003957555.1). Lineage (NCBI taxonomy): Eukaryota > Metazoa > Chordata > Aves > Apodiformes > Trochilidae > Calypte > Calypte anna. The sequence continues at coordinate 5,677,261 of NC_044255.1, read as the reverse complement.
CTCTTCTTATGTCAGGCACTAAATATGAATGGCAGCACCTGCCCCACATAGCTGACTGTCCAAAATATTAAAAATAGGCACCAAAAGTCTTATTACTTCTTTTTATAAGTAGGGTCACAGGATAAATTAAGACTCATACACAGTTTTGAATAATCATAGCCACGGAACCCTGTCCCTAGAGTCTCCAGAATACTTGTTTTTTAGATAGGGTAACTGCTGCTTTCTCGGAAGCAATATAACTCTGTTAATAATCAAAATGTAAAATAAATTAAAGGGGGTATAGAAAGAGAAAAGGAATCCATTCTGATGCTACTTCATGGGGATGTTGCCATTTTTTTTACATAGGAACAGACAATTAGGAAGCAAATTAAGACTTTTTAAACAGGGAAAAGTAAAATGTAAAACTAAACCCCAAAGAACCTCAGTTGTTCTGACACCAGCTGCACATCTCTGGTGTTCCCTGGCTTGACTGAGGTTACTTCAGTTTCCAGCTACCCTAAGGGAAAAAAGCCTGTGGCCCTACAAGTCCCTCCCAAGGATTCAGGTCCATTCCAGATAGGACTGGAACCTTTCCTCACTTCTGGATTGCTTATTTTCCAGCAGGAGCTCACCCAACACAAAAGGAAATCCTCTAGTTTTTCAGTGCATTTGTATTTAGTTGCAGTAGCCAAAATACAAGAGGAAAAAGTACAGTTGGTCTCCCTCCTTCATCTTAAAATGCTGATATACCCCCTCTTTCTTCAGGAAAGTGAGAGATGATCAGATCTTATGCCAAATATTTTTAAGTCAAGGCTGCAGCTCTGCCATTTTCTTTTCTGCAGTGAGTGGGTGAGTGCATGGGGCAAGTTTAGAGAAAAAGAATTCCTCAGCTTCAGTGAAACATAAGGAGAGCACGGGTAGCATTTGCCCTGCTCAGAAAAGAGGCAGTTTCTGGATGTCTGGGCATCCTCTGCCCTCATTAATCCCCCATTCTCCTCCAATCAACTTTTGCAGCTGGAATTAATCCACCACGGCAGGAACTAATTAAGAGAACAAATCTGAAGCAGAGCCTTATGGCTTTAATTCCCTTTTTACCTGCAGGGCAAGGACTGTTAAAAATGAAAAGAAGTTAAGCAGAAGGCAATGCTGGCATTAACCATGTCTACAATCTCCAAGACTTTTGCTCCTGCTCATTTCAGCCAATTCTTGGATCAGACTTTAAAAAAAAAATTAAAAATTAATGAACTATGAAAGGAGGAGAAGAAAAAAGCAGCTTTCATTAGGAATGCTAAAAAATCAACCTGACCCTACTCCTAAGAAAGCTGGTACAATTAATCTCAGCATCAAAGCAGAGTTTTATGAGGTGGTATATATTTCTAGGACTGTTTCCTAGACCTATTCAGACAGATGAAAAAGGTCTTTTCATGAGCAAGTAGACGTATGAATTTTCTGAACTGGTATCATTTATAACAAGAAATAGTCCTCTGCAAGGTGTGGATGTGTCAGGGTAAAAGCAACCATCTGCGCTTGTGTTTTCCAAAGGAGAATTCTCTTCTCATAGGTTTTTGAGCCTCAGCTGTTAAAAAAAAAAATAATAATCCTGAAGCCTTTCTTTACCCATGAGTTCAACTCTCTGATGAGCTTCTGGGGAGTCTAATGCCAAAAATGAGGATGATGAAAGGAAAAACTGAGGCACATGATTTTGCAGGCTAGGATGGCAAGCATACAAATGACAAATAGCAGAGGAAATTAATGAAATGTGCACAGGAGCATAAGGGAAATGCTAGAGCTACTGGTGATCTATGCAGTATTTATGCCCAAAACCTTGAAATATGTTTTCTGGATCAGAGCTTTACAAAATGCATTATTTTAAACTTAAATAGCTCTATCTGTAGTGCACTGAAGCGTGTGCTTGGCTCTTAGTGTGCATTTAAGACCCCTCTTTGCTTGTCAGAACACTTTGGGGTAAATATACAAAAGACAAAAAATTGGTGAATAGTTTCCATGCTCTGCCTTGAGGACCTTTGCTGTCAGAGGGGAATCCTTAGTCCTGACTTCAAGCTCTCCAAGCAGTGAAGTCTCTGGTCCCACAGAAGGAAGGGAGGAGCTGATAAAGCTGATAGAAAATATTGAGTAATTGCCATGTTTTTTGGCAAGAACTGAAGCATCTTCTTTTGCAGAAAAGTTTACAGACTTGCAGTTTTTCATGGAGTTAATCCCTCATGCACTTACTAACCAGCTCACAGCTTTGTTTCCTTCATGACTACTGATAGCACTGGAAATTCCACTCCATCCAAGAGCTGAACACTTCAGGCAAAATAAAAGCAGCTCTAGACCTCCAGGACACTCTTAGTTGCCTTGCAGCATCATCCAGAGACTTTTCTGCACTGATGACATTTAGGAAATAGGAATACTGGTCCAGGAGGCAGATAAAAGTTGGTAGCATTTTTTTCAAGGCTGTGTTTCTGGCTTGAACATATGGAAATACATCAGCTTTGGGCAGGTTTGCCCTCCTGTGGATCTAGGCAGTGGTTTCCAGCAGCAAAGTCTGCAAGCCTGAAGCTCTAGGAAGTGAACTAAGAATGGGAATTGTGTGGCCAAAAGGGAAGCTGGGGAGAAGGGCAATGAACATCATTGCCAAACACACCAGGCAGATGGAGAGAGATGAATCCAGATCTCTGCTTCTCTTCCCAGGCCTTGTGGGCTCTGGGATTCTTCTGCATGCTGTGGCTTCATGTTCCTACAGCTTTCCTCTCTGTTGAAATCTTCTGGATCCCCTCCAAGTTCCAGGTTGCTCTTTAAGCAGAGACATTAATTGGGCTGGGAGCAAGTCCTGAGCTGAGTTAGGGTCAGACAGGTATTTTGATAATCCTTGTGCAAAGAGTGTGTCTGATCATAGACAAATAACAGCTTGGGAACAGAACAGAACACACTTTTGGTAAATGTATTTGTCACTTGCTGGGTGTCTGTTACTGGCAATAAATTGAAATGATGTATTTCTAAATCCAGTTGATGGCTCTGGACAATTTAGATGGATTTTATCTCTGGATCACTGATGTCTAATAACTTACATGGGAACAGATATTAAAGAGTAAGAGGCTTTGTTTCACAAGTACTGCAAACTTCTTAAGTTTTACTGCTGGATTGTTGATGTGCAACGTTTTGGATGAAGAGGCAGAGTCTGGAGAGAGTTCTCAAAATGTACTTCTGAGTGTGGATGCTGCAAAAATACCAAAGTTACCTCAAAACCTTCAGCCAGACAGTGCTCCCAGTCATCTGCATTGCCTCAAAGTGAGTAATTAAGCTTCATCTACTAAACTGATTTTTTAGAAGAATTACTTATGGCAAAGAGGCAAAAAAAGTAAGCAACATTTTTGACCTGTGCTCCTTGGTTGTAGCTCAAGCAAGGCTGTGAGTGTTATTGATTGGGGTCTTCAGTTTCAAACTGTAAAGTAAGATTGAAGACTTAATTTTACTTGTGGCAGGCAAGCATCAGCCCCTTCTTCTCCTGTAGCCACGTGTGCTCAGGCAGTTGTCAGGCTTTGGTTCCCCTCATTTGGACTCCACAAGAAGAAACTGCAAAGATTGGATTTGAAAAAGCATCAGGCAGTTGAACTCTTCCTCAGATTTTACTGAGAGTAAAGGACATACTGACATTATTACATATTTATTACACGTTTTATTACACATAATAATATTAGATATTATTACACATTACTGACAATGACCTAATTAGCTGCTTTTTCCAGACTCTGGAAGCTGGAGCAGAGGTAGGGAGCAGTGGTGGAGGGGATAGGAGATGCCAGGTTGGGGGTTCCTTGATCTGCCTGCCTGGCCTGGGAAGTTGGTATCCTAGGAATCCTGGGGCAGCTCTTTTACCACCAGGCCTGGCTGCAACTCTGAGAAACTTCAGAAAGAGGCTTTGAACAGACTATCATGAGTTAAGCTCTGCATCAAACACCTCTAAAAAACCCCCCCAGGGAGCTGAGTTCATACTGAAAGGAAGGGGCATGGTGAGTTTCTAGTTGAGACTTTCTTTTGATGTATCAAGAATAATGTTGGAGAAAATATTAAACACTTTCTTAGAATAATACCTTTAGTTGTCTGGGTGAAAGCAACAAGTCTTTCAGCTCACAAAACTGATGCTTTGTGCAATTTCCTGGCCTTCCCTTACCTTGGCTCTTAATGGAAGCTTGCATTCCAACATAAACTCCAATCATCCCACTGGAAAGCAGCAGGAAAGATTTGTTCCTGGTGACTGCCTCGGGCCATTAGTGTCCTGCAAGCTCTGGCTGTGCCCTCCCCTTCTCTCCATCCACTTCAAAGCTTTTAAGAGCAGCACAGAACTAACTTCTCAGTAATGTCCAGGAGTCTGCTCCTCCCCAGGGAAAAAGAGCTGAGCCCAACTCTAAGCCAAAGCAGAGAAATTCCCCTGGAGGCCATGCCTGCCCCTGGGGTGTTTCCTTGGGTTCATTTCCCAAATCATGCTGAAATGTGCCAAGGGGGGTCAGGACAAAGAGTTACTGAGCTCCCTAGTGCTGAAAGCCTCCCCTACCCAGACATTTTCCAAGGCTCCATCTTCCCATGGGAAGATGTGGGATGCAGGACCCCTGGGGAGAGATTTCTTGACTGTCCCTGTGCTCTCACCCTGGCTGCTTCACTCAAGAACATGTAGTTCATGTAATCCAGGGTGATCTTTGGCTGTGTGAAAATCCCTGCTCTGAGCCCTACAGCTCTTTTTGTACCCAGCACTTCACCTGGGGAAGAGTCTGGGAACACCAAGCATTGGCCAGGGTGATGGAGCTGGCTGGACCCTGGGACTGGACCCATGAGAAAAGAGGAGATGGGCATGTCCAGGCAGCAGAGATACCTGAGATAAATGATAAAATTAATTTAATGGTAGATTTTAATCTAATGATAGATTTTAACCTAATGGTAGATTTTAATTTAATGATTATATGGGAGTGTGCCTGTGTCGTCCAAGAGCAAAGCCAAATCAGCCAAAAGGGCCAGAATTTTTTCTCTCCAGGTCAGGGCAGCTCATGTAGAGAAAATTAAGTTCGTGTAATCCAAGCTGATCTTTGGCTGTGTGAAAATCCCTGCTCTGAGCCCTACAGCTCTTTTTGTACCATCAGTTCACCTGGGGAAGGGTCTGGGAACACCAAGCATTGGCCAGGGTGATGGAGCTGACTGGACCCATGAGAAGAGAGGAGATGGGCATGTCCAGGCAACAGAGATACCTGAGATAAATAATAAAATTAATGTAATGATAGATTTTAACCTAATGATAGATTTTACCTAATGGTAGATTTTAATTTAATGATTGTATGGGAGTGTGCCTGTATCCTCCAGGAGCAAAGCCAAATCAGCCAAAAGGGCCAGAATTTTTTTCTCTCCAGGTCAGGGTAGCCATTTAGCTACTATTGAGGAACTTGTCAGATTCCTCTTGCAGCTGTGACATCAGGTTATATGTATGTATATGTTATATGTATATGTATATTTGCCTCTGTTAGCAGGCAAATGTATGTTTGAGTACATGTATATGTTGAAATCCAATGCAGACTTTGTGCTCAACAGGCCAAAATTTAACTTTTTGGCCTCGTTTCCAGCTGAACATGTTGGCACAAGTCCCCCATAGTCTGCTGGAAACTGCTGCCAGGAATCAAACACTGTTTGGGTTTTCTACTCCCTTTCTTTGAGGCAATAAGTTAAAAGGAATATCAGGAGGCAATAAGTTAAAAGGAATATCAGAGGCACTGAATCCCTAATTTGCAAGAGGGAGCTTAACTGCTTGTTCCAGGCCTTAAAATGGATTTTGCAAACTTTTATCCTGTTTGGACTGAACTTTACAGATTGGCACTGACATGGGCAGAGTCCAGTAAAGCAGATGGCTGGCCAAGGCACTGCTCCATTATTAAGCAGGTCTGCAAGGAGCCTAGAAAAAAAGCAGACTTACAGCCTTTATATCTCACAAGGCCATATATTTTCTCTTACAGGAGGGGAAAATTAATAGGGACTCTTTACTGGATGGAAAAGGCTTTTCAATTTAACCTTGAGCTATTTCTCTTTACGATGAAAGCAACAATGAAAAAATTTAATCTCCTTACAGGATAATAGGAGAGAGATCATCTGGAGTTTATAAAGCATCTTAGCTAATGGATTCATTTTAATAATGACAAGGTTATCCACCCACATTGGCAAATCTTGATTTTTTCTATTTTTTTTTTTTTCAATGCATGCATCCAGATTGCTCAACTCAAAGCACAGAAAGGCAGTGTCAGACTAAGGATAATACAAGCGCTCTCCTGGCTCTCCTTTAGCAGCTGAGATGTTAAGTCCCAGTGTTCCCCCTGACACTTCATTTGGGCACTGTCTGACTGATTTTTCTCTAAATCCCAACTCCTGTGCTTGAATTGTACCAGCTTTCCTCTACCCCTCAGCCCCTCATTGGAATTACACCCATGGAATTCCTATAGCATCATCTTCTCTGACTCTAGCAGAGGTTCCTACTTGCAGTGAGCTAAAGTGCTTTTACCAGCACCATTTTCCATCTGTTTCAGCTGCATAACTCCTCTCAGCATGGCCTCCTGCTACTTCATTTATTTTACCACCACTGCTATTAACTTTACTTTAAAATACCCTTCCAGATCTCTCATAGCCCAGTTATCACTTCTCTGATGCTGTTAAGACAGCAAAAGGGACCTCTCCACCAGCTGTGCCATTCTCCTTTATGCCATTCCCTGCTTAAATTTCCTTTTGGTGAGTTTGTTATGGAATTTCTGCTGTCATCTAACACCACTGCAGTGTCACCTCCTGATTTCCTTGGCTGCCTTTTTGTCTTCAAGCCCCAGTGTGTCCTCTTGGTCTGGAAGAACTTAGGGGAAAAGCTGCTTTCTGCTCTGTTCTCTGTTTTAGTGGCTTCTGGGCCCTCCAACAGTACAGATAATTAATACCACTTCTTGCCACTATCATCTGGAAATGGGAGGCAGCTTTCTGACATCTCATAAAAGTGTGGCATGCCTTGGGAATCACATCTTGCCACTGAGGATGAAGGATGAGTTTCTTACCATTCCAGGATAGCAATACTGTCCTAGTTGAGTGTTTTATTTATTTTTCCCTTGCTGGCTATATGGGAATTCTTTAGAGAGGTCTTAACTTTGCCTTATATTCTGTAAAATTGTCTATGTCTCATATGCAGGTGTTTACCAAGGCTGTTGGAGTCTCTGCTGATCCTGCTTTCCCTAATCATAGAATCATAGAATTGGCTGGGTTGGAAGGGACCTCAGAGATCATCAAGTCCAACCCTTGATCCACTCCCCCCGTGGTTCCCAGCCCATGGCACTCAGTGCCACATCCAGGCTCTTTTGAAATATCTCCAGACACAGAGAATCCACTCCTTCCCTGGGCAGCCCATTCCAATGTCTGATCACCCTCTCCAGAAAGAAATTCTTTCTAATCTCCAACCTAAACCTCCCCTGGCACAACTTGAGACCGTGCCCTCTTGTCTTGCTGAGAGTTGCCTGGGAAAAGAGACCGACCCCCCCCTGACTCCAACCTCCTTTCAGGGAGTTGTAGAGAGTGATGAGGTCTCCCCTGAGCCTCCTCTTCTCCAGCCTCAACACCCCCAGCTCCCTCAGCCTCTCCTCATAGGGTCTGTGCTCGAGTCCCTTCACCAGCCTGGTTGCCCTCCTTTGGACAAATCAACAAACATCCTAAGATCCTTGACAAATGAACTGAAAAGCTTTCAACTTGTATCCGACCACTTGGTTAGATCTAATGTGAAAAATGCTTTTTCTGTCTGGGGAGACCTCCCTGCAAAGGCATTCTGGAGGCTCAGGCTCAATGTGAGTGGGTGGGCATTGGAATATTTCTAGAAGGATCCTCAGTGCTTCCTTCAGCACATTAGGAAACCCTTTAATACTTCACAACAGGATATGCCTTAAGCAAAAAACCATTTTAAATGTTATGTAAATGGTCACAGAAGCTTTTGTCCAGGGCTGCTTTTTTTTTTTTTTTTTTTTTTTGACTCTTTTTGGCAGTGCCATTAGTGGGAAAGCTGGAGCATTCCTGGGTGATTCTGCCAATGCCCATGATGCAAACAGCCCTACACCCATCACTTTATGGCTTGAACTTTCTCCAATACTCTGAGAAGGCAGAACCCTGTTCCAGGACTGCCTTACTCTGCTCTTCCTGACCCTGTAGTTCTGGAGGAAACAGAACATTGGCTGAAAGAGCAGTGGAGTCACTAAATCCAAAACTCATAGCATGAAAACTTCTCCTGAGCACTGACTTTGAAAAACTGCGACCAGTCATTCTACTGGGATGAAATAAGGATTGGAAGGTGAATCTTGTGCTGGGAACAATTCACTGAACTAATAAGGAAAGGAGTGAAGAGCTCAGGTTTGCAATTCTGTCACTTTTTCTTTTGCCTCAGTTCCTCCATTTCCCCTGCATTATCTGAACCAAGGGATTCTTCTTAATAACCTTGATTTTGTCTCCTTCCAGAACTTCTCAGGGTACACGTTGTTACATATTGTAAGAAAAGTTGGTTTATTTACTGGTTTATTTATTAACATTATCTTAACCCATTATTATCAAGCAGGATCTTCCAAATTTGCAGAGTTGAAAGAGGAAATCTTCATTCTGTTTTCTTCCTCCAAATGGAATAATTTTGAGAGCACTCTGCTCTCTCCTGTGCCAAGATTCTAGAGGGTAAATGAGGGGGGGTTACAAGTGGTTTTGTGAGAATTTCAGACCCCCCTGAATCTGTTATCGGGGATGTGGAAACTTAAAAGTGTTTTCAGGGATCTTGTGGTGCCCACTTGGTCAAAGCAGAAACTGCATTTTCTGCAGCCCCTGTCCCATTTAGGGATTCCCACAAGTTTGGTAATGGAGTTTTTCTGGAGCATAAAGATTCCCAGCCTCTGATCCATGTACAAAAAGGTTGTGAGCTGTGAGTGTGGAGACCAACGTGACTTCATTCTCTCTTGGTAGATTGCTTTCAGTCTTAAAAACAGAAATTTCAAGCTGCTGTGGATGAAATGGCTCCCTCTCCTTCAATCATTTCATGACCCATCCTATAAGTGCTTTGCACAGAAACCCAAAAACCTGTATGCTCCAAGCCCTACAGTGGAGAATCACAGAATGCCAGGTTGGAAAGGACCTCAAGGTCCAACCTCCTAGGTAGGAATATTGCTTAGGTGAGGGAGTCTTAGGAGATGCAATTTCTGCTCCAGCTGTGGGCAAGAGTTTCATTTCCAGGGTCTTATTCTGTTATCAAAGAATGCTTGTAAAACTTTTTTTTTTTTTCCCAGATAGTCATCCTACATTGTTTGTTTCTTAATTTCATCCCTCTGCTCCCTCTTATATTCTTCTGTATCACAAAAAAAAAAAAAAATAATACTTCTCACTTGCTAGTTGGGCTCTGCAAATATTTTCAGTCAAAACTCAGTTCTTTCATACTGAAACCTTATACACAACTCATCTGAGCAATCACTTCTCACAAGGAGCTCTTTTAAATCACAACTGCCACTGTTACCACTGTCTTGCCAGTTTCCTCACTGTTTAATAATATTCCTATTGCCCAGAAAAGCTGGGGTTTGGGCAGAAAAGGAGGGGAGAGAGGAAGAGATGCTGGCTAAGAAATGAAATTGGGCTTTCTTACCCAATGTTCTTATTTTTACAGCATCCTCCAGGCTGTTCTTCAGCAAAAACTAATCTGTGCACAGGTTCCCATAACAGCAAAACATGCCTTTTGTTTATCTAAGCACATGTGAAGCATATAGGGAAAAGAATAGAAAGCATCTTTTTGATACCAAGGACGAGCCCCACGTGGATGTCATGAGGTTTTTGGGCAGAGGCAGAGCCTAAAGTAGCCCCCAGCCTATACCCAGTGCTGGCTTGGTTCTGCAGCTGGCAGGGCACCATCCTGGAGGGAGGATTCTCTGCTTTGAGATACAAATAAACTGAATAAACTGCCCCATTTCATGTGTACCCTCCTTCCCTGAAGGCAAAAACAGATCTCAAAGAAGAGTCCCCTATCAGATGCAAAGAATAACAAGTATATATATATATAAACAAGTATATATATATATATTCTTATATATATATATTACTAGAATAACAGTATTTTATCAGTCTCTTCTAAAGGATTATCCCTAAATTTCAGCTTTTTAATATATGCTACAGAAACTTCTTCACTACCTTTGGATTCATTGAATTTCATTCAAGAACCAAATATTATTCTCTGGAGGTTGGAAAGATTCATCCCCACATCCAGAATGTGGTTTGTTCCCTGCAAATACTGACCAAAGAAGTTATTTTATATTTGTTTTTTAGGGTGAGATATCAAGATTAAAGGTGTCATTGTGCTTGTTTTACTGATATTGTTTTGCTGTAAGGACTTAAAACCTCACTCCATGGGCCAGGGGCTCAGAATGATAAAAAGAAGCTGTTCTACTTCATGTACTCTTACTAAATATCCCAACCACTCTCACTTTTTCTTTTCTCATCCAATAAATTCATAATATGAGAGGAAACAAGAGATGATGAACTCTACTGTGGAAATTCTTTGGACTAAAGATAAAAGCTTCATTGTGAGCTTTTTGGAGGATTTGTGTTTCCGTCACCAAACTGGTAATTTCTACACACAATTCTCCTTTTTCTTAGTTCTCTGCCAGTTTTAATTCATGTAGAGAAAGGGGGGGGGGGGGGGGAGAGAGGGTGAGATCTGTCAAGTAAATTACTTTAATTTTTTTTCTCAAGTGTATTCATTAGTCAAAATTATGCACTGAATCATTTACAGGGATGGTTCTTAGTTCACCAATTGTTTGTCAGCAGTTCCTTACCCCTGCTCAGGTTGCAGATGTTTTGACATCTCTTTCAGGGAGTTATTCTGATGTCAGCAGAGGTATTTCTATATAAAAGTTCAATATATATTATTTCTTTTGATTATAGAAGCAAATTTTAGAAGCAAATTACAAATCAATGTCATCTTTGTGTTCATGACTCTCACTCTTGGGCCATGAGCCCCCATTCAGCTGTTTTGGGAAAATTGTGGGGGTTCTCAAACCCAAACAGAAATACCAAATCCTACACAGCAAGTATGAGGGAATGAGTTGGGTTTTTTCCTGATGTTTCAGAGGTTCTTGATCAGCAGCCTGTAAAGTCTTGGTAGCTCCTGGGCTGAAAATCACAGGATTGAGTTGGTGCCTCAGAGCCAGGCTGGGTGTGAAAGCTAGAGCTCAGAACCAGCTTTGGGCAGGACTGTCCCTATGGATACCCTCATTTTAGAAAGTGTTTTGCACTTCTTTAGTCTTTCCTTTTTGCAGGCAAGCTCTTCTTGCAACCTTTGATTTCCACAGCAGCCTCTGGTTCATTTAGAAAGGACTTGATTTCCAAGGACAGATTCAGTTTTCATTCATCAGAAATTCAGCTCTTGGGACATGGTTTTAGTTCACCATTGCCATGGACAAATATAACATTCTTATTGCATTTATTCAAGTGGGAAAAAGGTGGGATAATTATTGTTAGTCTACAAACAAGAGGTAAATATCTATCATCAAATGTAAAAAGGAGTAAATATGGTATAAATTTTTCTAATGGGTTTGCACAAGAGCAATTAAACTAATGCAGTTTGACTTCTTTTCAATTAATAAGGTTCCAAATAATTTCTACATTGTTTAGAAAGACTATGTGCAGATAATACTGTCTTGTGGCCCATTTTTTGTCATGCAATTAGTTGCATACATTTGCTGACAGGCTAATTTATGAGCAATTGCTTTAAAAGCAGAACTATTTTGCATTTAATTACACTGGGTTATAATCCATCTGTTGACAAATTTATGTGTTTTGCTATTTATTTGCTAATGTGTTCCACTACTTCAGCATGATCACTCATACTAGTTGAATTTTTTTTTTTTTTTTTTTGATTGTATAAATCCCCGAGGGTAATTAAGGGCCAGATGTATGGCTGGTGGGAATGACTACTTGTGGTATTCCTACCCCCTCACTTGAACTTTTTTTTTTATTACTGCTCTATGCAGAGTGAACAAAATAATGATTAGGAGTGAGATTTTGGGGCTGCTGTTTCTCTAGCAGGAAAAAGTCTATCCAATGCTGAGATGCTTTGTGCCCAGGACCTGCTTGGTCTTTGCTGATGTGCAGGTTTCCTCCAAAATGTCATGGTCACCAGTGGATGGATGCTCCTGTAGTGGGAAGCAGAGGGCTCTGTGTTATCCTTGGATGAGAGGCTCAGGAAACCATGGAGCAGAGCAGGGATGTGTGTGAGTGGGCTGCAGCTGGAGGAGCTTGGTTGATTTTTTATTATTATTTTTTTATTATTATTATTATTCCTTTCGTGGTATTTCCTTCAAGAGCAGTTGAGGTGAGTTTGCTCTCAGAGGAAGGATGGATAAATCTGAGGATAAAATCTGGGGAAAGTCAGTTGCATCTGGACACCCCATAGCACTTGGCAAAGCCCAGTGGGGCAAAGCCTTCTTCCAGCAAGGTCCAGTGTTGGATCCAGTAGTGGATCAAGGGTTGGACTTGATGATCTCTGAGGTCCCTTCCAACCCAGCCAATTCTATGATTCTATGATTCTTTTTTGTAGACAAAGCACAGAAATTCTTTCCCATGTGGACTAACACACTACCCCCTAAGCCTTTTATTTGCATGGTCATTTGAGATGAGCAAAAATAGTCTGGCTCTTGGTGTAGCTTCTAGGACTATTTTGCTCAAAGCCCATCTAAGTAGCTCTGGGGAGTGCAAAAGTGACAATAGGTGTGACAGCTTCTTGTGCATCAAAAAGCAAGACTGAATAATGTGCATTGAAGCCTTTTATGTTGAAAGTACCTGCAAAAATGTGCATGGACATTGCATATGCTCCAGCTGGTTCATTTGCACTGTTGTGACACAAGTCCAGCTTATTGATCGTTTTTTCCAAAATAAAGGGCTTGGGAAAATATGAATAAACTATAAAATAACTTCTTTGGTCAGAATTTGCAGGTAACAAGCCACATTCTGGATGTATGGATGAATCTTCCCAACCTCCAGAGGATAATATTTGGTTCTTGAATGAAATCCAATGAAGTTTATTTGGTTCTCCATTGTAGGGCTTGGAGCATACAGGTGTTTGGGTTTCTGTGCAAATCAGTTATAGGATGGGGCATGAAATGGTTGACGGAGCTCAGATATGCAGCATCTTGCTCAGCCTAGGAGCAGAATTGAATCCAGTCTTGCAATTACCCCATTTCCAGGCAAATGTTTTCTGACTTTGGATTAAAGAGAAAGGTCAGGATTAGAATTCTCTTCATATTCTTTCTGTGTTGGGTTTTTGGGTTTGTTTCTTTGTGGTCTTAACTCGATTTCTATTTCTCCTGAGTATTAACAGCTGGCAGCTGTGCAGATTATGAGAGTTCAGGCATCTATAAAAACACCTTAAAGTACAGAAATTATAGTTAGATAATATAATTAGACAATATATAGATAATATAGGTAATATAGTTAGACAATATCAGTCTGTGAAAAAGGACTTCCTTTCCCCACCTTCTGCTTTTAACCTAGAAATAAAAGACAACAGAAACCTCAATTAGTAAAGGCACCAAAAAATAGTCCCTCTTGGGAGGTTCACCTAGAAGTTCTACTTCCTGCTTATTGTACTTGGAGAAGATCAGTTTGGTCTTAATGTGCTTTTGTCGAGCTGTCTAACAGGCCCCATGAAGCATCATGAAAATAAAGCTGATAGGAATGGGTGGACAGTTGGTGAGCCAGCCAAATAAATTGCATGCTTTTTATTCTGCAAAGCATTAGTGACTGGAATTTTAAACAACTCAAAAAATTGCAGTGATGACTTTGAGGAGAGTTTGGTGGCTTTCAGTGTTCTTTGAGAACCTGTACGTTTAAGCAGAAGTGTGGTTTATTCAGCCACAATTCTGTGGAACTCTTTGATCTTGGGACTGCTAGCTGAAATTTGAAATATTCAGTGGAATGATAGGGGGTTACATGGAGATGGTTTTATTCCTTAAATCTCAGGTTGTATGTCTGATGAAACCTGCTCTTCTTGCCTTTTTGGCTAATCCTATCAAACAGGACTGGAGATGCTGTCACTTCATCCATAAAAGTAGCAGCCTGAAAGTGAATTTTGCATTCTGATTTAATTATTTTTGCTATTTCTATGGTCCTGGTTCCTGGCTGCTCTTCTAAGCAGGGTGAATGACCATGTGGGGGTTCCAAGCAACCCACATCCTAGATTTCCCTGAACCACCTCAATTCATACTTCTGCCACTATTATCTTAACTTCTCTTTAGCAGCAATTTTCTTATATTATGGATAGTGTTTTTTACTTGTAAGCCAAGATAATTCTGGATGAGCACAGCAATGATTGTAGGAAAACACACTTCTGAGAGAAGTCACTGATGTGCAGAGGCCATGGTTAAAAAACCCAAGCAAACTGCTCATTTCCCTGTTCTCCAGGTTTATTTGGGATCAGGAACTGAATTAATATAATGTGAAGGGCAGAGGGAAGGAGAAAGCAGTGCAGAGGGAGAATCCTTAGTCCATCAGCCATGTCCCTGCTTCCCCTACACCAGCTGAGGTGTAGGACTTTTTTAACAGGTTTTTCAGTATTCAACATGCTGCACATTAAATTTCAGAGCTGCAGAGAAGCATTTACCCCTGGGATCTCAGTGCCAGTTTCCCAGCTGAAGAGGTCCAGGGAGAGTTTATAAAAGTGGAAGAAGGGGAATTCTGAAGCTTGATGAGCCTCATCTGAAACTTAATTACTGCTGGCCCAGATTCAAAACCCAGAGAGCTGCAAATATGAGTGTGGGAAACAGCAGTGATTCTGTTCCATGTCTTTCATCATGAGATCCTAGTGCCCCCCAGAGTATGGCTAATAAAATCACTGAGAGCAAGATCTGATGAATGAGCTGCCTGCCCTGAAAGAGATGGAAAATATTTCATGGCAATGAAACTCAGACTTCCCCAGTTGTCCTATAAATGTCCAAAGTTAATTCAGTTCAGATGATCAAGAAGTGGATGTTCCTAATTCTTCCTTAGTGGAAAAAAGAACTCACTGACTGTCCTGGGTTGGGCCAGGCTAAAGGGGATTTTCTGTCTTGTGCTTTTGCTTTCAGCTCAGTCTCTTGGAAGCAGCTGCACTGCTGAAATGAACAGCAAGTTTCTCAGGCAGTGTCTGCTGCTAGGACTGATCCCACTCCATGGTTAGAGTTACAGCAGAACCAAGGACACTGCTCAGCTCTGAGGAACAGTTTGCCCTCCAGAAGGAGAAAAGGAGTCAAGAGGTCACACCTGGAACCCTCCTTTGGGCAGGAAGGGACCAAGAGAGATGCCAGAAGTGACCAAACAGAGGATTCCATCCCATCCACCTCATCCTCAGGAGAAATTGGAGGGATCACCAGGCTCAAACCCCTTCCTGCTTCCCCTTCTTCTCCTCTCCCTCTTTTGCTTCAGCATCCTGGGGAGGATTCCATCCCTTCCTCTGCCTCTGCTCCTGATCCATTCCAGTCCTGAATCTGGGTGTTCCTGCCTCCAGCTCCCAACTGCTGCTGACTCCAGGATTACAGCCTGGACTCTCCCAGGGCTGCCCTGCAGCCTCTGTGGGGTGTGAGAGTTATTGGGGGAGAGGGGGGAAGAACCTGGGATCCATTTCCTGTCTATTTGTATAGATTGAGTAATTTCTCCTATTTATCATTCCTGTTTCATTCAAGCTGTGTAATTCAGTTCCCAACCCATCAGTCTCTCACCCTTATTCTGCTTCCTTTATCAGGGAGGAGAAGGGGATTGATAGAGAACATTTATTACTCAGTTAATTCAGGCTCAGCTGCCCTGTGTTTGCCCTCTGTGCTTCTGGCAGAGATGAGCAGCCCCCAGGTTGGGATTGTATCCCCAGGCTTCCCCCCAGCCCCAGGGGTTACACAGCAAAGGTATCTTTGCATCTCTGCATCTCCTTCCTTGCATCTCTGAATCCTGAGCCTGCAATCCCATGCCCTTGCTTCTCCTGAGTTGTGGTGGAACTACCCTGCCCAGCAGCTGCTTAACCTGAAAGGCAGCTTGGTGTTCAGAACATTGTTTTATGTGCTTGGTCATATTTCCTCTTCTACATCCACCTAATGTTCTCCTTACAGATTAAAGTAAACATCAATGTCTAGGAAAAAAGCAGATGTTATCTGTTCCCAAGACAGAACATAAAGCAGGCATCCAAGGTTTTGTGATGCCAACACATTTTTAGGATGCTTTTCAAAAAATGTTCTTGACTTCAGTTCTTCCAAATCTATTTTGAAATGAAAAAGCCATTTTATGTGCCTTTGAAACCAGTTCCAAAGCTATTCCACAGCCATACTGAAAATATCTTAGATATTGAATTTCCACAAACATTTCTTTCAGTCCTGTACTTTGTTTTTTAATTGTGTTGGAATCTTTGCAGTAGAAAAGGGGTAGAAAGGTACTCTTGAACATCCCATCATGACCTCTATAAACGCCACTGGCTGCATTCATCTGGCCAGTGTTAGTCGAAAAAAAAAGGAGAAGGAAACTCACCCAATGAAGTTTTTCAGGCCACATGAGGCCACTAATATTTAGTTTCAACTTTCCCTCTAGCACAGGCTGTTCTACTTCATTGCAAACTCCTTTGTCAAGAGGAGAAGCAGAAGTTTGCTTGACCATCAAGTTTATTACTGGCTCTAAGGTTTCCCCAGCTGGCCACAGGGCATGAGGGCTGGGTTGCTGGCAGAATAGTGGAAAAGTCTCTTAGGATGGTAATAGTAAAGGCAAGATTAAGAAACACTGGATATTTAGGAATATCATGGAGGTTTGGATCATGACGCTTGCCTCTTATTATTTATTCTATTCCTGTCTTCTTGATGGTGCTGTGGAAGAAATAATGAGTTTTATAAAACCTTTCACTGTCCCAGCTGTCTGTAACCCTGACTCTAAAGTAGGTTTCCTTTGGCTGCAAAATAGCATTAGCAAAGTGCAAATTATCTACCTAAGAGATACACAGGCTATCTCAGACTCAGCTTTTATTAAACAGCCATGCTGAAGCACAAATCTATCAGCAACATTTAGGGCCAGGAACTGGATGGTATGATATTTAGAGAGCAACTTAGTCAGGGTCTATATGATGCAAGTAAGAAGAGTGCAGAAGCAGAGAGGAAGGTGGGGATCTGCTTCTGCAAATTCAGTGTAAGCCATGGAGTTGAAAACAATCCAGAATGGATTAGCAAATGTTACTGGGTAAAATAGTTAGAAAAGAAAACTGACATTACATAAGAAGTGATCTGATGGCTGTTACAGAAATCACTGTGAAGCCAGAGGAAGGAATTGTGAACCAATGTGATGTGGTTCTGATTGACATTTGGGGAGCTGACATTCCCTGAGCATCCCTTTTGGCCCACAAGGAAAGGAGCATCTTCCCACTCCCTGTCCTTATGGGAAAAGCAGCTCCAGAGCTGTTCTCTCACCCCAGACTCATCATTAATGACTTCCATGTTTTTAGTTCTCAGGTTTGCTCTTACAATAATAAGATGTGGTTATTGTGCTTCTTAGAAGTGGAAGGACAAACCTTGTAATGGTTGGCTCTATTTCTTTTCAGTGAATTCCTTAGCAGAAGGAAACATCCAGTGATCCCCCTTCCTGGGAATGGGATCTGACAGATCAGTGCATTTTCTGGGCTCTCTTACCCTGCTGAGAATTTAGAACAGATTTTGAAGCCAGACCCCATCTTCCCTTCCAACCCAGGATCTGCTAATGAGGTAAGTGCAGCCACAAAATTGTGCAATGTTTCTGGACTGTCCCTGTCTGCAGGGAGAGAAGGGAATATTGTCCCCTGTCCCCCAGGAAAATCAGTGAAAATGTCTGTGTCTGGAGATGCCATCTGCCCATGGGATTTATCCCCCGCCTGGGATTCCTTCCTGTGGGACCTGTAAGCCATTTACCCCCTCTGCAAGAGGGATGCAGAGGTGAATATTGACCAATGATATACGGGTTTTACAATTTTCACCACAATTCTATTCCCTCAGGGAGTTTTGTTCCTTTTATATGAAAGGAAGGTTTGATTTTGATTTTCTACTTAGAGATAGCTGAGATATTAAAAGATCCCATTAATGCCCTTAGAAACACAGTGAAACCTGAGAAATCCATAAAGATCTATCAAGAGTCCTGGAACAGGTCCAAAGGAGGGCAACCAGTCTGGTGAAGGGACTCGAGCACAGGCCCTATGAGGAGAGGCTGAGAGAGCTGGGGCTGTTCAGCCTGAAGAAGAGGAGGCTCAGGGGAGACCTCATTGCTGTCTACAACTACCTGAAAGGAGGCTGTAGCGAGGTGGGAACTGGACTCTTTTCACAGACGACCTTCAACAAGACAAGAGGACACAGTCTTAAGTTGTGCCAGGGGAGGTTTAGGTTAGATATTAGAAAGAATTTCTTCACAGAGAGGGTGATTAGGCTATGGAATGGACTGCCTGGTGAGGTGGTAGATTCTCCGTCCCTGGAGACATTTAAAAAAAGACTGGATGTGGCACTCAGTGCCATGGTCTAGCAACTGCTCCGGTGGGTCAAGGGTTGGACTAGATGATCTCTGAGGTCCCTTCCAACCCGGCTAATTCTATGATTCTATGATTCTATGATTCTATGATAAGAGATTAAAATTATTCCAGGATAATTTGTCAGCTACAGTGTTCTATCTGTTATCAAATGCTTGAGATTAAATCTGCTCCTGCTGGGGTAAAGATCAAATTTTTGTGCTTTTGGATGTGTCTGGAAAGAAAATGTCTTTATTTAGCAACTTTTCTCATGTTGCTGGGCTGGGAGGGTTTGGGTTACATTTAGTATTATTTAGTGATTACATTTAGTTGGCTTTTTAGATGGTTAATAGGAGTTAACAGCATGGTATAGGCATAAATAGATGTTTTCTGGATTGGTAAAAGATCACATAAAAAATATAGGTTGTAATACTGGTTCGGAAGAGTCATGGAATAACTTAGGCTGGAAAAGACCCATGGAGGTTTTCTGATCCACCTGAAACCTTTGTAAAGAGAACCATCCCAGAAAGTGACTTCAAACCTCCTCAATGTTTAACTCAGTGTTTCCTTGCCATGTAACCTCTCTGTACTTTAATGCTCTTTTTCATGGAGGAATGCAAATGAAAATGTTCTGAAGTTTTCCTGTTATTGAGATACTGAAAATTTCTCACCATTATTACTGTTCTAGAGAAAACAGCATCTTTACTTCTTTGAAAGAGGGATATCTGCCCATGGTGAGGCTTAACAGCATTTTTCTGCTTCTTGCAGCCACACATCAGAGGAAAGAGAGCTCAGCTCCTTCTCCTGGAATATATTTACAAATATATTTACAAATTGGGCACCCATGGTGCTGTCCCCATAAATGCAAGGTGGGCACCTCCTTTTTTAAGCCTTCCAGAGGGAGCATCTGTTATCAGATACCATAAGCATCACTTCCACATGTATAAAATATGCAGAGAGGGTAATGGCTTGATTTGCTTTATGACAATTTCTGTAATTTTATCATATCTTAGCAGTTAGCAAGATGAAGCCCTGGTTTTCATGACAAAGAACTCCATGCTCTGTCTTGTCTCTTGGTTTAATATGAGAGCTTACTCAAGGAGGACTAATGAAAATTAGAGCTATTTATCCACTGGAGCTATGAAATGATACATTAGGATCCCTAAAGTACTCAGTTACTCTACTGTGACAAATAGAATAGTTTCCTAAGTACCCTTGAGTGAGAACAAGTGTGCAAAAAAGAACCTAATACTGGAGATTTATTGCTTTCAAGCACTTAGTTGCCAACAGAAGGTGTTAAAAGTGAAGTTTATATTTCTGAAGTGTCTGTCTGCTGGGGGTGGGCAAAAAGCTGATAAAGCAGAGGGTGTTTAGAGCCTCTTGTGGCTAAAGTGGGAGAAGGAATAATATGATTTCTACAAATTAATAATATAGAATGCCAGGTTCTAGATACAGGAGCCAGGATGCTGAGGGCAATGACAAAGGAGAGGCCCTGTCTGAGGGCCTCCACATCAGAAGGCAAATTATTTTGGAGCAGTTCCAAGCTGGAATTCATCCTTTCCCCTCCCACTGACATGCCTGATGTCTCCCTTGTTTTCTGACATTTTCCCTGAAGGAGTAGGATTGCTGGGTTTGTAATCAGTGAAAAAATGTCAGGTTGGAAGGTGGTGTCTGTAGAGCTGCTGGCAGCTGAGTGGGAATTCCCAGGAATTTCTGTATCAGCTGAATGGGAATTCCCAGGGATGTGTGGATCAGCTGAATGGGAGTTCCCAGGGATGTCTGGATTAGCTAAATGGGAATTACCAGGCATGTCTGGATCAGCTGAAGGGGATCTCCCAGGGATGTCTGGATCAGCTGAACAGGAATTCCCGGGAATGACTGGATCAGCTGAAGGGGAATTCCCAGGGATGTCTGTATGTCTCAGGCCAGGTTTGGGGTAGGTCATCTATAAGGTGCACTCCCGTGTCCTGAGCAGAAAGGGTTCTCCCTACTCCAGGCCCTCAGAGAGGAGCTCAGCCCAGCTGGCAGGCTCCCTGCTGAGCAATTCCTCGAGAGAAGGGTGGTGTAATACCTGCCCTACATTCATCACTATTAATTGTGTCATCTGTCTCAAAAAACTGACCTGTGAACTAAACATGAATAGCTCAGTCCCTAAATGTGTGAGTTAGCCAGCAGGTTCATTAATTCAGTGAGGTTCTGTAGCCCTTTTGATTCATCTCTGATGCAAATCCAAACCTGAGGAATGCAATAAGTCCTTTAAATTGTATTCCCCAAATGAACCAGAGAGAAAAAGGTGATGTCTTTTATTTTATCTAACACATTTTCTACTTCAAGCTCCAAAAATCTCTATGCTGATGTACCTACCACCTGGAGCTAAAACCAGGGCAACTGAAATCAATAAGAGCTTCCTCATTATCTCCAAAATACCTTAAAACTTGATGAAGATATAGAGAGGAACCCCAGTCTGTCAAGTCTAGCCCTAGTTATCCTAATACTTGCAGTGTATCAAGGCACTTCCAAGCTTTCCATCCTATGAGCAGATCCTGAGAGTTGCAGCAGGACAGTTAAATTAGTGAAGGGCAAGCATTTTGAATAATTCTTGATTATTTTTTCATGTGTGTTGGATGTTTTTATGCATGCCACTGCTCACTGAATGCTTTGCTGTATTCAATGCCCCCCTGACTCCTTTTCCTGAGCAATTCCCACTGGTTCTAGGATGGGTCAGTGTACTTGGGTAGCTCCTGCTGTTTGCAGCCTAGGCTTTGTTGCAGATGTGAGCATCAAAATTAGGAAAGGATGAATCTGTGAACAAAAATCCTAATAACAGCAACACTCTGAACTTGTGTTTGTATTTGTTACACATCTCTCATCTTGCCTCTTACAAGACCTACAAAATGCTTGAAGACCAAGCAGCTGATGAGCTGCTCATCTTTCATTTTCTGCTCCAATAGTTTCTTGCTGCCACCACTGATCCCTCCTGTGGAAGTGGCCTGAAAGCCTGCTGAGAAAAGATCTTTCTCTGGTTTAGCTGGTGCTCACCCTGGCTGGCTTTAGGATGATAATGTTTTAAGAAGCATGAAGCAGTACTTTAACTCTTCCTTCTATGCAGGGGACTTCCAAGGAAATTTTTTGGTGAGACAATAAAGGCCATCAGGCTTTGTCATAGTATCATAGAATCATAGAATTGGCTGAGTTGGAAGGGACCTCAGAGGTCATCAAGTCCAACCCTTGATCCACTCCCCCCATGGTTCCCAGCCCATGGCACTGAGGCTCTTTTGAAATATCTCCAGACACGGAGAATCCACTACTTCCCTGGGCAGCCCATTCCAATGTCTGATCACTCTCTCCGTAAAGAAAGTCATTTGCCAGGGTAGGCTCAGAGGTAGAAAGCTGACATAATTTCTAACCAATTCTCCCTATATTCCCCCTCTAGAAAGTCCAGGAGCTAGAAGTGAAAGTGAAGTGAAAGTACTTGCACAATAAGAGAAATGAGTGATTTATTTAGGGATGTCACACTCTGATCACTTCAGATAAAGGTGAGATGTTGAGCAGAGCAACACGTTGTAGTCCAGTTGTAGGCAGGTCTGATACAGAGGACACAGTGAAGTTCTTGGTTTTATATTGAGTTTTTTCTTTATGAATCAAAAAAAAAAAATGAGGCATAAGTTCCTGCTTGGGACTGTTGTGCAGAGATCTGAAAATAACACCATCAGTACAGGTCTGACTCTGTCTGACAAGAAGTCATTTAAAAAGTAATAATCACAGCAAGGAGGAGATAAGTTTTATCTTAAATGGAGAAGCATGGCACTGCATATTTCATGCTCTGCAATGATTCTAAGAACTCATCATGGTGAGTGTTATTAAAATAAGCACAAAAGCAGTTAAATGGGATGCTCTTACCTGTGCTGGGATCTCTTCAGCTCAGTTCTTGCTGCACTGCCTTTTGCATAGCCACTCTTCAACTCTTAAAGAATGTGAAAAGGCAAGAGAGTAAACCCATTATGATGAAAAGTTGCACAATTAACAGAGGAAAAAGGGGAGATGCCTTGGAGCTTTCCCACTGCCTGTAAAAAAATCAGCTTTAGGTTTTACCCAGGTGGCATTATTTTCAAGTGTCAGATCTGGGCTTTGTTCCCACCTCTAATATAAAATGTCAATAGCATTTTGCTGGGAAATCTTTTTTGTTTCACCTTCCACTTTGATAAATTCAGATTGATTTTCCATCTACCTTTCTATTCTAACAATGCTGTTGACCCAAGTTCTGCATCAGTTGTTCTTTTTTTTTCCCCAGAAGCTATGAATAAAACACAAGCAGCAGAGCAGGCATAACCCAGAAGCCCAGCATGGTAAAAAAGGGTTAGTGAGGAAAGGACAAGGGCTTAGTGATAAGGGAGGGAGAGAAATAAATACCATGAACCTCCCCAGTCATGTAACCAAGGCAGAAAGCTTCCTTAGCACTGGGACCACTTGTTGATCAGATGAAGGAAGGAAAAGAGAACCAACAGCATTTCTGTCTGGGGTGGGTAATTGAATTCCACAGAGAGAATAAATAATCAGGAGCTGCTAAATACTTCCCTGCTCTGCCAACTGGTATCACTTCATCCATTATGTGTGCAGCAATCCTTTTCTTGCTCTATTAGACCAATAATGCACTGGTACCTTCAGATGCTTTTGTAGCTCCCATTCACACAGCACTGGGATGGCAGGAGTCAGGTAGTGACAATATTACTGCTTCAGCATCCTGGGAGGATTCCATCCCTTCCTCTGCCTCTGCTCCTGATCTGTTAAAGCCTGAATCTGGGTGTTCCTGCCTCCAGCTCCCAACTGCTGCTGACTCCAGGATTCCAGCCTGGACTCTCCCAGGGCTGCCCTGCAGCCTCTGTGGGGATGTGAGAGTTATTGGGGGAGAGGGGGGAAGAACCTGGGATCCATTTTCCTGTCTATTTGTATAGATTGAGTAATTTCTCCTATTTATTATTCCTGTTTCATTCAAGCTGTGTAATTCAGTTCCCAACCCATCAGTCTCTCACCCTTATTCTGCTTCCTTTATCAGGGAGGAGAAGGGGATTGATAGAGAACATTTATTACTCAGTTAATTCAGGCTCAGCTGCCCTGTGTTTGCCCCTCTGTGCTTCTGGCAGAGATGAGCAGCCCCCCAGGTTGGGATTGTATCCCCAGGCTTCCCCCCAGCCCCAGGGGTTACACAGCAAAGGTATCTTTGCATCTCTGCATCTCCTTCCTTGCATCTCTGAATCCTGAGCCTGCAATCCCATGCCCTTGCTTCTCCTGAGTTGTGGTGGAACTACCTGCCCAGCAGCTGCTTAACCTGAAAGGCAGCTTGGTGTTCAGAACATTGTTTTATGTGCTTGGTCATATTTCCTCTTCTACATCCACCTAATGTTCTCCTTACAGATTAAAGTAAACATCAATGTCTAGGAAAAAAGCAGATGTTATCTGTTCCCAAGACAGAACATAAAGCAGGCATCCAAGGTTTTGTGATGCCAATGCATTTTTAGGCTGCTCTCTCCTTTCTTTATCAGGGAGGGGATTAACAGAGAGCATCTCTTATTCTGTTTAATTGCCAGGCAGTGTTAAACCCTGACACTAATGTAAAAACTGAATCTCTCTCTCAAGGGAGCCTGAAGAATTTTGGCACTCAGTGTCTTCTTAATTCCCAAAATACTATCAGCCTAACTCCTTTGGCAATTAGGATGAAATACTTTGATAATATCAGGAGAGAATGGAATGTCCTCTATGCTCTACCTCTAGAAGTTTGCAACATCCTAGGAGCATTTAACTCCTATTTGCCTAAGGAGAAGGTTGGGACTTCTCCTACTCTGGGTCTTCCAGATGTGTGAACCTTTTCTTGTTGGCAAGGCAACTTCTGGTGAAGTTTAAAAGAGAGAGAGGGAGAGATTCAGACATACAGAGACAGATGGAACAGATTGTTAGGGGGCTTGAGCCCAGGATTTAAATGGGGAAGTCTAAACATTGAATTGGAAATAAACCTCAGACACTGCTGCAGTCTTGTTTCCCTCCATCACAGTGGGGATGGGGATGTGAGGATGCTCAGCAGTCTCAGTCCAGTGAGAACCAGCAAGACCCCAGGTAGCGGGAAAGCTCCTTCACCTTGGTGGGAAGTTGGCCCATTTGTCAACTCTGAGGTTTGGAAAAATGTGGTGGGGAAAAAAAAATATTCCCTCTCCCACCAAGATTTCCTATCTACAGATCCTTCTTCTCAGGGACTGGGGCCTCTCTGTGGCAAGATAGGAAGAGAGGTCTGGGACCTGATGGAGGAAAGAGCAGGACCTGAGCAGGAAAGTGGCAGAGGACTTACATTTCAGCCATCAACCTCAGGAATTAAAATTTAAAAATTTAAATATTTTTAAAAAATATTTTCAATTTTTTAAAAAATTAAAAAAAAAAAAAATAATCCAAGAAAGGTGGTGTTACAGTCCAGGAAAAAAACTATTCTAATGAAGCTGCATATGTAGAATAAAACACTAGATCCTGCTCCCAGGATCTGGGCTGCCAAACCAGTGGGTTTAAGAAATGGGTTGTAAAGATAAAAGCAATGAAAAGCAAGAGTCCAGACACCACTACACTTCCAGACATAGGAACACCTGAGACGTGGTCCTGGAAAAGAGATGGGGACTGAGGAGATGCAGGATGTGGGCAAGACATCACACACCAGGTTGTAACCTCCCTGTTTAGACCTCCTGTGGCTTTAAAACTGGGTTTCAAACTAGATTTAAACCTGGGTGACCTCAAGTAATTTTACCCTTCTGCTTCCCTGAGCCTTACACTTTGAAAAGGGGAAGAAGAGGGGCAGGAAAGAAAGGTCTTTACCTCAAAGGATCTTTCATGCTAAGCTTGAGCTTGACTATTGGAAAAAAAACCTTAACTTTTGGGCAGCTAAGGATGCTCAGCAGCTGAGTCAGGACAGCCCAAAGGGAGGGAGCAAAATCACTGCTGGTAATCCTTGAGTGCTACCCTTAAACAGCTGCCAAGGACCATTCCCTCCCCATCACACTCTTCCATTTTGCTACATTAGTTCTGGTTTCTGACAATGACCTTTCTTGACCCGAGGGATTTTTTTTTTTTTTTTTTAAGAGAAATTTCTCTATTTAAATTTCACGCCTCTCAAGTCGACCCAAATTCTGTCAGAGATTAGTGCTGCATTTGACTGACTTGCTTTAAACAATACCAGTTCTGGAAAATTAACCCCTTCTTTGCTAAGCCTCTAGCTTGGGTGTAAATGGGACAGGAATGATGCTTTACACAGGGTTAGGGATGCCAGGGGAAAGCAGTCCTCACTTCTCAGGCTGTGCAGAGGTGGTGCAAAAAAGACGGAAGGGCTGTAAATAAACAGGCTGAGAAATTGCTGGGAAAACCAAAGATGCCATCATGCATCAGGATGGGCAGAGTAATTCCCTGCTGCTTTGGTGTCTCCTGGCTCAGCTTTGCAGCTCAGGCCACATGGTGATATTGTGGAATTATACTCAAATAGACCAATGTTTTCACCAAAAAAATTCTGATATTTTCTGATATTAGCTCTGTGCCTCAGTCCCATATCTGAAAGAAGAAAATCAAGTATTTCAACCTGCAAGGAGCTTTTTTTTCTATAGGCCATGTGGCAGTGCATGCAGGGGTGCCCAGCTTTATTCTGCACTGCTTCTTCCCAGCTTCTGCCCAGAAAGTTGCACAAAGCCAAATGTTCAGGCTGCAAGCTTGGGGGAGCAGAGTGAATCTGGGGTTCTGTTTCATTTTACAGTCCTTAGTCACATCTTTGCATGGGGTAAGCTTGGAGCTACTAACAGGAAAGTTGAAGACTCTGTTAAATAGGGAAATAGTCTCTTTTTTTCATATAAAAGGCCCCTTTTGATGTGGCCTCTGAACTGGATTCATCAGATGTAAAGCTTAATCCTCCTGTTAACATTTAGGGATTTGCTTGATTACTTCTCTTCTGAACCATCCATGTAGAGCATTGAAGATTTTTCTATACTTTTTCCTGGAAATGCTTAATATGAAGAGGTTTTTCCAGTTCCTAAATTAAGCTCTGCCAATTAATAAGTGGAATACAAGATAAAGCAGGGAAAAAATGACAGATCAAGCCTGGCAGAGCACACTGGGAGTAAAAAGCATCACTGTGACCAAAACAGTTTAATTGCAGTGGCCAGAATCATTTGATACCCTAAAACCACTTCCCAACCTCAGCTGATGTGGCAGGAGGCCAGGACGTGCTCTGTGCAGATGTTACTGACACTACACATAGAGGTGGAACTGGATGCAGGGACAAGCATGTATTTTCTGCCTAAGAGAAGCAATATTTTCATGTATTCTATGGCTTGCCCAATTATTTGAATTTCCTTTTTGTTTTGGAAGTACTATGTCCCTGTAAGAACTTAGCCTGGCTCTCTCTGTTCATGGAAAAGGCTGATGATGCACCAAAATAAATGGATTTTTCTCAGTTTAATGGTATCAAGACTAACTGAAATTTGAAAGCTTCAGATCAGTTTGGACTGCTTTTTTTTTTAACTTCAGTTAGGACTGAGGCACTGATGGAAAAAAAAATAGGTGGGGAAAGGAAGAATGACCAACACAGCTTCCCTTATAGTTTGCTCCCACTGGGGATGCCTGCCCTGCCTTTTTGCTCTTTTGCAGACTGCTTGATCCCATTAGATACAGAGAAGTGGGGGTAAACAAAGATAAATAAAGCTTGAACACTCATCTGGTGGAACAATGCAGGCACTGAGTAAGAGGACTTGTGGCTGACTAAGTACAAACTGCTGGTGTCAGCTCATCTGCTTCCTATTCTCTTCTTAAACAACCTCATTGCAGCAGGCACAACTTCATGTTTTCACACAAATTGAGTCCCTGATGATGAACTTTGCTCAGGGAGAGGCTCAGAAGGTTTGGAAATGCTTTACCTTTCCTTAGGTTTTGTGAGGAATTAATTTCCCTGCAAAGCCAGCTTGAGAGGAGTAAGAGCACAAGGGCAGAGTGAAGATTATTTCATAAAAATTACACTTATTAATGGTCTGAACTTTAAAAAAACAATCTGCTTCCCATTTCAGAAATGAGACAGCTCCATTCCTTTCTATATTTCATTTGGTTTAAGGCAAGAGAATGGAAATGGTTTCAGGTTTTCTGCCAGCATATTAAAACATAGTTTTATTAACAAGTAATTGCATTGAGTCTTGGAAAGTATGAGCAACAACAGCAAATACTTCTGGGAAACTGAAAGATGTATTTCAGATCCCTTTGAATAGAAATGTGAAACTGCTCCAACAGGGTATTTCCCTTCCTTGAGTGTAAGATGGGAGAATTTTATATAATTTTATATGGGTTCTACAGCTGAGTAGATGTTTGAAATCTCATTTTGAAGTCAACTAATTTGTGAATTTTCATCTGGGTGAATGACACCCTGACCTTTTTTTTTTTTTTTAGCTGAAACAAGTACAAAATTCCTGAAAGCTTGACAAATTCAGGTGAAATCCAGAGGGAAGTCCACATTTGGGCCATATGTGGAATTGTTTTATTTCCTGTTATGGAGCAGTATGGATCAGCAGAAAGGGGAGAGGTTAGTCTTCCCTCTAGTAATTTTTCTGTTCTGAAGGTGAAGGGCTCAGGAGCCCAAGTTGTGTTCTCCTCCATCCCTCTCATTCCAGGGATGGAGGGGGAACTGGCAGGAAAATCCAGCAGGTTAATTTATGGCTTAGGGACCGGTGTCAATGGCAGGGCTTTGGGTTCTTTGTCCATGGGGCAAATTCCATGCTACCCAGTGTCCTAAATCTGATGGGCTGCATCTGTCTGGGCAACAGGACCATAGCCCAAAAGTTGGGGGGGCTGATCAGAAGGGTTTGAAATTTGGTTTGAAGGGGGGGGGGGGGGATTGAAACCAGGCTGAATCCAGGAATAGGGAGGGGATCATCCCTCTGTACTCTTGAGCACTGTGTTGAGTTCTGGGCACCTCACTGTAGGAAGGACAGAAGTGATGGAGAATGTCCAGAGAAGGGCAACAAAACTCAGAAAGGGTCTGGAGAATCCCAAATCCTATGAGGAGCTGAGGAGCTGGGGGTGTTTGGTCTGGAAAAGAGGAGGTGAGATGAGACCTTATGGCTCTCTGCAACTGGAGCAAAGTGAAGAGGGAAACATTCTCTGATCCTTAGTAAACTGTGAGAGGAGCAGAGGGAATGGATGGAAGCTGTTCCTGTGTTTAGGCTGATGTTAGGAAATATTTTGTCACTCAGAGGGTTGTCAGGCATTGGGATGGCCCAGGACAGTGGTGGAGGCACCATCCCTGGAGACATTTAAAAGGTGGTGACCCGACTGGTGGATGAGGAGAAGGCTGTGGATGTGGTCTGCCTGGATTTCAGCAAGGCCTTTGACACCGTCTCCCACAGCATTCTCCTGAAAAAGCTGTCAGGCCACAGCTTGGACAGGGGCACTCTGTGCTGGGTTAGGAACTGGCTGGAGGGCTGGGCCCAGAGAGTGGTGCTGAACGGGGCTGCATTCAAAATGGCAGCTGTGGTGTCCGCCAGGGATCAGTGTTGGGCCCAGTTCTGTTTAATATCTTTATGGATGATTGAGATGAGGAGATTGAGTCCATCATCAGCAAATGTGCAGATGACACTAAGCTGGGGGGCAGTGTGGATCAGCTGGAAGGCAGGAGGGCTCTGCAGAGGGATCTGGACAGAGCGGAGAGTTGGGCTGATTCCAAGGGGATGAGGTTCAAGAAGGCCAAGTGCCGGGTCCTGCACTTTGGCTGCAACAACCCCATGGGGAGGTCCAGGCTGGGCACAGAGTGGCTGAGAGCAGCCAGGCAGAAAGGGAGCTGGGAGTCTGGATTGCCAGGAAGCTGAACAGGAGGCAGCAGTGTGCCCAGGTGGCCAAGAAGGCCAATGGCATCCTGGGCTGGCTCAGGAGCAGTGTGGCCAGCAGGTCCAGGGAAGGGATTCTGCCCCTGTGCTCAGCCCTGGGGAGGCCACAGCTGGAGTCCTGTGTCCAGTCCTGGAGCAGGTCCAAAGGAGGGCAACCAGGCTGGTGAAGGGACTCGAGCACAGACCCTATGAGGAGAGGCTGAGAAAGCTGGGGCTGTTCAGCCTAAAGAAGAGGAGGCTCAGGGGAGACCTCATCACTCTCTACAACTCCGTGAAAGGAGGTTGGAGCCAGGCAGGGGTCGGTGTCTTTTGCCAGACAAAAGAGGGCACGGTCTCAAGTTGTGTCAGGGGAAGTTTAGGTTGGATATTAGAAAGAATTTCTTTACGGAGAGAGTGATCAAGCATTGGAATGGGCTGCCCACTGAAGTAGTGGATTCTCCTTCCCTGAAGATATTTAAAAAGAGACTGGATGTGGCACTCAGTGCCATGGTTTAGCAACTTCAACGGTGGTTCAAGGGTTGGACTCGATGATCTCTGAGGTCCCGTCCAACCCAGCCATTTCTATGATTCTATGATTCTATGACAGGGTTTAATAGCTGATTATGGTGTTGGTCAAATGTTGGACTGGATGAGTTTGCAGGTCTCCTCCAACCCAAAAATTCTGTGATTCTCTGGGTGTCTTTGTGCTCTTTCACTCCTACTAAAATCTTTCTAACTGAGCTCCCATCCTCTGGTTCATCCCAGAGATTACTCATGGGAGAAAATGGTATAGATGTTGTGTAACTCCTAGAAAGACTGCTGGGGAAAAAAAATTTTAAAAAGTTTGTTTCAAAGTTGTTCTGATACGTCAGGGAAAAGTAAATTATTTTTTGTAGTTTTTTATAATGCAAATATTCCGTGGCAAAGCCTGTGGAATGCTATGTTATTACTCACCCTTAGCACCCAAACTTTCTTTTTTAAGACTGGGTCTTTTAGCTACTTGAGAAAACCCATAAATATGTGATGTAAAGGGTGTGACGAGGCTGGAAACCACTCATCCACAACAAAGGGAAAAAGCCCTACAATTTAAAAAGAAAAAGAAAGGTAAAGACATTTGATTTCCCCTTGCTGATCAGACCTGTACAGAAAGATGGCCATCTGATTACTTGGTGCTTTGAGATGGCTACATCAGACTCTGCTGGTTTTTTGGGTTTTTTTATGATTGTTATTATCTTTTTTCCTCTTCTGTCTCCCTCCTTTTGCCCTTAGCAGAGATGAGGAAAATCTTTCACATAGAAATCCTAGCACTAGTAATAATCAAAGAACTATTCTGTTCTTCTTTCAGAATCAAGTAAAAGGATTGGTCTCTTTTCCCCCTCTTCTCTGCTCTTAATGCAATGCATTACGACCATCTCTTGAATTCCTCCTCATTTTTGGGGTAGATCAGGATTTCAGTGATTGATGGCAGGGGGCAGAAGGAGTTCCCCCTCCTGTGCTCAGGGGATGCTCACCAAGCTTTATCTCCCTCTTCCAGCAGCAGGGAATCACTATGGGAATATTCCAAGGTTGCTCTGGGTGGTTGTCACCCAACACTTCTTTTTTTTCATTACTCCTCTTTTTCAGGTGACCCTTTTTTTGCTTGTCTTCTGTGCCACTTCTCAGCCCCCAAATCACACTGCTGAGTAGGTTTGTTTTTTTTTAATTGGGATGTCTCACCTCCTTCAGGCTTTCTTTGCAAGATTATCTCAAGTGTTTGTGACTTTGTGTGACAAATAAAGCCAAATAGGAGAAAGGTGTGTAGGTGCTCATGTCAGCAGCATACAGGCTGAACTCATGTTCCATGTTCTGCCTTCCCAAACATCAGCTTCAGAAAGAACCTCAGGGCAGTGAGATTTGGGAGAGCCCCAAAATACAGGTGCCTGCTTAACTATTTGCAAGCTTCATCTCCTCTGTTTTGGTTCCACCCTTGTTTCCCTCATAGCCAGTAATTTTCCAAATTCTTACTCCAGTCTGTGTCTCCCAAAAGTCCTTCATATTTAGGGGCAACAGATACACCTTTTCCCTGGCAGGTCTTTGCTATCAAGTGTCCTAACACTCCCAGTGCCTCTGTCCCCTCTGCCAGCACCTCCTGCTGCACACATCAGCACCAGGCTTGGCTCAAAACACTCCTGTTGGGAGTCCAGCTCGATATTACCTATTTTATGATAGCTAAATCTCTGGATAAATCTCATTAAGTTTTCCACAAAGAGGGCAGCACCTCTCTGGGGGCACCAGAACAGGGCAGAGGAGGGAGGGAGTGTGGGAGGGAGCATCCCCCCAGCTGCACCCAATTTCTGGGGCCATGAGCTTGTCCCAGCTTCTGGTCAGGGTTCAGAGGGGCTTCAGAGTCAGCACTGAGGACTGGGTCAGGCTCTGGAGGTTCTGTGAAGAGGGAGGGGATGGATGTGGGTCCAGGTGCTCAGTGTGGGAGAGGCCAGGATATGTGTGTGTGTCCCTGTAAGGAGTTCAGGGAGGGGGCCAGGAGGAAGAGGGAAAGGGATGGATAATTTGCAGAGGAATGAGGGGACCAGACGTGGGTAAAGAGAGGAGGGAGCTGTGCAGAAAGCATCTCCCATGGCTACTTGGCCTCCTCTGCCTCTCCCTACATGGGGTGAGAGCTCCCATCCTGAAGCCACAGTGAGCTTAGGGCAGTTTGGTTTGCTTTGGCATGCAGGTATTTGTCCAGAGGTTTTTTTATTACTATTTATTTCTATTCTAGTATCAATTGCAAGCTCAAAGGACATAGTTGCATCTGAGCAAGGCCTGGAATTCATAGATGGTGGAGCAGCAGGTGCTGCTGTGTAATTATGCTCCAGTGTTTCCTAGAGGATAGATCTGAGGATGGTGGCAGCTGCTATGGTTTGCAGGGATATTGAAAGGTTATCCATGCAATATCTTGGGGTAAATTTCATTTGTTTGGGCTGGGTTGGAGGCCACTCCTTCCCAATCCCATTCCCATTTCTTGTTCAGGACTGTGTTGATGAATTTTCAGCAATTGCACAGCAGTCAGCCCTGGGGACTGAAGGGAATAATCATTGTGTATTGATCCTCATCTCCTTTTCAGAGCTAATAAATAAGTGAGCTGCTCTTTTATACAACAAGTTGGAAGCCTGCACCATTCACAGGTTTATTTTTTTGGCACTGGATAATTAGCAAATATTACTCCAGCACTCTAATTTGCTGTTTGTTTTCTCTCTGAAGCAAATAAATCTAAAATCTTTCAAAAGGGCAAACCTGTGTGAGAGGAAAGCATCCAGGTACCCAAACACCAGTTTCCAGCAATTAAGGAGCTATTATTGGCACCAGGGGGATTATTCTCATTTTTCAGCTCTGCAGCTGCTTGTGATTACAGTGCTCTCCTGAAAAGCAGCTCCTGGCCAGCTGGATGTGGGATGGGCTGGGAATTGCCCACTGGAATTGGGAGATTATTTATTTTGGAGGTCTCCAGCCAGGTTTATCTCAGTGCCTTCTTATCACTGGTGGGTATTTTCAAGTAAACCCAAATTGAAGCCTCTCTGCCTGCATGCTGCAGGGGGTATGGCCAGCTGGGAACTGTACAGTGAAAGAGGGTTTTAACTAGGAAGTGCCCAGCTGTCAAAACTGAAATGGTTTTGTAGGAATACATCCCTCTCAGTGAATTTCTAGGAGGTGATGGAGCTTGTAACAGGCTCCGGATGGTCCCCACGTGCCAGCCTGGCCCCCGACCCCAGGATCTGGTGCTCCTTGGGGCTGGACTGCCCTGGTTCCCTTCTCTGAACTTGTAGGGTCAGAGCACAGTGGCCAAGCCTCTGAAATCCCAAGCCCAGCCTTGAGTAGTCCAACTTCCATTAAGCACTGGGAGCCCTGTTTCACTTGGCTTGTCTCAGATTTTGACATTCAGAACCCAGGTCTTGGGTAAATCTTGGGATGTGCTTTCATTTTCAAAGCTGCAAAAATAAGAGGCGGTTTATATGTAAAAATTATTCATTTTTCTCTGTTGTGGGAGACGTGAAAACTTCTGGGGGTTTTTTCCTGAAAGAGAATTTTTTTTCTACTTTTAAAGCAGCTTTAGACTTGACACTGCTTTCACCCAGCTGGGTGACACTCTCTGGGGCTGCAGTGGGGTCACTGCCACTGCCTCTGAGGCTGCCCCACAGTTTTGCTTCATAGGATAGACAATAAATCTGTCAGGGTTTAACACTGGCCCTGCAATTAAATCAAATAACAGATGCTCTGTATTAATTCCCCTCCCTGATAAAGAAAGGAGAGAGAATAAGGGAGAGAGACTGATGGGTTGGGAACTGAACTACATAGCTTGAATGAAACAGGAATGATAAGTAGGAAAAAAATTACTAAACCTTGACAAATAGACAGGAAAATGGATCCCAGGTTCCTCCCCCCTCTCCCCCAGTAACTCTCACATCAGCACAGAGGCTGCAGGGCAGCCCTGGGAAAGTCCAGCCTGGAATCCTGGAGTCAGCAGCAGTTGGGAGCTGGAGGCAGGAACACCCAGATTCAGGATGGAATGGATCAGGAGCAGAGGCAGAGGAAGGGATGGAATCCTCCCAGGATGCTGAAGCAAAGAGGGAGAGGAGAAGAAGGGGAAGCAGGAAGGGGTTTGAGCCTGGTGATCCCTCCAATTTCTCCTGAGGATGAGGTGGATGGGATGGAATCCTCTGTTTGGTCACTTCTGGCATCTCTCTTGTCCCTTCCTGCCCAAAGGAGGGTTCCAGGTGTGACCTCTTGACTCCTTTTCTCCTTCTGGAGGGCAAAATCTCTCTCCTTTCTTTATCAGGGAGGGGAGGGGGACTAATAGAGAACATCTGGTATTCAGTTTAATTCCCAGGCAGTGTTAAACCCTGACAAGTACCCAAAGTGGTTTTTTTTCTTATCCACAGTAGCATGAGGAGTAAAATGAGTCAGGTCCATGGCTGAGCTCAGCCTGAGTATGGAAAATCCATCCCTGACTGACTTCAGCTCAGAGACAAAACCTGTGCCCTGTGGCCCTGACACCCTGGTACTAATGGGATTCTTTCTAGGGGATCCTTGAGCTTGTGTTGAAACCATGAAACTGTAGTAGGCTCCAAAGAGAAGTTGCAATTAATTTTATGCCTAGATTGTTAGAAGAATTTGCATTTAAGCATTGTGCTTTTTTCTTTCTTTCTGCATCATTCTGGTAGCTGAGGCCTTCTCTCTCCACATTAAAAACTCATGGTAGTCAGAATAAATGTTGCATGTATTGTTCTGTTGAAATAAAAAGCAAACTTCCTTAGGGAAGTGGCCAGGATTTGGGGCACAGGGTTTTACATAGCAACTCAGACATTATTTAACTTTGCAGAAATCCTCTGCTAGGCCTTTTATTGAGAAAGTCCATTTTTTAAAAACTCTCTAAATCAATAAATCCTAATTAAAATCATATGTCAGATAACTAGTTGTCATTAAGATTTGGGATTTTTTCCTTGAGAGAATTCTAACTTACTGATGACATAAGTCTATTTATTTACTGACTGGATCAATAGCCTGCTCAATAAGTGTTTGAGGGTTTTTTGCCAAGGCTGTGGGCAGTTGGTTGGAAATAATTAGAGCTTCTTTGTGATGATGGATTTTTGAAATTTGCTGTAATACCTGAAGAAACTTCTGTCTGGGTAAACTGAGGCTCAAACAGAGCTGTGTTTAGTTCCCTGAGCAGCACAGTCCTGGTGAAAAAATAGATTCTGTGTGTGTGCTTTGGTTCTAGAAATTTTGGAGCTTTTGGATGGGGTTATTTAACATTGCAAGGACTTTAGGAGGAATAAAAAGATCTTCTCTTACTTTCATGTATAACATTTCTGAGCTGCCCTGTGTGGGCATTCCCTAGTAAAGGATGATTACACTGTTTCCTGGAGCCAACGTGGGAAAAAAAATGGCTCAAGTGATTAAAAACTCAGCATTGCTTTCAAAGAACAAATTCTTTCATCAGCAAATGTCTGTGTGAATAGTGAGGATGGCAGGAAAATTCCTGCAGTGCTGTCAAAGTCCAGAAAGAGCAGAACCCTCAGCTCTCCAAGGCCACTGTGAGGAAGGAGTGAGAGCCTGGCCTGGAGAAGCAGAGAATCTGGGGGAAATGAGAGAACCTAAACTGCAGTCAGTCTTGATTTTGTGACAGTGACTCTCTAATAAAGATGCTTCTCTGAATTGCAGTTTCAAACCAGCAAAGTCACTAAGAACACCTTTGGTTTAACCTTAAACACCTGAGCACTTCCATGGAGATTTTTAGGGCTGATTTAATGGGCGGTGGAATTTTTTTTCCTAGATCAGGTTCTTTGTTGTTAATTCGAGGGTTAATTCCAGATCTCCTTTCATTGTCCTTGCAGTGGCAGTGAGGTCCCCTTGCTCCTCAGGGACTTCTGTGCAATGAATCTCCACGAGCCAGAGGTTGGGATGCTACTTCACTCCTTCACCTTGTTGCACAGCTGAGGAATAAATTTGTCTGATTTCTCTATCCCATCCTTTTCCCAAAGCATCCCTTTCCCTTTGTGCACAGAAGCCAGACAATGCATGTTTATTACTGGGATGATACAATAATTATGAAACTCTTCAATTCTTTTTACCCTGTTGCTTGGTGTTGTGCAGAGATATATCAGGGAGTAAACACAACTTGATTACAATGAGAAAAAAAAGAGAAGAATTCTGTCTCTCTGGTAGGAATATAGTCTCCAAAGTGATTAGAGTGATAGCTTTTATCATGCTCTTTCTTCATCCCTTTTCCCATAGGTTAAGACTGAAATCATTGATGCAATATCCCAGAAATAACATTTCAGTTTAGTCCCAGATGGCATCCTTAGCTGTGTATTTGGAGCCACTTGCACATAAATTACAGAAAAAGCTGATAGGAGAATAAAGTATTCTCAGTAAACCCTAAAACCTTTGACTTTTAAGCTTGTTCATGACACACATCCTAACTACAGAAGAAGTGGAGCACATCCTCAGGGAACATTTTCATCATCACCATCTAAAAGGAGAAAGGTATCACAGATGAGATGCTCAGAAATGAGCAACCTCCTGAATGCAAGTTGTTGACTTTCACAGTTATCTCTTCCTTTTAGTGTGTCCTTAATGAAAGGGGAAAGGAAAACTCAGATTTTATGCTTAAAACATATCAATATAGAATACATGTGTATTCTATATGTGCATCTCTATTTATTCACACATTTATCTGAAGGGATTTACATGAAAATGTGCTTTCCAAAGGAAGTCTGGCATCTTTGACAGGAAAAGCCATCAGGTTCTTGAATCATTTTTCCCTGACAGAATTACAAACCTATCCCAGCTACTTAGACTGAGTGCTTGCCTTTTCATGGCTAAATTTAGGTTGGATGATTCA
This sequence comes from Calypte anna, assembly GCF_003957555.1. NCBI lineage: Eukaryota > Metazoa > Chordata > Aves > Apodiformes > Trochilidae > Calypte > Calypte anna. Next base: position 5,640,501 of record NC_044255.1, on the reverse strand, counting down.
TTTAAGAGCCTAATTTGCATAACAAGACAATGGCAATTAAGCATCTAAATGCCCAGAGCAGCTTTTCCAGCTTCCTTCCATCTCAAAGCTGTCACTGAGTGAGGTGAATTCCAAGAAATCAAACTCCATTTCTGGGTCCAATCCAAGACATGGCCCTGAAGCTGATTTTAAACCATAAGATGTGGCATCTGATAGGGATTCCAAATCTGAGAATAGCATTTTCTTAGGGCAAGAATAAAAGAAGTAAAGGGAAATGGTGTGATGCTTTGCCTGGCACAGCCTCCCAGCTCACTGCCAGCAGTTGTTCAAGATTTTTGGTATTGAAGGCTGCACCTGGACCATTTTCTGCTTTCTAGCTCCTGATGACTCTGCCCTCCATGAACTTTTGAACCTATTTGAGAATCTTTCTCATTTTGAACCCTGTTTGCACATCTCATCTCTAATATGCTGTGGTGGTGATTTCCAGGGTGCAGTCAATAAAAACCCTCCTGAATTAATGTAAGAGCCTGATAAAGGTCTGCTCAGTGGAAGAGCCATGATGGGAGCAGAGTTAATGCAACCTTGCTGAAATTAGGTTGCCACAACAGCCTGCTAATGCATCTTTAGTTAGGTTCGTTCTACAATATAGAGGAGAAAAGAAATGTGCCTGATTTTTCTTGAAGAAAAGGGAAGTAGGAATTGGAGTTGATATGGTTTGAGTATGTGGCTGGTGTAGGGAGTGATTCTTTCAGTGATTTAGTTAAGTTAAAATAAAGTAATGTTTTCTTTGAAGTGTTATTTGGAGTGTTTCAAGCTAGAAGATTCTTCTGTAAAAGCTAAATGCAGTCAAACTCTGCATCCACAGCTTGATGCTCCTTGCTTGCAGAGACTCTCAGGCATCCCTGTGGGAGCATGCCTAGGAAAAGTGACACTTTCTCCAGTTACCAGAAAACAGAAAATCAAGGACAACCCTTCCAAACCCAGCATCAATTTCACTGGATGACAACTTATGCATTTGGAAGGCATTGGTTTTTTTTTTATTTTCCCCATTCCTACAGGACTGACAAAGTCAAACTAATAAATAATCATAAATCAGCTTAGAACTGGTTTCTCATCTTTGCATTCTCTGTAGCTATGGCTGGCTTGGTGGCAAAGAGCTGAGCTTGGATGGAGTTGGGGGACCCTGTGCTTTTGCAGTGCACACTCTTGTTCTTGAAGTCTTCAGGATTCTTCTTGGATTCCAATAATCTATCAGGCAAAACTGGCTCCTTTGCCTCTGAAGGCATCAGCCTATCTTCAGATAATGTGTTCAATAATTAATTGTTTTGAAGAAAACAGATCATAGCCTGAGCAGAACAGATCTAAACCATTCCCTCTCTGTTTTAAACAAAGCAAGAAGAGTGTGTGTGAATCCTCCTCTGAGTTTCCTCCTTATTCGGATGCATTAGGAGTTAATCCTCATCCTCTAAGCCTCCAACGACATGTCCTCTCAGCTTCCATCTCTTTCTGGCAGGAGCAGACACTTTTGGAAAGCCACTTGGTCTGCTCTGTCAGAATCCTTTGCAATGAAGTTTTCTGGCAGGTGATGAGTTGCTCACTTGCCCACCTGAGACTTGCTCCAGGCAGTAGCCAGCTCTTTGAACAAAAATAGTTCCCTTTGACTACAAGCTTATCGAGGCTTTCCAGACCTCCACACAGCCTTGGGTCAAGCCAGGGACCACTAATCAGAGATTTCCAGAGGATCTGATGGAGACAGGCGGTAATTTTTGCACTCAGGGATGATCAAGCACAGGGCAAAGTGAGGATCAGAGCATCGTAGTGGATGGGGAACATTTCATCCATATGTATAGATACATATGGGCACTGCTCACACTTTCTTTGGCATTTATTTCTTTAAAAATAACATGGCTCAGGGCAGGAATTTTCTGTGCTAACTTGGCTCAACATTTTTGTCCCACCTCATTTTTCAAAACTTCAGCCTGCACCAGGCTGTTCAAGGTGTGGAGGGGAAGAGCAAAAGGGAGTACTCAGGGTGTACAACAACAAACTAATTCACTTGCTACCAAAAAGCAAAATGTAAAGACCTGAGCAAGTGTAAGAATGGATTTAGCACCAAACACTTTTAGTCCAGATGAAAAATACTGTAAATATCCAACTTCATTTCATTCTGATCCAGCATCTGTTTCTTGGGCCCAGAAGTTGAATTGTGCCCTGAAATCCTTTCCTGTTACTGGATTAAGTCCTTTCCCATCAACTATATAGATGAGAGCACCAAAAATGGATGGATTAGTGCCTGTCACAGAATGGATGTTGTCCCAGGGAACTGTCACTTTATGGCTACTGGAAAGATCTGAATAAACCTTAAGTTATCTTAGAAATAATAAGGGTTATGCATCCTGTGTCCCCTGTAACCTATTGTAGGGAGCTCTGCTACTGTTTCTTAATACTAAATATTCATGAAGTCATTAAATGAATAATTGGGATACATTTACACTTTATGACTGTTATGGGATAGCCTGGGCACCTTAATAAGATGCTGATGATTCATTTTGGCATGACAGGAAAAGAGTGCAGAGGGAATTTTTTTCAGTATTACTTGCTAATGCAAAAATAATTGTTCCATTTTCCAACTTTAGTGTCAAGAAAGACACTGATGTTTAAGTGTGAACCTGCCTAATAGTCCCTTTCTTATGTATTAGAGCTTTGGAGAGAGCCAGTGCTCTGCAGCTTGCTGGTTTTATTTCTGCAGTAAATGAAGAACTGGGGAAGAGGAGGCAGAAATAACATCACCCCCACCCCAGCTCCCTGAAAGGCAGGAATTACAAAGTTCTGCAGATCAATTCTGATGCACTTGATAAATGAGGATTAGATAAGTAATCTGATTAGAACCTAATAGTGATGGAAGGAGCTTTCCAATACACTGAGACTTCGACTCCTGGAATGTAATGAAGCTTTTATAGGTTAATTTAATTATTTTTGAGCCATACAAATATTTACCATGGTTACATATTGAAAAGTGACATCACTGGAAGTCAGCTCCATGAATACATCAGCTATAAAGTTATAGTATTAAAGCAGTAGAAATGAAAATTTAAATGCAAACTAGTTTTGAAAACACACATTGACTCAACCCAAGGTGCACATTTTTGTCATCTTTTTCACTATGGTCATCCTCCCCCACATGGTGTCTTTTTTTCTTATTACCACTGCTGTCTTTGTGGCCATGATGGCCACAACAACCCCATGCGGAGCTCCAGGCTGAGCACAGAGTGGCTGAGAGCAGCCAGGCAGAAAGGGAGCTGGGAGTCTGGATTGCCAGGAAGCTGAACAGGAGGCAGCAGTGTGCCCAGGTGGCCAAGAAGGCCAATGGCATCCTGGCCTGGCTCAGGAGCAGCGTGGCCAGCAGGTCCAGGGAAGGGATTCTGCCCCTGTGCTCAGCGCTGGGGAGGCCACAGCTTGAGTCCTGTGTCCAGTTCTGGGCCCCTCAGGAAGTTCAGGAAGGAGATTGAGGTGCTGGAGCAGGTCCAGAGAAGAGCAAAGAGGCCGTGAAGGGATCCAGCACAAGTGCTGTGAGGTGAGGCTGAGGGAGCTGGGGGTGTTCAGGCTGGAGAAGAGGAGGCTCAGGGGAGACCTCATCACTCTCTACAACTCCCTGAAAGGAGGTTGGAGTCAGGGGGGGGTCGGTCTCTTTTCCCAGGCAACTCTCAGCAAGACAAGAGGGCACGGTCTCAAGTTGTGCCAGGGGAGGTTTAGGTTGGAGATGAGAAAGAATTTCTTTCTGGAGAGGGTGATCAGCCATTGGAATGGGCTGCCCAGGGAAGTAGTGGATTCTCCGTGTCTGGAGATATTTCAAAAGAGCCTGGATGTGGCACTGAGTGCCATGGGCTGGGAACCACGGGGGGAGTGGATCAAGGGTTGGACTTGATGATCTCTGAGGTCCCTTCCAACCCAGCCAGTTCTATGATTCTATGGTCATTTGCTTGCTGTGTGATGAGCCTGGGGGTATCTCTCCTTGTGCACAGGACCTGTGCTGGGCTTCATTACAGTGGGGCTGTTGTGTCAACCCATGAAGTGAGTCTGTCTTGATTGTAGGTGGGAAAAAATGTGACAGCCTGGGCAGCTGTGAGGCAACAAACCTCATGGCTGTTGTGGGAATGGTGTGGAATCACCCCTGCCAGCCCTTGGCACTCCAGAGGAATCTCTGATGCTTCTGGAAATAAGGGTGGAGAGGAATGGGCGTACAGGGAGAACACAGCTGGATGTTGAGAGGTCTCAACCAGGCTTATTTATTGGTTGTTGTGAAACCACTGTTTAAGCAAAATAGGTCTCTGAAAGGAGGTGTGGCCGTGAGTTTCCAGAGCTTCACGGACACCACCCCTACCCTGACCAATGCTGGATCCAGGACTAGTGATTTTCTGTTAACTCTCTAACTTTTCTTCACCTATTCCCTCTCTTTCTCTCTCTTTTCCCTCTTAAAATCATGAAATATTGCAAGGCCCACTGTGATTTTTCCCAGGTTGTGCAGTTTTAACATAGATTTATCATGACTTCTGTAAGCAGAATATCAGTCTGTGTGATCCCCATATATAACAATCAAAGTCTCAGTATTCCTTCTAATTAATGTTCACCTTCAAACACAGACCCTGAGTGTTGTTTCACCTTCCTCAGGTCAAGGTGTAGCTGACAGTCTGGCATTTCCTAGGACAGTAACAATTTTTTCACCCCCCATGGTACTGCCAGGTCTGAACCTCAGACTGGACCCAGCCAAACCTGGGCTGCTCTCTGAGTTCCTAAAGAGAGGTCCAGTTGGAATCTTTCTGGGTCAGGAGAGCAGAGTGTGTGTTTGGGGAGATTTCCCAAAAATTGGCAGAAAGAGGTGAACACAGCAGATAGAACACATGGATAAAGGCAGATGCAAGCTCCAGGCTCTCCATATACAAGAATCTCCAGACCATGTACTCTACAGCTGGCATCCAGTTCACCTGCTATGTCTTTGATAAATAGTGCTTATTAAAGAGTTAGAAATTTCCCCTTCCACTGAGAAGCTGTTTCATACATTTTTCAGCATTTAAGTGAAATGAAAAATTGTAATGAAAAAGCCCCCATTCAGCCTCCCCCAATGAGCCTCCAGCCAAGATTTTTCCTGAAGTATATAAATCTTTAATTTGCTGTAGATAATGCTTACTAGATGAGAGTACCAGAAGCACAAATGGAAATTAAAGATCAGCAGCCTTGGACCAGCCATTATTAAGCACATTTTCATGAAGGGAAGCATTAGTGTGTTGACTTAAGGCAAAGCTGTCAAGGCAAGAAAAGCCACCAGAAATCACACAGAAAGATGGTTTTTCAGAAAGGGAGAGGAATATCTGGTTCACCTGAAGAAAATTGTGGGTGTCCCACGTGAAGATTTTCAGGGATACAGAATGGTTTGGACATTGAATTTGTCCAGTTAAACAATGCTGAAACCTGAGATATGAGTTCTTTTGGTCTTCCCTTGTCCACTGTCAGTGGAGCTCACGTGTGAAAAAGCAGTGGTGGCACATTGAATAAAGCCAGGATTTCCAAAGGAATTTTTTACCTTTGTGGTTTTGCAGAGAGGATCTGTACAGACTTTACTGAATGTTAAAAAAATTGGGTTTGAACGTGATCTGGTTTAGTGAATGATTCGAAAAGCAGAAAGAACTGTAAGAAAATAATGCTAAACCCCCTCTTGTCCTGGAGTAGGGTTCATCAACAAGACAGATATTTTTTTGCACAAGGGTTTATCACATAATCCTGCTTTCAGAGATGAGGAAATGGCAGCTTGCAAGAAGAAAGCAACTTGCCCAGTTCAGATGAAGCAGTGGATGAACGGGGGGATAGAGCATAGGTCTGGGTGTAGCTGGGAGGCCTCAGGACAGAAGGAGAGCTGGAAATGAGCATTTCATTAGCACTCATGATTTCTTTCGTTCTGTATTTAGGAAAGTCCCAGTTGTGTTCAGATTACTTTTTCATTATTCACTTTTCCTGTGCCATGAACTTTTTCTACGCAGGCAAAATCTTTATGATTGAACAATTCATCTGAAACAAAACATCCCTTTAAGTGGGCATTTACTGAAAGAGCATATTGAAATGAAAGCTGGAACTTTTAACTTGCTTTGAAAAGAAATGTTCCGGCTTTTAGCAAAATTATAGCAGTTTGAGTCCTGCTTCTTAAAGAGATCTTTTGGGGATCTCTGAAAAGAGGCTGAATCCCTGGGTGCCTCCCTGTCTATCCTCAGTCACTTCTGAACTCTGCATCTCTCAGCTGAGAAAATTTAATTGATCTACCCCCAATATATCAGTCAAATTGGGAAATATTTTCCCTGGTTTTCTGTATGGCAAAAGAATGGCTGGTTTGGAAGCTATCTTTGCTTAGTCCAGCATCCTCCTTGTGCTGCAGCTGGAATGGAAGCAACCTCTACAATTTCCAAATGAAAAGAAAATCTTCATATTCTGCACACTGCAGCTATTGACCTGGCTCTAACCACAGAAATCCTTTTGAAATGAATTCTCAATAAAGCAATAAAACTTGCTGCTTTATTAAGTTTACATTAGTGCAAAATTTACTTGACAATGTAATAAAATCTTATCTCAATCCTTGGAACAGATCCAAGGCTAATTGTTAGATAACTCAGTGTTTCCTCTCTCCAGAAACTCCAGTGCCAATTTAGATGCAAGCTTGTTCAAAAAATACAGTTTTGGTGCAAGGTTTATCCTTGTGAGAGGTTTCCAGCAGGGACTGTAACAGCAATTATTCCTTCTGGGCTATAAATAATTCCAGCTCTAACATCTCACATGGGCAGAAAGCTTCAGTACTGAAACAATTAGTGGATGGACTGAGACTGAATTTAGTTTTAAAATGTGTATTAGTCAGTTTGATGTGATTTTCTCAGGAAAAAAAAATAGACATACATATCATCAATTGACATACGTGTTAAAGAGAAACATCCTAGCATTAAAAACTTATTCCCATCGTCTGGATTTTTTAAATAAAATATTCATAAAGCCAGATTTGAATTTCAAAAAGAAAAAAAAAATAGACTTGAAACTCTGAAGTAATATATTCTTCCATCTCATTCAAAAGAAATTTATTTTGGATCTTATATGTTCTTCCTCATTCCAAGACTATTTATAAAATGATCTCATAGTTATCAGCTCTTGAAAATCATATAAAATCCTTTCTTTAGTGATGTAGAGGGTATGTCTAATTTTTCATTATTTATGGCATCCAACAGCTTGACTCTCAAGGTCACACTCTGAAGAAGTCAGAGCACATTTTTCTGTAGAAAGGCTTTGTTTTAGCTCAGAATTCAAATCAGCTGAAAGAAAAACCATCAGAGAAAACACAGTCAAGGCAATCAAGAATATAATCTGGTTCTGGTAAATGCTTTTCAAGGTGGAGAGTTCCTGAGGAGCTTTTTAGCTAACGTTTTGCTTTAATGGTACATTTAACTAATGCCAAATTGCAGTGGGGCTGGAGTGAAAGCCTGGGTGATGTGCATGGAACTACTCAAGAAATTCATTCTGACAGTTCTTTTTTTTTTTTTTTTTTTTTTTTTTGCAAAAAGACAAAAGGAGACCTTGGAGCTCTCCCTACTTTGTATTCTGGGGCTGGTTTTCCTGGGTAAGCAGGTCCTGGCTGGAATCCCAGGAAATTTTTAAATCAGTGCATTATTCCAGGAGGGCAAAGCTCACGGGGAGCAGGGCCCCATCCTACAGTCACTGTTGTCCAATGGTTTTTGCAGTGCACCAAATTTTAATCCTGTTGGCACTTTGAGCCTGAAGGCAATTGCAGGTTTCTTTGGAAGGTGAAGGAGGGCAGAGGATGTATGGTAGTGGTTGGCATTTTTAGGAACAGCTCCAAGATTCCACTCAAACTCTACATACTCATAAAAGGAAAAATTAAAATTAAAAAAAAAAAAAATTAAATAGAAAAAGACCTCTGTAGCACAGGTTTGGGAAGGTGTATCAGAGGTGTAAATTGGCTTCTGTGTAGAGGAGGTTTTGTTCTTGGTGCATCCTTAGGGCTTGTTCAGCCAAGGTGGAGCTGGGATATTTCAGAACATGCTCAGATCAGCCTGGTCAGTGCAGACGATGCTGTGCTTTCCCTGGAATATCCTCCAGTTTCCAGGCACTTCCTTGTAAACCAGATCAAAACACCTTTCCCTGCACATCAGGAACATCTTGTGTCTCCTGCAGGATGTCTGTGAACAGGAATCCCTTTTCCCCAGGTTCTCTGGCCAGGTCACTGCTGGCCAGATGTGTCCTTGTGCCCTTCTCAGACCAGAAAATAAAAGAGAGAAAGAATGAAATGATGAAGGCTCTAAGTGGATAATAAATGGCATCAATCATGCACAGTTCTAAGTCATAAATATACAACCAGGTACTTGTGAATAGCATTTTCCCCAGTGCTCTTATTTTATGCTAGAAGATGAGGTATTTATAGGGGAGACATCATCTGATTTAATATATTTATTTCTGTAATAATTTGCCTCAGAAATGTTGCCACAGACCATTACTAAGGTTTAAAACATTCTCTAATATTTAGGAAGTAGGATGACTTGTCTTCTGGCACATTTGTTCCAGTATCATCATACCCAGGGGCAGAGTGACACAGGGCTTTTAGCCACTCTAGAAATCTGGAAGAATATCCTGGGTCTCGTCTTTGGAGAGAGCTGAATGGAAATGTGAATCTTGGGCTTTCCTCTTAACATTTTTCCCTTTATTATTCATGTCTTCTAAATGACTTTAGGTACCCAGTGGAAATGAGATGAGAATTTGGCCATTGCATCCAAGTGCTTCACATCTATCTTTGCACATCTAATAGAAGGGGGATATTGCATCCATAGAATTCAGAACCTTCAGGAAGAGCTCCACAACACTTCATGGCTTATTTCCACACTGCTGCTGCCCATAACTCACCAGTGTCCTACTAAACCCCTGCTAATGGTAGTGCTGTGGATTTAAATTCAGACCAGGTTCTTTTCTGCTCATCAGGAATAACCCAGGCTCTACAGGCTGGGCACAGAGTGGCTGAGAGCAGCCAGGCAGAAAGGGAGCTGGGAGTCTGGATTGCCAGGAAGCTGAACAGGAGGCAGCAGTGTGCCCAGGTGGCCAAGAAGGCCAATGGCATCCTGGCCTGGCTCAGGAGCAGCGTGGCCAGCAGGTCCAGGGAAGGGATTCTGCCCCTGTGCTCAGCGCTGGGGAGGCCACAGCTTGAGTCCTGTGTCCAGTTCTGGGCCCCTCAGGAAGTTCAGGAAGGAGATTGAGGTGCTGGAGCAGGTCCAGAGAAGAGCAAAGAGGCCGTGAAGGGATCCAGCACAAGTGCTGTGAGGTGAGGCTGAGGGAGCTGGGGGTGTTCAGGCTGGAGAAGAGGAGGCTCAGGGGAGACCTCATCACTCTCTACAACTCCCTGAAAGGAGGTTGGAGCCGGGGGGGGATTCGGTCTCTTTTCCCAGGCAACTCTCAGCAAGACAAGAGGGCACGGTCTCAAGTTGTGCCAGGGGAGGTTTAGGTTGGAGATGAGAAAGAATTTCTTTCTGGAGAGGGTGATCAGCCATTGGAATGGGCTGCCCAGGGAAGTAGTGGATTCTCCGTGTCTGGAGATATTTCAAAAGAGCCTGGATGTGGCACTGAGTGCCATGGGCTGGGAACCACGGGGGGAGTGGATCAAGGGTTGGACTTGATGATCTCTGAGGTCCCTTCCAACCCAGCCAATTCTATGATTCTGTGATTCTATGAAATACATCTTAGAGGGGAGAAACAAATCATATGGTGCTAGGACAATTTTATAGAGACATTGAGCTCTGTGTCCCTTAAACAACTCCTTCTTTTATCTGCCTCAAAATCTGTCTGCAGTGTTTTACTTGTATAGCTTGGGTGTGCAAGGGTACCCTTGTGACTTCATCCCAAACCTTGTAGTTTCCATGCCATGAGCTTGTTCTATCTGTTTTTTTGCATCTCAGTACAGAATGTCTGGTTCTCAATAACTGAGCTGCTCAGCATTTTGCATATTTTTTTGTTTGGAACCATTAATTTATTTGATTTTTTTTTTGTCTCAGGTTTATGGCTGGGCAGGCTATTAAGCAGATGGCACATGCTGTCTATTAAATCTTATCCCTTCTGGGGATATTCCTTCTGGGAAGGGAAAAAGAGAAAGGAAAAGAGACTTAGAGGTTGGGAAAAAAATGAAAGCAGCTTTAATGAAAAGATAACAACGAAACAAAAAGGTATAAAAATAATAATAATAATCTTAATAGGAAAATAGTGAAATGCATACAAATATACACAAATCTTGTACCAAGCTCCCCCAATGGTGACCACATCACCACTGACCCTGCAGGGCAGGCACCAGGAAAATTCCAGACTGGACTCAGTGGCAGGTGGGAACTGGATTCAGGAATGCAGGGCCTGGGATGGAAGGCAGAGGAATGGACAGAGTCCTCCTTTGACACTGGAAGAAGAAATCCTTCAGTCCAAAGGAGTCCTCCTTTGCCATGGGAGAAGAGAGCTTGGCCCTCCTGATCCCCTCAGAAAAAGAGATAGAAAATGAGATGAACAAAAAGCAAGGCTTTTGAGGTTGTCAGTTCCCCAGGCAAGGCTGAAGGAGACAAAGTGGGCTTTGGGCTGAAAAGCACAACAGACATTTGGTGAAAACTGCTTTTTCTATCACCCAGATAGCTCCCACTTAAAAGAGACTGAGGGACTTCTCAGCCCAAGTGTAGTGCTACAAGGCTGGTGAAGCTTTGTGTTGCAGAGATCTGTTTACCTTCAGATCTTTATTTTATTTTATTTTATTGGTTTTTAACTTTTTTACAATTTTATTTTATTGCATAGCTCTTTATTCGAATGCACAAACACAGAGAAAATTCAGTCTGTGTTAGAAATATTCATTCTCTGTTAGAAATATTATTTAACCCAGAAAATAACCATGTAGATGGAAAACCTGAAGCTTTTGTCATTCAGTCCTCTCTCCAAAGTCAAGGGGGAAATGAGTGCAGAATTAAAGACTTGAGGGCTAGCTCCTAGCCCTGCCTCCACTTCCAACTCCAGCAGTTAAATGCCTGCCAAGAGCATTTCCAGCACAGTATAACTGGGATCTGACAAGCCAGAAAGTCAGATCCAGTGTGCATCCAGCTGTGATTTTAACTGGAAACCTTTGCAAACAAAGTGCTAAGATGCAAACCATCCCCATGCATCCCTAGGATCTCTGGTGATGTGGTTACCATGAGACCAGCCTGGGCTTTTTTAGAAGTTTTTGTTGAGGAGATGTTGTCCCTGCACTTTTAGCTGATAGGGGTTGAGGCTCAATGCAAGCTTGAAGGGAAAACAAATGGGAAAATGAAGCCCTTAGTTAAAATAACATTTTTTTTAAAAGGAAGTATAGTTAAAATAGCATTTTTAGTTAAAATTAGTTAAAATAGCATTTTTAAAAAGGAGTTTCAGAGGGTTGTAATGAGAATTGTGACAGGGGGCAAGAGAGGTCATCCTGAAAAATTTAAGACTTTTAAAGAGGGTTTCATTTGTACACAAAGATCTTCAGGCAAAGGAGCTATAAATCATGGCTTCCCAGGGCTCATTTATCACAATTCACCACAAGCTTTGGCAAAGAAATGTTCCAAGTGTTTTGTGCAGGAAAGTGTCACTGACAAATGCAGCTCTCCAAAGTAAAGAATAAAATACCAACTCCAGGTGAGACATTTGCAAGGAGACTTCACAGAATTAAGATTTCCCGTGCATGGCAGAGTAGTTTCTGGGTAGTTTCTCCTTCCTTACTGACATTGAAGCACTTTTTGGAGCTAAAATCAGGCTTCAGACCCAGCCAGACTTAATCCACTTTTTTATCAGTAGCAAGTCAGCAAGGCTCAAGCAAGAGGAGGAGGTCACTACATTCATCCTGCAAAGTTCAGCTACAGGGATGTAGCTATGGAATGAATATCAAAGATTTTAATGACATCTCACGAGTAAATCATGGGAATACTTGGAATTCCCTGCATTTTTACAGCATCTGACAGAGGGAACTCCTGTCGGGAAGAGTGCAGTGGATAACACACAGATCAATATAATCAAAATACTGCCCTCTGGGCTCCTCCAGACAAATGGTGTCTGAACGAGGACTCTGAATTGCTGGTGGTTGCTTCACACCAGGGTTTATCTGGATGTTGGAAAACGTGGATGGGGAAGGCACTGCTTGGAAGTTGGGGAAGGCACTGCTTGGAAGTTGCAGCAGGAGCTGGAAGTGAGCTGGGCACTCATCCCGTAAGGTGGGCACTGCAAATCTGAGGCAAAATACAGAGAGAGAGGTGGCAGTGCTGCTACTAGGGGGTATACTCTGTAAGAGAGGGATTCCTAGTAATCCGAAACAGATCCAGGAGCTCTGCTTTAACCATTGTGGTGTTTGCCACAGTCTCCATGTTTGTGCTCTTCCCGGCGAATCGTCGGGAAATGCGGACGGGAGTTGGTCCCGCCTGGAGATTGCAGCAGGAGCTGGAAGTGAGTTGCCCACTCTCCCTCATGAGTTATCTACAGATGCTCAAAATGTGGGCTTGACCTTGTTAAAAATGATCAAGACTCAATATTCTGTTAATGGTTTAATTAATTGAAATTGCAATGAGCAAAACAGCGTTGGGTGCATGGGGAGGCTCCGCTCCACTCACATGCACGAATCTAAAACTCCAGGATTACCTTGTATTGATTACAATTCTATGAATATTCAAAAGGAGGTGGGCTTACATACATATTTATAGAGATTACATCAGGTCATTATAATAGTCATGATAGGTGGAGTCTGGGCAGAGTCCTCTTTTGGGGAGATACCCGGGGGTTGTCAGGGGGTCTTTGGATGAAGTAAGAAGTCGTCCTTAAGCTTGAACTTTTTTACCTTTCTTGAATTTGCTGACTTCATTATATTGTTACAGGGCAATATCAGACCCTAGCCATAATTTTCCCTGGATCTGTTGGCTGTAACATCTTTCTGTTCTCCTTTTGCAGATGTTCACATTCTTTTGGTGCCCAGTTGGTCTTGGCAGTGCCTTGTTTTAAGAACAAGACTTACATTCCTAATTATCTTCAAGACAGAAGTTAGTCTCATTAGGGCCTTGTTTCGTTCACACTGAAACAGTGGAAAACTACATGTCTAGCCCCATATTTACTTCTTTCTCAGTTTAATTCTGAGTTTCACTGGTTAGGAATCCAAATTCATTAACATATATTACAAACATTTATTACAACCTCTAAACAGTCATCGACGAATGCTCAAAATACAGACTCAACCTCTAAACATTTATTTGAGACACATAAAGAACCCCCACCAGCACCCCTGGGGGCTGTGCTGATTCAAGCGCAGCCAACTCTGCCCTCTGACCCTGGGGTTCTGCCAAAAAGTAAAAATGGGACCGAGAACACCACCAGAAAGACACAGAGGGAGAGAAGCCGGAGAACACGGGTGAGGAATTTCGGGATGCAGAGCCCCCCCTCCTGCCCGCCTGCTGCAGCTCCCGGCTGCTCTGCCTCTGCCTTCCTCTCCACCTCCACCCCCTGATTTATCACCTTGATCACCAGAAGATCAATCTTGCCATCAATCTATCCTCTGCTTAACCTGTCAGCACCATCAATACTTGGATGATATTAATCTGCATGCTGCCCACTGCACTCTTCCCAACAAACTCCCACTTTTTTTTTTATGTCTGTCGATGGTGATCACTCAGAATAGTTTGTGACATTTCCTTCAGCAAAGGCTTTTCCTTCTATTCCAAGGGATTCATTGCCATTGCGTGCTAAAGATGCTTACAATCTGTAATTTGTGCAAAAGCAAGGTTTAATGAGTGTAAGATTGCTGTGGTACCTGTAGGAAGTCAAGGTGCTCCCAGTCTCTGGTTCCTGGAGGTCTTGTAAGGGGAGTGCTACAGGAGAGCCCCAGGCAGCATCACAGCTCTGCAGTGGGGAAAAAAAAATAAATTTATTCTGTATGATTTGTGGCTGTATCAGACAGCAGAATGTGCCCAGGTCTGTGGCACTCCTGAGCACCAGCTTTGGGATTGCAATGGGGCACTGCATGGAGCCTGTTTGATGCAATATCAAAATATATTGCAATGTAAGCTACATATTTATAAGTAAAATATAAATAGAATATAAATTAGAGTATAAATATATATAATAGAATATAAAATAGAATATAAAAGAATGTTTTTTATTAGAAGAAATATTTTTCTTAGAAGAATTCCACTTTTGATAACGCCCATCAAAAACAAATTTTAAAAAACCCGCACTTTGTTCAATTAGAAAAGCTCAATTAATCAGCAAAAGCCAAACGAGTTCTGTTCCAACCAATGAAACATAACACCATTTGCTCCCTTCATCCATTCATTTCTTTAGAGGTCAATTTTGTGGCTGTGCTGGTGTCACAGCAGCTCCCAAGTGTCTGTGGCTCCAGTGTCCCTTGCTCATCACCAGCAAACTGGGATAATATGGGATAATAAGGAGGGTGGAAAAGACTTTGCTGTGATTTCCAAAGACTTTGCTTTCCCCAGGGGAAGCCAGAAGAGTCAGTAACCCTCCAGGGCCACCTTTCCTCCCTGGAGCTTGTCCTAAAGACAATTTAACAGTGCCCTGTGTCAAATATACAGCTTGATAATGTGAAGAAATCTATAAATAAATGAGACCTACTCCCAGAGGGCCTCACCTGGCCCATTGAAGAGGCAATAATTAAAAAAAAAATAAATTAAGAGGCAATAATATCTCCATGCAAGACAACAAATTTTCATAGCCAGTTTAGTAGAAAAAGAGCAAGTTATTTATCATCAGTGGATGATAAGAATCCTATTGACTTGCCTTAAATATCTATTTGCTCTGAGGAAGTCAGGCTACAAATTATGGATGATTTCTGAATTGCAAAGATACACAGCTTAAAAACAGCAGTAGTTTCTCTTGATCTGCTCATGAAAATTCAGGAATATTGCTCAGCAGGGTGGTTTTTCAGGATGCTTTTGAATATCATTTTTATCCTATTAAATATCACTGTATTGCAGGACTATTTATGTTTTGCCAGTAATCTTGTTATTGCATTTCTAATTAAGCTCATAGGCCTAAGTGACTGAGAGCAGACTTGGATAGAACAGAAACCTCCTCTCTTTCTGCATATTTGGATCAGCTTCTGGCAGTCTGCTTTGTCTTGGATGCTTTCTGTTGGCCAAATAAATCCAGCCCATTTGCAAGACACCCTGGTTTTGTGGTGGTACTGAAAAGGAGGAAAATAGCAGGAATTGTTGGGGGGTTTCTGGTTTAAATTAGCAGCTAGGTGGATGAGGGAGCTGAGTTTGGTTTTGTCTTTGGAGCACCTGCTGAGTTCGGAGGAGCTCAGGACTGCTTTGTACCAGTGCTCCCTGCCCTGCCTCATGGTTTGGAGAAGGTTGGGATTCCCAGGACATCTGGGAAAGGGAAAAGTTGCAAGGGCATCACTTGGGTAAGAATCCAGCAAGCTGTTCCCCCAGCTGGAACAACTCCATCTACAAACGGAGACTACAAGGAAGCTGGGGAGGGGACTTTTTATAAGGGCTTGTGGCAAGAGGACAGGGAGTAATGGTTTGAAACTGGGAGAGGACAGATTTAAGGAAAAAATTTTGTCCTGTGAGGCACTGGCTCAGGTTGCCCAGAGGAGTTATGGCTGCTCCATTCCTGGAAGTGTTGAAGGTCAGGATGGAGGTTGGGAGGTGGGAAGTGTCCCAGGGACCAGGAATCACCTGGAACCAGGTGATTTTTCTGGTGCTTTCCAAGCCAACCCATTCTATCATTCTGTGAGGCTGGGATTCTTTCTGAAAGGCTCATGCTGCCTTTACTCCTGCCTGGGACTGGATTTGAAGCTGGGAGAAGCCTAAGCACTGCTTAATGCTGGAGCTGGTTCTGACTGGATTGAAAGCTGGGCTGAACTGGGCACTTAGGATTTTCTCTGGCTCAGGAAACTCCCCACAAATGTCTCCTGCCTTGCCAGTGAGGTAAAAGGCCACTGCATCCTTTTATAGTCCACTTCTTGCAGGCCCTGATGCTCTGCTGCAGTTTGTTATCTTCATTCTTTCCCTTTTCCCATCCCTCTCAGGGTGTAAGTTATTGATTATTCTGCCAGTGTTTGCTAAACCAGAAATTTTTCATATCTCAAATGAAAATGCATAGCACAACTTATTTACTGAGCTGCAGGCGGATTATCCAGACCATTTTTGTATTATCTGTGAGCAAAAACGACTGCCTTCAAGCCTGACAGGTTGTGAAAAAGAACTGTATAAGCATATTTCTTTAGCTCATCTGAAAGGCTATGGCCAAATTCAACCTGTCCTTCATTACTCATGAGTACTTGGAGCAGTGTGCTCCACTTCTGTCACCTGTGATCCTATAATTTGTCAGTTCTGGTTAATTACAGCAAGGCAGTGGTTACCCTGCAATACCAGCACCCATTTATTTGCACAGAGGTGCCTCCTCTGATCCTCCTCTCACTTTTCCTGCTCCCTGCCTTGCAAAACACAGGCACAAGAATCCAGGGCACATTTCAGGATCCCCAGCCCACCTGAATGATGTCTGGAGATTTTTCTGAATATTCCATGCATGGCAAGTCAAATTTTGACACCACTCATGCAACCCGGAGCTGCTTTTGAAAAACTTCTCCGAGCAGGACTGACTGATGGGTTGTAGTGGGAGAAGTGGCTCCATGCTGCTGCTTCCCTGTCTTTTCCTGACTTCCTTCACTGGAAAAGCAGATGTCAGTGCTAACCTGACCTTGGTTGTTGGTTTGAAGCAGTGCTGAGCTTTGTGGACCTGTCTATAGGTGTCTTATCTCCTACTTCCTAGCTCCCCAATGCCCTCTTTCTAGCCAGCAACACACACTAAGTGCAATTCCAAAGCAAAAAGGGTGTTAAAAATCACAGTGCTTGGCTTGGGTGGGGGTAAAGAAGCATTTGAACATTTGCTTTAAAAAACAGAAAAATAATTTTTTTTTAATCTTGTCTCAAGTGGTGACTATCAGAATATATTCCACACATCAGAGCAGAGATCTTGGGTGCTTGACAGATGATTCCCAGATTAATAGTTATATATCCCTGAGTGCAAGGACTTTAATCAATCCCTAATCTCCCAGAGAAGCAGTTTGACTTTACTTGACAGCACTGTGAAAGATGATCTGCTCCTATGTGACTGCTATAGCAAGAGCAAAAGCCATTTCCATTAGTATTCAATTTTTAGTATAGATGGCTCACAGTTGCTCAAAGCCACATTCAGAGCCTTCTATTGAATACAAGAAGCTTTGTATCAAATGCTAAATTACACCTAAAAAAGTGAGGAACGCCCCTCCAAGTCCTCGAAACTCCCAAAGTCCCAACATTTAAACCTGACTGAAAATGAGGGAGGGCAGGCAGGGGATGGGGAGCTGGGATCTGGCACCCATCTAAGGTCCCCAGGATCAAATACTTTGCTTTTTCCTCTCTCTGCAGAGGGCAGCTGCCAGCATCTCCTGCTCTTGTATCTGCTTGGGAAATTGTTTCCTTACAGCCTGTTTCTGCAATGTCCAAAAGAGATTTACAACCTGGCCTGGGATGGGCCAGGATAAAGGTGATTTTCTGCCTTGTGCTTTTGCTTTCAGCTCAGTCTCTTGGAAGCAGCTGCACTTGCTGAAATGAACAGCAAGTTTCTCAGGCAGTGTCTGCTGCTGGGACTGATCCCACTCCATGGTTAGAGTTACAGCAGAACCAAGGACACTGCTCAGCTCTGAGGAACAGTTTGCCCTCCAGAAGGAGAAAAGGAGTCAAGAGGTCACACCTGGAACCCTCCTTTGGGCAGGAAGGGACAAGAGAGATGCCAGAAGTGACCAAACAGAGGATTCCATCCCATCCACCTCATCCTCAGGAGAAACTGGAGGGATCACCAGGCTCAAACCCCTTCCTGCTTCCCCTTCTTCTCCTCTCCCTCTTTGCTTCAGCATCCTGGGAGGATTCCATCCCTTCCTCTGCCTCTGCTCCTGATCCATTCCATCCTGAATCTGGGTGTTCCTGCCTCCAGCTCCCAACTGCTGCTGACTCCAGGATTCCAGCCTGGACTTTCCCAGGGCTGCCCTGCAGCCTCTGTGCTGATGTGAGAGTTACTGGGGGAGAGGAACCTGGGATCCATTTTCCTGTCTATTTGTATAGATTGAGTCATTTTTCCTATTTATCATTCCTGTTTCATTCAAGCTGTGTAGTTCAGTTCCCAACCCATCAGTCTCTCTCCCTTATTCTTTCTCCTTTCTTTATCAGGGAGGGGCATTAATAGAGAGCATCTGTTATTCTGTTTAATTGCCAGGCAGTGTTAAACCCTGACACAACCAAACAAAATCAAGCCCTTATCAGACCAGACCAGGTTAGAGATGAATACATCAAGTACCAGGGTGCAGTCCAAGCCCTCTCCAGGTCCCTGCAGACTTTTCAGGGTTGTTCTGGCTGCCCCATGGAGCAGTGGGTGCCCCAGGTGCCCTGGCAGGATGGTTTTGCTCTTTCCTTGGCAGCCCAGCAGAAGGTGAGAGATTGCCTGAGAGTCTTTTTCACAGTATTGTTTTGCCACTGGGCTAACCCCAGGCCACTGCTTGCTTTATTAGCTGTCTAATTAAAATGAGAGATGATAAGGAATCTTTCTGTACAAAAATGATAACAAAACCAGAAGAGTTGGGCAGCCCTGTGAGCAGAAGTTGTTAATCTGCCTGATGAGCTTCATTAAAAACACACCAAGAGGCCAAACATGTTCTCTGATTAAGGAAGCCCTGATGGCTAAAAATTTACCAAAATGCAAACAGAACTTTTACACGTTGGCTTGTTGATAGAATGGTTTATGCTATTTATTACCTGTTTTATTAATTTATTCATGGAAGCTTTCTGCAGTGCACTAGAGAGGACCTGAGAAAAAGTTTTTTTCAGTCTGGTTTGGTACTTTTTGGCTTGAATTGTGAAACTCAGGATGAAACAGGGAAACACAGTGAGTGAATAGCTCTGCATAGATATATTTTGATCCTGCAGCATCCAGAGTCTGTGTTTAACTTTCCCTGCTTTGCTTCCCTTGAAACCAAGGGGCTGGTTCAGTGTGGATAAATCAAGGCTGCAGTTCTACAGCAGCACTGTGAATATTTCCTGCTACCAATTATTATCCTTGTGGCTACCTGCTGACTGGGAACATGGCACCCTTCTGCTTAGCATTTTACAAACTGAGAGATGCCTGACAATAATTTGTCATTTAAATGGGAAAGGTAAGGGTGAGCAGACTTAGAAAGAGAGAAAAAACAGATCCAAACTGGAAAGGGAAGCATCGACTTTGTCAGCTGTGAGGATTTCTTTGCACAAGGGCATGGGGTATTGAACTGCATTTTCAGGTGCTGCTGCAAGGAATTCAGCAATATGAAAAACTGCCACATCTTGAGCAGGAATCTTTTTTATGGTTATTTGAGGAATCCTTGTATCTGCCATTTCTTCTGTGCAGTTACCACATGCTTAATTTTCAGAACATTTTGCTAAGGTCTTCTGGATGGGAGGCAGGAGCTGGTGGTGAAAGGAAGGTGGATAAATCCATTTTTACATCCCAAGTGATACACCAGGAAAACAGGAGTGAATGCCATAGGAGAGGGAGGTTAGCAGATATATTTGCTTTCAATTTAAAATCTGATTTTTGTTGAGGAGCAAATATGGTGTAGTTACTCTCTGAAGAGACCTGCAAGGTGTTGGGGAAACAGTTCAGAAATATACAGGTTGTGAGTAATCCTGACTTACTTCAATTTAGGCCACATTGGGTTAATGGTTATTGAGGCCTAGTTAGAGGCTTTCTGAGAATGAGCTACTGGGAAAGAGATAACTTAATTGGCAACAGAAGAGGAAAATAATTATGTGAGAAGAATCTTTCTGTGAGAATGGTATGTGTAATTGGAATACAAAGCCACCTGCATGATAAGATGGTGTAAACAAGACTTCTCTATATAAAGTGAGTGCAAGTTGTTAATAAACGATTTCATACAATCATATTGATGTGCACATGGAATCCTTAAGCCTCTGCAGACTGTTTTCCCACAGTAAGGGATGGAACTTTTCAGGCAGATCTCCATTGCTACTCAACTCTTGCCACTGCACCAAGGGAGCACTTTGTGGCAAACTGGAGATAATGGAGTTTTCCAGCAGCTTGGGAATTTGCATAACCCTTACTTAAACTACTGAAAAATCTACTCAGGAATCAATCCCCACGTCAGCAAGGGCCACTTTGTCTGCAAAAAAGACCCAGCTCTGTTGTATCTTGACCTTTTTTATTTGGAATTTGGATTTTCCAGACCCTCTTCCATCTGTTAAGAGAACTGTTCCCTCTGAGAAACACAAACAAATAAATCTTTTCCCCTGTGCATGCTCATGACATCAAATGATGTAATAAAATGAAACCTGCCTCCTTCTTTCTCCCCTTTCAATATTTATTCTGGGGATTTATTGTTTTCCATCCTTTGCAGGCTTCAAGGTTTCTCTCTGACAGATCACCTCACTGTAGAGCATTTCTCATACTCTCTCTGCTCTACCTCTCAAGGTATTATTTTAAAATATAGTTGGAGCTGCTTTAAGCCAAAGATAGTGCAGAGCTTTTCACTTTTCTAGATATGCTGGAGCTTCTCTATGAAAAGTTTGAACTCAGTTTTTAATGAAAATATTGTAACATTTAATAGTGATTTCAGGAAACACCTGAGGACCTTAGGATTGCTATATATTTTCATGGGGATCCTGTTCCTAGAGGGTTCTGCTACTGTTGTAAATATTTGTGCCATCCTGAACCAAACTCTTCTCTGTTAGGAATGGGAATTAGCTTTGGGATAGAGGTGGGCTGATCTGGACCCTCTGACTATCCAGTATTGTGATGAATCAGCATAAATCTGTGTGCACAGGTGCTCAAGAGCTTTAATTTGATTTCTGTGCTGTCAAGAGTTCCACAAAATCAGTTAAAACTCCTGCAAGGGTGAAGACATGAAGGTATCAATATAGGGTGAGTCTAAGGCAAAAAATCAGGGAACACACCAAACCTCCAAAATCCCCTAGCAGAAAATAGCTCAGACTATCTCACAGGTCTATAAGCTTGTCCTAGAGGTTTGGTTTTTTAATTAAAATACACTATTTTCCCAGCTGGGGAGTTTTCCCAACAATTTCCAGCCATTGTGCCACAGGGGTGGTGGCACAGGCTGCCAGGACTTCTGCACAGAAGTGATGGGACAGACACTTAGCCCAGGGAGAGCTGCTGCAGAGAACATGACACCTGAAAGGACATGTCACTGAAATGTCATTTAATGATGCCATTTGTTGACCTCAGAGCCATCAAGTCTTACATTGAGGAAGGAAGCACCATATTAAGCTCATATATTATCAGCTCTTCAACTCCCCATGTGTTGAAACGAGTAACTAAGAGCCCTGGAGACCTCTCCTTTTTGAGAGTGGCAAACTGGTCATCAAGAGGTGGCCAAGGCTTCTATTTCTGCCTTGTCAAGAAAGCACAAATCTTGGGTAGAACTCCCTCTAGCCTGGATTCCAACCAAAATCACTGGTGCATGGCCACCTAGATAGCTCCTGCCATTTCAGTGTTTCTCATCTATAATGCTCGCCTGCAGAGGTTGGCTTAAAAATCCCATGGTCAGCTCTGAGCCCACTGTCACAGTACTTATTCCATAATACCACATCCTCTTGATGGGTAGATCTGCTGGTTTAATTCCCACTTGCCCTTAGAAAGCACCATGACATCTGAGACAAAACCCAGAGACAGGAATAATCTGTTTCAAGTAGTGATTTTCACTGATCTTAAGCAATCTTCTCTCATCAAAGATTTTTTTTTTCCCCCTGACTTTCTTGGTGCTGTCAGGAAAAGCTCCCTCAGCTACTTCCAGTCTAGCTCAGGGGTCTCAAGGGCTCATTCCTATAATAAACTGATATTGATCTGTCTGGAATCAATAGAGCCCAACCCCAGACTGGCCTCACTGGTGCAAAGCTCAGTGCAGACTAAGGAACAAGTTTTAAAATTATGTAGAGGAGTTTTAAAAAACTAGACTAATTTTTGGCTCTGTATCCTAATCTTCCAACAGAAACACAACTCCACCAGAGTCAGAGTTAGAAACATTTCTTGGGAAAATGGGGGAAGAGCAGACAAGTGTGTGGTTGATAATTAAGATAAATTTCTGTGTCAGGACACTCCTATTTTACCTGCAAAATATTCAGATCTGGTGCCATGTTCTCTGCCAAGGCCTTTATGTTCATGCTGGCCTGGCTACTTTTGTTGTTTTCTCACAAATTATTGGCTGTTTTCTCTGTGTTTGTGTTTCAGAATGTTCAGTATATTTTAAAGAGTTTTTCTGAATGTGAGGGCAGTCAGTGACATCCTGGAGAGCATCTGTGTTTTGTTAAAGGTTATGGAGCTGTCAGTTATTTGTCTTATTAGAGAGCCTGGATTTCTAATGTTGCTTTATGTTGCTAAATACCTAATTTCTGTTGTGAGATACACAGCAATCCCATCCTTTTGGATTGCTATGAGCTAGGAAAAGCCCTGGATTAATTATAAATTGTAGTTGGTAATGATGCAGCTTTTTCTCTTTTAACAAAATGGAGAAAGATGAGGGAAAGGTTGGGGTTGGTAAACTGGACCCAGAGGGGTTGATCCCAAAGTCCATGAAATTAATGGAATTGTCTCAAATGGTTTCAACCAACCTTAAATGCAAGTGATTTATGTCCAGGCTGCTTTGTACATGACACTGGTACATCCTGATGGGGCAATGTCAGCATGGACAGGATCCTGGTTTCTGGAATCCTAGTTTCTGACCTTGTAGGTTCTTCCCCAGGGCATCAAATGAAAAAGAGAAAAAACATGAGAGATGCAGTTCTAAAATAAAGGGTGAGGTTTAGAAATGGAATGAGCATGACTGGAATCTCCTGGAACTAAAAGCACAGTGGGAACAGAATCCAGCCATGCCTGAGAGCTCCCCAAAAGCTCATTATGCATGTCCTTTTTATTATTTATCTTTTCATTATTTATCTTTTACATATATTGTCTAGTGCCAGTCTAATAGCAGTAGGTAGGAATTACTCTTTTGTTTTTTTTAAAACACATCTTTTAATTTAGAGATACCCAGCAGTGTTCTAGTGCTCAGGTTCTTTCCTCCACTATTTGTAAATCAAAGTCTAAAGCTGTGGTGCTTTAGTGAATACAGTGACAAACAGGGATGAACTGCATTCTCCCTTCTGGTCATAAAATTGATTTAATATTTCAATTAATTTTTGCTATGCCTTCTCCAAAAAATTTATGTGAATACATTCTGAGTAAGCCATCTTCAGGCTTTAAATAAACACTAACATAAATATCACTTAATTTATTTGCTCTCTATAAAATTTCTTTATATCACTCTTACAGTCAAATGTAAGTATTGTGTCCATCAACCAGAGCACAGGAGTATCAGATGAGATTGCCTCAGTAAAGGGATTTTCATTAAATACTTCTGCATTCACAGTCAAGTTTCCATAGCCACTGAAATAGTTCTTCACAGTTTTTCAGGGGATAGACAGCATATTGTTATCTACCCTTTAATCCCAAATTAAAATTAAAAATTTATTTTTTCAAAAGTGATTTTTAAATTTTATTCTCAGAAGAGAGAAATGGACAGTGTCTCATTGGTAGGGGTTTTATGTTCTATCTGATGTAAGATTGAGAAGGGGCTTGCAGAATAAAGCATATTATTGCCTGTGCATTTTTTGATGTGCAGCACTGTGGTTCATATTTTTTCTGTAATGCTCCCTCAGGGTCATAATTTGCTATACAGGCAGCTAAGGCCGTCCAGCCATGGTGAGATGGATGGGGATGTGGATGGATGTATTGTTAACTTAAAAGTCCAATGCTTTTTGCATAAGTACTTTTCCTCTAAAGCAGAATCTTAAATTCAGTAAATGTAGTGAGCAATTAACTGTGCATTACAAGCTATTTAGGGAAGCCCTTGGTATGAATCCCCCCCTCCCATGCTCACCAAAGGCCTCAGTCACTGCAGTCCTTGGAAAGAAATTTACTGACTTGAGGAGATTTTAGATCATCCTGCAGTAGTCTCCTACTAAGAAAACAAAAATAATAAAAAGAAAAAGAGTTGGATTAAAAATCAGAGTTTGGATGTTTAAAAGTCATCTCTGTGGAAAAGTAATCTCTGTTGAAACTAAACAGAGAATGTAATATATGGGGGGAAAGGCTTCTTTCTATCTTCATGGGTCTGCCTTTCTGGATATCTTTTCAGTACCAGTTTGTGACCTTGTGATGGCTCGGAGCCCTGATGCTGTCAGAGGTCCCAGGTAAGGCCTCTGCTGGGCAGTGATGCTCAGAGGCAGCAAACTCCTTGCTCAGGACCCTCACACCAAATTGCAAGATTCAGCCCTTCACATTTTTCAGGGGGAATTAATTAGGAAGCTGGTTTTGTTCTAAAACCACAATTGAGCCTGTTTGTAAGAGTCCCAGGGATGTAGTCCATTGGGAGAGAGTTAAATTAACAAAATAGAGAGTGAGCTCCCCTATTGCAGTCCATGCTCTGAAAAGTGGTCAAACTACCCAAATAATGGCACTTTTCTATCCTTACTCTGAGCAGCAGGCACTGGGTTTCCTTACTACATTGTGTGTGACTTGTAAGTGATACTTCCCTGTGCACATGACTGAAACAGAGAGTCAGGAATATTTAAATCCCTCTAAAAAAAAAAAAAGTACCCAGCATAGAGTCTTCAAAGAATAGTTGAAATAGATTCCTTTCTCTGTTTTCTCAGTCTCCCCATTTTGCTGACTTAGTTTAAGAAAATGAGGGCCTTAAATTCCCTAGCAGATCATCTTTTTGAGCTCAGCTGTAGCTGGCAAAGCTGAGCTGGTGAGGGAAGGAAAAGATTCTCTTTGAAGTGGACCTGGTGGGGAGGGGAACTGGTAAACTGGGAGACCCTGCTGGGAGGAGTGATGGAAATCACATCTTGGTAAGGGCAAGCACCCTTAGTGTTTATTATTCCACTTTCCAATGTATAGACAGACATATTAGGCTCTCAAATGTGTGGAAACAGCAGCTAAAGGTAAGGTAGTTCTATCACTAATGAAAAATACTCTGTAATGTTCAGGGGAAGCCCTGTTAGCTCTGCATTTGGTGCTTTTAGACAATTCTACAGCTCCTAACAAGGATTCTAACTTAGGACCACCATCTGTAAGATGAAGTTAATGCAGACTATAAGTGCCTGTAAGTGGTGATTTTACACTTCAGCTCCCTGGTCTCTGCTTTCCTACCACTGGTTTTCCAGCTGGAATTTAAATCTTGTTTCATTAAGCTCCAAGTGGCTTGGCCCATGGTTGATTTTCTTGCACCCAGCAGAGACACAGGAGACAACAGTGCCATGCTCCAAAAGCCACTGAGACCTTCCTGGTGAATCTGGTCCAAGGAATAACAGATTCTCCCCATCACTCCAAAGAGAATTTCAATCTCTGGTCCATCCTGGCACAGGAAAACTCTCTTCCCTTTTTGCACCCATTTAAAAAAGGGATGGGGTGAGCCAGGTCGTGGCTGCATGGAGCTGAGCAAAGCTGGTGGGGTGATGTGGTCAGGAGATCCTCTTCTGCTTTAGGTTGGTTCAACTTCAATCTGAAGTTGAAGGAAATGTGGAAGGAAATGAGGAGTTAAACTCACAAGAAAGGTAAATGCTGATATCCTGATATTCAGTAAACATTCAAATGTGTTGAAAGCATGGAGCAAATCTGACATTGCCTGGATGAGCCCCAGGAACCTGATGATAATTCCATCCCACTGCTGCTCCCAAGTTCTGTGCATGATTATAGAGGTCCAGTACAATTAGTGTCAGCTCCGTTGGGTTAAAAATAATCAATAGAGATTTTAATTTTCTGTGTCATTTTAGATCACACATGGGCTTCTTATAAATCTCAGTGGTAAGAAAAGAGTTGGTTCTTTTCCATGTTGGTTCACATGGTGAGAGCACAGATGTCTGGCATTTTTTCAGTTGCTTTTGAGCAAGTAGCAGCATTTTGCCTCGGGGTACAGTGCCAAGCTGGCATCCTTGCACTCCCCTCTCCCAGCTCAGGGCTCCAGCAGAAGATGAAGACCTCACTTGTTCCTCCTCTCACCTGCCAGCATGGGTTGGCAGTCGGCAAACATGGGACAGAGCTGTTTAAAAACAAAATCTTGCTCTTTTCTTGCCATCAGCATTATGTCCTGGGACTAGGATATTAGGCTTTACATTAGGAAACTTTTTATCACTGAAAGGGTTGTCAAACATTGGAATAGTCTGCCCAGGGCAGTGGTGGAGTCACCATCCCTGGGGATGTTTAAATGGCAAATACCTGGTCCTTAGGGACATGGTGAGCTTAGTGTTGGTCAAAGATTGGACTGGATGATCTTGAAGGTCTCTTCCAACCAAAGAGATTCTGTGGCTCTTTCTTAAAGACAGGGGCTGAGTGCTCTGATTTGCATCCCAGAAAGCTCTTCAGGGGGCTGTAAAGCTGAGAAGGAATTCCTGCACTCATATATAACCTGGCCAGATGGCTGATGCCTCAGTGAAGGTCCTGGCAGCTTCTCTGAGGTGTGCTCAGGCAGGACAGGATCCATCCTGGAGCAGGCAATGGAAGCAAGCACTGCCTGAAGTGGAAATGCAGATACTGCATGGGATGCTGACATCCATGGGATGCTCTGCCTGCTCTCTGTCTCTCAGTTGGGTCTAACTGGTATTTAGGGCTGAGGAAATGGGTGGCATTTACCTGTTCTGGCCAGCTAGGATCACTCAGCTCCTCCCTGTCATCTTGAAAGGCTTTCAGCTTCCTTCCCCTGTTGAGTTTTGGGTGAGGTCTGGCCCTGGGAGCCAGCTGTCACCAACAGCTCATCTCTGAGATGTCCCTGAGGAACTGTCACAAGGCAAACTCTTTGTAGATGATGGGATGCAGCATCATGGTTGGATTTTTGTGTGGGGCCTCCTTTCTTCTTCTGTGCTGCCCTCTGCCATCAAAACCACTCTGAATCCATGGCAGTGCAATGAGACTGCAGAGGAGTACATTAATAAATAAGCTTTTCAGTCATTTACTTGTGGAGGGTTAAAAATGGCACCAAAATCCTGTTGAAATGGCCTTTAAGAATCCCTTAAGCTTCTTGCTTTCCCCTGTTCTCCTTGAAGCATATCCAGGGCTTTGCCCTGCTCTGAGGCCAGAGGGCTGTGAAGTTTTCAGCTCCCCAGACATCCCAGGACAGAGGGGAGGCTGTGTTGCTGCTCACTGTCATCCTGCAGCTGAGCTGCCCATGGGGATGGCAACCAGGGTGCACCATGGGCACACTGCTCTGACTTGCCAAGGCTCAGCAAGAATCCCAGAATCATTTGGGTTGGAAAGGACCTCTGAGATCCTCAACTCCAACCCTTGATCCACTCCCCCCGTGGTTCCCAGCCCATGGCACTCAGTGCCACAGTCTCTTCTTAAAAACCTCCAGGAATGAAGCTTCCCTCCCTGGGCAGCCCCTTCCAATGCCTGAGCACCCTCTCTGGAAATAATTTTTTCCTGATACCCAACCTAAACCTCCCCTGGCAGAGCTTAAGCCCATGGCCTCTTGTCTTACTGGGAGAAGAGCCCAAACCCCCCCTGGCTCCAACCTCCTTTCAGGGAGTTGTAGAGAGTGATGAGGTCTCCCCTGAGCCTCCTCTTCTCCAGCCTCAACACCCCCACTGAGGGTCCTGTGTATCCCACGTGGATCTTGGCAGGAGTGGGGATGTTGTGTAGCACTGCAGAGAACAGACCTGGGGGCTTATTCTGCTTCACAAGCTGAAACAGCACAAACCAGTGCTGTACAGACACTGCCAAAGGCAAAGAGAGGGATCAGGATGCTCCACTGTACAGTCAAAGCATACACAGTGGCCTGGTGTTTTCCTGGGAAAATTGTTCTGGAATTTTTGTTGTGAAATTTTCTGACCCCTGGGTCCTCTTCCCCAAGCTGGTGGTGTTTGCCTGGGGTTGTTTTGACCCAAGGACCTGCAGGACCTGCCCCTTGCCCTTGTGCATGCAGTTGGGTCTCACCCCCTTGATCCAGCCTGTCCAGATCCTTCAGGAATATCAACACTTAGCAGCTCAGTGCTCTTTGGGCCAACTGTGGCTTAGATTTGGTCATAGAAAGTTTTTAGGAAGCTCCAAAGTTAATCTCCCAGCATCTTTCTTTTCTCCCATCCCGAAGTGCCATGTTAACTTCAGGCTTCTTTTGAACCTTGTCTTATGTTTTTCTCAGCTCTATTGGTCCTTGAGCTTAAAAATATATTCCCTGCCTATCATACATGAGGGGAGGAGGGAACTAGGGCCAGACTTACCCCTTATTACCCTCTTCTGTAGCTTTTTTGGTGCATTTTAAGTCCCAGTATGTCCTACAGGTGAACTAAAACGCCAGGCTTATAAAAATATTTAAAAATGGTAAATTATGTATATATCCATGAATCTGTTATAGCAGTATTGGTAATGGATGAATGCATTTAAATTTGGGAATCTTACCCCTGTTAACTTCCTGGAGAAGAAGTCCTATCATTCACTGTAGAGTCTCATTATTGTGAATTACTCTCTTCATCATTTAAGGAAGATTTCATCTTCTGAAGATGATCTCCAGGCAGTGTAACCTGTATTTGTCTTTCAGTTGTATTTCTTTATCATCCTTCATGCACATGCAGTTCAGAGCAGGAAATTGGAGTCCCTGCTTTATAGTTTCTGTAACTTGTTTATTTGCAAGTCCTATTCAAGTAGGCAGAGTACAGCAGTAGGAGCAGCTTTTATTTTCTCCCTCCTTCCTGATCATCACTTGTTTACTTCACCACCATCACCTGCAGCTTTTTTCTGCAGGTTTATGTATCTTAGTTTTCAAGGAGGTGACCTGGCAGTGCATAATGTGCTGGAAAGGAAGCCATTTAGTGTGCCTAAATATCCAGTTGTTAAACCAGCAACAAATTATTTGGTCTAGGTAAAACATTGGGCCTGGGGACAGGGTTGCAGCTGAATTCCTGGGTCTTCCATACCTTGGGCATTTTTTCCTGGGTGTTCTGTGAGCTGGTGTTGCAAAGTGGAGGGTAACATCATCTGCCCTCTGTAATTCCATCTGGTGTGGCTGTCCCAGGAACTCCAATATTAGCTGAGTAAAGTTCAACCTGGAGGCATGAATTCAGAGAGGATCCACTGGACACAGATAATTAATATTTTGTTACTTATTTAAATATGTAGAAGAGCTGGTAAATGCTGCAGGGAAAAGCTTTAAGAAGCAATGTGGTGGAAGAAAGGAGGGAGCCTGGCATCCAACCACAGCACTTGGTCCAGGGCTCAAGGAAGGAGGCAATCCCCAGACTGGCTTGGAGCATGGCATTCGCAACCTAAGTCTCCCTGGGAATAAGGCCTGTGCTCCCAAGTCACATCTTCCCATTCTTGCTCTGGAAAATTATAAAAATACTTGAGTTCTCTTCTGAGTGTTGCTTGATACCTGGATACAGCTTGGATTCCATAGACTGCTGAGAATCATTGCTCTTCATCATCCCTATAATTTTATTTATTATTCCACGAGTGAAGCAATTTCAAATTGGAAGCATCTTTCATGCAAAGAACCAGGGTAGAACTGCAGTTTTGTATCCAGAGGTAGTGGATACAAAGCTCAAGCAGAGAAGACTTTGGTTTTTACAAATCATCCAAAGTCTGTGAGATCTTTCTTCATGTCAGTGGGCTTTGAATGGGAGCAGCAGAGACAGAAAAAAACAGAAAAAGAATCACTGTGATACTATTTACAACTCTCCTATGGTGTTCACTATGCTAAAGATCTCTTTAAAACTCTCTGCTATTTTGTGTTTGACAGTCTCCGTGGACATAGGAAAGGAATAAAATAATTGCCAGAAAATCACTGATGCTGTCCTCTGAGCAAGGCATGTAACCTCCAGTCTCACCTCAGTCATATGGCCTGGGCCCATCTGTGCTCTATGAAGAGCTGCCTGGGAAGTTTGAATTTCAGTTCTTTCCCTGGACTCCTTTTTTCTTCATTGTGCCTCCCTGAAACTTCTCAGAAATGCTTGTGTCTGATGAGAAGTGAAGCCATTGAAGATGGGTGAGTGGAGAGAGCAAGGATGTTTCAAATGGATGACAGATGAGCACCATTACAAAGCCATTAACCATCACAAAATGGGTAGCTTAAGTATCTGGAGGATATGGATGGTTTTGCTAGTAAAGAAATTATTATGTGAGCAGAAGACATTAGTACAGGAGTGATTAGGGTAATGGCACTGTGCCAGGCTTAGGAGTGAGCAGCAAGGGAAGATGAGGACCCTGGAAACCTCAGCATCCTGCAACTCAGCATCCCCATTTGTGATGCACAGAAACAGCACGGTGTCTTCAGTCAGCCCTGACTGCTAATTGCTGATAAAATACTGTGGCTGAGAGAGTGCCCCAGGGGCATGGAAAAAGTCAGTCAGCAACTGCATACCCCTGTGTGGTAGGGAGTGTTTTAAGGATTTCCTGGGTGCTAAAGAAAATGCACTGTGAGTGGGACAAAGGCTGGCATGAAGCAGAAAAGTACAACCCTTCAGTGCGCATGTGAGAGGATGTGAGATCTGGTTTAGAAAGGCTGAAGATGGGGAAGCTCCAAGGGCCAGCAAACACAGGAGCTGCAGCTCCTCTGAAAAGCAAAGAAGCAATTTCCAATTTAGTTGGCACTGCACTGAGTAATAACATTTTTTGCTTCCTAGTAAATATCTTTTCAGCTAATGAATTCCAAAAGCACTTTACATGACATTTAAAACTTAGCAGCACACGACTGAGCCATGAATAATGAATCTTAGCAAGAGATGGATGGCAGGTTACCATGCAGTTCTCTCCCTCTCTGTCATTGTCAGTTGAAGCATTTTTTCTCTTCGCCTTTTTTTCCCCCCTACCTTTCCCCAGGGCCTCTTCAGAAATGCTTCCTTTTGAAGAGCATTTGCAGAGGGAAACTTTCAAACCAAGCAGACCTAATCCTAGGTCCGTTTTCCTCCTTTTCCTCAGTCCTTGCCTGCAGTTTCTGATGCCCATCATTACATTGGGACTTTTCCCTGCATTTCACCCTATCCTCACCTATACATCCCAGGTGTACACAGTGGGGCAATAAAACTGCTCAAAGCCCTCTTACTGACACAGAGAATCATATCATAGAACCATAGAATTGGCTAGGTTGGAAGGGACCTCAGAGATCATCAAGTCCAACCCTTGATCCACTCCCCCCGTGGTTCCCAGCCCATGGCACTCAGTGCCACATCCAGGCTCTTTTGAGTGCATCAGGTTCCAGACACAGAGAATCCACTACTTCCCTGGGCAGCCCATTCCAATGGCTGATCACCCTCTCCAGAAAGAAATTCTTTCTAATCTCCAACCTAAACCTCCCCTGGCACAACTTGAGACCCTGCCCTCTTGTCTTGCTGAGAGTTGCCTGGGAAAAGAGACCGACCCCCCCCTGGCTCCAACCTCCTTTCAGGGAGTTGTAGAGAGTGATGAGGTCTCCCCTGAGCCTCCTCTTCTCCAGCCTCAACACCCCCAGCTCCCTCAGCCTCACCTCACAGGACTTGTGTGTAGCAAGACGAAGCTCTCCTAGGGAATGGCGCTTCGAAGTCCAACCAGGTGTTCCAGCAGACACTCACGAGCAATGCTCTAAGCCTATGGCTCTCAGAGTTGACTAGCCCAGATAGGTGCTGCTGCTCCAAGAGCAACTGACCTCTCTGCCAGCTAACTCAGGACTGAGCTGAGCCTGTGCTTCAGGACTCACCTTTTATTGGCCCCCTGGTCCTGCTCATGCGCAGTGGGGGTCCACCCTAATTAGGCACAGGTGGGCTCGACACAAGCTCATGCTCACTCCCTGGTAATTAGTGGCACCTGGTTGCCTCATTTCATTACACTTGTGCTGGATCCCTTCACAGCCTCCTTGCTCTTCTCTGGACCTGCTCCAGCACCTCAAGCTCCTTCCTGAACTTCCTGAGGGGCCCAGAACTGGACACAGGACTCAAGCTGTGGCCTCCCCAGCGCTGAGCACAGGGGCAGAATCCCTTCCCTGGACCTGCTGGCCACGCTGCTCCTGAGCCAGGCCAGGATGCCATTGGCCTTCTTGGCCACCTGGGCACACTGCTGCCTCCTGTTCAGCTTCCTGGCAATCCAGACTCCCAGCTCCCTTTCTGCCTGGCTGCTCTCAGCCACTCTGTGCCCAGCCTGGAGCTCCCCATGGGGTTGTTGCGGCCAAAGTGCAGGACCCAGCACTTGGCCTTCTTGAACCTCATCCCCTTGGAATCAGCCCAACTCTCCGCTCTGTCCAGGTCCCTCTGCAGAGCCCTCCTGCCTTCCAGCTGATCCACACTCCCCCCCAGCTTAGTGTCATCTGCACATTTGCTGATGATGGACTCAATCTCCTCATCTCAATCATCCATAAAGATATTAAACAGAACTGGGCCCAACACTGATCCCTGGGGGACACCACAGCCGCCATTTTGATGCAGCCCCGTTCAGCACCACTCTCTGGGCCCGGCCCTCCAGCCAGTTCCTAACCCAGCACAGAGTGCCCCTGTCCAAGCTGTGGCCTGACAGCTTTTTCAGGAGAATGCTGTGGGAGACGGTGTCAAAGGCCTTGCTGAAGTCCAGGCAGACCACATCCACAGCCTTCCCCTCATCCCCCAGGCAGTCACCTGATGAGAAAAGGAGCTCAGGTTGGCCAGACAGGACCTGCCCTTCTGTTGCCCGTAACCAAAAACACAAACCAACAGAGTCAGTTTATGCGGTGCTTTATTCAGGGCCCGGGAAGCCTGAGGACTAGCGTCCAAAGTCAGGGTTCCGAAGACCCTCATTTTTGGTTCAGCTTTTATACTTTTTTTCATTACAGGCCACGTACAGAGTTACATAAATTTTAGTCACAAACTGTCACATAGATCATGCAGATAACAATAGACAAACAGTCACATAGATCTTACAAATAACAATAGATAGTCATCTCTTAAACTGTAAATCCACGGTTTACCATTTCAGCTGTCATTACCACCTGGCCCACCACCTGGATACAATATTTTATCTTGATCTTTGGTATATGGCATCAGTTTGCTTAACTATTCTCCTTTTGATTAATGTTATTGCTGATGGGGTCAACACACTCCTTATTCTCCTTTGATCATTGTTCTTGTAAGGGTCAGCTCATTCTTAACTAGTTACTTATTCCCAGAGTTTTAGTCTACCCGAGCCCCTTCTAACTCTTAGTTTGTCCATTTTAAAATTTTACAACCAATATTACTTTATTTCTACTATAAACTGTAACACTTCCTAACCCTGTGCTGGCTGGGTCTGATCCCTTGTCCAGCTGATTCTGAGAGATGGTTCTCTCCTGGATGGCTTGTCCCTCCTCAGCTCCTTCACCTCTGACTTTCTATGATTCTATAAGCTAGCCTCAGGAATAGGCAAATGATCTTCTTGCACAAGGAAACCACTGAAGTTCTTCTGTAAACTGTATTTTAATTTCAACATTTTAGCACAAGCCATTTTAGATGAAGTTACTCCAGAGCAAACACTGTTGTTTCCAATATCCTCTTAGAATGATGAATGTTCTAGCACTTAAGAGCAAATCTGGAGGAAAAGGGCATTTGTCACTGTTCTATCTTTATTGTTTCAGCTTGTTTTGCAATCTTTTT
Organism: Calypte anna; assembly: GCF_003957555.1. NCBI lineage: Eukaryota > Metazoa > Chordata > Aves > Apodiformes > Trochilidae > Calypte > Calypte anna. The sequence goes on along the minus strand of NC_044255.1, from coordinate 5,606,803 downwards.
TTGGTCCACCACCCTTAACATTTGACAGTTCTGCATCATTGATACTGCACTGTCCTCACTGAGCTTGGTTATAATTGAGTGGTGAAATAGTACTTGCAAGTGGGCTTCTAGACTTGTGGAGTAAGTTTATATTAATTGCCTTATTGTGTAATATAGTTAAGTTCTGTCAGCTCCTCTTAACAGGATCAATAAATCTGCCTTATGAGGATCTCTTGTATTCTTTTGCTAAAGAGCACTTTCACAATGACCATCAATGATTTGGTTTCTAGCAACAGAGGATTCTTACTCCTTTGAGATCCCAGGCAAGTTTGCTCATCAGGTGACTGCTGGATAGCAGGAAAAAAAATTTAAGCACCTACCCTAGTGTTACCTAGCTTAGCAGTTTTTCTGTTGTTCACAACCCAGGAGTAACAGTAGATATCATTTAAATGTACAGTGACTTTGTAAAGCAAGTTTATTATTCTCTTTGTTTAATTTCAAGTGATATTTGTGGTTGTTTTTTTTTTCCAATCTGTACCTGAAATTTCAGCACAGTGTTAATTGTGGGTGGCATTATAAGCAAGAATTGCCAAAACATGTAAATATTAAGTATGGTTATTCACACAGCTGGATGTTGCAAGGGGGTTGTCTTCATTCCTGTACTGTATTAGGAGCTCCCATTATGTTGCTCTCCTGTAGAGCAAGCATTCTGGATCAGAAGAGACCTGCTGTGCCCCAGCTGTTTCCATAACCCACCACAGTCAAACCTAGTATTTCCTTTTTTTTTTTTTTTTTAATTAATTATGTGTGTGGAAAGCCAAAAAAAAAAAAAAAAAAAAAAAAAAAAAAAAAAAAAAAAAACAAAACCCACCAAAAAAAAACCCCAAAAAACACCAAACAGAGGGAGATTTTTAGCTTATTTCCAGCATGAGATCACAGGAGGATCCAAAAAAGCTTTTCCTTGTGTGAAATCCAGACTCATTTCCTTGACCAACAACAGACTGCTTGCCTTTGTCCCTGATGCTTTTGTTTCTGATGATTTCTCTCCTGTTTTCTAGCCTCCTTTTGTTCTTCCTCTTCTCTTTCCTGGGCTCTTTAATATTCTGGTTTGATTTTGGTTTTACCATCCTGCAGGGGTGTTTCCCACCTCCCTGAACCATGGCTCAGGGCTCTGAGTGATGGCCCCAGCATGCTTGGTCATGGCTTTGATGCTGAAATCCCAGCACAAATCAGTGCACAGTCTGACACTGGAGATGTCAGATGGGCATGGGAGATGGTGTAGTCACTTGCAAACTGAGGAACATGGAAATTTAAAGTGGTTTGTGGAGTTGAGCAGCTGATTTGAGAAACCTCTGCTGGGACTTCTAGAACTAGGCAAAGAGTCCAGTGTTAGTGGGACGGATTTTACCTGGATATGTTTTCTCCAGGCATCCGATTACCTGTCTTAATTTGTGCCTGCACAGAGGGATGGCACCTGGCATTCTATCCAACCTCCACATGAGGAGGAACTTCAGACAGTGAAATGGTCAACCTCGATGTTTTTCAGGGTAGTTAAAAGCATCTCCCTGTTGTGCCCTTCTTTGTGCCCTGTGTGTCTTGTCAGGCAGTCATTGCAAAAGCAAAAAACATTTTAAAATATTTAAAGCACAGTCTGTAAAGACTCATGATTCAGACATTCAATTAATGCATTCAGAGTCTGAATTCTGAGGCTGTTATCATGCATGGTCTGGTATGCACAGCACAGCTGCATCTCCATCTGCTGAACTAAGCAGTTGTTTGAAAGATGGGAACACAAAGTACAGGTTGGTGATGCTTACATTGCTATGAATTGAAGGTAGAAAGTTTCTAAACTGATGCTACCTGTCTGTAGAGCTAAAATGAGACAGAAATTTAAAATTTCCTTTTGAAATCTCTGTGCAAAGATAGTTGTGGTTTTTTCCCTTTCCTCCCCCCACTTTAGAATAATGCTCAGTCTTTGTTTGCCCTAATTACCTGCATCAAGTGGGATGGGATTCAGGCATTCCTGGGACTCAGGCTTCTGGGGAGGGCTGGGATTTGCTGCATGGATTGCAAGGTGGTGGAGCTGAGCCTGCTTTGGATAAGCAAGGGTTAAAATATCTTCCAGCCCTCCTGTCCCTTCTTCTTTGTAAAGAAACACAATCGTGCTCTTGAACTACCAGCCCTTGCCCTCTATTCTAGGCTGTTTATTATTTTAAACACTGTTAATTGTTGTTGTTTCCAGTCATATCTGATATAGGTTGTCTGAAAATGTCAGACAGTACTGACAGCCCTGTATCCTCCCTGCACCCACACAACTTACAGCTTTTTGCTAACTTGTCTGTTTCCCTCTTTTGGGAACCAGACCTGTGACACCATCAAGTGGCTTTTTCGAACATCAAACAAACTGCCTGTGACAGAGCTGGGAAAATCCACCCAGAAGATCCTAGTTCCAGCCCCAGCCTCTGCATTAAAGCTGGGAATATCCAGAGCCCAGTTTAGGGTGTCACTAGCTGTCATTCACCTCCCTGTGCTTGGCTGGCAGCTCCTGCCAGGCTGTGTGACTGATTTTCCAGACATTTTCCAGCCTAGGAGGAATTACTCCTCTTCTTGGACCTGACATTTTCCAAGCCTGGAAGCTGCCCCAGGTTAGAGCAAAGCCACTTCAACTCCAAGCTTGGCGAGAACATGGATAAACAAAATCCTCCTTCGTTTCTAGGAACAGAAAAAAAAAAAAATCATGTGGCTTTATCACAAACAGCTCTTCAGCTGTGGAGCAGTCAGGGATTTTGAGCCTTTCAGGACAAGAATGTGTCTTAGCATTCCCAGGGAAAAACTGCTTGTGATCCCCAGCAGCCTTGGAAATTATTACACTGCAGACATGCAAACTGTGCAAACCTGCAGGGTTTTTTTTCCCACTCCTCATTAATACAATCATTACCATTAGCCCAGACTATTTTTGCCGAATTCAGAGCTCCTGTGGGGACTGGGACAGCGTTGATAAAATCCATTTATAAAGGTGAAGGCGAAATACCACGGCTTCCCTGCAGGATTGAGGGGACAGCAAGGGTCTCTGGGGGGCCTGAATGCTGACAGGATTTCCTAGGAGAGCCCTGGTTGGAATTTGAAGCTGGATGCTCTGCTCCTTCTCCTCCTCCCGCTCCCGCTGTTATGGAGGTACCTGGGGGGGGAGCTGCGGACCGACCTCCTCCTGACCCCAGCGGTGGTTGCCGGGGGGTCGGTGGGGGTTTCCTCGGGTGGCAGAAAGCACTCTGCCTTTCGGAATTATTTTAATAATCCCTTAGCTCCCGCAGGAAGAGAGAAAGAAGGGGGGATGAGGAGAGCGCTGCTCCATGGCCAGGGTGGCGCCGCCATCTTGTGGGCAGCGGCGGTACCGGCCCAGCCCCATCCCCCGGGGATGGCCGCGGGTTTCGGATTGTGAGTGTCCGACCCAGAGCCCAAAAGGCTGTATAAGAATTTTTGTGTGGCTGTATAAGAATTTTTTTTGTTGTCCTTGAGATCCCTGGCCAAATTTAATTCTGTCTAGGCTTTACCTTTCCTAACATGATCTCCGGCTGATGGGATAATTTCTTCCTACTCTTCCCAGGTTCCCTGTCCTTGCCTTCACACACTCTGGACTTTCCTTTGACGTGGCTGAAATCCCCCCGGAGAACCACAACTTGTGACTGCAAAGCTGCTTCTGTCGATTTGTAGAAGGCTTCATCTGCTTGGTCCTTAGCAGACCCCTAAAAAGGTACCACCTGCCCCTGTCTTCCCTTTATCTCTAACCTGCAACCTCTGAGTCAGCTCCTTATCCATTCCCAGCTGGAGCTCTAGGGATTTCAATGGGTCACTGATGTGGAGAGCATTATCCCCTCCTCTCTTTTCTGTCCTTCCTTAAGAGCTTGGACCCATCCATACCCATGGAATATGGAAGTCATCCCACCATCCCTCAGTAGTGCAAATAACATTGTAGCCCTGCAGGCATGCACATGTCTGTACCTCCTGGTTTGTTTCCTATTTAATGGGAATTTACATAGAGGCATTTAAGTTGGATCCCCCTTGAGGATTACATTTGCCTTCATTTCAGGTGTTTTCTTGCTGACCTGTGGTCCTTCTCCAGGTCCAGAGCATCTCCTACTGAAAATGGTCTCAAAGTGGTGGCAATGGGATAGATTAATGATGCCCTCCTTTGGCAACTCTTAGCTTAAAACCCTTTTTACTGAACAGACAAGCCTGTGGCCAAAGATGCTCTCCCCTTCCTCCAAAAGATGAACCCCATCAGCCCAGGTTTCTCAAAGCCACTCCCATGGTCTGTGTTTAAGTCCAGTATTGTCAGTCTGAAACTTTCAGAACTTGCACCTTCAAAATCATCATCAATTAGATCTTAAGCTTTAAATTATGAATGCAGATAACATCTGGAATTTTTATTTGCCCAGTGAGTCTTGGAGCATTTTAGAGATGCCTGAAGAAGTCTGGAACCTAATGAGACAACCTGTGATAATCAGAAGACTCCCAAACCAGTGCACTACTGTCATTGCTGCTACAAGCTCTGGTTTGTAGGTAAGTGCTCTCAGCATACTGGAAGTGGTGATAGAGGGGAGAATTTGCAGCTTCACTTAACTGGAGAGACCAGCAATGGCTCCACACTCAGCTCAGTGTTGTAGTGGAACAGCAACAGGAGAGAGGGACAAATGAAGGGGTTTTTTAGGAATACAATCCAAGTTAAATGACTATGATTTAGTACCACAGACACAACAGGGAATGTAGTAGAAGGGAAAGCAGTAAAGCTTATTCTCTAATCTGCTGCCAGTCCAGGAGTCTGGCAATTGCTGAGTCTTGCAGACCAAATTTAGTTTCCCAACTTGTTCTAGTATAGAAATTTCAGTCAAGGTTCTCTGATGAGCAAAGTGTACAGAATAGTCTCCTTAGCCTAGTAAATCCATCATATGGAACTGAGAGCTGGATAAAATAAGTGTAGCCAGCAAAGCATATTGGAGAGAAGAGCCATGTGCATTCCTACATTAAGTGACTGATTGAAATAGCAGTTTTGCTCTCATTCCTCCCTCAGACAACTGTCTAAAGAAACCCTTCTACCCCTCAACAGTACAACCAAAAGGTGCCTAAACCAAGGATTTACAAAGGTTACAAAATGTACTGGGATCCTTCTGACAAATAGGTTAATTCCCAGCAAAAGTACGAGGTAGTGAGCCTTTAGGTGGCAGAGCTCCTTAGTGGTTTTATCTAAGCAAACTTATTGTGCCCAACTCCACTGAAGGAATTAATAAAAAAGAAACAGCAATACAGCAACAAGTAGCATTTAGCCCAGAGCAGCATCTGTGCCTCAAGCTGCTTACTGTAATACTAAAGAGTACAAATCTGATGATTTGATAATACAGTGTCAAACAGTAAATCTGGATCAGCATTGCATATATCCAAGATTAAGCATTTCTGAGGCAAAGCCTTCAACTCCCTTAAAAGAGAAATAGGCTTTAATTCTAATTTTGGGATAGTGGTTTTACTGTGGAGTTACTTTGCTGATTTCACAGACTTTACATCATCTTTATTAAAGGGTAACTGAGATGGCTGAGGTATTTAAGCCTGAGCTCTACCTCCAACTGCCACAGTTGCTTTAGTTAATTTTTCTACCATGAAAAGTCAGCCTTGTAATTGCTTAGGAATGGCTGGAGATGACAGAATTTATCATGGATCATGGCACTGTTTCCCTGCATAGGAAAACTGTTAACTGCCCTAGTGTTTGAAAAACATATACCTGTCTATAACTTAATTGAGAAATGTTGTAAAAAGGCCACTAAACATGGAAATACAGAACAAATACACTTAAATATGAATTTTATTGCTAGAAGTATTTTGCTGTAGATCAGTAATGAGAATGAGGAAATAATAAAACAGCAGCTAAGATACAGGGTGCACAAGAACATGAAGGACTTCAAGGGGGGGAGGAGGCACATTTGCTGCATGCTAGTTCCATGACTTACACATATCTATATTAGCCATATCATGAGGAAGAAAAGCCACAAACACAGCTGAGGAATTATGAATTTTCTCCTTTACTCAGCTTGCTTAGCTGGTTCCATCACCTACTCTGTCTCTACTGAAGAACAAACACAAGGAAGCCAGTTTGGTGTGACATTTTAGTCCCATCTAGACACAGCTCAGAACATTCTTCAGAAAAGATGTCTTTGCTAGAAATCAGTAGTTGCTCTGTACAGAAACATTCCCACCTCCTTCTCTCTGCTTCATATGCACTTACCAGAAGAGGCAGGCTCTCTAGCCCACACGCTCAAGCAAAAGAAGCCAATAGCTATGTTTTCAACCTAAAGTAGGAATTGGGGAGGGAACCATTGTTCAGCTTTTTAAAGTGGTGGGACTTAGCAAAAGGCTGAGCTTTTCCACCCCACTCTCTGGCCTCTCTCCAGCTGTCCATAACTGAGAATCCAAAAGTAACTGGTCACAGATGAGCAGAGAGACTTAAGACCTTTGTAAGCACTGTCATATTAATTCTGAATTGACTGTAACTGCTATACAACAGATTTAGTCATCCTTAAAAAGAATGTACACTGCAGAAACAGTGGCACTTCAGTGGCTGCGGACCTCCCATAGCATTAGAAAGTCTTTGGCCCCAGTAGGAAAGCAGATGCTTGGTTGCCATGTTGCCATCACAGCATCATCAACAGCACTGCTGAGAAACAAACACCTCTCTAGGACTCTCATTTCACTCTGTTTAAAAATGATCTTACCACACCCACTGCCTCTTCCCATCACTGTGGTATCTCCTATCTGCAGATTCTGGCATGGCAGTCCCTCCAAGCCCCAAAATCCACTCTGGCCCTGCAGCTTCAGCTCACAGCAGCATCTACACAGCCTGCAGAAACACTGGACTGGGCAGAAAAAGGCAACTGAGTCATGCTTGTATCCAGATGGACATTAGGAGAGATATGAGCAAACCATCTCCTCAACAACCATGAATTCAAGTGGCTACCCCTGTGCTGCTGCTTTGAGCACCAAGATATTTCCACCTCTGTGTCTGTTGTGAGCTCAGAAAGGCAGCAAGCACCTGCAAGAAGGTAACTGCTCCCTCCATCTTATGCTCTAATCCAGAATTGTACATTTGCTCTCTAGCTTCTAAATGCCTCTGCTGCCAGGGTAGAAAAGTAGTTCATTATTTTTGTATAAAGCCACCTATTGTTACCAAGGTAGAACTAGAAGCTTCAGCTTCTATTTGTAATTTTTTTTTTCCTCTTGAGAAGAGGTAGTGTTTGGTTTTGGTTTTATTTTTTTCATGAAGACTTACTTCAATTTGAACTCTTAAAAAAAGATCATTTCTTGCACTAAATACTGCCCAGGAATGTTTTTGAATCAACATAGTTGTTATCTTAGATACCTGATTTGAAGATCTGGGGACCTATATAGAGTTATCTCCTGAAAGCACAAGAGATGCTCCCCTCTTGTGATCAACAGCTCTGGCAAAGAACAAAAAAACCACACACACAACACAACTCTAAACATAAATTACCAGCTGATTCACTTTCTGCTACTCTTTCACAATCATTAGGAAATTCAGAAGAAATCACAATATTGTTCATTTGTTTTAGTCTCCCCACCTCTTACAAGCTGAGTATCACACAGGGAAAAGAGGAGATGGAGGCATTTTGCAGACCTAGTTCCATTGCAAAGTGCAAACTAAACAGCAGTGTAGAGCTGTAGTCAGTTCCAAGGTATCTCAGAGCTTTAAAAGGGTAAAAATGATTCACTCAAGTTCCAGGAAGTCACCATCTCTTTCTGACCCCCAGAGTACCAGGCCTCTAAAAGAATTTTAGTATTCTACTCCAGTTTATTTTGGTTGGGACTAGCAATGGAAAACTTTTATTCTAGTCTTCTTTTGAACCCCCAGCAAGTCCTTTCAGTACATAGCACTGGCAGAACACACAGAGTTTGTATTAATCCTTGAAAGGACATGCACACACACATTGGTGTACAGCTCAGAGCCAACATTTCTTGAAATAAGTTTACATTCCCTGAAACAAGCCCACTCTTAGTAATGCAGCCAAGATTACATCTGTTTACTTTACAGTTATTCCTGTTTGTTGAGTTGGTCCTAAGAGCCATGTAAAGCTTAGTGCTTCCCATGTCTGCTACTCAAATTTGTCCCAAGACCTATTGCTTAAATCTGTAGGATGGAGCCAAGACAGCTTTAGGGTGCAATGAAAAAGGCTGCAGCTTGATCTTAATTTATGTGGGTGAGAGGTCTCACCTCTTTTCATCTTTCCTGACATACCAGCAACACCACAAAGCTTAAGGAAATTAACTACTTCTGAATGAAAGCATAAGACAACATATTAAAACAGTATGAATACAGGAAGCTGAAAGTATAAAAATAAGTCCTCTTACTATAAAGAACTCAACTTAGGCACCCTACCTCTTTTACCTGAAGAAGAAAGCACATGTATTCAGAGCTTTCTTTCCCCTGCCAAGCACAGCTCAGCATGGATTTTAACAGGATAAAGTAACAGGACACACAACATGCATCCCAGTTGCACTCCAGATCACAATCCCTAGCACAGCAGCCTGCAGGAGTACATGTTGTGAGGCAAAGACAGCCAGGTTCCTTGGAGTGTTTTCCTTACCAAGTGAGGGAAGGAAACAAGCTGCTGAACTTGAGGGGGGGGAGTGTGCACAGAACAAACCCAGGCTCAGCTGTGCTCAAAACTAATTGCCAATAATGAACCTGGTTCAGGAAACTTTGGAGGCTAAAAGGCAGCCCCAGGAGCCATGGCAAAGCAGCTGGTATCAAAGTGCCTGTGTGCAAGGTCTACTTGTGCTATTTGTCTCTCCTCTCTTGACTGTTACAGCCTGTAGAGGGGTTCTGGTAGGCCCAACAGGGAAAGGGTTGTTCAAGTTAATTCTGCAGACTTTGCAGTGCCATGCCAGTAGTGACAGAGAGGTCACAGTGGCCTCTTCCTCAGCATGGGGTTGGTCTGAGGTGACTGCTCTACAGACAAGACAGACCACTTGCCAAGCTAAAGATCCATTACTTCACTATCAAGAGGGATTCAGGGTAAAGAGGGAGGTGGAACAAAAAAAACCCACTGGTCTTCCCTGCCACTGAGCATTCACATTTCTGGGAGGACAACAAAAGAGCTGAGGAGTGGTGCCACCTCTTAGCAGTTTGCTTATATGTTCTTGAAGACAACTTCACCTGGATGGGGAGACAGACAGGACTCCATCCATAAAAAATACACTACCATCTGCAGGCAAAAAAGTCCTCAAGCATAGCAGGCTTCCTAATGCCAAGGAGTTTCTGCTGAGCCATAGGTTGGTTCAGGGAATGTTTAGAAGCCAGGGAATGTTTGGTTTACAAATAAACCAATGCAGGGTTTGCAGAGCTACTGAAAATCTCCTGGTAGGACAAGATTTTAGATGCCCCCAAACCCCCATTTTTTTCTGTGGTGTTTATAAGAACAGTCTGTTCACAAAAGTGGTGACTGCTACCATGTTACACTTGTGCTCACCTTGATCTTTATCAGCACAAACCCTAAGAACTCCCAACATCTGAACAGGATTTAAGAGCAGCAGGTGCCACCTCCAACCACTCAGCTAAAGGGTGCCTTTGAACTCTCCTCAGGACAGTTAAGAATCATTTAATAAGATGTCACTACTGAAAAATAACTATTGCATTTCTTAAAGTTTAACAGTAAGTAACGTTGCCAATATATTATTGCACACAATAAAGGTTTGGGGAACTACAAAGGTAAGGAAAGGGTCAGCTAGAAGACCCAGAATAATGATCCCAGAGCCATTCCAGTTGCTGCTCCAGCAAGCATTCCCAGGGCAAGATCTCCATCACTGTCACGGTAACGCTCTCGAATGATGACATGGTTTGCAGGAGGCTGCCCATAAGGTCCTAGGTAAGAAGAGAGTGTTAGGAGGAGAGGAAAAGAAATGTTTTAATAGCATTGTGATTCCAAAACATCTCTGTTTTGTCTCCTTCTTCCTTCCACTGCAGATGATGTCAGCTACAAAGGTAGAATACCCCTTGGCTTTGAATCATCTCCCACATTTATTAAATAAATCCAGAGGCCCAGGAACACCTCTAGCCTTGGAAGAGTTTAAAATCTGGGAGATCTTTTACATCACAAATGTAAAACAGCACTGTTCTGAATTTGTATCAGCCAATCCTAAATTAAGGTGACTAAGCTTAAAAGCACACCCTAACATTTTACTCTCTTTCCATTTTTACTAGGATTGAAAGCTGTACAAACTGAGAGCAAGAGAAGACTTCACAAAGCTCAAAGCAGTGCCTTACAGCAATTCTAGTCATGCAGGTAAGCTGCAGTCATGTTTTGGAAGTGTATTTACCTTTGGAACTTACGTTTAATTCTGAGGTCGTAGGTGAGTATCAATGGTGAAATAATTAAGTTAGGTATAAGAGCAACAGATGAATCAAAAGCTCCATCAGTGCCCACTATGGAGTCCTGAATCAATCTTGTTCTGGCTCTCTTTATCTTTCCTTAGAAAACAGGCTGCTTACCTATTTTGAGAGTTGCGTGCTTCAAAAAGAGGCTATTAAGTTATTTAAGTGCACTGGGATTACATTAGCATAGAGTGGTTTGGCTTGAGATGGACCTTAAGGATCACTTAGTTTGACAATTAGGAAGATTAAAAATCACTTTATACAAATTTCACTGCACTTGCTTTGTAGTGAAAGGGTGAAGGGACTTGTTTCCAGTTACAAGTAGATGTGGTGGGTGGCAAAGGATGGAGATAAATCAAACCAGAGAGACTCACTTACAGAACTTCAATGGGAAGGTGAAGGATGTGGATGAGACTGATTACCTTGGTATGGATACTGATAGGGAACAGCATAAGCTTGTCCACTGGAGGTGTAGAAGACTTGAGGACCAGGAGGGGGACATACACCATTGTACTGGTTGTAGCCATAGCCATAAACCTGATTAAATTTAAAAAGTCCATTACAAAGAGATTCTTTGCTGGGCATCTGATTATGCACCTCCCTCGTTTCCAATAGAGTCAAAGGTTCACTAAAATATCCAGTCTGTACTGATGCAGCCTATTTACTCCCTGGAAAGGATACAGAGCAGCTGACTGACTCCTGAGCAGCATTCACTCTCCAACCTTCCTGGAGAGTGAATGGCAGAGGCAGGGCCTGGATTATCACACAGAGCAGCTTAGCCAGCTTTTTCTCTGTCCTCCTGCCAACAGCAGCTCTCTGAAGAGCTCAGAAATGCCAGGTAGGCAGCAGCTGATCCCAAACAACTTTTTCTTTAGCAAGTAAATGTCAGATTCAGGACAAACGCTCTGTAGCTGTAGGTTTTGGATCCATTTTGTTCTCTAAAAGAGGAAGCTGCTCTTCCACTGCAAAAGAACTGTGAAACCAGGAGCCAGAGTTACTGTGTTGCTCTGACATCTTGGATACAGCAAAATCTTTGTGTGTTAACAGTGACAGCTCCAGTCATTAAATCCTATTTTTCAAATTCCTGATTTTATATCCTTCCAGTATTGACAGACTGTGAAAGTGCAGTCACACCTCCTTATGTTAAAAGATGCATAGCAAATATTTTTCAAGATCAGACAAATAACTTCTGCCCTGTCTCTAAGAAGCTTAATTTTCCCAGTTGACTGAGCAACCTCCCTACTAAATCTGCCTCAAGCTCTGTCAAAGGAAATCCATCTCAAATAGGAGTGACAATAGATTTTCAGTGCCTTACTGTAACTCCTTTTGCACAAACTTTAAAGCTGGACCTGTGAAACATTTGGGAGCACAGTTTGAGTGCTTAAAGCATGGCTGCTTCTGCTGCCTCACTTATTTTTAACACTTCCCAGCTGCAACTCTTACCTCAGGTGTTGGTGTGGCATAAGCTGTATAGGGTGGAGGGGCTGAGGAAATGGCTGTCTCATCATACATCACATCAGATCCCACGTAGCCCTAAACACCATGGAAAAATAGCAGTTACCACCTTTTCCTGCTGTCAGCCAGCCAGAGTAGTGCCAGAATTAACACTGAACCTAAAGAAAGGCTAACCCTTAGACAAGCCTGCATGTTAAGAAAGCAGTGAGTATTATAAAGAGCTGCAAAAAGGACTTGGAGAGCAGAATAAAAATGCCTCATCAACCATAGGAAGCCACACAATTTTTTGCCTGTGTTTGCACACACACGTTCACATGTGTACATGGAAGCAGGCTGACTCCTCCCCTAAGTTTATAGCTTCAGTTTTAGAAAATACCCCTTTTTTTGCCTGGATTTTGCTGCAGGGATGCCATGTGCTTGTGATCCAGAGGATCATTCTTCTCCCTACCCCTCATGATGCTCATCATCCTGTTTTTCTCTAGCATAGAAGAATGGACATGATTTCAAAGTAAACTGCTGGACATAACACTGATGTGCTGCTTCACTATCAGTATAAAGTCTAGGTACTTACTAGGTACTTGGTATACTTACTGTGTTTGTTCTGGCATCCTGGAGAGCGATTTTCCATGCCCTGAAAAAAAACCCACATTATTTAGTGGAACACTGCTAAAAATTAACACCACTTTTTCTTTTTAGGACGATGAAAAAAAACCCCAAGATTAGCAAGCAGAGATACTGCTGGAGAAAAAATTAAGGTACTGCATATGTCCAAGCCTAATGATACACTAAAATGAACCCAGAAAGAAGATACACCAAGACTGAGAAATAATTCCTTTCCTTGAAGAGCTGAGATGGAATGGGGAGGAAGGAAGGAAGATGGGGAAGAAGGAAGAGATGAAGTTTTGAAGGTCCTGACTGCAAGCACAGCGTGCAGCCATGCTCAGGAGAAGGTAAGAGGAAGAGATGCACCAGGGAAGTTATATTTTCTGCTTGAACAGTTGCATTTGTGCTGACTCGTGGTGCTGTTACAGCTTGACCAGAAGGTATATACACTTCCCATAGATATTCTCACACCATATGGCTGGCAGCATGCTCAGTGCACCATACATACTTGGCAAACAGTGATGACAGAAGTTATCTATCTATACATAGCCAAACCCAGCTGAGAGCCCACAATAATGGAATATGCTTCTTTCACTGCTTATTGAGATGTCCTTGGACTATGCAGGGTCATGCACTGCTCAGAGAATGGGAAAAATGCAAAAAGATCTGGTCAGCAAGTCTTGCATTAACCATATTATTAAAATTTTTATACTTCTCCCCCTTTACTGCTTTCAGTGACTCAACCTGCAGTTAGTTTGCATGGCTAGATAACATCTTGCAGGACAGCTATGTTTTTTGTCACTGAAAGCCTTGCTTGAAAACTTTCCTAAAATGTGTCTCTGAAAGGCTGAAGGAAGGAAAATAATTAAGAATAGATAAAAAGAAAGATAAAAGGGGAAGTAGCAGCAAAACCCAATATTCTCTGGCAGACTTACAGGCAGTCATCTGCACTCTCTGCACAGAGGTTGACTGTCTTCCCATCACGGCAAACTATCTGAAGTAAACAGTCTCTCTGCTTCCCCTCTGGAGGCTGGAAATCTGGGTCAGAAAAAATAGACAAGTTATGAAATAATTATAACCACGATTTCATGATGACATTTCCCACAAAAGGCTGAACAAAACAAAAAAAAAAAAATACAGGGCCAGTTGTAACTGCTACCCATGGTATCAGAACAAATGAGAGAAGGAAAAGAACCAGCAGACGTTTAATCTCGGAATGTACAAAAGCTGAAAGTTTCATTGTTACCTCGACATTCATTTCCCACCCTGAGGTTGATGCAGTGGATTCTCATGTGGATTTTATCTTCTAAATCGTGGCGATTTGGGTCATCATAGAATATGAAACGGCCATCAGACCACAGGTCAAACCAGTTCTTCTTCCAGCGCCGTAGAATAGTACCTTAAAAACCAGAGTTAGTTTTGAGGGACATATTAGGAAATAGAATAGTACCTTAAAAACCAGAGTTAGTTTTGAGGGACATATTAGGAAGTAGAATAGTACTTTAAAAACCAGAGTTAGTTTTGAGGGACATATTCGGAAGTACTTACATCTAAGAGTTACAAAAACACCCCCAAAAGCCCCAAGAAATCCTCCATAGTTGCTCCAAGACATTGTGAGGTGCCAAGCAAAACCTGTACTAAATCTCCACTTCAAAACATTACAGAATTGGGTTCCACACTTCAGGTAGTATTCAAAGTCACAATGGAGTTTATTTTAAGTGTACAACCTGGCACATTAATTCTAACTTGCTGCAACACCAACTAGAAGGCATGACTAATTCAAGACATGAAGATGTCAGGTAAGGTTTCCCTGTCTCCACTTAGCACAAATTACAGAGCAGCCTCTGAAGCTGAATGCCACTCTGACACCTCAGAGATGGTATATCCTGTTTCCCACTGCTATACCCAAAGGTCACATCAAAATGCTGTTGTGACAGGTCATTCCGTGGAGTGTCCTAAAGGTAAAAATAACAAGCCCCCCAACACTAAATAGAGGTAAGGTTTTCAGAAAGACATAGGGACGACTAAGTTGTTTTGGTGGTTTTGAAGAATTTAGTGGGAAGAAGGTAAAAAGGCCATGACTTACTTTGCCTGAGCAGCCATCCACTCTTCACAAATGCCATTGGTGCTTAATCTGTTGGACAGAGGAAGAGGAAGGTGAGGGGGAGAAAAGCAGCCTTCAGTGTTTCACAATAATTCATTAGAAAGAGGCATCTTGGTATAATATAATTTATTACAGCTGTGGTATTGCAGAGACACACAATAGATCTTGAGATATTCAGTAAGGCAAAACGAGTGTTGTAGGACCAATAAATGGAACAAAACGAGCAATTGTGGCTATCAGGGACCACTTTTAAATTTAAATGGAAAATGCACAAACTTACAGCTCCCACTCTTGCAACCTGGGGAAGAGCCAGCCTGGAGTGACTGCTTCCTGACTCACCACTTCCTTTCAACGCTGATCACTTGACACCCATGTGCTTCCTGTATGGTGCACTCACAATTTCTAAGCACCCTGGCTTCTTCCCCACCTCTCTTTATCTGTACTTCCTCTTCTGTTTTGTTTTGTTTCAAATTCCTGGCTCAAAGTCCAGCCAAAACAAAAGCTGAGGCTGTTTAATCTCAAACAAGGAGGAGAAAGCTGGTTTTATGACCTCTATTTCTTCCAAACTGTCACAAGCTCACTCCAGGATGAATTGAAATAAGTAAAAATTAATACTCTCGTTTCTCCTTGACTTTTAAGTGAAGCTTAAATTGGCATGGGAAGAGTCCTGCATTAAATTCAAGTTATCAGACATGACATTAAGCACTCAGCCACTTCACTCTGGTTTATGAGCATGCAAAAGACAATAGATCAAGTATAGGATATACTGGAGGCTGAGTTTTTATTTTATAGCTGAACAGTGTTCTGACTGCTGTTCTTAAAGGGATTCATAAAATCACAACTATCTGGATGCAATTTAACTAGAAAAGCAATAGCAGAAGCATTTTAACCCTCCCTTGAGAAAGCTGCCTTTTTTTAGAAATTATCTGTGGGGCTTGCAAGCCAGTATGAGAGACACGTATTTAAAGTTACGAAATAAAATTCTACTTGTAGCAGAATAAGAAAAGCAGGGGGAAAAGGTGGCACAGTAAATTTAATATACAGGAACTCCTTCTAGACACAGAAAGTGTTTAAAGCTGGGAGGGGAGGGAGGAATAGAAGGGAATTCTGTTATCTTCTAGTAAAATACAGTTAGTAAGCATCTACTTAATTTCTGATAGATGTATGTATGCTGTCTATTGGACATTACTTACAGCTCTGTCCTCTTCAGAGTACCAGGCAAATACTGTTACACACAAGTAAAGATTTCAGCCAGCAGAATTTCCTATTGAAAAATGCCACATCCAGTACAGGCTCAGGTGTAACAGTCAGAACTACCTGCAGGTGAAGTTTAAACTCCAAGATAAAACTTCTTACTATAGTGGCTTGGACCAGCTTGCTGGGAAAACAAACATTTACCTGATAGCTCATCAAAAGAGAGTGTCAAACTCCTCTCATCCTGTTCTACTCCTGCTCACTCAGTGCTGTTCTGAGGTCTAAGCATGCTGCTGTCACCTATCTAAACAGAGTGAGTTTCAGACATAGAGGCAAATTTATTCTTCCAAAGTCACAAAGCAGTATAAAGCACCTGAACCTCATTCTCCTACTACCAGGATATTCTCCTCTCCCCTTAGATTCTCCTTTGCAAGGGAACAGTCTTCTTGCTCTTGGTTTTCATATGAATGCAGTGGTGCTTCTGTGGTCTCCCAGTTTGCCCACTAAGCTGAAATTCCTATATATTTCCAGAGGTCTTTTAATAGTCTAAAAGCCAATAAAGAACTTGCATGAACTTCTAGTCTGTTCCAAGTGCTAGATTAGGCCATGGAATGTTTGTTGCTGCCTTTAAACCTACTCAGTTATACAACAGTATAACCAGATTTAACTTAGACACACAAAAGGGAGGAAATTAAAAAAACATTTCACTTGGCAATTAAGTTTTGCCTGTAATTACAGGCTCACAAAGTCTCATGTTACAGAAAGTCTCAAAGTTATCTCAGGCTTCTGAGGAAGGAAAAAGGCTTCTGCAGCTGTACAGCACCTTGCACGTCACCTTAAATGCAACAGCTAAATTTTCCAAACACTGAATTTAAGGGCCAAAAATTTCAGCTCTGGATAGAGATCAAAAATCACACAAACGATTTTGTCAGCACTGAAGTAGGAGGTGCAAAACCAATTCTTTTTAAGGACAAACACTCACTTGAAGTCCTAGGCATATTCACAATCAAGCCAGGTTATGTTTGGAAGATTATTTCCAGAGCTAGATGACAGCCTGGCAAGATCAGCAGCAACTGAGTAGTATTTGCTTGTTTAGCTCAGTGCAACCAGCATGGAAAATGGGATTTACACAAAGATGGATGAATGAATTACCAACCAACCTCAGCCTTGTTCCTTGGTCACTGAAATCTAAATGCAGGAATACTGAACACAGAGATGCAGTAAATGGGGAGGACTATTCCTTCCTATTCCCTGGAAGAGCAGTTTGGGTTTTTTTGCCCAGAATACAATGTGAAATATACAACAGTCTTTTCCAGTTCCATTCTTCTTAGACCCAGCTGGCAGGGAGGAAAAGCAAAATTCAAAAACACTTAAATGTTTCTACCTGTGGCTTATAATTACCAGAGCAATTTTGAGTATGCAAACCAGCACTGGCCCTGATTCTGTAGTCCATGGAGATGGAAGGAGCTTAGCAACACAGCCCCAACTCAAGAGCTCAGTCCTGCCTGACAGTCCCTGATGATGCCCGAGACAGAGAACCGCACACAGCTCAGCGTTCACACCTATCCCGATTCACCTCCCTCTCTCTCCCTGAAAGCGAATTTTCTGGGTTTGGAACTCCCCGACTCTGCACCTCGCTACACGCAGGCCTTCTGGCCCTGCCCTTGTGTTTATTTTCTATTAGTTCTACCCAGAGCTGCTGTTCTAGTTCACAACCTGCCCGTACATCAGCCAGCACCCGCACAGCCCGCACCTCCGGGACCGCCGGCCGGGACCCTCCAGCCCCGCACCCGGCTCCGTGCGGGCAGGCAGCGGGCCGGCAGCCAGGCCAGGCCGGGGCAAAGCAGCTCCCGCCTCCCTCCGCCACCGCAGACCCCGAAGAGGCGACCGTTCCTGCCCCGAAACCTCCGTCCCACCTCGGGTCAGCGCCCGGCCTGACTCAGGGGACTCCTCCCGGGCCTGGCAGCTGCGGGCCCACCGACCGCCCCGGCCTGCACCGCGGCCCCGCTGACCTTCGGGCGGCTGGCGGGGCCCGGGCAACCGCACAGAGCCCTGGCCCTCGCCGCTCCCGCTCCCCCTCCCCGGCTCCTGCCGGGTCCCGGGGGCCGTGCTGGGGTCCCCGCACCCTTACCTGCCGCTCCCGGCCCCGCCGCCCGCCCCGCTCCGCCAGCGGGAAGCGCCGGCCCCGTCCTGACGTCAGCCCGCAGCGATCCGCTCCGCTGCCCTGCGCCAACCCGGGAGCGGGACGGGAATCGGGACCGGGATCGGGAACGGGAGCGGGACGGGAATCAGGACGGGAACCGGGATCGGGTCCGGGAACGGGATCGGAAGTGGAGTCGGGACGGGAAGCGGGATCGGGAACAAGAGCGGGATCGGAAGTGGGGTCGGGACGGAGATCGGGAACAGGAGCGGGATTAGTCTCCGCCGCAGCTGGACCCTGGCGGGACGTGCCGTGTTTTCCGTGGGACCCCGCGGCGTTTAGCGGGAAGGCGCATGCGGGGAGGCGGGGATGGGGTAGGTGTGGTGCGGGATCCCGTTAGGGTTAGCAACTCCCTCCCCAGAACGCGGGGTCTCGGTGCTTTAAGCCCATCCTTCTGCACAGGTCAGCCCGGTCACACGCGCGTTTTTTCCTCAGAATCTGTTACGTGGTTATTTCTGGTTTTTCTGGTTATTTTAAGTTTTTCAAAACTTAAATGTGAAGGTTCTGGGCAACTTGAAAGTAGTTGAGTGAGAGCAGCAGGGCAGAAGATAGGAAGCTTAATTGCGTGTTAATTAAAGTACCCAGCTCTGAAAGTGTTTGTATAGAGCCTGTAAAGTTTCCCTGATGAGATGGAAAAGAACAAAATTCTAGTTTTCTAAAAAGCAAGATTGTCTCAAACAGAAAGATAAATCATAGACTCGGAGAAAAATATCCAGACTTTCTTAATACACTCCTTTCTCTCCAGTGGGAAAGACTTTTAGCTCCTACTATTCCTCTGGTTAGCAGACCCACACCCAGGATTTAAATTCTTTGGAACATTTCACCTCCAAAATTTAATCTGTCTGTTTGGGTTTTTTGCCGCGTTTTTCTCATCTGGTTGGGAACAGGACTTCCACCTGCAGGCGATGCATCCCAGGCAGGTTTCCTAATGAGTCTTACAGGGGGTGAGCTGAAGGGAAGGGATCAGATTTTTCCATTGCTTTGGGTTTTGTTCCAGTGGAATTTGCAAAACGCAGCATCTCCCTATAGCAAAACATGAGGTGTAGGTGCAAAACCTGGGAGATCTGTGCAACAAATCTGGAAAACAAAGTTTGCTGGCAGACTGCACAGATGTTCTGCTCCAGCTGCTGGTGATGAGGCTGAAGCATGTGCTGGCAGGCAGGCTCCCAGGGATAGGGAAGGGATATTGCAGACTCAGGATGCAGGAGGGATATTGCAGACACACAGGAAGGGCTGTGCCACTGGGATTCCCAGCTCTTGGTACCTTTGGGAGCTGGATTTTGCTCCTGAGTAGCAGCCGACTGTGGTGACAAAGCAGGTAAGTGGTTTTGGAGCAATTCAAGACCTCTAGATGGCTGTATCTTGGGAAGATATCTGTACTAAGGCTTCAGAGTTGAGAGAAGTGTAAATTGTTTTTGAAAATGGCA
Source organism: Calypte anna (assembly GCF_003957555.1). NCBI lineage: Eukaryota > Metazoa > Chordata > Aves > Apodiformes > Trochilidae > Calypte > Calypte anna. The sequence continues at coordinate 5,587,409 of NC_044255.1, read as the reverse complement.
CTGATGAGCTCTGAGAAAAGACTGGGAGACTTCCCCAGGTGCATGCAAAGGCCATGGCAAAGGTGGAGGATGCTTCATCTTGGCTTGTATCTGAAACCCTATTTCTTCTCCTTTGCTTCCTTCCTTGGTTTGTAGAGCACTCCAGACTGTGCTTCTGCAACAAAGTCATCTCTTCAGATGTTTACTCCATCTCTTCAGGTGTTCACTCCATCTCATCAGGTGTTTACTGTGTTAATAAGCTCCTGTCTACAGCTTTTTGATGTGAGGCCACTGTAGCTCTCTCCAGGCAGCAGATTGCAGAGAACAGGCAAATAAAAGGTTCAGCCAAAAGCTGAGGAACTTTCTGGATGAGACTCTGGGACTACATTGTCAGCTTCTGTTGTTGAAATCTGATTAAAAACGAAAGGCCACGTGCTTAGCAGCCATCCCTGCAGGTCATGCCACTAGAAAACCATTTCAGTGTTTCACCATCTCCTCTTTGGCAGGAATGGAGTTTTGGATTTCGCTTTTATTTGTTGGCCATTTTGTAAAGCACAGGTTTATCAGGGATGGGCTAGGTCCTTTGCAACTTGCAGAAAAGTTACTGTCTCATTGCAGCCGTTCTGAAAAGAAAGAGGGAAAAAAACCCCAAACTTTTACATCTTCGTTTTCCACAAATAACTGAGAGCCAGCCAGCATCAGTGGGAGTGTTTCCTCTGAATTAGCTGGGCTCTGACTCTCACCTTTACATTGGCTGTACTGTTCCATTAGCATTTAAAAACAGTGATATATGCACAAAGTAGAGGACTGACACTCATTGGGAAAAGGAAGAGATGGCAGGGGAAGAGGGCAGAGATGAAGAGAAGTTATGCTCCTTTTCACTGTAGGAACTAAAGCACAGGAACAGACACAGTTACTTGGAAAGTTTGTGACAATGTGGTGAAATAGATATTAACACCTCTTGCTAAGCCACCAGGTATATGTGTTCTCTCAGCAGACCATAGAAAATCCAGATTTGTAGTCTAGCCTCGCACTATATTGGAAGCCAGGTAAGAAAGCTCCAGTTCCATGCTACTTGTTAGTGAAGATTTGGACTTAGGTCTGGAATTTACTTTGGAAGAACTGTTGATGAGGGGGGTACCTGTTTTGCCTAAATTCATTCTTGAATCTCACTATGTTAAAAGTCAGTTCCCTCATCTTGCTCTGAAGACCCTGCCCCGTATTGTATCCAAATATCTATTTAGTCTGCTCTCCAAACTGGAGGAATCAAAAGTGGAAAATCATTGGTGGGAAGCATCAGCTCTTCAGAAGGTTTTGCATTAGGCCCCATATTTTTGCCTTTTTTTTTTCACCAGTCAGACACTGGGGGATACTGTGCTGCATAACAGCTACACTAAAGTGTGGAGGATTTGTTTGTGTTTGCTTTCTGCTTTTTTAGGGACAGATTCCAACACCTGCATCTCCCAGGAGCTTCTGCATTCCTTTGATTAAACAGCAGGAGCTCTGGGTAAGAGTAGAGCTTGACTGAGAGTGTTTTATTTCTACAGCTGAGCTCTCTGGATACTGTCCTGAGTGAAAACAGAAAATCTGACAGCTCAGAAAGGGTCCTGAAAGAGGGCCAGCACATTCCCCACACCCAAATACAGGTACTCTGAATTCTTTGCTAGGAATTATTTCTGCCAAGCTCCATGTTCCCACTGAGCTGCTCTGGCCACATGGCAGTATTAGGGCCACCACCCAGCATAGTGCCATTTGTTGGAGCTAAAACAAGCCAAGAAGCAAATTATCTCCTGTCAGAAGAAGGCAAAGGCCAGCTGGAAGTGTTTCTCACCTTTGTAATGAGGCCCCTTGAGTGAGCATTCCCAGTCCTCATGCAGTTCAAACCACCACTCTATCACTTCTGGGACTGGATTTTTATCTTAGAAATCCACAAACACTGGAGCAGAAAGGTTTTAGGCAGTGGGCTGCAAGAAGAAAAACAAAGAATTCAGCACCTAGCATCAGTATTCAGCTTTTAGAGGCAGTAGAAAGATCTGAGCTCTGGAGATATGTTCCATATCTGACTTGCACTCAGAATTGTTCTCTTCCAGCCTGCACCTACCTGTCTCTCTTCTAGAAAAGCTGCAAAGGTTGGGGGTGGATGCCTAGGCTGAACTATGGATCATCCCTTCTCTCCCTTGCTAACAGTATGGTACCCTAAGAGTGCTTGGGGGTCTGGCAGCCTCAACTTTGCTAAGATTATCATACTGAATTTGAGTCAGAGCAAGAAATACTACCTCCTTTTGTTTACTTCTAATTTGAGGTCTGGAAGGGTTGGCAGGTTGCTCTAAAATGCCTAAAATGGTAAAAATTGCTATTTGAAGCACTGAAGATGTTTCCTCTAAGCTAATTTGATGGGCCAGCACTGGAAGAGAGAGCTCTTAACTCAAATGTAGTGAAAAATCCTCAAGACAGTGCTTATTTGGGCTGGTAAATGTAGAGAGGATAATGATCTCCACGTTCTTTGCATATACAAAAGCTTAAGAGACAATTATTTGATAATTTCTATGTACCTTGCAGAAAGCATTCACCAGAAACCAGTGGTGGGAACAAAGAAGCTCCAGGCACGGAGCCAATATGCAGCTGATTTTTTTGCAGGATATGGATCAATTGCTGAAAACCCCATCTATATAAAAAAAGGCTTCTGACTGCACACTAAAAGCTCTTCACATGACTTGACCCATAATCTATCAGCTAGAAATGGAAAGTTCTGTTGTTTGTATCACAGTAATGACAGAGGCTTGGGCATGCCTGTGCTCTGCATGTAAGCAAAGAGGCAGCCCTGTCTCCTGAGATTAATCATTTAACAGATATGGTAAAAATAAAAAAAAGAGTTAATACAAACCATCTCTGAGACCAGCTTGACATAATGTGCTGTTTACTTGTTTTGAACACGTTTGTAAATGGGCTCCAAAGCAGAAACCTCTTTTACAAGTCCATACAAGCAAGAAAAGCAAATATAGTAATTTCAGGGAACCAGCTGTGTGCACTTTAAGGTGCTCAGGCTGCTTTCCATCTCAGCAATAACATTCTGCCACCTTCTGTGTCTTCAGAGAAATTAAATCACCCAAAGATACAAGACAAGGCAATATTTCAAACATGCTTTCTGAAGTGTTACTCGGCTCTGAAAAAGCTACAGACCTTTAGAAATATGTAATATCTGTGGGATGTGAGTTCTCTGTGGTACCCTACACAATGGGTTTTTGGTTTCTGTAATGGAAGTATAAGAAACTATTCTGGCAGAACAGGCTTTTGTAAAGTTTAAGGTGTATCAAGAGGGTTCCTGCTCCCTCAGCACTAGCACAGTTTGAGATGTAGTAGTTCTAGTTCGGTAAATAAAAGGGTGTTTGCTCCAGGCACTGATGTTTCTGGGACTGTTGGTATTGACAGGCATCTGTGCTGAGTCAAAGCATTAGGCCAGTGCATTAAAAAACCAATAAATATCCCCAGCCCTCCTGTTCAGCGATGTATTTGGTCTTGCCACCTGTCATTTGACACCATCTTGGAGCCAAGAAGAAGATTTCTATATTTTCCATAGAGAAAAATCCACATATCCATTTATTCATGCTCCTTCCAGAGCATTTACAACAAACACATCAGCCTCCCCTCTATTCATCTGGCCTTTCTGGAGCTCTAAGGTGTTTCCATCTAACCAGATCAAGCTTTCAAATGATAATATTCTACCTCTGAAACAAATTTCTGGCATGACAGAACCTGAGAGCCTTTAACTTGGGGTTGGACCAGATGATCCTTGAGGTCCCTTCCCACCTGATTCTATGAAATCTTGGATTGCAGAGAAAGTCATCTGAGTGGGGTTTTGTTGCTGGGGCATAATGAGTATGTCTTCATATGACCTGCTTATTCTCACTGGTCATTCCCTGAAGTTTTAAATTGAGAGTGGGACAGCTTTCTGGAAAAAATGCTATAAGAGTAAAGGCAACCATGCTGCATGTGTGGGTGAACATGCAGTGGCCTCGGTGTGTGGAAGCTCAGATAAACTGTGACTGCTTTGGGCTTCAAACTCAGTGAGTGAGCTTGAATCTGAGTTGCTGAGTGAGTTTAAATCTGGAGACATTTCAGTCCTCAGCCCCTGCATGGTGCCCTTTTCTTTGCCAGCCCCTGAGCCAAAGTAATGTGATAATTCCACTGCTGACAGAGCCTCAGGGATGCCAGCCAAGTTATAATGTGTAAGAAGGTTTCCAGAAGGCCACTTGTATAGCTACAAGTCCAGATTTGCCAATTTATAGGTGCCTAAAGAAGCAGTTAGGAATCAATTTAGGAAGGAGCTGTAAATTAGATGACCTCCAGAAGTGTCCTTTCCTTATGAGACAGTAAGAAGTATCCCCAGCAATTTACTTAGGCACTTGTAAACCTTGTCAATTTTCTTTTATTCTCCATTCTCAGAGCATGTGTGGGAATAGAACTCATCACTTCCACATCTGGTACAGCCCTTACAGAAATGCAACACACATGTGAGGTTTTGCAAATGGATTTTTGCCTCTTTACCTCTATTCACCTGCCCTCCTCAAACCTTCCCTTGACCAGTTGCTCTCACACAACATTTTTTTCACACAAAAAACTTTGCAAAAGGGATGCAAAATGTAAACAGGTCTCCTTTAAATGCTTGTGTCAGGACTGCCAGCTGGGGAGGAAGAGGGCATTGAAGTCTGGATTGCCAGGAAGCTGAACAGGAGGCAGCAGTGTGCCCAGGTGGCTGGCCAGTGAGCCAGCCATCCTGGGCTGGCTCAGGAGCAGCGTGGCCAGCAGGTCCGGGGAAGGGATTCTGCCCCTGTGCTCAGCCCTGGTGAGGCCACAGCTGGAGTCCTGTGTCCAGTTCTGGGCCCCTCAGGAAGTTCAGGAAGGAGATTGAGGTGCTGGAGCAGGTCCAGAGAAGAGCAAGGAGGCTGTGAAGGGATCCAGCACAAGTGCTGTGAGGTGAGGCTGAGGGAGCTGTGTCGCAAGAAGGGGACTGACACACGATCAATATGATCAATCAAGTCCAACTTTATTAGAGCATCAGTCGGTTATTTATACCTTTTACACTAAACTATGACATTACATCATTGATAAGTGATTACAAAGGCTTAGTTTACTACTAGTTACATATTAGCTATTCTCTACCTCTTGCAATTTCTTGTTCTTTTCCCAGAACTTCTTGCTACAGTGATCACAATGCTTGCTTTAGTGATCATAATGCTCTTCTCTGTTTTTCTTCATTCCGGGGCTTTCCAGGTAGCTCAGGGTGGATACATTTTATCAAGGTTAGTGCTGACAGAGTGCTGACACAAGTCCTTGCAAACTTTGGCTAAGCTTACTTAGCATTAGTGAAACGCAGGCCTTGCAGCCTTGCAGTGGCTTTTACTTAGCATTAGTGAAATCCAGGCCTTGTAGTGGCAAAGCCCAATCTTCCACATTTCCCCCGTTTTCTTTAAGAATAACATAATCACCAACTTTCAGATTATCAATTGCTTTGGTAATAAAACGTTGAATGCATTGTAAAACACATGGTAACAAAAGCAATAACAAGAGTAAGGTAATTCCAACATAACAAGCCGTTTTCAACAATGAAGATAACCATCCTGTGATTCCTAAACTTGAAAGCCAATCTGTGAAAGCATCCCCAAACAAAGAAGTTTGTTGTTGTATCAACCCAGTATGCTCCTTCAAATATCTCAGGGACGCATGAATGCTTTCACTATGATCTGATAAATTCATACAACACATTCCCTCAAAATCATCACAACCATGGCCTTGGGCTAACAGCAAAAAATCAATGGCAGCGTGATTCTGGAGCATGGCGTGTCTCATGCTGGATTGATCCTGGAGAAGCTCTTCTAAAATTTTCGTGGTAACGTTAGCCTGTTTTTCTGTCCAGCAAGCCAAGCTTTCTAATTCACGTAAAGCATTCCCAGCAGCTGCACCAGGAATAAATATGGCCAAAGCAGTACGTGCTGCTTGACTCAGAAGTTCAACATGATCATTGCAGTCAGGGGAAAAGCCAATACTTCTTACGAGCACTACAACTAATGTTGCGCAAAGCAGCGTATTTTGGAGCAAACATAGTTAACCTAAATAGCAAGGTTTTCCGACTATTCCTTTAGGGATACCTTGCCAAGCTCGATCGCCACAAATCAGAAACACTCCTAGTGGCAAAGCGGCAAAGCATATGCTGATTCATTTTTCCAGATATATGTTCCTTTTTCAGGTTTGGAAGAAGAGCGATCTCCCACTGGGTACATTCTCTTATCTGACTCTGATGATGTATCATTATAGCCACAATATCCCCAATGAGCATCATAAGGATACCCTGGAGAAACATCAGGAGCATTGGACAGCCATGAGTTAGCGCCAAATTGTATACATGTGGGCGTCCAATGCTTAGAAACATTGCCTATGCTTTGAGAGCCTAGTAGATTCAGTTCTAGTGGATCCCATGGCAATGTTGCTGAGCAGTTTCCTAGGGAAAAGCTATTATCACAGGAGTCACTTGAAAATTGGCCAAAGATACATTAAACCCTGGGACTCCTATTAAGCAGGTACGAAAAGGGGTGTGTGGCGGAAGCCATTGCAATATAAAAATCAGTGGTACTGGTCATTGTGTAGTAACTTTTTCTTACATAGTGTTTCTGTGACCACCTTGTGGGCCGATCTCATTGGCCCCTCAAACATGGGGTTGAGCATGGCAAAGGGTTCACATATTCCCCGTTTTTATTTTTGCACAAGCCCATGTTTGGTTAAAGACTTTTGCAGTACCAATTCTCAAACAAACATAAGGCAAACAACAAAACATGCAGAACCTAAAAATACATTCAATATCATAATACCCTTATGAAGCAATCTAAAACTACTCAGTTAACAAATCAAAACATACTGGTTAATAGGTTATTAATCGGATTTTGTTTCCCATAATCAAGTGTAAATGGACTTCGCATTCATGGCATGTCTCCGTTTCACACAAGCACTCATACACATGTACTCTCAAACAGAGCTCTGTTTAATATTAGGAAGGTTTGGCGTCCACTAGTGAAGAGAGTCAAAGGAGGGATAGGAGAGGCTTATCCGACGGAATCTTGTCGGGGGGCCCCTATAAGCGTCTCCAAGTCCCACTGACTCACAGCACGATGGAGTCCTAGTTCCTTCATAGTTGCCAAATTAAAATGCAATACACGTTATCACAATCTTCACAAACATACCCTAAAAGTTAATAATAAAAGTTAGAGGCAACACGATATTGTAAAATTACCTGTCTGATACTATTAAAATCTTGTTAGCATCTGTGTTAAACTATCAAAACCTAAGTTCATCTACTTGGCAATACAACAACAAAAAAGAAAACCACAATCAACAATCAACATATAGACAAGGGATCCCATAATCAACATATAAACAGTCATGTGACTCACGACATTAATAAGTCTTTTATCAATACCTTATAGTATGAGAGGAAAGGCCTAATAGAATTGTTCAGAGACAGAACTCTGAGCCTATAAACGGCAAAGGCACCAGACACAATTTGTCTAGTAATGCTGTAATGTGACACTGGTCCAGTTGATGCTCTCACGGTGCTTTGGGGCGTCGATCCATCGGGAGGTGTAGTAAGGCCGTGCCTCCCGTAGAGCCAAACACTGTTGCTCAGTGAGAAACTGTCGAAGAAGCAGTTGCTGTATCAGTTAGTTGTCATGTTGGAACTAATTAAGCAATTCGAGTTCTTTTTGGTTTTACCATAGGCAGTGTTCAAGCTATAGTCATAATACAGGTTTCTCTAGTATAGTCACTGTCTTTTAGTCCTGGTAAGACAAATAGACTCTTAAGTCTAGCAGACGATGGCTCTAATAAGAGAGTTCCACATGGTTTTTCACTCATATTTTACTGGGTCAATGATGCTCGGAGGGATCTCTTGGAGTTTGCTGTTGATAGGTCCTGCCAGAGGCTTCTACTGGTTGCTAGTTGAAGGGATGTGACTGGCTGGAGTTGTCGTGGGAGGGATGTGGAAGTGGCTGGTTGCTGGAGAGAGGTGGCTGTTTGGAGTTGTTTGGAAGGGTGCACACTAGAGCCAAAGTTGGGGTGTTCATGCTGCGGCTTCTCACACTCTTCGATCTGTTTCCCTGGTGTGCGCCTCTCTGAGGACGAAGGAGTTGATGCTGTCGTCGCGGGGGAAGGCGGGGGCTTCTCGGGGCCGCGGCAGCATTAGCAGCGGCAAGGGGTTAGGTACAGATAGATGAGGACCAGGACCACGCTCAGGATGCAACCCACCAGCGTGGTGTAGACGGTGTTGAGGGTGTCGTGGGGACCGTGCAAGGTGAAGTTGTGCACCTGCAGCTCCACGTAGAGGGTCTTGTTGAGTACAGGACCCCCCACCCAACAGGAGTAGGTGCCGGCATCCTCGGGGCGCAGGGCTTGCAGCTGCAGGCTCCCGTGGCGGCGGTGGCCGCGGGGCACCAGCTGGAAGAGGTGACAGTCACAGGCCAGGGGGTTGGCGTGCGATTTGTGGTGGCAGCGCATACAGCACACCGGGCCAGCTTGGCATTCTCGTCGCATGTGTCCAGGGGCGCCGCATCGGAAACAGCGATATTTTGTTGCTCGGTTTCGCTGAGCGGGTGCAGTCGGGCTTTGCTGGGGTGCAGGAGCAGCTAACACCTGAGAGCTAGTCGCCCTCGCCTGTTCCCTTAGGCTTTCACCTAAGTCCTTAACTGCCTCTACTAACATAGCATTTAGCCCCTGAGGTACTTGTTGCATGCGCTCTAATAATTCCTCTACCGACCAAGTCCCTGGAAGTGTAACGATGACACTACGAACTACAGAATTACAATTTTGCATGGCACATTGTTTTAGTAAAGCCCCATGCATATACTGCGGAACTCCGGCTGCCTGAATAGCGCTAGCAACTCTGTCCACAAATGACCTGAAAGGCTCTTCCCTCCCCTGCTTGATTCCCATATAAGACAGAACTCCTCCAGGCGCTTTAACGCGCCTCAAAGCGAGACGTGCTAAATGCATGGATTCCCTGATTTTATCTGGTCCCAACAGTGCTTGTGCCTCAGACCGACGCCACGGACCTAGACCCATTAACTTCTCAAGTGTTATTCCATACAAAGGATCGCCAGCCTGCCTCGGCACTGCCACTGACTCCTGGCAATATGATTGCCAGTATAGCAATTGCTGATGCTGAATAAGAATCAATTTCATGATGTTCTTAATATCTTCTGGCAGAAGCAGATTACCTCCCCAGATATAATCCAACATTTGCCGAACAGGCTCACTCTGCACTCCGTTTTCACTGACAGTGGCACGTAACTGTGATAGTACTTTCCAGTCCAGATTATTAATGTTCGCCTGCATACCAACAGGTACTTGAGAAATAACTACTGGGAACGCACTGGTTAAAGAATCGGCTGCGTCCCTATCTCCTGCCTGCATAGCGTCTGCAGCAATAGTTTGCCACATTTGCCGTCTCATGGCAGTCATTTGCAGCTCCTCAGGCGGAAGAACAGGAGCACTATCTCTAAATGGATTTTTTGACAATTTAGAGGATTCCAAAAAAGGATTTGAAGGAGGCTCAGGAGGATCTAAAAAATTTGGTGGTGGGACAGAACCCGACAAGGTGGTAGAAGGACCCTGCGGAGTAGGAGGCACAGCAGGGGCAGACAGCAAATCACTTCCCTTTCCTAAGGGCTCAGTCGGAATATTTATGACATTGGTAGCGGGGGGTAATGGGCAATTAGGCTCTGTAACAACAACAGGAGGATTGGGCTCTCCCAAGCGCTGTGCCGCTGCACGAGCGGCCTGTTGCTCAGCCTTATGTTGTTGTAACGCATTGATAACGACCCGCCACTGTTTCCCTAATTTCTTAGCAATTTTATCATCCTCTATTGTACCTTCCCACAATGAGGCAGTACAGCCTCAGACTGTCTGCACCAAACAATTGCTGATAATTTCAACATAAGCTTTGGGCTATGTGCAAGGACAGTGCTGCTTAAAGCATATTTTGTAACCACAAGGAACAGCACGTTAGAACACTCGAAGGTTAAGGAGTAAGCAAGACGATTAGATTAAGGGACTCGGCATGATAACAACATCCACGAAGAAGCTCGAATGTGTGAAAGATAAGCTTTGTTAGTTAATTGTTGCTAAATGCTTTGTAGCCAATCAAGTTAAAATGTGTGTAACGAGATGTAGAAATCACCAATCAGCAATATGTATACGTGGCACTAGCTCTTAGATTAGTGTATAAATATTGCCTTCTGATTCAATAAAGTTGGACATTTGTTTGCATCAATTTATCTTCTGATTTATCTTCTTGACCACAGTTGCCATCAATTAATCCTCTGCTTCATCTGTCAACACCATCAGTGCCTGCTATAGAGCAACAGCCAAGGAAAGAACTGGGACTCGGAGACAAGCAACTAAGGAAACTGCTGAAGAAGCTGACAGAACTGGAAACCAAGGATGAGTATACCCCTGAAAAAACTCTAGTTTTTGCTCCAGGGAACATCCCGAACAAGGGAGCACTAATCCATTTTTACCCCCTGATCTGTTCCCTATTCCTGCTCCTATTTCCCTTAACCCTTTAACACCCACTGCTCTACCTCTTCCAGATCCGACATGGGGAGGGGAGGGTAGTGGGGGAGGTGGTAATGTGTATCCAGTAACTAGATGGAAGGGAATTATTCAAAATGCTATAGTTGAAGGAGAAATGGTTCCCAAATGAGTCCGATGGTTTTCCAGTGATTGTGGGACCACGAGGAGGAGGTCAATGGGTTGCATTAGATTGGAAAATGGTAAAAGAAGCCTAAGTTGTCATTGTGCAGTACGGTTTGAAATCGGTTTGAGTCATCTCCTTTGCAGTATCTTTTTACTGCTCAATTGTTGATGCCATACGACACAAAAATGCTCATTAATACTCTGTTAATTCCTTCTCAATAATTGCAATATAGTTCTCAATATTGATGCATATTGTGGTGCATGGTACACTGGTGTTTCATACAGAGATAAAAAACTTGGTTGGTAATTATACTTGCAGTTTTGATTTAGGAAATTGTACCATTTCATTTTGTTTCAGGGTGACTTTACCAGATTTTAGTAGCAATATCATTTCATTTTTTAATCTTCTAGTGGTGGTTGTTAGTTTTTCTTATATATTGGTGAGAAGTAAGACAAAAAACACAGTTATGAGAATGAGTACTCCTTTTTGGAGGCTGGAAGTTGCTGTGGAGAGCAAGAGTTGCTCCTGGTACGGAGAGCACTCCCACTCCTGCCTCCGCAGCCGCTTCTCGCCCCCCCCCGCACACACTGCTGCTGCTCAGAAAACGAGCCCACCATACCTCTAAAAATGTATCTAAATCCACCAACAAACTTTTATTGCTTTCCCCGGGTTTGTTTTTTTTTATAGACCATGGCCTGAAAGTTGCTGAGGAGAATGAGAACTGCTCCTTGTACAGAGAACACAGAGTAAAAAAAAAAAAGAAAAAAATTGAAAAAGAAAAAGAAAAAAAAAAAAAGAGTGTGTATGCCTTTGCTATTTAAAGGCTTGAAATTTTGTCTGTAAATAATTTTATTAGGCTTTTTAGGTTTCAATTTAGCTCCCATGGAGGAAACTAGGACTCCACCGTGCTGTGATCCGGGAGGGGTCTGGGGACGCTTTTGGGGCCCCCCGACCAATTTTTGTCGGATAAGCCTCCTCTACCCCCTTGGTTCTATGCGTCAGTGGACATCTGAACTTCCTCATACTAAAAAGTTGTTTAAGTCCTTCCACTGCAGTGTGAAATGTACTTTTCGTGTTGTATTGATAACAGGCATTTGTTAATGTTGTAATTCATGTGATCGTTTGTATGTTGACTAGGGGATCCCTCGTTTATGTGTTGATTGTTGATTGTGCTGTTCTGTTGTACTGCTCTTTTATTGTTAGCTTTTAGGTCATATTTGTGAAGATTTTAATGGAATGTGTTGTATGAATCTTTCTGATCACTCTCAATCTATACATGCTGCAATACAATCACTTAAAGAAGGGGTTGCACATTTGCAATCACAAGATAATTAAGGACTGGTTTGATAAACTTTTTTCAGGATGGGGTCTAACGGGATGGTTGCGAAGTTTGGTTAAGACTGTTTGTTATGCTTTATTTGCCTTTTTGCTTTTGCTAACCTTGCTACCTTGTATTTTTCAATGCTTTCAACGGATGCTCGATCGTGCCATGAAACGAGTTTATCTTGTCCAGTCGGAAGGGGGAATTGAGGCAGTACAGCCTCAGACTGTCTGCACCAAACAATTGCTGATAATTTCAACATAAGCTTTGGGCTATGTGCAAGGACAGTGCTGCTTAAAGCATATTTTGTAACCACAAGGAACAGCACGTTAGAACACTCGAAGGTTAAGGAGTAAGCAAGACGATTAGATTAAGGGACTCGGCATGATAACAACATCCACGAAGAAGCTCGAATGTGTGAAAGATAAGCTTTGTTAGTTAATTGTTGCTAAATGCTTTGTAGCCAATCAAGTTAAAATGTGTGTAACGAGATGTAGAAATCACCAATCAGCAATATGTATACGTGGCACTAGCTCTTAGATTAGTGTATAAATATTGCCTTCTGATTCAATAAAGTTGGACATTTGTTTGCATCAAACTGGGTCCCCGTCTCGCATCTGTTTGCATCAAACACCCACTGCGACACCACAACTTGTCCCCAAAACGCCTCCAATCTCCTTCCTCAAAAACTGTATTGGGGTCTGCAAAGCAACCTTTGGCAACCCCTGCTGCCAGTAATCCTGGCAGTTCCTTTTTCAAAACTAAACCCTTAATTCCCCGCTTTTCTAAAAAGCATTTAAAAACATCATACGTCGTCTGCCTCTCCATAATTAAGCGTTAATACCTGTGCGCACAGTCAAAACTCCGAGCAGTATCGGCTTACGACGTCTTCGGCTCACAGACTCCTCTTATCGCTGCCTCTCTGCGGGTCAGCACGCAGGTAGTCTCCGGTACTGCTATCCCGGGGCGGTCTTCTTGCTTCCAGTTTCGCGGTCGAGCCGCCGGCTGTTCCCGACTTTTTACTCCTCAGACCAACATAGTCCAAGCTTCTAAATTGGGCCTCTCTGCGGGTCCCTGGGCCTCTCTGCGGGTCCCTGTTCGGGCGCTACTTGTCGCAAGAAGGGGACTGACACACGATCAATATGATCAATTAAGTCCAACTTTATTAGAGCATCAGTCGGTTATTTATACCTTTTACACTAAACTATGACATTACATCATTGATAAGTGATTACAAAGGCTTAGTTTACTACTAGTTACATATTAGCTATTCTCTACCTCTTGCAATTTCTTGTTCTTTTCCCAGAACTTCTTGCTACAGTGATCACAATGCTTGCTTTAGTGATCATAATGCTCTTCTCTGTTTTTCTTCATTCCGGGGCTTTCCAGATAGCTCAGGGTGGATACATTTTATCAAGGTTAGTGCTGACAGAGTGCTGACACAAGTCCTTGCAAACTTTGGCTAAGCTTACTTAGCATTAGTGAAACGCAGGCCTTGCAGCCTTGCAGTGGCTTTTACTTAGCATTAGTGAAATCCAGGCCTTGTAGTGGCAAAGCCCAATCTTCCACATAGCTGGGGGAGTTGAGGCTGGAGAAGAGGAGGCTCAGGGGAGACCTCATCACTCTCTACAACTCCCTGAAAGGAGGTTGGAGCCAGGGGGAGGTCGGTCTCTTTTCCCAGGCAACTCTCAGCAAGACAAGAGGGCAGGGTCTCAAGTTGTGCCAGGGGAGGTTTAGGTTGGAGATTAGAAAGAATTTCTTTCTGGAGAGGGTGATCAGGCATTGGAATGGGCTGCCAGGGAAGTAGTGGATTCTCCGTGTCTGGAGATATTTCAAAAGAGCCTGGATGTGGCACTGAGTGCCATGGGCTGGGAACCACGGGGGGAGTGGATCAAGGGTTGGACTTGATGATCTCTGAGGTCCCTTCCAACCCAGCCAATTCTGTGATTCCTGCTGGCATTCTTTATACCATGAAGCCGAAGGAAAAAATCCTCACTGCTGAAATCAGCTCTGCCAGCCTCAGCTGAGAGGCCTGGCAAAGAGGGAGGTGCACACTGAGGACCAGGACAGCAGCCTCATTATTTTGATGTCAGTGATCCACTGAGTGCACTCAGTTCACCAGGGAATAAATGGAGCTTTCAAGGGAATGGGAACAGCCGAGGAGAATGCTCTTTTGATTTACATTTTGTCACATGCAGAAGTGCTATGAAAGCACATGTATATGGGAGATGCTTTTTGCAGGCAAGGAGACATTAATGATTGCTTTAAAAGCTCAATTTCACAGCCAGAGTAGTTGCAGTGTAACAAAGCCCATCAGGACTCACTTGCTCCAAGAAAGGTTCTCCCTCTAGGAGCTGTAGCTGCAGTTGTCACCAGCCAGCAGTTATTCAGAAATCCCTGACTCCTCTCCAAATAGAAGCCTTGAGGAAAGATAATCCTCAGGGGATATGCAGCCTACCAACCTGTGCTCAGCAGCTTGTCCATACTTGTTTTGGTCTTGTTTGAAAGTAATTATTTAGGGGAACAATTGCCTTTTTTTTTTTCCCCATATTTTGGGGCACTTCAGACCCTGGACCGAGTGATGCTCTGGCTCATCAAAGGTGGTCTCTGACTGTACTTTGCATTCTTTTTTCATCCCTGGGTGTATCCAGCAGTTTGTACCTTGGCTGGAGCCTGGGGCTGGGAAGCTTCCTGCCAGGATGTGGCTCCAGGAACAGGAGCTGAACTGAATTGGGAACCCAGAACAGGGTGGCTGTACCCACTGTGTATGTCAGGAGGATCTGTTCTGAGGGGTCTGGTTTCCTTCTTCATCTTTGCTGCTTCAAGCAAACAACAAAACAAAACCCAACAACACTAAAAGAATGATTATTAACAATTATTATTAACAATCATTAACAATTATGGACTCCAGAGGTTTAAAAGAGCATCCAAATTTTGTTTGATGTACAAGTCTTCTTGTAGCTCCTGGCAGGCATTCCACGTGAATTATTCACACAAAGCCTCTGGAAAAGCAGGAATGTTCTCTTCTTACCTTGAAAAAGTGACATATTTTACTTGGTAGAATGAATTGTTCTTGGCACTTCTTAGATCTGTAGCTGTAGGAAGAGTTTCTGCTTGAGATTTGAATGTCTCTGCTAGCAAATTCAGGAGGTGAAATGTAAAATCCAAGGCATCACCAAGAATTGAAATAGTCTTAATTTTATGTGATGGTTTAACATCAATTATCAGAGAACACAGCTGAAAACACTGCTTACATCAAGATAAGGATGCTTATCTCAAGATAAGGAATGTAGTGTTTGTATTTAATAATGTCTTATGGATCAGTATCAGTGGAGTATCACTTTTTGGTCATTCACTAAACATTACCACAATGCCAAACACCTTATTGTAAATGAAGAGATCAACTGAGAGCTGTTATCCTGTGCTAGAGGATGAAAAATTCACTGAATGTAGCTTAACTTCTTTATAAAAATGTCTTTTGGAGCTGAACAAGTTGGTTGTTTTTTTTTAAATGAGTGTGTTAGCCACAACTGAATTTCACAATCTGCAGTATCGGAATAAAGCAAAATATCCCTGTTGAGTGGAGTTTAAATACCTAGAACTTCCCTGGATAGTGCTCAATGGTAAGAAAAAAGCAATGGGAATGTTGTGTGGAGGGAATGAACCTGATAGAGGCTGTGTCCAGAGCAGATAGCATGAGATTGGGAATTAAAAAATGTTAGGGAGGCCACCAATTTGATGTACTCAATATTATCCAAACTAGACACAGCTAAACTCTAGTTCCCTGTGCTTACATCTCCATGGTCAGCCTTGTATCTAATTAACAATTAAATAATTGACCAGCCACTTATCTGTGTGTGCCCTGGGAACTAAAGAAAGTTTCATGTAGAGGTTTGAGGAGGGTGAACACAAGGAAGAACTATTTACCAATTTTCAGTGAATATTGAGTTCTCCTCATTCCAGTGAAGTTCTGACAGTAGTTGCTGAAGAAACCACTTCTCTGGAAGGCCTTACTATTATCAGATAATTGTCAGCATTTGGCTGGATTACTTGAACTTCCCAAGCAGAAAATCCTGGAAGGAAAATGGGAATCACTGGTGAGCATTATCACACAGGGGGTGCAAAGTGCACTGAACGTTCACTTTTTCTTTTAAAATGTCAGGAAAATATCTGGCAGATTATTCTGATTTGCTTTTCTACAATAACTATTCAAGCCTTTTGTCTCTGCCATTCTAAGCACTTGGACTGGGAACTGTCAAGCTGAGTTTATTCATCTTAGTGTATGTTTGTGCTTTAAAGTGCTCTAAATGTGTTTTTGAGCTTCTTTCAGAACAGAAGTGTGGAATCATTATGATCTGCAATTGTCTCAGTGCATTGTCTCAACTTGTTCATTTTAATAACTTGGAATAACTTTAAAAATAGGGTGAAAAGCATGGAAGCTGAAGGGCATTCAGTTGTCCAACAGCAAAGCTTTTGGAAAGGAGTTTTGTCCAGCAAAAAGAAGAAAAACCACAAGCTCAGGAGTTTTGCAAATAGTATTTCTTCCCATACATCCATTAGACTCCTTCCCAATCAACTATCTCAGAATTACAGCTGAAACTGGACTCTGCATCTCCATAGAAAATGGACTATTGGCTTGCAAGTTGGTATATAGAACAAAAGGAAAAAAAAATAAAATATTTGTCATGTGGTCAGCAGGAATAGGGGAGTGATGGTTCCCCTCTACTTGACACTGAGTTGCTGGAGCTTGTCCAGGGAAGAGGAACCAAGTTGGGGAAGGGTCTGGAGAACAAGAGGAGAGGCTGAGGAAATGTGGGTGGTTTAGTCTGGAGAAGAAGAGGCTGAGGGGAGACCTTCTTGCTCTCCTCAAGTCCCTGAAAGGAATTTGTAGGGAGGTGGGGGTTGGCCTCTTCTCCCAAGTAAATAACGATGGGAGTGGGGGAATAGCCTGAAGTTGTCCCAGGGGAGGTTTAGACTAAATGTTAGGAAGAATTTCTTTATGGAAAGGGTTGTCAGGCACTGGAAGAGGCTGCTCAGGGAGGTGGTGGAGTCACCATCCCTGGAGGGATTAAAAAACCCTGTAGATGAAGCACTTCAGGTCTTACTCTGCTGGGCATGGGAGGTTTCTTGCTGGCTTGATGGTTGGACACAGTGATCTTTGAGATCTTTTCCAACCATGACAGTTCTGTGATTACTGTACTTCCAGCCTGTGGTAACACCACCTTTCACTCACTGATTGCCTGGCACATGGAATGTGTCAGCTCCAGTTGTGTACTGGGAAACACTGGGGATCCAACACAGCTCTGCCAGGTGCAGCAAAGACTTCTCTGGCTCTGTGCATCTGTCTCAGAAGGACTTTTTCAGCACCAGAATGATTCCCAGAAGACAGACAGATGGTACCATCTCTGTAGTCTCCTGATTTCCAGCCCTCATGCTTGCTGCAGTCTCACTGGGTACATTTTTTATTTTTTTCTTTTTTTTCTTTTTCTTTTTTTTTTTTTTTGTTACATGCCTTTTTACAAGGGCACGTAGCAATAGGATAAGGGGTAGTGGCTTTAAAGAAAGTAGATTTAGGGAGAAATTTTTTCCTAGGAGGGTGGTGGGACTCTGGCTTAAATTGCCCAGAGAAGCCCCATCCCTGGAAGTGTTCAAGTCCAGGTTGGAAGGGGCTTGGAGCAACCTGGGCTGGTGGGAGGTGTCCCTGGCCATGCAGGGGGTTAGAACTGGATGAGCTTTATGGTCCCTCCCAACCCAAACTATTTTATCATTTTATGCTCTTGTTTCATTTTATGAGGCCAACTAGTTCAGAATTGGAATTGTCCTAAAAATCTCCAGGGCCTGTGGTCATCTCCCTGCCTCTTTTTTGTGATTCTCAGGCAGCTTGTTTCCATGGAAATGAGTCCCATCCATAATGGATGCTCCAGTCATTATATTGTCAAAGCAGAAACACAGAGAAAATAAAAATCTACTTGGGGAGAATTACCAGGCCACATACTTAGGTGTGACAGAAAATATTTAGTATTTTAGGAAAGAACATGGAAAAAAAAATAATCATGCTGCTGTGATTCTTAACAACAGAGGTATCTGGTATCCCAGCTTTATCTTCATTTGGTTGCAGTTTTAAAACTCCACAGAATAGCTAAAAATCTGGAGAAACATATTGTACATTCTCTAAGAGGGCCCATTCGTTTCCCACTGGAGGAATGTCAGAAATTGTTTCCCTTCCAGTCAGGGCAGTTTCAAGAGGAAGCTGAACTGGTTTTCATTTTTCATCCCAAGTCCCCACCATAACAAGAATCATCACAGCTGCAAATAGCTGCTGCCCATTTAACTTTTTAACCACTCTGAACGGCTTTTGCCACAATTTGAACCTACTTGAAATGTCTGACCCTGTCTTCTTACAATTCTACTGCTGATATATATATATATATTTATGTTCAAGAAATCTTCAGTGGTGTAGAAGCACTGTATGTGCTCTGTGTGTAGAGGCAGAGATGCATGGACAGGTATATTTTTGAGTAACATTGTCTGGCAATGGCACATCCCATAATAAATCTTGATTTTTCAACTTCTTACAACTTTACCAGGTTGGGACCACTCAGGCTTAATGCTGTTCAGCCCCATTTACATTCCAGAGATTTCTTTTGTGCTGTTAATTTGAAGTCTAACTTTTTTTTTCAATTCTAGCCAAGAAACAGGATACAAAAGAAAATATTTTGCTGTCATGGAGAAGACACAGGCTTTTTGGTAAGCCCTGGAACAAGGCTGTAGAGCACATGGGTGATGTCTTGCTGTCACAGACACAGCTTTTTGCTGCCCTACTAAGGATTAACCCAAATGTGTCTGCTTTAATCCTCTGAAAAATTTAATCTCTCCTATTCATAGTCTTGCCTTCCTAAAATTCACAGCTTGAATTTGGGGATGTTTAAAGCACAACTGAGAAGTCCTGTGTGTTGCTTGGCTGTGAGTTCATCTTCCCCAGGTGCTGAACATTCACCCATCTACTGCTCCAGGGTCGGGCAAGGTTGAGGACAAGGTGAGAAAGCAGAAACAGAGAGAAAAAGGAAAAGGACCCTTCAGGGAAATCTGTACATACTGTTAAAATTAAACACTGTTAAAATACATACTGTGAAAATGAAACAGGTGTTTAAATGCTCTACAGAGTAAGCATGCAGTGCATCTTTTTAACAAAGCCATTTCCCTGAATCTCTGAAATTCCATCCCCTCCAAACTTTCTCTTTCCCATTTCCACCTCACCCACCTGACAAACCCAGAACCTTCCACATCTTCGTGTGAAATTCTCAAGCAAGGGCATAGCTTTGGTGTTTGAGTCAGTGACAGATGCACTGGAATCTTGTCAGTAGTGCTTTGATGCAGCCCTTTTCCAAAGAATATGCAAAGATCCCTTTCCTTAGGCACAGGGGGAATTAATCAAAGAGTTTATTTGCCCACAGTACCTAATCTCCTCCAATTAGCAGTTGGCCAGATGAGTTAATTCTGGACGTGCTTGCTGAGCACTCTGGTGTGTAGGCTGTGTTTTAGGTGGTGGCACTGAATGTTTCCGTGGTCTGTTCCATAAAGAAATGTGACTTTTCCTACATTTCTCCTGCAGACAAGACAACTGTTTATCCCCAGGAACTCCAGAAGAAAGCCCACACTCCCAATAGGACATAATTTTGGAGAAAAAGAAAAAACAGCAACAGAAAAATCTTAGCAGGTACACCAAGGTTAAACAGTTATGTTGTGCAAAAAATTAACCTCCTGTTAAAAAAAAAATTGCCAGCATCAGATATATTTGAAACATGCTTAAAACCTAGGAATACCAGAAAAATAGTCAGAGTTTCTTTTTTCTTCCTTCCAGATTTTAGGAAGCAATTCTAATTTTTGCAGGCAGACTTTTGAACTAAAGCAAATCCTTTTTGGTGATGTCTGCCCTAATACTGTGACATATTTTGCAATAGGCTGGAACATGGGCACTACAAGTACTGTCTGCAAAAGGCTCTTTAGAGCTCCTAGCTCTTTGCTTTAAGTTGTAGTATCTGGAGAAACAAATAGAATCAAGACTTGATGACCTTAATAATTAAAAAGAGTAAATATAATCTTTCACTGTAGTCATAAAGAAATAAAAAAGGTTTTTTTATTTAATATATCAAAAGAATAGTATTTTTCTTTCCTTCCTCACAATACTGGATTAACCCTGCTTCTCTTCTGCAAATAAATCAAATAAAAAGTGATGGGTCAGTGACAGGGAATACAAATTGGCTTCCTTTTCTAAGTCCTATTATTTTTACTCTTGATACAGGACAAAATTGAATTGTACTCTTTGGACCTGGTCCTTAAGGCCGTGGTTTAGGAGTTAGATTATGGTGTTAATCAAAGTTTGGACTGGATGATCTTGGAGGTCTCTTCCAACCTAAACATTCTGGGATATTGTGATCATTTCTGGGAGTTTTTCAGTATTCCACTGATTCCAGTTTGAGTGATGTTCAACATCTGTAGCAGCTGAGTTACCTTGAGGTTGTGCTGGAGATTCTAACCAGTTCTGTGTATGATTTTTACTGTTAAATTCCAACCAAATAGTTTGTCAGTTTTATTTGTAGAGGCTCACAGTGACCCCCAGCACTAGAAAAACACAGCAGGAGTTCCCTTTGCCAGCCCCACTGCCTCTAGGTCTGGGAAATCTCTCTGCTTTTGAAACTGAAAAAGATTATTTCAGGGCTTTCAACAGTGTTCAGCAGAACTGTTGCTCATGATTTGCACGACTAAAATAAATTCCAACAGTAACAAATATTTCTAAAGCCCTCCAGAATGCCACAATGTCCTTGTTGTAAGCCCTTAGTAATAGAAGCATATTATTTGCTCCACTTTTCAGCAACTGTACACCTGGTTTATAAAAGCTGTGCCCATGGTTTCAAACCTGCCTCTGGTGAGTGGAAATCTAACCAGTAGATGAAGGATTTTATCTTGCATTTATCTGTCCACTACTGAGAAAAGGAAAGAGGCAGGGATGCTGTGGTGTTTTCAAATAGTTGATGTGGCAGCAGGGTTCTGACCCTCAGAAAATCAGAATGCATGTGCACATTTCTTCATCCTTGGATTTGTGGTTGGCCCCTGAAATGTTTGATAAAAAAAAAAATACACTTTTGAAGACTTTTAATAGATGGAGGTGGTGATAAAGCCTACAGAGATGGAATTTTGATCTTGTGGAAAAAAAAACTAAAGAGAAGCATAAGAGCTCCAGAATGGTGAAGAAAGGGGTGGAAATGCAAGGAGCCAAAAATGAATATTTTTATAGCATTTACCAGTCTTATTGAGGGAAATCAGAACTGCCTAAAATATAATTTCAATCAAGATGCCAGCTCTTTGGGGTATTTTTTAATTACAGGCTCATTTGGAATTGCTGACCAGTTTAGATAAACTATGAAAATGTACCCTGAATCCACATGGCCCTCCACACACCTCCATTGCTTGCTGTGGATCAGGAAGTTTTTCTTCCTTTAGAAGAATTCCTTTAGAGGAATCCCTTTAGAATTCCTTATAGGATTTGTAGTATGGGATTAAAATACATACTCAAACCAATTCAAAACATACAGCTGGACAAAAAAAAAAAACGAACCCAAAGCCACCAAACTAAATATCATAACCACCCATCTGTTTATCTGCAAAGCTGGAAAACAGTTTTTCTAGATCAAAGTAATTGTCCCATTATTGCAATAGCTCCTGATTGCCACTGGGTGGTGGCTGCCCAGAGGGGACTGTGGAAGCACAGATTTCCACAACACTGGAAGCAATTCCAGGGGAGACAGCTCCCAGCATAGGAAATTCTTATCGGTGCACAACGGGGGGGAGGTGCTGAGTGTCTCAAATATTCTGGAATATTCGACAAACCACAGGAATTCCTTTTGGAGTCAATACCATCTCCCTGCAGGGGTATCTTTCCCTCTAGTGCCTTTGTTGCTTCCTCATCACTAAAAATTCAGGCTCCTCCAAGGGATACCATGGAAGTGTCTAAGCCAAAAACATCTCCAAACATTTTTTTTGTATCCTCAGTGTGGCTACAGCAGTTTTATGACCTCTCCTCCTCAGAAAAGTCTCTGCTCTTACCCAAACAAACCACACCCAGAGGAAGAATATTGCATTGTAGTGCTGGAGACTGTTTCTCAGTCACCAGTGTACTCATTCCTGGCTAGGTATTAATTATTATTAATTCTTTTTGTAATTATGTCAGTGCACCAAGTCTCCATTTCTTGTGTTCCTCTCTGACCAGCACAATTGATGAATGTCAGTTCACGTTTCTGGAAAGCATCTGCAGCAAGATGGGGATAATTAGAAAAGGGGATAAATGTCAGAAATGGGATCAACTTCCAGTTGTCCCACAGAGGACACTATCACTTCTATATCTTACTGCTGAAACTCTGGCACTCAACAAAAATATCAGATGGTCTTCAGGTTTTTTAGTTTTTAGAACGTTTGTATTTCACTGGTTGATCAGAGTTGCACACTATAAAACTGACATATAGCTAATATATGGTAGGGATTATTTTATATATGTATTCCCAGTGTGTAAGAGTTCAGATTATTGCTTTGTCATCTCTTTGGTAGTAGATTTTTTTTGGTTTGTCTGAAATATTTTCCACCCTGGTGTATGGTGTCACACCATAAGTTTAAACTGACCATGTAGACATAGTTTGCAGAATGCAGAAATAGAAATCCCACTTCATGGTTTTTATTAATAATAACAACAATAATAATTTTAATCATAATAAACAGGGGGATAACAGCAGAGGGGTTTAATGGGAAGGGGAATTTTAGGGGAACCTGAGGTTTCTGAGCTGTGCCCTGTAAGGTCAGCTGTGGATGTGTACTGGCCAGGGTTGAACCTGTTGTACTCCAGAACTTTTTTAGGAAAAAGCTGATCTGGTATCTTTTACTGTCATCCCTTTGGGATCCCAGGAGTTTCTGGTTTATCCGTAGTTTGTCCCAGGAGCAGGGACATTCTGCTGCTCAGAATAGCCCTGGAGCACAGACACATCCCTGAGCTCACCAGATCCTACCTCTGGGACAGTGTCCCTACCAGGGACAGGTTTTGTGTTCTGTGCAGCCCAGGGGCACTTATTAAAAAACAAGATTAAACTGACCATGTAGACATAGTCTGCAGAATGCAGAAATAGCAATCCCACTTCATGTTTTTTATTAATAATAACAACGATAATAATTTTAATCATAATAAACAGGGGGGATAACAGCAGAGGGGTTTAATGGGATTGCATATCCCTAGGGAAGGGGAGTTTTAGGGGAACCTGAGGTTTCTGAGCTGTGCCCTGTAAGGTCAGCTGTGGATGTGTACTGGCCAGGGTTGAACCTGTTGTACTCCAGAACTTTTTTAGGAAAAAGCTGATCTGGGATCTTTTATTGTCATCCCTTTGGGATCCCAGGAGCTGCTGGTTTATCTGTAGTTTGTCCCAGGAGCAGGGACATTCTGCTGTTGAGGATACCCCTGGAGCACAGATACATCCCTGAGCTCACCAGATCCTACCTCTGGGACAGTGTCCCTACCAGGGATGGGTTTTGTGTTCTGTGCAGCCCAGGGGCACTTATTAAAACCCAATTAACAAAGGCTGCCCGAGCTTTGCCAGCGTCAGTCACAGTCACCAAGGCTCCCGGTTTGTTTGGAGGCTTTTCTAGACAAATCCTCTCTGTTCAGGCTGCCTCCAGATGCTCCCAAAGTTACGTTTCCCTTGCAGTTGTTGAACAGAGCTGGGCATTGTCTGGCCCTGGGCCTTTGGCACACGCAGCTTCAGCTCTTTTGTTTTTTAGGGACCAGCACGGCCGCTTCGCTCACTGCCAAGTTCATTTACCACACACACACACACACACACCTTGCTCTCTCCTCGCCGGGTATTTAGTGCTCGATCGGAAAAATTAATCCCCAATTTGTTTTTACTGCCAGAAGAACGTTTTCCCTGAGGATCAAAACCTCCACGGGCCCGCTCAGGCCTCGGAGTTGCGGGGCTGCCTCCCACCCACCATCAGAACCAGGAGGAGGAGGGGGGGGGGGAGGGGCAGATCCCTGCCCGGGTCCCTCCCGCTCTCCCTCAGCGCCCTGCGGGACTTCCGCGCATGTGACGGCGGCTTCCGCCTCCTCCGGAGCAAGGTACGCGCATCCCGCCCCCCTACACCCCCCTCCTCCGCGGAAGTGACGCCTGCGCTTGGGTCGCTGCGCAGTTGTTCCTTCGGTGCGGCCGGCGCGGAGGAGCCGGAGTCGCCCGGCGGTCGCTGCCCTCCCGTCCCTCACAGTCCGGACCTTCCCGCCCGGATACTCCTTCCCGTCCTCCGCTTCCCTCCGCCCGCATCCAGGCACCCCCGGGACGGCCTCGCCGCAACCACGAAGCTCCGCAGCGCGGTGAGTGCGAGGCGCTCGGAGGCCGCTCCGCGGGTGGCCTCGCTTTGCCGGGAGCCGCCGCCGCCGCCGCCGCCTCCTCCTCCTCCTCCTCCTCCTCCTCCTCCTCCTCCTCCTCCTCCTCCTCTTCCCCGCCGCGCCGGGGCCCGTTATGTAAGGGAGCCCCGGGCCCCAGGCGCCTCAGCCGCGGCCTGCGCCGCCGGCCTCTCGGGCGGGCCGCACCGCGCCGCTTTCAGGGCCCCTTCGGCGATTCGGGGCCACCCTTCCTCGGTGAGGGGGGGTCGGGGGGAGCCGAGGCGGCGCCATCCTGGGTGTCGGGGAGGGTGCGGGTCGGGTTCCAGGCCCTGGCGCGGGGAGCGCTGCGGGAGGTGCCGAGCGGCGGGCAGCGGGGCCTCGCTCCCCGGCAGGCCCTGAACCTGCAGCGCCGTGCGGGGCCCCGCAGGGTGCTCGGGAACAGGTGCCTGCAGGGGCCCTGTGACGGGGGAATTTGCCCTGAGGGGGGAATTATTACCCCCCTCTGGGTCCCGCCTCGGCCCCTTCTGCGTTTTGGGGCTGCTGAGGGTGCGGGTTGCCTTTGCGGTGTTGGTGTTGAATGAGGCGTTTTTACTGCTGGTTTGTTGCTGTAGGCTGAGGCTTGTCCAGGTGATAACTTGAGGAACATCGAGGAGAGCGTCAGGAGGGTACCAGCCAATTTGTTGTTTTTTATTTAAATAAATGGTATCGGCAGCCTCCAACTGCATACAAAGGACTGCGTGTAGGATCTGCCCTGCTACCTTTCTATCTGTGAGCTGGAGGAAGGAGTAAGATTTTAGTCGTGTGTGGCTTCCAGAAGCAGGGTGAGAGGGAAAGATAAAAGACCTGGCACAGGCTGGGCTTTCCTGGAGCATTTGGAGCCAAATGGTGAAATCTGTGCTTTGAAAAAAATGTGTAGAATGAGTTTTTAAGTAAGGGGATGTGTGCAGCTCTCAGCAGGAGAAGACCTGGACTTAATTTGTTCTTAAGTGTGTTCAGGCTACCTAATTTGACTAGACTTTATGTCTGCTGTAATACAATTTCACTGTTAGAAGGTTAATTGTGCCATAACTTCTGTGCTCATATGATGCAAAAATTCCCAACCTATACTTTTTGTGGTACTAATTATGCACTTTAACTTTCAGCTTAAAAACTAAGAGGGTTTAAGAGGCTCTTAGAGGTTCTGTCAATTTGAAGAAAAACAAAACTGACAGCTTCATCTTATTTCTGAAAGGAATATGGAATGAAGTGAAAAATAATGAAAAAATGCTTTGTAGGATGCAAAATTTACCCAGAAGCAGTTTCAGAATTTAACAAAAACATTGAGTGCCTTCTCATGTAGTGAAACTTAATTCTTAAAAAAAAATTTGTTTGTTTGATAGTTGATTTGGCAATAGACAAGCCTGTAGGACACTTAAATGAGAGGAGGTAATAAGAAGGTTACTCACAACCTCAAAGGTATGCAGGAGATGCAAGGGTTGGAGCTGACAACTTGAACCCCTTGTGCAAGAGCAGCAAGAGAAATTGTAAGCTTCAGGCTTAATCTTTCTGTAGGTAGTGGCTTTCTTGGAAGAAAAAAACTTTTCCTACAAGGATTTTTTGGATAATAGAACAATGCCACTAATGTACAAATGAAGTTGGTTCATGAGCAGGATTTTAGGATGAAAATTCTGGTATAGGGTTTGTTTTCTGTGAATGACATGACTACATCTGTTGAATCTTTAATATATAGCCAGGGTCTCTCTCCTTAATGGTACTGTGTGAGTATTAAAAATCTGGTATTCAACATAAAATGTAGTAACAAAGTGTTTGATACTGTAGGCTTGCAGATGAGAATTCCATCCATCAGAAAAGCTCCCAGAGTTTAAACTGCTTTGTTCATTTTTAGTCATAAATTGCACACAGACAGAATATTGAAGCTTGATTACAGGTGCCTCCCATTCTTCCTGTTTTATGATGAGCATCTTGCCACTGGAGCAGTGGAGGAAGGCTTGGATGTGAAGGGTGTTTCCAGCTTTATGTTTTGCTTTGTGTAAAAAACTTGAGGCAAAGTTGTTAATTGTCCTTTTCCAGGCTGTGGTTCTGCAGCCTTAGTCTGTACTGCCAGGGTCCAGTCCCAAAGCCTTCCTTGCTTTGGGACTGGGGTTGTCTCAGGCATCTGGTGCTTCAAGCTGGCAGGAAGAAAATGGAGCAAATCTCTGCTCAAAATGCTCCAGCAAAACCCCAAATTACTTCAGCTGACTGAGAGGTTAAAAGTGCCAGTTGTGTCCCAGCACACATCCATTTTGGGATGGATTCCCAAAAGTGGGAGAGTTACGGACTGCCATAAACCTGTGCCCTGTTTAGGCCAAGGGGTGACACTTGCTTCCTGGTAAAATTCAGTGACCTTTATTGAAATCTTGGATGAATGGAAGAAATGAAGCCTGCTCTGTCTGCAAATACCAGTGTGATGTGGCAAGTGGGGTTTTTTAAAGTGTTGTTTTTTTTTTAAAGTGATTGTCACAGAAGTGCCTGTTACTTTGCTGGGTATGTGCATCAGAGGGCCTATTTTGGTGGTTAAAGTTATGTCAGAATATAATCATTGGCAGATATTTGAACAACAGATGTGTCCTGAACTATTTTTCTTTGATAATTGTCAGCGGAAATTTTTTATTATTATCATTATTACAAATTATCAGACTTTTAGGAATTGTATTTTACTTTTTCACTATATCACTGAAAATTATGACTGGAAATCAAACGGGTGAAGTGTTACCATTACTAAGATGGTAATTAACTTAAGGAGTTGTATGTTAGTAGAAACTGGGTTGTTTGTACAGTTGCATAGTAAACAGCATTCCAAGAGGATTCCAGAGTAGATGTTTAAAAAAAAATATCATAAAACCGTGGAATTTTCAGGATTGGAAGGGACTTTTAAGATCACCCAATTCCAAGCCCCCTGCCATGGCCAGGGACACCTCCCATTAGATTATTAGTTAAATATTATAATGATTTAGTGTCAGTCTGCTTGAGTTCCATGAAGCCATTAGAGAAGCACAGTAGGCTGCTATAGTCCAAGGCATTAAGTTAAGACAGATTCTTTCCCAACTCCAGCCATGGAATTGTCATAAAATAGCTCAAAGTAATATTTATTGTTCTGATAGTGTTTCTACACAACTTTGGAAGAATCTAGGAAGTGAATATCTGTTGCAGAGGAACGTGCAGTTTGTTTCCCACTTTTTGCACTGGTCTGTGCAAAATTATTGAAAAATTATTTTTAAAAAATAATTATTTTGAGTAATTATGAAAAATTATTTTTAAAGGCAGAATTTTTTCAAGGAATGTGCTTATTCTGAGTGGAGCAGAAAAAGTTGTGTGCAAAAAGCATATCTAATTTGGAGTGCTAGGGCTTCAGCATTAGCAGCACTCTTGCCTTTGTGCTCCATTTCCTGAAAGGTGGATTTAAGAGGAGGATGATTGTCTTGGGATCTGTCCCAAGATGAGCTTTAACAGACTTGATGAAAACTGAGTTGGATTGTTTGGCTTTGGCAAGAAAGAAAGGTGAAGCATTTGTGCTTCCCCAGCATGCCTGAATAGTCTTTAATTGGAGCAAAAATATCATTATTACCTTTGTAGCTTCAAGGATTTGTTGCCTGTAATTTGTATTCAGTTGGCTCTCTGCAATTTATATACAGATGATGCACAGTAGACACTTAGTAAAATACACATTACCATGAGAATGCTTTGGAGGGGATGCCAACAAAATGGTTGAAAGCCATGATTTTTGGGGGTTCACTTTATACTACTTTTTTAAGTGTTTGATGTGGACTTGAAGTGTTAGAGGGAAGTGGACTGCAAGGTTCCATATTTCAATGTATCAGATGCTCTTCCAAGTAAAATTACAGTAAGAATGGATGATTACAGCCACTGGGTAATACTACATAATTATACTTACACATATTGGGTCCTTCAGAGAAAACCTGAAAATAATTATTTTTAATTAAAAGTGATCTGCAGTTGTGTCTGCTTTATGAAAACTGTAAGCAGTGTTTTTAGAATGGTGGAGCTCTTATTTCAGTCGTGAAAACAGGAGTGTAAAAATTTCCCCCATTTCCAGTTCCATTTGAGTTGCTGAAAAGTTGATACCTGTTGAACCCAAGTTGCATTTACGTTTGTGCATAAGGGTGGATGTATTGGAAGTGGAAGCTGACATTGTTTCTTGCAGGTTCCCAGTGCCTTATGTTTGGGGGTTTGTGTTTTTCTTTTCCTTACTGAAGTGCAGTTTCTCTTAATCTCTGCTTTCTTTTGAGCTCAGATCTGATGGATTGTCTGACCTTTTCTTTTGTCTGTACCTTAATTTTCTGCACCTTGTTGGCTTCTGTTTTAAGTCATCTGTGTTCTTCCACAGCCACTTATGCTTCTGATTATTGAATGGGATTATTTTTTTTGCAGAATGTGAGTATTTGTGGAGTGCTCTTGCTGGTTTTCATTCAGAATGGTGAGAAGGTTGTGCAGGATCTTCTTTCTCCTAATTTCTGTAGAGGCTGCAAGGAATAGCAGCATGTTCGGAGGTATATGGGGGTGTGGGAGAATGGTGTTTGCATTTGAGTGGGATGGTATTCACCTCCTTTAAGACTTTTATGAAATGCTGAGGCTAAATGAAACTGGAGCCTCTTAGAGATTTGGTAAGTTTAGAGACAAAATGGGACAAAAACAACACTGGAAGACAAGCAGAGATGTGAGTGAGAAGGAAATCCAGGGAAAGGTCAAGGGAATGTACTGAAAGTTTTCAGTAGATGGTACTCCTTATTTAGAAAGGAGGACATCCAGAAGAAAGTAGGGGGAAAAAAGAAGTTTTTCAGCAGTGAAATACTAATCCAGCAAAACATGGCCTGTTGGTTATGGTGCACCAGAACATCTCCAGAGATGTGTGTGTCAAACTCCTTTTTTTGATCTTGGTCAAGTGAGTAAAACCTGCTGCTCTGTGGAACTTCCCTTGTACAGTGCAAATGGCAGGTGGGGTTTTATCTCATTTGTAGTGGAAATCTGTTGTCTTGATAAGTAGTCAAGTATGGTGCTGGGAAAAATAAAATTATTGTTGAGTGGGAGGAGGGTGAATCCAAGAAACTGGGCAGTCATGTCACTCTCTTCAAGTGAGTTATGAGCATTTTTGAGAAGCCTGATTGTAAACTTTCTGACAGCATTTACTTGCTGATTTCCTAAATCTGCACAAGTGTTTATTTTGCTTTCGTGTACCAGGTGCTGTTAAAACACTTTGCACAGAATTTGGTTTTGTTTTACTTTAAAAACCAAACTGTGCTTTATACAGTCATTTATATAGCATTTATACAGTGCAGCTATGCATATGAACTAAAAAGCTTCCTGTGTCACTAAATAGTGAATGTGTAATTGTGACCCTTTCTTGCTTTATAAACTTCATTTACAAAATTTTGGCAAGCTGTGTTCATTTAATTATGACAGCATCTCCAGATGTAGCAGAGGCAGTGACTCAAATCTATATCAGCAGTTAATAAGAAGATTTGGTTTCACAGTGTCCCCTCCTGGCTTGCCACTGGAGGCTGTTTGCATTAAAAAATGGGCACTTGCAGAAAGAGCAGTGGTAAATCTGTGAAGATGGAGAAAATCAGATGATTGAAGTTTGTGTTAAAATAGAGGAATTTTTTTTTTTCTAAAATATTACAGAAGTACAAACAGTACTCTTGTAAGAGACACATAGTGGGCTTGCTTGCAAGCTGTGCTGCAGGGATGTCTGTTCCTGAGAGCACTAAAAAAATCTAAACAGCATCTTAAATGGCATTTGCTTTTCCTTAGTGTTTGTGTACAAGATCTTTGTAAAACTGGGGCAGTTGGTTTTGTTCCTGCTGGATGTTCCTTTTGGTGTGAGAATAATTCAGAAGTTACTGGACCCAACTGTAAGGCCCTGAAGAACTTAGCAGCAAGGGAACTTTTAAAGGAAGCATTTGCTTCTGTAGTACTTGGATTGCTGATGGGGAATTTAATGCTGCTTAAGGACTGGAATTCCAGGCTTGAGATGTCAGTAGTAATAGAAATAAATATTTGCATCTCTTGGATGAATGCTTCAGGAAAGAAATTAGAAGAAACCAAGCTTGATGAATGGTGATAAGTGGTTGGTAGATGGCAGGGGGAGGGGGGAAAGTCCAACACTTGGGGACTTGTGCTGTGGGGAATAGATTTGTGTGTGCCATGGGGGAGCTCTTGGGGATGGAAATACTGAGAAAGTTTGTTTCCTGAGACATTATCTGGGTGACTTAGGGTTGTGATGCTTTGAAACTTACTACTTCATTGACTCTCTTGTTTGTATCTACTGTTTTTATGTCAATGAGCGGTGGAATTGCTGCTTTTTCCTTTTAGTTTTTCTTCCTTTAGGCTTTCCCCCACTTCCAATTTCGTTTTAGTTGCTGAGATTTCAAGCTTTCCCTAAACTCAAATAAATATTTTGTTCTTTTTTTCTCGTTCAGTTACTGGAATCATGAATCCTGTGTATAGCCCTGGATCTTCTGGGGTTCCCTATGCAAATGCCAAAGGAATTGGTTATCCAGGTAAGTAACTGGGTTTTTAAATGAGTTTCACTTATACTGATTTTTGTTAGTAATCAAGAAGAAATAGTCACTTATGACTGGCTTTCCTGTATAGTAATTGTTTTGGGATTTGGATGTCTTTGGGGTTTTTTAAACTTAAAAAATGGCATTTCAAGAGCCATGTTAATTGTACTGTAATATTGCTAAATTCAGTATCTCTTCCAAAGCAGCTTATTTTAGGAGCTCTAATAATTACACCCTCCAAGAGGAGTCAGCCTCCTTCAGGGTTTTTTCTCTCCTCATCTTCTAATGCATGTGTTAAAAATGCTTCATTTATATTTAATTCAGGAGCTGGATAAGGCATTAAATTGTATTTGGACAGAACTTTCTAGGAAAGCCAAAGAGAAGGGCTGGTGCCTCTGAGGCCTCTCAAGCAGTGTGTCTAGGTTTCTGGTATCTATAGGGTAAGGGTATTTTTCAGTCCTGGGAGAGGCTGGAGGGTCTTTTCAGCTCAGGTTTTATGTATCATAACCACTTAAGCTTTTTTTACTTATACATTGAGTCTGGTGATTTAGTTGGTGGCTGTGTTGGGAACAAGAAACCATTCTGTGCTGTTGATATTCTTCATAGCTGGAGTAGACTTTCCCACTGGTATTTTTAGGTTTTAAATTTGTTTCTCAGTTTAGGGAGTGTACTGGAGTTGCTGGCTCTTTTTTACTTTTCAGTTATTTTATGTTTTTTCCTCAAACTACTGTACCTTTCTTGATTTTGACAGTATTTATAAAGGAAAAAACCAAACTATTGCAGTCCTTTTAAGTCCTGAATAACTGAAATGGTGCAGTAATAAATTGTAAAGCCAATGCTGTGCAACTGCCAGTCCTGCTGGATGTTTTTATTCTTCATAACTGTCTTATCTATATGACCTACAATCATTTTATAGGAAGGCAAGCAGCAGAGGTTTACTAATTAGTATCAGCTACAGTACGGGTATTTCTGTACTCATGCCACACTGCTTTTTCAAGGTTTTCTTTTGGTTTAGATAAAGATTTTTCTGCATTGTGTAAATAGAACTTTGTTTATCTCTGTTCATTTTCTAAACACAGATTTATATTAACCAGGATTTCATTTGTACTTGGTACCATTTACACATGGATCTAAGGGTTACTTAAATTTAGTTAGGAAGTGACTTAAATCTTCAGCACTGTTGTAGATTGATAAATTCCAGTTCAAACAACCCTACAACTTCTTACTTTTTATGCAGCTGTTACACATACTGGACTACATGTTGAATGATGCAAGTGCTGTACATTTGCCAGACTTCACTGGGATGTAAATTAGCTTAACTAAAATACATAATCGAACTAGAATTATTGCAGAAGTGCATTAAATGTCATGTAACAAGTTGATAACTCAGAATTCTTCCTTAAAGCAGCCAATCAGTTTACACAGCTGACTTAAATTCAACTTAATAAGTTCTATAATGCTGTACTGTTAAGGATAGTTTGCTGAGCTCCCTGGTTCAGGCTTAAAGATCATTCAGTAAACACAAAGCATGATCTCTGATGTCCAAAGGGTGTTTGCATTTTAGGATTTTTTTAAAAAACTATTGCATGACTAATTCTCCTGTCTTTTCCACTCCTAACTAGAAAGGTACAGGTTTGTTCCCTGGTTCAGGCTTAAAGATTATTTAATAAACACAAAGCATGTTCTCTGATGTCCAAAGGGTGTTTGCATTTTAGGATTTTTTTAAAGACTGTTACATGACTAAGTCTCCCTTGTGTTTTTTAGAAAGGTCCAGGTTCTCAGTTCAGAATAACTGAATTTACCCAGGTTGTATGGTAGTAGAAAGTAATGAACATATTGCTAGGAAGAATGTATTATTTAAAGGCACTTAAATTCTGAAGTTGCTGCATATTGTCTCCACACCGGAGACAAGGTATTTAAGAGCCTGAGTCAGCTAGAGAGCTTCATAAGGCTGCTGGGAGCCTGCTACTGCTGCTGCCCAACTTTCAGCTGGAGGGTCTTTGGTGAGGCCAATCAGCTGTTAAGGGCTGTGAAGGGCGCGGCCCCCACACCGGAGACAAGGTATTTAAGAGGTTTCCGGGAGCGCCAGCGACCCGGAGCGCGGCGAACAGGAGCAGGCAAACAGGAAAGTGAAGCAGCAGTTAGCGAGGCAGTTCGCGTAGGCAGAGCGAGCAGGATGGTCTCCAAAAAAGCAAAAACTGTTGCTGTCAAGAAGAAGAATGTGTCCATACAGACAGAATCCCTTAAGAGGAACAAAAAAATAGATGTAGCCGTTCAAGTCTCTGGATGTGCCGAATGTTTAAGCCTCGTCTTAGCACCCGCGGACAGTGAAAATAAGCCCTGTGTAAGATGCGAGCAGGTCAATGACTTGCTGAGCATGGTGGCAGAGCTTAAGGAGGAGGTGGAGAGACTGAGAAGTATTAGGGATAGCGAAAGGGAAATTGACTGGTGGAGTCACACCCTTTCGACTGCATTAGAAATGCAACAGGATACGGTAAAGCCCTGCCCCTCCTATCAGGCAGCTGATACGGACCAGGTGGATAGGGGAGAATGGAAACAGATCCCCCACCGGAAAGGCAAAAGAATTCTCCCCCAACCCCCACCATCCCCCCAGGTGCCCATAGAGAACAGATATGAGGCCCTAGACCCAGAGGATCAAGAGGAGGACGGACAAGAGGACGATCTGTCCAGAAGGTCTCCTGTTCACCCCCTGTCTAGCAGCCTGATTAAAACTTCACCCACAAAGAAAAGAAGAAGGGTAGTCGTAGTTGGTGACTCCCTTCTGAGGGGAACTGAGGGACCTATATGTCGACCAGACCCATCCCACAGAGAGGTATGCTGCCTTCCTGGCGCCCGGGTGAGGGACATTACTAAGAGACTCCCTCAACTAATTCGACCCTCAGATTATTACCCACTGCTGGTAGTCCAGGCTGGCAGTGACGATATCAATGGAAGAAATACTAGGGCAATTAAAAAGGACTTCAAGGCCCTGGGTCGATTAGTTGGTGGATCAGGAGCACAGGTGGTGTTCACCTCAGTCCCTGCATTAGAGCAGATGAATGAGGAGAGGAGCAGGAAAACATATCTCATCAATAGGTGGCTAAGGGACTGGTGCCACCAGAAGAACTTTGGGTTTTTTGACTATGGGATGAATTTCAGCATATCAGCTGGACTGCAACTATCTAACAGGGGAAAAAGGACTCTAGCCCACAAGCTGGCGGGTCTAATAAGGAGGGCTTTAAACTAGGTTCGAAGGGGGAAGGGGTTGAAACAAGGTCCTCCGGAAAGGAGCCCAAGGGTGGACAGCACAAGTTAAGGGACAAATCAGCAGCCCAGCTGAAATGCATGTACACCAATGCACGCAGCATGGGCAACAAACAGGAAGAGCTGGAAGCCACCGTGCAGCAGGAAAGATATGATGTAGTCGCTATCACGGAAACGTGGTGGGATGACTCCCATGACTGGAGTGCTGCAATGGGTGGCTACAGGCTCTTCAGAAAGGACAGACAGGGTAGAAGAGGTGGAGGGGTAGCCCTGTATGTTAGAGAGTCTCTTGACTCCACAGAAATTGAAGTAGGTGATAATAAGGTGGAGTGCCTGTGGGTAAGAATCAGGGGGAAGGCCAACAAGACTGATACTGTAGTGGGAGTCTGTTACAGACCACCCAACCAGGAGGATGAGGGTGATGAACTCTTCTACAAGCAGCTGGCACATGTTTCAAAATCGTCGTCCCTTATTCTCGTGGGTGACTTTAACCTGCCGGACATCTGCTGGGAATTCCACACAGCAGAGAGGAGGCAGTCTAGGAGATTCCTAGAGTGTATTGAGGATAATTTCCTGATGCAGCTGGTAAATGAGCCTACCAGGGATGGAGCCCCACTTGATCTACTCTTTACAAACAGAGAGGGGCTGGTGAGGGATGTGGTGGTCGGAGGGCGTCTGGGACTTAGTGATCACGAAATAATAGAGTTCTCAATAATCAGGGACACAAGGAGGGTTGTCAATAAAACCTCTACATTAGACTTCCGGAGGGCAGATTTTGGCCTTTTCAGAAGACTAGTCCGGAGCATATCCTGGGAAACAGCCCTTGAAAACAAAGGGGTCAAGGAGGGATGGACATTCTTCAAAGAGCAAGTTTTGAAAGCTCAGGAGCAGGCTATCCCGGTGTGCCGAAAGGCGAGCCGGCGGGGAAGACGACCACTCTGGCTCAACAGAGAGACTTTGAAGGAAATTAGGATTAAGAAGAGGGCCTACCGGTTATGGAAAAAAGGGTTATCTACTCAAGAGGAATTCAGGAATACAGTTAAGTTATGTAGGAAAAAAATTAGAGACACAAAGGCACAACTTGAACTAAATCTCGCCACCTCTGTGAAGGATAACAAGAAGTCCTTCTACAGATACATCAGTAGCAAAAGGAGGGGCAAGGAAAACATTCATTCTTTAATGGACGTGGACGGGAATGTAATTGTCAAAGATGAAGAAAAGGCTGAGGTATTTAACACTTTCTTTGCCTCAGTTTTTAACAGTAAAACGGGCTATCCTGATGACAGCTGGCTTCTGGAGCCTATAGGAGACAAGAATCTAAACACTCTCCCTGCAATCCAGAAGGAAACTGTCAGTGATCTACTGGGCTGCTTGGATCCCCACAAGTCTATGGGACCAGATGAACTCCATCCAAAGGTGATGAGAGAGTTGGCAGAAGAGCTCGCCAAGCCTCTCTCTATCATCTACCAGAAGTCCTGGCTCACTGGGGACATCCCAGATGACTGGAAGTTGGCGAATGTCACGCCAATCCACAAGAAGGGCCAGAAGGAAGACCCGGGAAACTACAGGCCCGTCAGCCTGACCTCAGTGCCTGGCAGGGTTATGGAGCAGATCATCCTGGGGGCAATCACACAGCACCTGCAGGATGGACAGGGGATCAGACCCAGCCAGCATGGGTTTAGGAAGGGCAGGTCCTGTCTGACCAACCTGATCTCCTTTTATGATCAGGTGACCCGCCTGGTGGATGAGGGGAAGGCTGTGGATGTGGTCTATCTGGACTTCAGCAAGGCCTTCGACACCGTCTCCCACAGCATCCTCCTGAGAAAGCTGGCTGCCCACAGCTTGGACAAGCGTACTCTGCACTGGGTTAGGAACTGGCTGGAGGGCCGGGCCCAGAGAGTGGTGCTGAATGGGGCTGCTTCCAGTTGGCGGCCGGTCACCAGCGGTGTCCCCCAGGGATCAGTGCTGGGCCCAGTCCTGTTCAATATCTTCATTGATGACTTGGATGAGGGGATTGAGTCCATCATCAGCAAGTTTGCCAATGACACCAAGCTGGGGAGAAGTGTTGATCAGCTGGAAGGCAGGAGGGCTCTGCAGAGGGACCTGGACAGACTGGAGAGATGGGCTGACTCCAATGGGATGAGCTTCAACAAGGCCAAGTGCCGGGTCCTCCACTTTGGCCACAACAACCCTATGCAGCGCTACAAGCTGGGGACAGAGTGGTTGGAGAGCAGCCAGGCAGAAAGGGACCTGGGAGTCTGGATTGACAGGAAGCTGAACATGAGCCAGCAGTGTGCCCAGGTGGCCAAGAAGGCCAATGGCATCCTGGCCTGTATCAGAAACAGCGTCACCAGCAGGTCCAAGGAGGTGATTCTGCCCCTATACTCAGCCCTGGTAAGGCCACACCTTGAGTACTGTGTTCAGTTTTGGGCCCCTCAGTTCAAGAAGGATATTGAGGTCCTTGAACAGGTCCAAAGGAGGGCAACCAAGCTGGTGAAGGGACTCGAACACAGATCCTATGAGGAGAGGCTGAGGGAGCTGGGGCTGTTCAGCCTGAGGAAGAGGAGGCTCAGGGGAGACCTCATTGCTCTCTACAACTACCTGAAAGGAGGATGGAGCCAGGCAGGGGTTGGTCTCTTTTCCCAGGCAACTCTCAATAAGACAAGAGGGCATGGTCTTAAATTGTGCCGGGGGAAGTTCAGATTGGATATTAGAAAGAATTTTTTCACGGAAAGGGTGATCAGACATTGGAACGGACTGCCTGGGGAGGTGGTGGACTCTTCGTCCCTGGAGACATTTAAAAAGCGACTCGATATGGCACTCAGTGCCATGGTCTAGTGACTGTGGCGGTAGCTGATCAAGGGTTGGACTCGATGATCTCTGAGGTCCCTTCCAACCCAGCCTATTCTATGATTCTATGATTCTATGATTCTATATTTAATAGCTGGCTTTATTATATTATACCTATTTGAGGTGGTTGGATGGGTTTCCCTTGACATGGAATCAATATCTAAATGTTCTCACCTGGATTAAAATTCTGTGTACAAGTTAAAACTCATGCTGTCATAGTTACATTTTCCACAGCTTGTTTCTTGAGCAGCTCAGAGTGTTCAACTGGGGAACTAAACCTGTGAACAAAGACCAGAGGGCTGAAAACAAAACAAACAAAACAAAAAAATAGTAGTCCATTTGTGTAATGTGGAAAGCTCTACTAAAGATTTTCACTAGTATCTTGTGAATTTGCATCTTAAGAGCTATTTACACTCAGAAAAGTTGTTATAAATTGTATGTTATTTTTAACTTTGATTTTTCAGCATAATTTAGGAGTAATTGTTAAGGACTCTGAGATTTATAGCAAAATAGAAACCCTTCAAATTTGAATAGCAGATTAAAACTTAACAGCTTTAAGCCTGGCAGTGAATATGTAAATATTAAGTCTTTTATCTGGAGAAGTTGAAATGTTATTAACAAAATGTAATAGCAGCTTTGTCTCTATAAATACAGACATTTCTCAGTGTTACAAGTTGGAATAATGTAAATAAGTTCTTGGAAGAATTAATGGCCATGATTAATTCAGCACTTTCACTTACTACAACCTAAATAAACTTTGTATGTTCCAAGTCTCTGAAGCTTTTGCTAATCCTGTTTTTTGCCTTTTGTTGGAGGTGCATATACCTGAAACTGCTGAGTTTGTTTGATACCTGAGTGTAATAACAAACCTCTGTCAAATGAAAAAAAAAAAATGGGACTACCTGAGATTGCTTTGCTTTGTTTACTTGGGATGTTTACTTGGGATCTGGAGAGTCAGTCTAGAAAATAACTTGGATGTATTTTTTTTCTAGCTGGCTTCCCAATGGGCTATGCAGCAGCTGCTCCTGCCTATTCCCCTAATATGTATCCTGGAGCAAATCCTACCTTCCAAACAGGTATGTGTGCTGGGTATGTCCAAGCAGAAACCTGGAGGGGGGAAGTTCTTAGAACAGACAAGCTGTAGGGGCTTACAGTTACTCTTGTGCTGTAGAATAAGTTTTACATTTCTTTGCATATGACTCATAAGGAATCATCTGATAAATGGAGTATAAATTGGAGTCACACTGCTTTTACCTTCAGAGAAAGGAAAATCTGGTTTTATCTGGTTTCTCTATTTCAGGTTGATCCTTGAGGATTGCATTGTGTTTCCCTTCACTGCTTCCTTTTTGATTCTTCTTGCTTTGCATCCTCCTGGTTGTTTTTCCAGTTTCCTTTTTTTTTTTTTCCTGTTGTCTTTAAAATTATTCTTTTTCATCCTTTCCTTAAATCATACCTCTTTCATGTTCAGCTTCCTGCCTTCTTTCTGCCTGCAAAATTGTCTTCCACAGACTAATTATTTGGAAAGCCTGGTTTCTGGGTAAAACTCTTTTGTCCATACTGGATATTGGGTAGGGCTTTTTTTGGATGCTTGTCATTTAAGAGGAAAGAAATGTAAGCCTAGGAAAAGGGAGGTGAAGAACAGTCATAAGAGAAACCAAAGCACTCAGCCTGGTTGTTTTTATGTAGATTTTCTTTCACTAACATAAGATGATTTTGATGTTCTAATGCTTGAAACAAAACTGAAATTGGTAGCATGTAATTTCCCCTTAAACCAGGAACATACCTCTATTAAATTGAAAATATATTCTCTATAATATACTCAATATAAACTGAAATTGGGGAGCTTACTTTGTGCAAGTCTGTTGGCAATATTCAAGTTCAGTGCTTGTAACATGAGCATTTAAAAAGAGACTGGATGTGGCACTCAGTGCCATGGTCTAGTAACTGCAGCAGTAGTGGATCAAGGGTTAGTCTTGATGATCTCTGAGGTCCCTTCCAACCCAGCCAATTCTATGATTCTATGATTTTGCTGGAGACCAGGAGATTCCTGTAAGATACAAAATCTTCATCTCAATCTTAGCTGTAGATTCAAGTCCTGCACTGTCTTCTATACTGAATTATGGTTGTATTCCTCAAAGGAAAAAATTTTTTTAGTATTTTTGTTTTTTAAGATCAGGCTCTGTATGAGAAGATAGGAGGACTGATAATCCTACTGCTTAGAAATCACAGGATCACAGAATGGTTTGATTTGGGAGAGACCTTAAAGCTCCTCCAGTTCCAACCCCCTGCATGGCCAGGGATACCTCCCACCAGCCCAGGGTGCTCCAAGCCCCATCCAACCTGGGCTGAGACACTGCCAGGGATGGGGCAGCCACAGCTTCTCTGGGAAACCTGGGCCAGTGTCCCACCACCCTCACAGGAAAGAATTTCTTCTTAATGTCTAGCCTAGATCTTCCAGTTTGAAACCATTCCCCGTGGTCCTGTCACTCTGTGCTCTTTTTAAAAGTCCTTCCCCAGCTTTTCTATAGCCCCTGTTTTAATTTCTTAAAAGAAAAAAAAGTCATTAAGAGTGTTTACCTGCAGAACCTTTACATCTGTGTAGCTTTCCTTGGAATGGTGAAGTGTTCTGGTGGGTACAAGCTGCATCTCTGCTCAGTTTGCTGCTCAGAGGCAGTCAGTGCAGTACTGATCTTGCTTGCCTTTGGTCTTCAGTTGTAGACAGGGAATATGATGAATACTATAAGTTTCAGTAATTTAAAGGTTGTTTTAGTGTTGGTTTTTTTTGTTAATCTATCCATTGCGTAGGGTATTGTCTCTGTGCAAATGTTGTACCCAGGGTGTACCAGCTTGCATTGGCACTGGAGTTCTTGTTTGGGAGTCTTCAAGGGAGAGCAGTTCCCAGCAGGGGCCTAAGTCTTAGCATGGGAATCAAAGCTCTCTCTTGGCTTTTATTTTCAGTTTATATTGCTAATAAACCATTGAGTTTCAGGGTTGAATGGAACCATTCAGGTTCTGTGCTGTATACACTATCAGGATTTCTGTAGCTGTGCTGAGAAGCAGCTGTCATTTTTGCTCTGAGATAACTGAAAGGTAAATCCAGTCTTATTGCTGGCTGCAGTTTGCAAATTCTGCTGCAGGAAGATCAAGATAAACTCCATCTAATGAGTTTACCAAATCACTAGACCAGCTCTTTTTAGCCTGTTATTGGGCTTTTTCTTCTGTGTCAGTTATGGTGTAATAGAAGGTTGTAGTTTCTGGCAAAGATTCTTGACTTGTTAGACTGAGTTGTGCTGTCAGATTAGTTTGCATTGGTTGGTCATGCTCTGATTTTGTTATATAGCATAATAATTTTTTCAGTTTTGTGTGGAAAAGGAATAAAGGTGTATGGAAGTAGTCATATAACATCTCTGAATG
Source organism: Calypte anna (assembly GCF_003957555.1). Lineage (NCBI taxonomy): Eukaryota > Metazoa > Chordata > Aves > Apodiformes > Trochilidae > Calypte > Calypte anna. The sequence continues at coordinate 5,546,865 of NC_044255.1, read as the reverse complement.
TCCTTAACTTTTTGAAAGCTAGTACAATTAGAGTGTTTATTGCCTATTGAAGAAAAAATCAGCTTTTATTTCAGAGCTGAGAATAGCTTTCATTTTTAGCCATTTTTCAAGCTAAACTTGAAAAATTTGAACTTAAATTTGAACTTGAAAATTTGAACTTAAGTTCAAAATGCCCAAATCTTGTACTTCAGGCAGGTAACACCTTTGAAGTACTTTGTCCAGCTAGGATTTAAAAATATTTTGAACTTTTTTGACTACTGATTTGTAGAATTCTAACTAGTACCTTGCAGAATCAAAGCTTTTGTAAAACTGTGTTACACAGCTGTATTTGAGTAACCATGTGGTTTACTTTTAAGATCATTGTTCCCTTTAAGGGAGAAGAAAAACCAAATGGGAAGGCAGAATACCTCTTACACAGATGTAACACTTTGCAGGAGCAGAAAGTAAATTGCCTGTGCAGCTGTATCAGAGGGGTTTTAGAATGAGAGGATCTTTTTGTGTGAAAAACCTCAGCTACAACAAAGCCTCACTGAACTTCAAGATAGAGCTGTTATTTCCTCAGTGAGCTCTCTAAGTCAAACACTTAGGATCTCTGAAAAGAGAACTTCAGGCTAAGTGCTGTGGTAATTTCTTTAGTGTCTCTAAGTGATAAATGCTTGGTTTTTTTGTTTTTTTTTTTTAAAGTAGTAGACCCATTTCTTCATAGCAATTTGCAGTTTGAAGGGTGGAAGTCAGACAGTTTTTAAAGTCAGCCTGATCTCTGTTGTGGTAGTCTTGGCTTTTTTGGTTTGGTTTTTTGTTTTTTAATAAATACCAAGTGTTTCTTCTTCCCTGTGCTGTGTACAATTCCAACTTTATTAAAAATTGTATCCTGGGATGTTCTGTCTTCTACTGTGCTGGACCTGCATAAGACCCAAGAACTTTTCACTGTAGCCCTAGCTAGGGCTGTGATGCTCTCTCCAGAATGGGACATGTTGGTTTTTTACTATGTATTATTGGTGGCTACTTCTGCTGCTGAGGTTTTTGTGTTCCCACTCAGGCCATGAAGCCAGGAGTGTAATCCAAGCATTTAGTGAGATCACTACAAGAATCCAGATACACTTTTTTTTTTTTTTTTAATGCTATAACCATAGATTTGAAAAGAAAATTGTGCAAACCCAGTTAACTTTTCATGCTTACTTGACACAGAGAAGTCAAACTGTTCCCAGTATGATGGCAGTGGCAGAACTTGTGCTTGGATATTGAGAGTATCCTGCTGGGTACTCCCAGGAAGATGAAGGAATTCGGAAATACAGGAAATTGTCACCAGTTACTTTAGAAAGCAGTGTACTGACACTTGTTTTGTCATGTTTTTTAATGCAGATTTAACTCTGTTTCAGGTTATACACCAGGCACCCCATACAAAGTATCTTGCTCACCCACTAGTGGTGCAGTGCCACCATATTCTTCATCACCAAATCCCTACCAGACTGCTGTGTACCCAGTCCGAAGTGCCTACCCACAGCAGAATCCATATGCACAGGTAAATGAACAGAACTGAAAAAGCTTTGGGACAGTGTGTTGCTTGCTTTGTAATGTCTGCTTCAACTCCTGACTTTAACATTTGTTTTCTCATGGATTGGAGAGAGAGTTTTTAGCTCCCTATAATAAGAATCCCTCAAGCAGTGTTTGGCACAGAGTATGCATTTACCTTTTGTCTCTCATGGCCTTAATGATAATGTGTTCAATCTTTGAAGAAACACTAAAAATGGTCCAAAAATGGGTGCTGGATGCTGCAACCTCATTTAATATTGTCCAGAACTGACAAACTTGTGTTTTATTTAAGGAAGCCTCTGTTGTGATTCAGGGAGTTACCATGTCTCAGCGCTATCAGAAAACTATCAGAAATGATAGAATTAAGCCACGCCAGTAAACATCATCTTGGAGAAGTTTCAGCCTCTTTTTGCATTGAGGAAACCTGCCTGGCATGTAGGCAGTAGTTGAAGGGAATTAATGAGTACATAACAAGGTTTATCTGATCTGCTTGATGTATTTGGATTTATCAAAGAGCCTTGCAGCTGAACAAAAAACTGTGAAGTGAGAAGTTCTGTCATGGATTAATACATGAAAAGATCAGAAACAAAGGAAATGACTGACAAATGAGCCCCTTACTGTTGAAGGCACAATCATCTTTGGAGTTGTACAAAGCTCCCTGTTACCCTAAATGTCTTACACAGGAGCTAAATTTTAAAAAGTTTGCTAGTGGGACCCAGTTGGAATAGTTGAAATTAATGTTTTGGGCTTCAGCTCTGTAAATACATTGCATCTTTAGAACAACACTTTTACAATAAATGAAGACATCTTTCCTGAATCTCTTATCTTCCCAGCAGACAGACTAATGACTCCATTTCCTTTTTCTCTAACAGCAAGGCACTTACTACACACAGCCTTTATATGCAGCACCACCCCACGTAATTCACCACACCACAGTTGTGCAGCCTAATGGGATGCCAGCAACTATGTATCCTGCTCCAATTCCACCACCCAGAGGAAATGGTGTGACCATGGGCATGGTGGCTGGGACTACTATGGCAATGTCAGCAGGTATGTGAACTGAGCAGCTTTATGTTTTCTTGATGAAGCTCTCCTTGTGGAGGGGGACAGAACACAGCTGCATTGCAGAAAGTTGCAGGAGATGTGTTTGCCAGAATCATTAAATTTTTTGGAGGAGCAGAGACTGCTGTATCTTCAAAGCAGGTCCATCTAGATCAGCTTGTGCACTTGTTCTGTGATATTATTTCATCTCTAAGGATGGAGACATCCTCTTTTATCATACTAGTGTTGTGGTAAAATAATTCTTCATTATAATCTCTATGGAATTTCACTTCCTGTTGCATCCTCTGCTTCCCATCAGTGTCAGTACCCTGACTTCCTCATCTCACAGTACATTTTTCTGTGCATAGTTGAGAGGAGCATCCTCTTAAAGGCTGAGGAAAATACAGGGTTCTCAGCCTAGGCCTCCTAATGCTGACCTTTGATTTTGAGCTACAACCTTGTCTGTGTTGCCACTAGCTCCAGGTCTCCACTGCATTAGGCAGTGGTTAAGGGTATCCAGTTCCTAATGCTGCACTCTTTAAGTGGTAGAGTTTATGAAGAGGTGCTGTGCTTGGTTACTCAGTGAGTAGTTGGCCTCCTCAATCAACTGTTAAGAGAAATCCCATGGGACAGGGTGTTAGAAGATAAAGGGGCTCAAGATAGCTGGTCAATATTCAAGGACCACTATTTGCAAGCACAGGATCAGAGCGTCCCTATGGTTAGGAAATCTAGTAAGGGAGCTAGGAGACCAGCATGGTTAAAAAAGGAACTGCTGGGAAAACTTAAGTGGAAAAGGAAAATCTACAGATCATGGAAGGGGGGGCTGGTCACTTGGGAGGAATATAGGACTGTTGTCAGAGGATGTAGGGAGGCAATTAGGAAAGCTAAGGCCTCCTTGGAACTTAACCTTGCAAGTCAGGTTAAGGATAATAGAAAGGGCTTTTTCAAATACATAGCTAACAAAACTAACACTAGAGGCAATATTGGCCCACTAAGGAATGAGCTGGGAGCCCTGGTGACAGAGGATATAAAGAAGGCAGAGGTGCTGAATGCCTTCTTTGCCTCTGTCTTTACTCCTGCGGGGTTTCTGCATGAGCCCCAGATTCATTTAGCCCCAGAAGTAGTCGAGATAGATGAGGAGTTAGACATAGTAGATGAGGTTTGGGTAAGGGATCAGCTGAGTAATCTGGACATCCATAAGTCGATGGGTCCAGATGGAATGCATCCAAGGGTGCTGAGGGAGCTGGCGGAGGTCATTGCTAGGCCACTCTCCATCATCTTCAGTAAGTCATGGGTAACAGGAGAGGTGCCTGAGGCCTGGAGGATAGCAAATGTCACTCCAGTCTACAAAAAGGGCAAGAAGGAGGACCCGGGTAACTATAGACCGGTCAGCCTCACCTCCATCCCTGGAAAGGTGATGGAACAACTTGTTCTTGTCACTATCTCCAGGCATATCAAGGACATGGGAGTCATCAAGAGCAGTCAGCATGGTTTTATCAAGGGTAAATCATGTTTGACTAACCTCATAGCCTTCTATGAGGAAATTACTAGGTGGATAGATGATGGAAGAGCAGTAGATGTGGTTTATCTTGATTTCAGTAAAGCATTTGACACCGTCTCTCACAGCATCCTTGTAGATAAGTTGATCAATTATGGGTTTGGTGATCAGGTAGTGAGGTGGATCAGGAACTGGTTGAGAGGAAGGAGTCAGAGAGTTGTAGTCAATGGGGCAGAATCTGGTTGGAGGTGTGTGACTAGTGGAGTCCCTCAGGGGTCGGTACTGGGACCGGTGTTGTTTAATATCTTCATCAATGACTTGGATGAGGGTATAGAATGTACCCTCAGCAAGTTTGCTGATGACACTAAGCTGGGAGGAGTGGCTGACACACCAGAGGGCTGTGCTGCCATTCAGAGAGACTTAGACAGGCTGGAGAGTTGGGCAGGGAGAAACATGATGAAATTCAACAAGGGGAAGTGTAGAGTCTTGCATTTGGGGAAGAACAACACAATGTCCCAGTATAGGTTGGGGGCTGACCTGCTGGGGAGCAGTGTAGGTGAAAGAGACCTGGGGGTCCTGGTTGACAAGAAGATGACCATGAGCCAGCAATGTGCCCTTGTGGCCAAGAAGGCCAATGGCATCCTGGGGTGCATTAGAAAGGGTGTGGTTAGTAGGTCAAGAGAGGTTCTCCTCCCCCTCTATTCTGCATTGGTGAGGCCGCACCTGGAGTATTGTGTCCAGTTCTGGGCCCCTCAGTTCAAGAAGGACAGGGAAGTGCTTGAAAGAGTCCAGTGCAGAGCTACTAAGATGATTAAGGGAGTGGAACATCTCCCTTATGAGGAAAGGCTGAGGGAGCTGGGTCTCTTTAGTTTGGAGAAAAGGAGACTGAGGGGTGACCTCATCAATGTTTTCAAATATGTAAGGGGTGAGTGTCAGGGAGATGGAGTTAGGCTCTTCTCAGTAGTGACCAGTGATAGGACAAGGGGTAATGGGTGTAAATTGGAGCACAGGAGGTTCAAGTTGAATATTCGAAAAAATTTTTTTCCTGTAAGGGTGACAGAGCCCTGGAACAGGCTGCCCAGGGAGGTTGTGGAGTCTCCTTCACTGGAGACATTCAAAACCCGTCTGGACACGTTCCTATGTGATGTACTCTAGGTGGCCCTGCTCTGGCAGGGGGGGTTGGACTAGATGATCTTTCGAGGTCCCTTCCAACCCCTAGCATTCTGTGATTCTGTGAAATGTCCATGTTCACCCAGAGGATGTTCAGTTCAATAATTTAAGTACAAGACTCTTGAGTTTGCTTTCAAATTTTGCTTTCTGTCTTACCAACTGTATCCTGTAATTTCACATCTTCTCAAAATGAGGGAAGTTGTGTGGAACATGGGAGCTGGGGCTGTGGGCAAGCTTGCCCCAGGGGTGTGTGTTTCTGCAAGGTGCTGTTAGACTGAGCCTGGTAAGACCCTGCTGCTTTGGCTTGTTTGTTTCTGAAGCCTTTTAGTCTGTAAAACCCTGTCTGGAATAATGTCAGCAAGAACTGAATCATTCTGATACATCAGTAAAATTATTTCTGCCATTTTTTTTCTACTAAAATTTGTTCTCACTGAAATAAATGTTCTTTTCATCCTAGGTACTTTGTTGACAACTCATTCCCCAACTCCAGTAGCCCCTCACCCAGTTACTATGCCCACATATCGGGCTCCAGGAACACCAACCTATAGTTATGTGCCCCCACAGTGGTGATCATCCTGGCAGTCAGTGTAAGTTACCTCTTTAAACTGAATGCAGTTCATCATTTCTTACACATGACAGCATTACAGGTATTTTGGGGGGAAATTTTTCCAAAGGTAAGCAGCCCAGTGTATTTCTGCAGTATTTTAAGGAAGAATACACAAAAGTTATTTTGTATGTTAATAGGTGTTGCCTGCAAAGGAGAGAAGTCTGGTGGGACTTCTTCAGCAGTCTGTAACTTCAGAAATCATGAAACATTTTGATGGTGTTTAATTGCTGAGTCTAAAAGAATGAGATTTAATGTTGGCTTATGAAAATATGTCTGGGACTCAGCATGTTCAGTGTTTCAGCTTCATTCAGATTCATTGGTAATACTTGGACTGAGCACTGCTGTGCTGTGTGAATGAGGCAATGTGCATAACTTTGTATTTTGACTGGCCTTTTTTGATACCTTGCTATGTAGGCAAGGTATTTGGACTTGTTTTGAGGGTGAATCAGCAAATAGAGAACCTTGGGTTAATTTCAAGTATTCCCTCTGTTTCAGGTAAGTCTCAGGGCATACTTCTTGCAGGGAGAATGGAAAGTTTGTTTATAGTATGGACAAAAATTTAGATCCTGGGTTTCAAGAAAAGGAATTTTGGATTCTGCTGTGAGGTGGGATGGATTTGGGGAGCAGAATCTGTGTTAGACTGACTCAAAGCCAAATCCTTTTTGGATCTTCACTTCTGCATAAATTAAGGACAGCTTCAGTGGAAATAAGGACTTGAAAGTCCAGATGCCAGAAAATTTCACTTTTACTCCACTTAATTTATGACCAGACTCTTAAATGCTGATAATGAAATTTAGCATAAAATGCCTTGTACTGAAGATGCAACCACTGGTGATGGCAGCAACCTGGAATGGGCATGGTAGGAGAAAATCAACTTAGTAAATTCTTTAACTAGAAGCCTATGGATCTGAGTGTTGTCATGCAGGATTAGGCTGTTCTGCCACTCTCGGAATTACGTTAAATACTATTTGAATATTTCCTACTTTCTCCCCCCCCACACTTAATGTAGGTTTGAAGATGGGAGATATGCAATCAAGAAACTGAGGTTTAAAAGTTGGTGCTGAAGCCCTCATGCCTCCAACCAGGACTTTTCTTCTGAATGCTTTCAACACTTGGCTAAACACTACTAATTCCTGATCACTGAAGATTTTCCAGTGCTGCATATCTTACATCTTGGAACTCCAGCAGTTAGTCTTAAAGCAAATCCTGTTTTGTGGACTGTCTTGCAATTTTTTAGCTTATTATAATGATAAAAAAGGGAGTATAAATTTATTCTGATCCGTATCTAGTTGAATGCATGTTAAAAACACAAAAACAAAGCTTGCTCAATCTACCTGCAGTGACTGATGCAAAAACCATCATATGCAAATCCAAAGGAACCCAAAAGTATTTTACAACTTGTATCACCAATGCACTGTTGTGATGTATGCAGGGTCTTCAAAGGCAGATCCATGACAGTGAGTTTCTTTCTCTGATACCATCCTATACATTAAATAAGTGCTTCAGCCTTTTTCAGGCTGATGGAGTTGCCAGTTTCAGAGGGAGGTATTTTTTTATTTAAGTGGTGATGTATTCTTTTCACATTCATCTGCTAAATTGGAGTGACTGGAAACTTGAGTAAGCTGTAGAAACCCCACATGGGTTTCCTTCTCAACCTTTTCATTTGCATTGCATGGATTCAGTGTTACACAGAGGTTCTTAAGGATCAGAATGAAACGACCAAGGTAACAGCTGCTGTGTGCCAGTAAACAAAACAAAAACTTCCTTGAGGCAAAGCTGACTGTTAGGAGGAGGTGACATCACCTGCAGGATGAATTGCATGTCCTGGGGAGAGATTTATCCAGTACTTTCACCTGATGCAAAGTGGCAAAGTGAGACTGCCAGTGAGGCTGAGAGAAAAAAACACTTTTTAGTTCTCTGCTGAGGAAATCCACGCTGTTTGTTTTTTTTCTTCACAAAAGTTGTAGTCAGTAGTCAGTTGTACATGTGTCTGCAGTTGCTGTAGCTTGCTTTCCTGAAACTTCAGCAGTGCTAGGGCTTTCTGCAGCAGAGAGGAGGAGCTGAGCTGCATGTTACCTGCATGTTACTCTGAGGAAAGCTTGTGTGTCTGGTGAGTGTGTGAAAGGGGAACAAGTCATCCTAACACATTTCCTTATTAGCTCCTTGCAGTATGGTCTGTGGAAATGCTGTAGTAGGGCTGCCAGAATATAGAGGTTTCAAACAGATTTATTTTTTTTCCTGAAAATATTTGCAATTGAAGTAGGAGCCATTTGTTGGTTATATAGCATTTTGATGTGTTAGCTTAGTATTTTCCTTTATTTTTTTTTTTTTTTACTTCCTGAATTGCACTTGGAAGCATGTAGAATAAGATTGACTGCAGGTTAGCATTTCATTGCAATGCATCACTTCTGATATATTCTTTATTTCAACTTCAATTTTTAAAGAGTACCTCAAAGCAAATGCTGTGGGGATAAAGGGCTAGCCTTGGAACCCATTTGTATACCAAAATTGTTCTGGGAAAGATTTTAAATTTTTAAATTTGAATATTGCACAGAAAATCAAGGTTTTTCTTAAAACCTGCTCAGCTTACAATTCCAGAAGGATGCAATTTTGTGGTTTGTGGGGGTTTTTTAGGTTTTTTGGTTTTTTTGTGGGGTTTTTTTGTTTTTTTTAAAATGCATTCTGCCTGTAATAAACTATGCCATAAATGGTTATCAAACGTTCCCTTTCCAGCGTTTTCACTGAGGTGTATCAGGCCCTGTTCTTCTGTAGGTTACCTTCTGTTCAGAAGTGAATTTTTTCAAGTTGTTTATCTTAGTTGTGCTTTGTTTTGGGGTGTTCTGCACCTGTACAGATTTGGCAGCTGTTTCAGGGTAAGATCAGTGCTGATTTAATGCTGCCACCCCAGTACTCAGCCCTGGTAGGAGGCTTGTACCTTTCTAACACTTGGTGGTCAGAGCCTTCAGTAACTTTACTATTTACAGTAGAAGCACTCAATGTCTTTTGTACTTCCCTTTTTTGTTTTTTTAATAATTAAATAAAATTTAGGTTTATTTTGCATTAATTACTGTCAGTCGACGGCCCCCTTATTTCTTATCCCTTGGACATAACTGTTGGAATAAGTCCTTTCCAAACTTCTGAGCACTTATATAGGGATTTCTGTATCTTTTTTTAATAGGGAGCAGAAAATCACCCCAGACAAACTTAGTGGAATCTGTAAGTCCAATGAATCTGTAAAGCTTCACTGAAGTCTTTCCCAATTCCTTTTGTTGTAGCAGGTTTGCAGCTTTGCTTTGTCAGAGAGTACAGTGAATATTGGTCCATTTTAGTGAGTAGAGAGTGACCTTTTGTTGTCTTAGCATGGTTTTAAGGAAGAGCTGAGGTGTGACAGAGCTGTGGTGGAGAGAAGCTGGGAATTACAAGCTTGAAGCTTTTGTCACCCAGTCAACTAAAGCTTTGAATATCATAGGAGAGAACTTTCAGGAATGCTGCAATAGGTAAATAGTTAAGGAATGAACACAACTTCTCTAGATTTTTCTCTAACTTCAAGATTCCTAAACATCATCTTGGAATTGGGCTCTCTGTAATATTCCACCACATTTAGGCAGTCTCACTTGAGCACTTTTTTTTTTTTTTTTTCTTTCTCCTGGGATTCATCCACAAAAGGGGGGAAACTGTACCTGTTTAGAAAGGTACCACACCTTCCAGTTGTGATTGATTCCAAGCTTCTGGAAGAGTGGAGCATGTCTCCAGGAGTTGATATGGAAAGTAACCAAAAGCACAGTGCAGGGGAAAGGGGGGGAATATGTGTATATATAACTATCTTAATGGTATTTTGTCACAAATAGTAGAAAGCATGGATATCCAACTGCAGTGGGGGAAACTGTACATCATTAAATAGGAGTTTACACAGTGAGGGTCTTATGAAACATTCTCTCCTGCTTTTTATATAACATTCCCTATTTAGAATTCCTTTATAAATAAATAAGCAGTATGTGTTTGCACTAGAGCTCCTCAGCAAATGAAAAGAGCCAGTGCAGTAGAGACATTTCAGATCAAGCTTCTCTTTAAAAAAAAAAGAAAAAAAAAAAAAAAAAAAAAAAAAAAAAGAAAGAAACAAAAATTTTTATGGCAGCTTTATATGATTAAAAAAAAAAAGTACTACTTTAAACCTGGAACTGAAAATAACTGTTTGCAGCAATAACAGAGAAGTCCAAGAAACTTTTTTTTTTAATTATTTTTTTTTAAATTCAAATTTCAGGTGTTGAGTTGAAAGTATTTTTTAAAAACTGAGGTATTCCCTACATCAGTGACAGCTGATGAAATTATCTTTTAAATAGAGCAGCAGCAAAGGAAAAATGGGTAGTGATTGGCACCAAATCTGTGTAGCCCTAGTCAGTAGCATAACACTAGGAAGGAAAATGGAGAACCTACTACTAGATCTTCCTTATGCTTCTTGTAGCCATCTCCTGTTTGAAGTTTTTTAGGAGACATCCAGGAATACTGTTTAAGAAAGCATTTTGAGTTCCTTTTTTTTTTTTTAGTGTGCTATGCAAGGTAAATGCTTAGATGCAGTGGTGGATGAAAAAAACAAACCTTTATTTCAGTTGAAGTCCTTCCTTGTATTGCTTCATCCACTGGGGAAAAAAAAACCAAAAAACAACACCAAAACCAAGCAGCAAAACAGGAGAGAACCAACCACCACCACCACCCCTAAGTACCACCGTGTCTTGGTGTTGTCTGACAACAGCTCATGGTACAGTTGAACAGGGTACTCACCACTGACTGCTCTCCAGGGGACGTTCTGGTAGTGAGGTCACTTCAAGAAATGGTAAAGAATCCACTTGGAGCCACTCCCCAGTGCTCAAGCAGAGTTATTATTCACCATTTTGGGGGGGTTTAGAAGACCCTAAACTTCAGGTTTCAGTCTCGTGGCCCAGAGGAGTGAAACCTCCCAGCTGGGAACAGCAGCACTGGGAGGAGGGGGAGAGCTCAGGGGTTGTTGGGGGGACTTTGCCCAGGTTGTAGGTTGTACAGGAGGCAAAACCCCATGGTTGGAGTCATGAGGCACCCAGGTGTGACCACGTTGAGGTGTTGGGGAACACCTGACAAGGTTGAAGCTCACTGAGGTTGTTGTCACTGCTGAGTGTCACCTTTCTAACCCAGGGTTTGATCAGCTCTGAGCTCCCCACAGGGATGAGTTAATAGGAAAAAAAAATAAATTAAAAAAAGCCAATTCACAGGAAGAGCTGGAGTGAAGTGAGGATTTCTGGACAGCAAGCCTCACCAAAAATCAAGTTAATTCTGAGGTTTCCTCTGGAGCAGTGAGGACTCTCAGCAGGCTGGGTACACTCAGAAGAAAGTGAGGTGTGTTTTGTAGGAACAGTGCTGATCTGGGGACAAGGAAACCTTTTAGTGTGTGTGTGTGTGTGTGTGTGGAACAGAACACTGAAACACTGGGATTCCACGTGTAGTAAGAGCCGCTTTGTGGTATTTTTATTTTTATTTTAATATTCTAAATTTCTGGGCTCTGAAGTTTCAGCATCTAGAAAGTGAAGATGACTTTTCAAAACTGTTGTGACTTTGGGCACTTAGCAGGCAAACTGGGAAAGCTTTTTTTTAGCTGGCTGCTGTACAGACTTGTTTTAAGTAGAATGGATTTGTTAGTGAATTACTTTTTTTCTTTTTTTTTTTTTGTAATGCTATTATTGGCTGCCCTCATGTCTAAGATTTGAAAAAGTGCATGCAATGGAAGTACAAGAGGCCCCCAGTAATAGTTCTCCATGTTTGTTATGAAATAGACACAAGTTTCCTTTTTAATTTTTTTTTTTTTTTTTTAAGAAAACAAAAAAAAACTGTCTTGCAAACAGTTGTATTGGTACTTTTTTTTTTTTTTAAGTTTAGGTCAATGTAGTCTTCCAAAATAAGTTTTATGACATCACTCACTCCTGCATTGAACAATTGCATCAACACAGAGTGGAGATCCCATTCTGAGCCAGTTCAATTGTGAAAATTCATACTTTTTTTTTTATTTTTTATGCAATTCAATGAGTAGATGAGCTCAGATTTCAATTCTTAAAAGCACGTTTATTGTAACAAGAATTGTTATGTATTAATACTTCAGTTTTCAATAAAGATTGACTTGTGTTGCTTAGCAGGGTGGTTTATTCATTGTATGGAAAACCTTCAGAATGGGTTTTCTGTTTGCTCTCAAAAATGTGTTTTAAGGTGAATCCTGGGCATTGCTTCCCTTACTTTTTATTACACCAAAAAGGAAAAAAAAGATTGATTTTTAGTGGTGATTTGATATGGTCACCTCAAGTTGGTATTTTAAAAAAAAAGGCAAGAGTTACTCTTAAATATTTTTACACCCTGAGGGAGCAGGCAGTGGATCCACGGAAGGTGCCAGGTGCTGATTTTTATTTTTTTTTTTTCAGGGGGAAGGTGAAAAAAAGCTTTTTTTCCCCCAGAACCAAGTTTTTTTGCAGGCTTTTTCCCCAGGGAGGAGAGAAAGAGCAGAGGAGGAGTTTTGCTTGGTCCTCTGCATCCCCCTTGGATGTCCCAGGGCTGAATTCCAACTCTGGGAAAGAACCAGCTGAGAGGAGGGGAGAGAGGGAGCTTTCCCCATGGGATCAGAGGGGGAATTACTGCAGGAAAGGGGAAAAAAAAAAAAAAATCAGGAAAGTGCCCCTGGTGTGGGACAAGCAGTGATCCCTGGGCTGGGCATGGGCCCCGAGGGGAAGGGGAGAGGTGGGGGGAGTCCCTAGGGGGCTCTGGGCACCAAGGGAGCTGGGGGTGGGGTCTGTGGGGTGTGTGAGGGTCTGTGGGATGAGTGGGGTGTGCGGGGGTCTGTGGGTGTGGGGTGTGGGATGAGTGGGGTGTGGGGGGGTTTGTGGGGTCCGTGGGGGTCTGTGGGATGCCCAGCAGGCAGGGAAGGGGGAGCGTGGGGGATGTGGAGTGAGGAAGGGGCACTGGGGGGCACGGGGTCCCTCCCAACCAGGATAGGGACATGGGGGGGTCAGGGGGTGCCCCCAAAAGGGCAGGGGGTCCCTGGGTTGTTCAAGGGGTCCCCCAAAAAGGTCATGCGGTCCATGGAGGGTTCAGGGTATTCCCCCAACAAGTGCAGGGGGTCCCTGGGGGGGGGGTTCAGAGGGTCCCTCAAAAAAGATCAGGGGATCCCTGGGAGTTCAGGAGGTCCCTGAGGGGTTCAGGGGATCCCCCAACGAGGACAAGGGATCTCTGGGGGCTTTCGGGGATTCCCCAAAAAGGACAGGGATCTCTAGGGTAGTCACTGTGTCCCACAATGAGGACAGAGGGTCCCTCGGGGGGGGTTCAGGGGATACCCCAAAAAGGACAGGGGGCCCCTGGGGTGCTCAGTGTGTCCCCCAACGAGGTCAGGGGGTCGCTGGACTCTCAGGGGGTCCCTGGGGACGTGCACACGGGGGTCCGAGTGGGCGAACCCCGCCCCCGAGAGGCTCCATTGGGGTTCGGTGGTGGTTACTGGGGGGAGGTTGGGGGCCCTTCGTCTGCTTCTCCACAGTTTGTTTACCATTCTCCACCCAAAAAAACCCCCAAAATCCCGGGAAAAAGGGACCCGGGCGCCCGGGGATCCCCAGGCGGCTCCGAGCCCTGCAGCCTGGAGGTCCTCCGGATCAGTACTAGGCCGCCAGGGGGCGCTGCTTCCCGCCCGCTGGAGCTCCCCACTTGGTGGCCCCTCTGGGCGCGTGGCGGAAGTGTCGCTGTCAGGGGCCACCGGGAAGATGGCGGTGGAGGCAGCGCCGGGTTTGGAGCAGACGGCGCTGGACGGGCGGGAGCTGAGGGGGGACGGGACCGGGAAGGGGGCGAGGGCGTCTGGGAAGGCGGCGGGGGAGGTCTTGGGGCGGGGGGAGGCTCAGTGATGGAGGGGTTGGGGACGTCCCAGTGCGGGGCTTGGGAGGGGGCCTGAGGGTGCCCAGGACCTCGGGGTCCCTTAGTGGGGAGGGAGATGAGGAGGGGCTGGGGGTGACAGAGCTGGAGGTGCCCATTGGTGCCCCCAGGTGCCCATCCACATCCCCGGTTGTTTAAGTGATATAAAGGACGCTTTTTTCCCAGAAAATTAATTTCTGTGGCCTTTTTTGGGGGGAATATTAATGAAGAAGGGGGGGAGAGGGGGCAGGTGTTGGGGGAGGGGTAGCCCCCGACGTGCAGAACTGCCCCCACGGTGATGGGCTCGGCCTCGTTTCCCTACATTTCCAGCCCAAAATGTGAAAGAAGAAGGGAGGGATGAGGAGGGGGAGGGAAAAGGGGGGTCCTGCTGCATAGGGACATTTCCCAGCGTGAGATCCCCAAGTGGCATCCCCAGGGAAATCAGGGCAATGGATGCCCCTGGGGCTGTGCTGTGCACACCCATGTTCCCCCCCAGCCCGGATGGTCTGGGGGTGCTGGAGCAGAAATGGCCTCGCTGGACCCCCCACCTTGGGACCCCCCTGGATGCTCCCTCCCGGCCATGGGGTCCCCCAATGATAACCCCAATGGGGTTCCCCAATGCTTCCCCCCCCCCCCATGGAGCACCCCACTGGTAACCCCGCTGCACCCCCACTCCCAGTGCTCCCCACATGGAGCCTTCCCCATGCTCTCCCCCCATGGATCCCCTCGGAGCCCCCCAATAACACCCCAAATGGACCCCCCGAACGCCTCCCCCCCCCAATAACACCCCAAATGGACCCCCTGAACGCCTCCCCTCTCGACCTCCTCCTCTCCATAGCAACCCCCAGTACCTCCCGCCGTGCTCCCCCCACGGACCCCCACTAGAGACCCCCCGAGACCCCTCAATGTGTCACATATCCCCCCACGCAATGTGTCCCCTCCTCCCACGGCCGATTCTGCGGGGTTGGATGCCCGGTCCCCCCCCCTCCCCGGTTCGGTTCGGGGATGGCAGGGGCAGAGTTTAGGCGCTGGAGAGAGAGCAGATCCGCGGCGTGAAGGTGAGTAGAGTCCGGGACCCCCCTCCCAAATTTTAGTGCCCACTCATGTCCCCCATTCCTGCGTGTTCTGGGACCGCTTCCCCCCCCCCCCCCCCCGTGAGAGGGAGACATTCCAGGGACAGGGAGAACTTTTCCCGTTGCTATAAACATCAGCTGGGGCTTCCAAATTAATTGAAAAAGCATCAGTTAAACCCTCGGTGCAGGTTAGGAAGGTAATTAAGTTAATTAAGGGATTACTGAGAAGCAGTGACAAAGTTCTTTGGCTCCTTTCCTTCAGAGATTTCATCTGTACCTTTCTTTTCTCTTCCTTCAGCCCTTTTAAAAGTTTCTTTGGTTTGAAACTGAGAAACTCTGGGTCTAGAGCAACAAAATGGCAGCTTCTTAGTCAAATTGTTAACTCAGAAAAAAACTAGAGGAATTTTAGACTGGAGTCTTGTTTAGATTTATAAAAAGATGTAGATCTGCTATAAACCTTTATGCAAAATAGATTTTTAGATACTTTCCAGAAGAAAGATTTTAAGGCCAGGTTTCCCTGCAATGAAATATCCTCCCTGAAATATTCTCCCTTTCCCCAGCCTTTGGGCTGGCTTTAAGTGGAGCTGTTGCCTTTTTCTGAGAATTCTTGAGGCTTGTGTTTTACAAAGAAAGAAAGAGCCTCTCAGGATGCCAGAAATCATGAGGTGCTGCTGCTGCTTTTCCTCTCATCCCAAATTCCCAGTGCCCCCTCAGCCTCCCAGAGCTCATTTCAGGCTGTAAATCCATGGATTTCTGGGGCTGTTTCAAGAGGAGGAACTCAGGGAAGGGCTTTGGGGCTTTGGGAGGGGTGGGATGGGGAAGGAGGGATTTATTCCCTCCCATCTCCTCCCAGCCTCCAGGAAAGCAGCAGCTCCTCCTGGGTTTTCCTTCCCTTTGGGGCTGGATGTGCTGCTCTTTTGTGTATATAGCAAAAAAAGGTTGAAAGCTCTGTGGGGTGAAGGGAGGGGGTCAAAATATGGGTATGGGGAGGCCTGCCTCAAACCCCCCAGGGTGAGGGTTGTGTTCTTACAGTGGTGGAGGCAAGTAGAGGATGGCTGGAAACATGTCCTGTGCCTGTAACACCATCCTGGGCCTAGAGAAACAAGTCCTGGGGTGACATGGGAGAGCAGAAAGAATTGAGTCAGGTAATGGAACTCGTTTCAAAAATATTCTTATAAATAACTGGGCCAAAGAACGTGGTATGGAGGGGGGATACCACATCCCCTCATGCACCAGCCTCAGGGAAAACTGAAAGGTTCAATGGGCTGTTAAAAACTCCCTGAAAGGTGGTGGAACTTTTAAAAAGTGGGACAGGCACTTGGCAAAAGCCACCTGGGTAATTAACACCAGGGATTCCATGTAGTGAAATGAGGCAACCAGGTGCCACTAATTACCAGGTAGTGGGCATGAGCTTGTGTTAAGCCCACCTGTGCCTTATTAGGGTGAGCCCCAACTGCTTTATTGCCCCCCTAACCCTGCTCATGTGCAGCTGGGGCTCACCCTAATCAGGCACAAGTGGGCTTAACACAAGCTCATGCCCACTGCCTGGTAATTAGTGGCACCTGGCTGCCTCATTTCACTGCAGTTCCATCAATCCAGCTGGTCCTGATCAGTCAGATCTGACCATGAGGCAGCAGTGTGTCCAGGTGGCCAGCAGGTCCAGGGAAGGGATTCTGCCCCTGTGCTCAGCCCTGATGAGGCTACAGCTTGAGTCCTGTGTCCAGTTCTGGGCCCCTCAGGAAGTTCAGGAAGGAGATTGAGGTGCTGGAGCAGGTCCAGAGAAGAGCAAGGAGGCTGTGAAGGGATCCAGCACAAGTGCTGTGAGGTGAGGCTGAGGGAGCTGGGGGTGTTGAGGCTGGAGAAGAGGAGGCTCAGGGGAGACCTCATCACTCTCTACAACTCCCTGAAAGGAGGTTGGAGCCAGGGGGGGGTCGGTCTCTTTTCCCAGGCAACTCTCAGCAAGACAAGAGGGCAGGGTCTCAAGTTGTGCCAGGGGAGGTTTAGGTTGGAGATTAGAAAGAATTTCTTTCTGGAGAGGGTGATCAGCCATTGGAATGGGCTGCCCAGGGAAGGAGTGGATTCTCCGTGTCTGGAGATATTTCAAAAGAGCCTGGATGTGGCACTGAGTGCCATGGGCTGGGAACCACGGGGGGTGTGGATCAAGGGTTGGACTTGATGATCTCTGAGGTCCCTTCCAACCCAGCCAGTTCTATGATTCTATGATCTTCTACACACAGCATATGGGGACAAAGTGCCTCTGTGGTGCATGAACAGAATCTGTTAGGGAAAACAATTTGGGTTTTTCCTGCCTCAAGCAAAGGCAAACCCACTCGTGGGGTTGCTTTCACTCTGGACACCCTTGGTGGGTGATGATGGAAGATGGAGAAGCACAATGTGTACCACAAGGGAACCTAACACTGGGTGAGAATTCCTAATTTTTGCTTGTCTGGCTTAATCAGTAGTGCGTGGAATCTTTGGGAGTGGTGAACTTGTATCCCACATGAACTACTGCTATGTGAATTACTGCATAAAGTAACAGTGTTCTGTGAGTGTTTAGCAGGGTGATTTTGTGGTGATGAAACCAGAACTAGGTTCATCAACTTCTTTAAGTTAATATTTGCAACTTGCTACTTGTGGGCCCTGAACATGAACTGTGAAAATTGCTCCTATATATATATATTATTTTTTTTAATTTATTTACTTTACCCTTTATTTTATTACCTTTCCCTCAGGTTAGTAGAATCCTTTATTTTATTACCTTTCCCTCGTGTTTGTAAAATCTCCATCCAATTTTTTCACTTCACAACTTCAAGCCTCCAGTCTTTATTCCCCTTTTCTTTCCTCTGTAGGAGGGGAGGAATAAATGAATTGTATCCTAGGTTTCTGGGCTAAGCTGTGGCAGCTGCCCTTGCAGGTGTTGAGGGATACACTAAGAAGACTGACAGAACACACTGCCACCACCTGGAAAGTGCCCTCAGGGTGTGTTCATCACCCTCTTCATCTCAACTCGAAGCCTCCAGGGGTGTTTCCCAGTGCTGGAATACTTGCTGGGGTGTTGAAAAGCCTTTGGTTTTTTTTCCCTGCTTCTCTTTATTTCAGAGCTGTTGGCTGTAGCTTTCCCTGTTCCACCCTCTCAGGGATGGAGGAAATGGGGTCAGGTTTCTGAGACCTCAAAAAAAAGGAAAAATAAAAAAAAAACATCAAACCAAACTGGAGGCACTTCCTTGCTGGTCCTGCTCTCCAGTGGGTTTGTTCATGGCTGGAGCAGGCTGTGAGCAGCAGGAATCCTCTCCCTGCCCATGGCACAGCAGGAGCTGTTCCCGGGGTGACAAACAGGAGCAGGCAGCCAGACCCTGGGAATCTCCCATCCCGGGGGAGGGGGGAAATCCTTGATCCCAAGTGGTGGGAGCAGGGTGTTGCCTTGGAACAGAACACTTCACAGTAGCTCACCCCCCTAACCCGTGACAACAACCCCCTGCCCTCAGGGATCACCTTGCCACCCGTGTCCCGTGGTGAGGAGGAGGAGGAAGGCTGCAGGCTGTCCATCCCTCTCATCCAGCCTTTCCATCCCTCCCACTCAGCCTGTCCATCCCTCACACCCACCCACCCCACCAGAGGGGCTCCCACCCCTGCCCAGGGAAGGTCCTTTCTGTGTTGGGTTTTTTTTTGGTTTTTTTTTGTTTTTGTTTTTGGCTCAGAAAATCAGCCATGGCCTCCCTCACCCTGGTGCAGCTGCTGGACCAAGCTTTGAAGCCCGAGGATTTTGGGAGTGTCTCTCACAGGCTCCTCCATCGCCTCCTCTCCGACATCCTGGGATACCTGGGCATGGAGGATCTGCCCACCCAGGAGCTGGGACGCAGCCAGACCCCCCTCCCAGAGGGGACCTGGGCTGCCCAGGCACTCCCTGCCTCGGAAGAGTGGGAAAAGGATCAGGAAAGGAAGGGGCAGGAGATGTTGGAAGAGCTTAAGGCTGACAGCTCCAAGGTAGAGGTTCTGGATGGTGCCCTGGGTGCTCCCCAGCCCAACCCAATCCCTTTCCCTGGGCTTTGTGCTTGATTTAAGCTCCAGCTCCCCTTGGGAAAGGGATGGAAGTTTGGAGAGGAAGAACAGGGGCTGAAATGCTGCTCTGCTTGCCCTGGCTCCCCCCACGTTACCCTCAGCAAGGTCCAATCCAGCCCCCAGTGCCCTGGGCTCTGCTGGGCAGAGACTCAGCACCCCTACAGCACCCTCCATCCCATTCCTGAGCTCTGGCCTTCCTGCCACCCTTGGCCCTTTGGCCAAAGTCTTGATTTATGCTCCATGTCCCCTTGGGAAAAGGGATAGGAGTTTGGAGAGGAAGAGCAGGGGCTGAAATGCTGCTCTGTTTGCCCTGGCTCCCCCCACGTTGCCTTCAGCAAGTTACTGGGGGGGGTCCAATCCAGCCCCCAGAGCCCTGGGCACCCCTGCAGACCTGGCCCCACCCCTCCATCCCATTCCTGAGCTCCAGCCAGGCTCTTTCCTGGGATTCACTCCAGCCAACCCCTCTCTTCCCAGGTCGTGGCCTTGTCCCCCCTGAGCCTCCCTCAGAAGTTCAGTGCAGCCATGGAGGAGCTGAGCCGTGTGAGAGGGGAGCTGGAGATGCTGAAGGAAGCAGTTGGCTTGGTGAGCAGCTCCTGGTGTCCCCAGGAGGGGGTGGGGGATGGCCCCCATCACGCCACAACCCCCAGCCCCTTCCCTGTCACCACAGCTGTCACCCAGGGGGTGTCCCAAGTGGGTTTGGGGCTGCTCAGCCCACCCCACCCCACTGCTGGCCCCCCCACCCTCTAATGTGGGGAAGGCAGAAACCCTGCTGGTCAGCCTGGTGGGAGAGGGAATCAGCTGCCAGGGGTGGAAAGGCCCTTTGGAACTAAAGAGCCCCCAAAAATAAGGAATTGGAGAGGGGCGATACAGACACCCCCCCCCCAACCCTGCCCCAGTGACTCTGAGGATGCTCCTGTTCCATCCCTCTCTCACTCCCTGACTGCTGTCCCTCTCCTCACCCCATTCCAGGGGAAACTCCAGGATGCTGCCAGCCAGCTGCCAAGCTTCCAGGACCGAGGGACACCGGAGAGCCCGAGTGTATGGCCCTTGGGGACAGAGCCAGGGCTGCTCCTTGGCTGGGTGCCCCCCAAGGGGGTCTGCTCAGAAAAGGGCCGTGTCCCAGCACCATGCTGGGGAGAAGGAGTGGGTGCTGGTACCCCAAGTGCCCCTCCATGGAGTGGGATAGCCCCCCCAAAACCCATGGCGGTGCCCACACAGCCCCCAAACCTCTGCAAAGCACTCGGGGGGCTGGGGAGAGGTGGGGGGGCTGTGTCCCTGGCACCTCAGGGGGTCTCTGCTCTCCTGCACCAACTGAGTTTGCCTGCATGAGGTGGCAGTTTGGGGACAGAGGCTGGGGACATGATGGGGGGGAGGGGAGAATCTGGGGGTCTGTCCTCACCATTGAATATCTGCCTGTAACCCTGCCCCCCTTTTCTCTCCCATTCCCAGGAGGGCAGTGGAGCCCGGTCTGCCTCTGCTGAGCCCATCACCATGGCCTCAGACACACAGCATGAGGCCACCAGGGAGATCACCAGTCCAGGGACACAGACAGGGTCTCTTAGCACACAGACCATCACCCCAGGGACACAGCCAGGGTCCCCCAGCACCCAGGATATCATGCTGGGGACCGAGCCAGGGTCCCCAACCACCCAAGACATCACCCCAGGGACACAGCCAGGGTCCCCCGGCACCCAGGACATCACCCCAGGGACACAGACAGGGTCCCCCAGCACCCAAGGCATCACCCCAGGGACACAGCCAGGGTCCCCCAGCACCCAGGATATCATGCTGGGGACTGAGCCAGGGTCCCCCAGCACCCAGGACATCATCCCAGGGACACAGCCGGGGTCCCCCAGCACTCAGGCTGCCTTCCCAGGGACCCAGCCAGAGTCCCCCAGCACCCAGGCCACCATCCCAGGGTTGCAGCTGCCTCCTCCAGAGAGCCACAGAGAAGGAGCAGGGATCCAGCAGAGCTCCCCACACATGGATCTCGGCCTTGCTGGCTCTGAGAAAGACACAAGGGGTGCCCTGGGGACACAGGGGTCTCTCAGCCAGGTGGAGCAGCTCAGCCACCTCTATGCTGCCCTGAAGGAGCAGGTGGCCCAGCTGGAAGCCACCAAGGTGGACAAGGATGAGCTTCAGAAGCTGAGCCTGCTTCTCTTCCCAGAGGGAGGTGGGAGACCCTTGGGAGCTGGGGGGGAGTGTGTGTTTGTGTGGGCTTATGGGGATCCATGGTGCTCAGGGCCTGTCCCCAAGGATGAGATGTCCTCACAGAGTGTGTCCCCTTGGTCCCCGTGTCTCCAGACCAGGAGAACATCATTCCCAACGTGCTGGGCAGCCTCTGGGGGCAGGTGTCCTCCCTGGACAGCATCCTGCAGGAGCAGAAGGAGAAGGTGAGGCAGTGGCAGTCCCCGGGGGGGGGGGGGGCTGTGGGGATGCTGGGGGGGGTTGGATGGGGAGCGGGGGGATGATCCTTTCTGGGATGAGTCCCGGTGTGGGGTACAATGTGCCCTGACAGTCTGACTGCTGCTGTCCCCAGGTGGGAGAACTGGAGGATGGGCTGGGAAAGCTGGGAGCAGCTCAGGCTGAACAGGGAGCAAACATTAGCGACCAGATCACCCAGCAAGTGAGGTAAAAAAGATGGGAGAGGGTTTCCTACCCCTATGGGAGGGTTTGGGGGGGGATCCCTCCCAAAGAGCCTAAGCTTGCCCCCACTGTCTGTCCAGGTCCATGCAACAAGAGATGAGTCTGGAGCTGAGAGGGCAGCTGGAGGAGAGCAGAGCCCGGCTGGAGCAGCTGCAGCAGGAGGTGAGGATTGGGGAGTGATCCTGATGGATGTGTCCTGGCTCCATCCTCTGCCTGGCCGGGGACACAGAGCCTCCAGGGCACCCTGGGGCAATGAGACGATTCCTTTCTCCCTTCCCGGCAGCTGGAGAAGGTGCGGGAATCGGTGCGGAGTGCGGAGCAGGAGGCGGCAGGAGCATGGGCAGGGCCGAGGGTGGGGGCTGAGGAGCAGGCAGTGTGTCGGTTCTGCGGTTCCGACATCGATGGGACACCGGGACAGCCCCTCCAGCAACCCGAGCGCCTCCAGGAGCTGGTGGGGACCTCGATGCTGCGGCAGACGGTGATGGTGGCAGGGAGGAGCCAGGTAAAGAGGCTGGTGGGGAGGGTTTTGGGCTGGGCTGGGGGGAGGGATAGAGCCCTTTGGTGCCCTCAGACTGAGCTGGAGGAGTGGTGTTAGGATCCGAGCTATTCTTTTCTGGTTTGATTGTGAGGAAAAAATCGGCCACTACTCACAGACATCCCACGAATTTGCAAAAATAGGAGGTTTTGTGATTGAAGCAAACGGCAAAGATTTGTTGTAGGGAAATTGAGACAATAATGCCAGCTTTAAAAGGAAAAAAATAAAAAAGCAAGCTTCCAAAATGAGAGATTTTACATAAATTAGTCGATTTGGGCAGAGAGTTGTTAAGGAAAAGAAAGAAAAAACAAGAGAGCAATTCAGATTTATCACTGTAGCAGAGCTGAAGTGGTGAGAGAAGGGGGGGAAGAGAGAGCCCTTGCCTTCTCCTTTTCTCTTTGAGTTTTTATACAGCAAAAAGGGGTTCTGTTTTTTCAGTAATCACTGGCACACGGACTTGCCAGGGATGACACACAGAGATCTTGCCATCCCAAGAAGTTCTCTTTTAATTATTGTAATCTTTCAGTCCTTGTTACCTTGCTAAACTGATTATCTTTGTCTGGCCCGTGTACCAGGATGTGACCTGATCAGCAGCCATGTCTTTAGGTGCCTGCCAGGCATGATACAAATCAGAAGCTAGTTAAGTTTGGGGTAAAAACCTGTTAATTGAGAATATGTTTGACATTTTTCAAAGAGCAGGAAAAATATACTTATTCAAGAGACACGTATTTCGTATTTTCAAAGTGTTTACATCAGAGGGAAATTAAAAACCTTCCTGCAAACATCCTGCTGGCACTGGCTGGGGAACCTGGGTCTGTCCCTGTGGGGCAGCCAGGTCCCCTCCCTGGGACATCACCACTTTGTTGCCTTCCTCCCTGAAGCAAGATGAGAAGGAGCTGAAGAAGATGCAGCTCAGCATTGCACAGGTGCAGAAGGAGTGTGAGGAGCTCTGGGGGATCCTCCGGGATGAGTGTGAGCAGAGGCACCAAAACCTGGAGGTTGGTGGCTGGGGACCACAGGCTGGGGACCACGAGGGATTTGTCCCCCTGCCAACCTGCTGGCAGCCCCCGGGGAGGTTCCAAATGCTGCTCCTGGAGGCTTTTGCAAAGGGTGGGGAGGTGCTGGGCTGGCTGGGAGGCAGCTCTGACCCTGCTTGGGTAATCATTGAGCTGCTCTCTGTGTTGGAAGGCTCTGTCCTGCTCTGTGGAGAGGCTGCAGAAGGAGAAGGCTGACAAGGAGGACCTGGAGCAGGCAATGGATATGGTAGGGCCTGGAGGCACCGTGGAGATCAAAGGGGGTCCTGGGCAGGGTGACAAGTGCCTCTTGGGTGTTCAGTGCCACAACCAGACCTGGGGGAGGGAGAATTTCCAACCCAGCTGTGGGTCCCTCTGCCTCCCCTGCATCCCTTTGGGTGGTGGAACCACCCCCAACCAACCCCCCTGGGACAAGCAGGGCCATGGAGCTCCTTCTCCCTCTTCCCTGCCCCAAGCTGGCCCTGCCCATCCTGCTCCCATCCTTTCTCCACCCCTCTCCTGCTCCCATCCTTTCTCCACCCCTCTCCTGCTCCCATCCTTTCTCCACCCCTCTCCTGCTCCCATCCTTACCCCACCCCTCTTCCCTTTTTTCTAGAAAGCCAACAGAAGTGCCCTGGCTGGCACTGTCAGCCACAGCCAGCTTGAGGCCATCCTGGAGAGGCTGGAGCAGAGGATCCAGGAGAGGATGCTGAGCCAGGTGGCGAGCCAGAAGCAGGATTATATCCAGTCCCAAGAAAAGCTTCTGGAGCAGATGGAATCCAAGGTGAGGGGCTGCTCATCCTCACTGGGCAAAAGTGGCTCCTTCAGGGCTTGGCAGCCTTGCCAGGGTTCCCCCCTCTCTCCCAGCTCTCCCTTCCTTGGGCACTGAGCTCTCCCATCCCGGGATGGGTGCTGAGGACACGTGTGTCCCCACAGGTGGACTGCCAGGAGCTGGGGTCTTTGCAGAAGCAGCTGGAGGAGAGGTGTAAGAGCATCCTGGAGCAGGGCAAGGGGAAGCTGCTGCTGGAGGGCAATGATGCAGCTGGGGTGAAGAGGTGAGTGCCATGGGGGTGGCTTCAGGGACAGAGCTACCCCTCTCCCCTCCAGCTGAGGGGATGCTGAGGAAGGAGCTGCACCTCCTCCTCCCACAGGCAGCAGTTCCTTCATGAAAGGAGCTATGAGGAGGGGTCTGGAGCTCTCCCAAACCAGAGCTGGGGGGTGGGTGCAAAGGCTTTGTGGGACCCCTTCCTTCTGGAACCAGCTGGTGGGTTGGGACCTCTCTGGGGTGGTGGTGGGGGATAAGCTGTGCTGCAGCCCCCACAGTTCCCCACACCAAGGCCCTAACTCTTTCCAGCAAAGTGCCCAGCAGCTGCCCCTGTGCAGGCAGGGCTGCATCATCCTCCCCCACAGCTCACTCCTCCTTTTTCTCCCTTTCCAGTCCACTGCTGGCCCAGCTCTCCTGCCTCTCCTGTGACCGTCCCCTCAGCATGAGGGTGCCTGGCCCGTGAGTAGACCCCAGCACCATGGAAGGTTCAGGCACCCAAAGAAGATGGGTGCTGGCAGGGTCCCTCTGTGCTGGGCACATGGGTCTTTGAGTGTCACCTGGGGGAGTCTGACCCTGCTGAGCCCCCTCTCTGCCACCAGGGGAATGGGTACCCCACCCTAAGAGCATCGTGCAGGGGGGACCTGTGGGGTACAAACCCCGTGGGCTGTGGGGTTGGTAGTTTGTCCCCCATCACCCAGCAGTGGCTCCTGCCCTCCCCAGGTACCAGGAGGCCCTCCCATACCTGCCACCACTGTCCCCTCACCTAGCCACGCAACAGGAGAGCAACCCCAGGCTGGAGCACGGGCACAGGTAGGGAAGATGGGGACCCATCCCCTGTCCCCTTGGGTGCAGCCTGGCCCCACCCCAGCTCTGGTGGGGGGAGAGCTCTTTGTATGTAACCCAGCCAGGAGCACCCCCTGACCTCCCACCATGGTTCTGGGTGCTGAGCACCCCTCTGTCCCATCCCACAGAGAGCTGACAGCCAAGTGCAGGTACCCCAGGGTACCCCGAGATTGTGGGGGGCAACACACCCTCACCCCTAAACAGCAGCACCCCCTGCGCCTCCAGCCCCTCCTGCCCAGTGACCTTCAGCTGCTCCAGCCACCCCGCAAGGTAGGGATGAGGAAGGGAAGAAGGAGAGGGGTGCAGGGCTGGTAAGGGGGATGCTGAGCCTCCGGAGGGCTCCGTGCCTCAGTTTCCCCCGGGAGAGCCGAGGATGGGAGCATTGCTTGGGGAGGTGGGATTGGGAGCTGGGATTCAGCCCACCCACCCTCTCTTTCCCAGCAGGATGAGATGGAGCTGCTGGGCCAGGATGGTGGCATGGACAGGGCCCAGCAGGATGGGTGTCTGCCCACACTGCCACCAGCGTGGGCACCAAGAACCCAGGGAAGCAATGGCAACCTGCAGCAGTGAGGGGCTGGACCCCATCCTGGGTGCTGTGCCAGGGACATCCTGCAGCCCAGAGAAAAAGCAGGGACCACTGGGCTGTTTTTCTCCTTGTAGTTTTTTTTTTTTTTTTTTCCCAATTAATAAAAAATCTTCTAGTCTGTTTTCCTTCCTGTTGGCTGCTCTGACAGGGAACTTTCAATCTTTTTTTTGAGAGACTGCTTGGAAATGGGTAGAGTTAGACCCTGAAGCCAACTGCAAGGCATCTGCGGTGCTATTTCTGGGTCAATCAGCCCTGGTTAACAGTCACAGAATCATGAAATGGTTTGGGTTGGAAGGGACCTTAAAGATCATGAAGTTCCAAACCCCTCTACATGGGCAGGGACATCTCCCACCAGCCCAGGAGTCTGCTTGGTTGGGGTTGCCATGGGGAGCTGAGATGGTGTTTGAGCTCCTCCCTGGGTGACATCCAGGAACACCTCCCTGCTTCCCCCTGGAACAGTGGGACAGGAGGCTCTTGGACCTTGCTCCTGCCTGTCCTGGGGCCATGGCAGCATCCAGCAGGGCTGCTTGGAGGCTTTGGGTGAGCTGGAGCTGGGATGGAATGTCTATAGGATCCCAAAGATAATATTTGTCTCAAAACAGCCCCTCTGATAAAGTGGGCACTGTGCTGGGGTGGAAGCCTCATCCAGGAGTCATCTGGACTCTGTTATCTCAAGGAGAGACCCTCATTTGGGTGACCCCCCTGATAAACAGGGCCCTTGCAAGGGGAGCTCTTGGATGGCCACCCTGGCAGGCAGGACACTGTCCTTATTCCATAAGGGACAGGGGCAGGAGAGGTGGAGGCAGAGGGACACCTTGTGTCCCCCCATGTAAAGCCACTGGAGAGAGCAGATGCACAGAAATCAGGGTTATTGCTGTGTCCTCCCAGCTGGAAGGGCCCAAGTAACCACCTGGCTGTGCAAGATATGCCAAACCTCCCCTGAAATGGTGTGGTCAGGGGGCATCAAAGATGCACACAAAATGCTGGAGGTGAGCCCAGCATCCAAGGGCCTGAACTTCCTACCAAGATTATTGCTGGATCCAAGGGTGGTGAGATCTTCTCTATCTCTTCTTTATCTTTATCACCTTTATCATCTTTACCTTTATCATCTTTATCTTTACTCCTCTCTCTCTCTCACTGTTTCTAACCTTATCTCAGCACATGAGAGTTTCTAACTTTAAGTTTTCCTACCTGTAGCTTTGTTAAGTTTTGCTAATTGTAACCTGTTCTGTTGACAGCTGTCTTAAGTTTTGTTAAATTGCAATCTACTGCTTTAAAAGTACCTTCCTTTATCATTCGGCCAGCTGTAACCTCACAGGCTTTATAATCTCATTCACTTTTAAGTAAATCTGTGTTTTATACAAACCACCTGGGTAACTTACTCCTGACTACCAGGCAGAACATTCCCCAACTCAGCCTCGTTGAATGGGTCGTTAATAGAGATTAATTAGAGGAGGATTGGGCCCAGCTGCACCCAGGCTCCTCTCTGAGGGAGCTGATGAGAACCTTGCTGAGAAACCAAGCTCCTTCTCCTCTCATTCCCCAGATGAGCACCAGGCTCCTTGTCTGCACTGCACTCAGTGTTTGCTCTGCCATCTGGACCAGGGATGAGAAAATGGAGCCCTGAGAGCTCTGGTTGCCAGGGACAGAGGTTTCAGCACAGAATTGTCTGAAACGGAGCTTTTTCGGTCGAGGAAATGACAATAAGCACTGCCTGGGGGTTGCTGGTGAGGTGGGAGGCCAGGAAACAGCACAGAGGTCTGACCCCAGGCCATGGCCACCTCACGGGCATATAATGTCATCTGGAAAGACTCTGGAGCTTGAGGAAGGCACCAGCAAACCTTGGCTCTGTACCAGGTTACACCAAGAATGTCCGAGCAGAGCAGGATCCTCTCAGTGCTGCAGGAGCTGAATCTGGTGTGAGTTGATTTCTCTCTTTGAGTTCTGACATGATTAGTTGTGATCTGGTGTTTGTTGAGAGATGGGGCTCAGTTGCCACAGAGCAGTCAGCTGGGGACATTCCTGTGGGCTGGGTGTTCTCTGTGGCAGTGCTGTCACACCAGTGAAACCTGGATAAACCTGAAGAAAATTAACTCTTTCTCCCTGTCTGTGTGTGTCTGCGTGTCCTTGCATCTCTCCCTCAGAGTCTCTCTGTCTCTCTCTCTGTCTCTCTCTCTGTCTCTCTCTCTGTCTCTCTCTCTGTCTCTCTCTCTGTCTCTCTCTCTGTCTCTCTCTCTGTCTCTCTCTCTGTCTCTCTTTCTGTCTCTCTCTCTCAGTGCAGCTTTGGCACTCTCAGGTGTTCTCCAGCTCTGCAGTGCAGACGTTCAAGCAGCACTTGCACACCCAGGCTGAGGGCCCCACACACCACATCACAGCCTATGCCTCTCCCCAGCCTCATCACTGAGTCATTTTGACATTTCTCAGGTATTTTTATATTATCTTATTTTACAACTCAAACCATCAGCTACGCTGATCTTCAGCTCATAATTCCCTTTGAAAGAGCTGAGGCAGCATTTTTGTAAATCACCTGTTTTCCAACAGGCCACATAGACCTCCAAACCAAAAGACACTCTTCCTCCCGGCATGGTGGGATGTGCTCTTCAGCTGTAATTTTTGCAAGGTGGGGAAAAAAATCAAGTACAGAAAATAGTCAAGGAGCTCTTACTGTATTTTTCAGAGTGCTGAAGTGCCCATTCAACTCTAGGAGTAACTGCATTTGTACTCATTTTGGGGCAACTCCTCTTTATGAGGAGAAGCTGAGGGGACTAGGGGTGTTCAGCCTAAAGAAGAGGCGGCTCAGGGGAGACCTCATCGCTCTCTACAACTACCTGAAAGGAGGGTGTAGCCAGGCAGGGGTTGGTCTCTTTTGCCAAACGACTTTCAACAAGACAAAAGGGCATGGTCTTAAGTTGTGCCAGGGGAAGTTTAGGTTAGATATTAGAAAGAATTTCTTTACGGAGAGAGTGATCAAGCATTGGAATGGGCTGCCCAGGGAAGTAGTGGATTCTCCGTCCCTGGAGATATTTCAAAAGAGACTGGATGTTAGACACCGTAGTCTAACAACCGCAGTGGTGGTTCAAGGGTTGGACTTGATGATCTCTGAGGTCTCTTCCAACCCAGCCAATTCTATGATTCTATGAACTCCACTGCTTTGTAGGGCTGAGGAGCTGCACCCTTCAGGGGTGACCCCGTGGTGACCAGAAGAGTCTTGACCAGACCCAACGTGGATCATGGCTTCTTTTTTTTTTTTTTTTTTAATTGGGAAAGTTCAGCTTTCCTTGCCTTATTTCTGGGGCATGTGTAATCACACAGGGCGTATCTGTCAGATTATTTTATTTTAGGCATATTTATGGCAGCTCGCCCATGGCAAGGAGGAAAGTTGGTTGAACATCATTACGGGAAAATAATGAATTGAAGAAGAAGATAAGAGTAACTTTAATCAAGGGAAATAGTGGCATCCTTCAGTCTTTGATTGAGGCCAAGAGTGGATATGAGCATAAGAAATTGCATTCCTGTTCCTCATAGTGCTTCCAGCAAGAAGCAGTTTAGAAAAATCAGCAAAGCTTGATCAGAAGGCTCCCTGAGTTAATGTCCTGGCTTTCCTCTTTCCATACCCCACAGTTTTTTTCTGCTGAGGCTTTACAGATATTTGCTATGAACTAAATTTGATAGGCATCCATCTCTTTAGCAGGGAGTTCCAGCATCTTTATACAGAAAATACAAAAAAAAGTTTTATCTGTGTAACTTCAGAATTTTAGGGAACCACTTGGTTAATGATGAACTGTGTGACCTAACAACTGCTGCTGTCTTTAAAAAAGGAAGAAAAAGGAGGAAAAAAGACAAAACCCAACCAAACTGTGATACTGTAACTTAAATTTTCCTGAGGTGGTGTGTTTGTTAGAATTTCTTGACAGAAAAATCAGGTAGGTTGCCAGCTGAATCATGGTTCCTGGTCTTAATGTAGCAAAAACTGAAAGACAGTGAACCCCTGACTTGAGTTAGCACAGAGATCACTTAAAAATGCAGTGACAGAATGTGATACTACTGCTTTTTCCTAAATTTATACTGATAACATATTCCTCAAAGGAAATATTTTTACAAACTGATACGTTTATAAAGACATATTTGGAGGGGGGAAAATGAAAACTTTTAAAAAAACATGATTTTTATTTAAATTAACTTTGTTTTCTCTGTGTTCTGTTCTATTGCTTGATGATATAAACTGTGTGTACCATGATTGTGCTAAACCCCAGCTCCTGGCTTACTGTAACATTAGCAGGCCAGCAGCAATGCACGTGTTTATTATATCCTGACATACTACTAAGGTTTAACTTTATTGTCCCCATAGGTGGAGTGCACAGAGGATTTGGCTGCTAATGAGAATCCTTTTGTTGTATTACTGAAAATCCTTTTCTTGTATTAATGAAAATCCTTCTTTTGTTGGGGGCACATCTCAGCTTGGTGCTTAACTGCCTAGCAAATATTAGTTCTGCTGAGCTGATGGGATGTGGTGGTTTGGGTCCCTCCCCACATCACTTTTAGGGTGATCTGGGTGCTCACCTCACAGTGCACCAGGGCAGGTGACACTCTCACCTTTGGGGTTTTCCATCCTCTGCTAAATGTAACTGTTCTGCTGTCACCCTGGGGGCTGCTGTCTTTCCCATTTTACATGAAGGCAGAGATAAGCAGAAGGGCTTCCCAAAAATGATACAAGACACCTTGTGGCAGGAGTGCCATTTCCCAACCCCGGGTCCCTTCTGCACTGTTTTAAGCTTGCTCCTTCCTGGGGTCCAGGTCTGGAGCCCAGGAGAGACAGTGTTACATCAGTCTGGATGCTCACACCCCTTCTCAAAGCCCTGTGTTCTTCAGAAATAATGAGGATGTCTTCCCTTTTCTACCCATCCTCAACTCTTCTTGGTTGGCAAGTGTTGAAACTGTGTTGAACATGCAAAAGAAGTCACCAAGAGCATGGCAACGTGTGTTTTTCATGGGATTTTCCATATGATCTTATAATCTGAATAATCAATTTGAGCCTTTCTGCTTCATTTCAGTCACATCTGAGGTTAAGAGTGAGGCTGTGTCTATGTGATAAAAGCATAGTGTGTCTGTTCTGCAGGTTTCAGAAAGGATTAATGAAAGGATATCTTCCTTTTTTTTTTTTTTTTCTGTAGCTGAGCTCAGGAAGTGGTGGCCTTCAAGCAGCTCTTGCACTGCTGGGAAGGATGTCAGTGGGATGGTGTTTGTGCAGAAACCAGTCAGTCACCTCAATAATGGAAATTTGCTGAGCACTCATTCTTCTGGCTCTTCTCACTGGCTGGATACTGGGAGACAGAGCATGATCTGGGTGCTCTGTATGTTTAATCTCAGTTTTTTTTGACTGAAAAATTCTCTCTAGGTGGTTTGCTGGAGTCAGCCTGAAGGCAGCATGAATTCTGTCCTAAAGATCAACCTGAAGCCCTTTTTTACTTAGTAGACACTTGGTGCTGTTAGGAGATGCCAGAATATTTTCCTTTGATGATAGGACCTTTTTTTTTTTTTTTTTTTTTCTTTTTCTTTTTCTTTTTCTTTTTCTTTTTCTTTTTTTTCTTTTTCTTTTTCTTTTTCTTTTCTTTTTCTTTTTCTTTTTCTTTTTCTTTTCTTTTTCTTTTTCTTTTTCTCTTTCTTTTTCTTTTTCTTTTTCTTTTTCTTTTTCTTTTTCTTTTTCTTTTTCTTTTTCTTTTTCTTTTTCTCTTTCTTTTTCTTTTTCTTTTTCTTTTTCTTTTTCTTTTTCTTTTTCTTTTTCTTTTTCTTTTTCTTTTTCTTTTTCTTTTTCTTTTCTTTTTCTTTTTCTTTTCTTTTTCTTTTTCTTTTTCTTTTTCTTCTTCTCTTTCTCTTTCTTTTTCTCTTTCTCTTTCTTTTCTCTTTCTCTTTCTCTTTCTCTTTCTCTTTCTCTTTTCTCTTTCTCTTTCTCTTTCTCTTTTCTCTTTCTCTTTCTTTTCTTTTTCTCTTTCTTTTTCTCTTTCTCTTTCTTCTCTTTCTCTTTCTCTTTCTCTTTCTCTTTCTCTTTCTCTTTCTCTTTCTCTTTCTCTTTCTCTTTCTCTTTCTCTTTCTCTTTCTCTTCTCTTTCTCTTTCTCTTTCTTTTCTCTTTCTTTTCTCTTTCTTTTTCTTTTTGCTTCTGTTTCTCTCCTGTCCTTACAAATCCTCCAGGGGTTTTAGACTGAAATCTGCAAGTGGGGACATTGGAAGCATCAAGCTCTGCTCCAAATTAATAATAATGTTGTCAGAAAGAGCAGGAATGAGGGTGGAATGGGGGCAGATGCTTGTTCTCAAATGCTGGTAGCATCCTTGCTGATGAGGTCCTGGAAAGAGCAGCAAAAAAAAAATACAAAATAATCCTTCTGAATTCCCTGAGCTGAATTTTCAGCACTGGAAGTGAAATCAGGAAAAAGAACAGAAGGTTTTGCTTTGTAAATTGGGCAAACGGGGCTTAGAGTCATTTAGAGAAGTTTGTGACTCAAACCAAATCATGCTATTTTTAAGAAAAAGTTTGAATTCTCAGGATGTCTTTGTGGTTCTTCTACAAAAGCCTAAAGTGAAACAAGTTTTGAAGGCAATACTTCATGTAATAATCTGACTGCCTTTATTGAGCTTCGTGCTTGGTGTCATGTAAAAAAAATTAAACCCACACTTGCTGATGTTTGGATTTTGGTAATTTCACCATTTAACTGATTTATAGGTTCAAGGCAATCGTGTCAGAGGGCCCTGCCTTGCAGTAAGATCTCAGGAAGTGAGAAGGAGAGAGTCTGCAGAGTGCTCTGATTTTACTGAAATTGTAGTGGATGTGCTTAAAAAGATTCAGTGCAGTGGTAAAAGAGTTTTGCAAGAATTCAGTGCAGTTATTTTGATTAATTCCCACTGTTTCAGATTTATTTTTTTCCCTACTATTGTAAGAAATGAAAGTGAGTCTTGCTTTCAGTAGATTGGAATTACCTGCCCTTGGAAAAGACTTGGAGTGGGAGAAAAATCAGCTTTCTGTAAAAGACTCAAAGCTGAGGTATTGGGTTCTTTAAAAAGAAATGCCCTGTTTCACGTGCATTGTTCTGACTCTAGGAAACACTGAGGAAAATCCCCCAGCCAACATAAATTTGAGCAAAGTTACCTTTAGTCAGCAAACAGACAGAAAGTTTCAGAAAACCTGCAAAATCTTAATTTTCCCAATCACACCAAGCAATTAACAGATTTAATACAGATACTAATGACTGTTTGAAGACAAGGGCTGTCATATGTGGTCTCCTTCCCAGAGCCTAGAGAGCTTCTGGCCTCATTAGTGGCTGCATTTTTTCAGTGAGCAGTCAGAAGCAGAGATGCTTCATAAGGAAGGAAATTTCTAAGAAGCATGGAGCACCTTTCTTTATTTGCCACTGCAGCAGTAGTGAAAATATATATATTATCTATATCTATATCTATATCTACCTCATATGACCAGACAAGCTACAGCCTCTCTGTTCTCTGTTACCTGTAACTGAAATGTCTTGTGTGTTCATAATAAGCTGATTTTTATTTTTTTTTTAAAAGGAGAGCAGTGGTTTTGGTTTGTGACCCTGATGGGGGTGATCAGATGCCTCAGTGTTGTTGTTTACAATGTCCAGACCTGCAACAGGACTTTAGGTAAATGAAGTCTTGGTTGGAATTAAGATTCCAGCTCTGAAAAAACATCTTGGACTTAGCAAGAAATCTTGCTGAGATTTAATATTAAGAAATCTTCATTTCAAACTACAAGTGTAGTTTGCCAGGGTTTAAGAAAAAAAGACAAAAGAAGCAGTAGGCAAACTGAACAAAACCCTCACAGTTTTCTCTTTATTCCTTTAGCATGGAAATCCACTTCTCAAAACTGTTGTACTTCAGGGTTTTTTTGAGGGGGAAAAACTGATTTTTCAAACCTCCCAGCAGCACAGCAGCTCCCAAGCATGAGTTGGGTGCCATGGAGCCAGCTGCAAGGGGGGTACCAGGGTGGCAGCATCTGCCAGGAAAAAAAAAAAGAAAAACAAAAAGGATTTCCTGGGTCTCTGAGGTGCTTTTTGCCCCATGGGAAGTTGGGCACTGGATGTGGGCTTGAAATGCTGAGAGAAAAACTTGCA
This sequence comes from Calypte anna, assembly GCF_003957555.1. Classification (NCBI taxonomy): domain Eukaryota; kingdom Metazoa; phylum Chordata; class Aves; order Apodiformes; family Trochilidae; genus Calypte; species Calypte anna. The sequence goes on along the minus strand of NC_044255.1, from coordinate 5,513,193 downwards.
GAAGTGGTGAGCTGGGCTGAGGAGGAGATAAGCAGCAGGACGTGGTTGCTTTGAGCATCCCCAGGGCAAGGTGGTCACAGAGCCTGGTGCTGGGTGAGGTGGTTTTGATTTGGGCTTTTTTGCAGCAAAGTGTGTCAGATGGCATAGGAGGTGACATTCTGGTGCTTCAGAGCAGATTTCCTGCAGGTCTGGTGGGTGGGCAGTCCAAGAGTGGCTGAGTTTGTGCCTGGGAGGATGAGTCCTCCTCACCCTAGAACAAAGGTGCTGGGGAAAGCAGTGCCACCCTTTTAGCTGTTGGCAGCAGTTTAAGTTCAAATTCAATAACAATAATAAATTAAAAATAAATTAATTAGTAAGTAGTAAATAAAGTACTAAATAAATAAAAAGAAATAAAAATAAATAAGATAAAAAGAAGTAAAATAAATAAAAAGAATTAAAATAATAAATTAAATAATAATAAATTAAATAAATCTTTTAAAACATGGTTGCAGCACTAATTTGGCTCTGGTGATCCCCCTGCTATGCAGGATGCTGCAGGCAGTGCTGCCAGCATTCGTTTTATGTTATAAATGCTTTAAACTGAAATAAAAAAGATTAAAATTTCTAGCAGGGCCCAAAAGCCCAAAAGTTGGGCCACTCCAGGGACACGGACCTGAGCTTCCCTGATTGCTCAGCTCCTGGTTCCCTCTTTTTACTTCCCATATTCCTGCTGGAGAGCACCTTGTGGAGTGGAGGATCAGTGCCTCTCCTCTTCAGTCCATCTGACTCCCTCAGATGGCAGACACCACAAAAATGTCTGTTCTCTGTCTGCTTCAGTGCTAACCCTTGTTTCAGTCTGTGTGCTGGCCTGGTGTTTAAAAGAGAGAAAAAAGATTGGTTGTATCTTCAGGTGTCTGTGCTGCAGGGACAAATCTCTCTCTGGAGCAAGAACCATGCCCATGGGATGGCACAGGGAATGGTAAATTGACCCTGCAACAGGGGAACCTTTGGACTCAGAGCCACATTTACAGATGGCATAAAGTGGTGAGGTGCCAGAAATGCTGACTGAGATGGGCTGAGGCACAGAACACAACCATAGCTTGGAAGGGACTCCTAATGGGATGAGGTTCAAGAAGGCCAAGTGCCGGGTCCTGCACTTTGGCCACAACAACCCCATGGGGAGGTCCAGGCTGGGCACAGAGTGGCTGAGAGCAGCCAGGCAGAAAGGGAGCTGGGAGTCTGGATTGCCAGGAAGCTGAACAGGAGGCAGCAGTGTGCCCAGGTGGCCAAGAAGGCCAATGGCATCCTGGGCTGGCTCAGGAGCAGCGTGGCCAGCAGGTCCAGGGAAGGGATTCTGCCCCTGTGCTCAGCCCTGGTGAGGCCTGGTGAGTCCTGTGTCCAGTTCTGGGCCCCTCAGGAAGTTCAGGAAGGAGATTGAGGTGCTGGAGCAGGTCCAGAGAAGAGCAAGGAGGCTGTGAAGGGATCCAGCACAAGTGCTATGAGGTGAGGCTGAGGGAGCTGGGGGTGTTGAGGCTGGAGAAGAGGAGGCTCAGGGGAGACCTCATCACTCTCTACAACTCCCTGAAAGGAGGTTGGAGCCAGGGGGGGGTCGGTCTCTTTTCCCAGGCAACTCTCAGTAAGACAAGAGGGCAGGGTCTCAAGTTGTGCAGGAGAGGTTTAGGTTGGAGATTAGAAAGAATTTCTTTCTGGAGAGGGTGATCAGACATTGGAATGGGCTGCCCAGGGAAGGAGTGGATTCTCCGTGTCTGGAGATATTTCAAAAGAGCCTGAATGTGGCACTGAGTGCCATGGGCTGGGAACCACGGGGGGAGTGGAGGTTCAAGGGTTGGACTTGATGATCTCTGAGGTTCCTTCCAACCCAGCCAATTCTATGATTCTATGAAGATCATCAAGCCCAACATCTCCAGAGATACTTTGGGGAGTGTAGGGTATAGGTTAGAAGGACTTCTCTAAGGAGTGAGGGAGACAATACTCCCTATCCAGAGTTCTCCCTCATCCAGCCTTCCAGCTGGGAGTGAGCAGTGGATTAGACAGGAGCTGGTTTGGGTTTTTTTTTTGTGCTGCAGGGCTTCCTTCCCTAATTCCCCTCTCCCAAAAAAGAATGAGAAGGCAGGCAGAGGAGTTGTAAACATGTGTCATGTTGTATCTTTCATACTATATACAGTGATGTAGAAATACAGTTTACCATACACCATCTTCCATTAAATGCCTTATTTGAAGGGCTTCTTTTGGTTTGCCTGTGCAAAAGCAGTTTAGTTTTTAATTACAAGTGAAAACTGTGCTGGTTCCTCAGAAGAGCTCAGCTGAAATGTTTGCTGCTCAAGGAGCTCCTGATACTCCATTGGAGTTGTGTTCTGGACAGCCTGGCCTCCATGGAAGAGCAGGGGCTGTGTAGCCACCCTGACCAGTATAAAATGCTTTACTTTACTGGGATTTACTCTTATCCCAGGCTGGTCAAAACACACGAGCTCTGACTTCTGTAAGAAGGAAAAAGCAGAACCAGACTTTGGGCTGGATACTGCCTTTCAACTCCCAGATACCATCTACATCAGAGAGATTTATTTTTTTTTAATAGATATTTCTATTTTTGGCTCTTAGCAACAACTCAAGGTCACACTTGCAAAAGGAAAGCTGGTGAAGCAATGCTGATTTAAGTGGCATTCCAGTGACCTGGGTGCTTTTCCTCTGGCAAGCCTTTCACATTTTGTAGGGACTGTCAAGGCTAATGGTGCCAACTTAGCTAATGCTGGTTCTTTTTTCCAATATTTTTCCCCCTTTCAAGTGAAGAAAAATACGGAACAGATTCACTGGGCAAACAAAGCATTGCCCTTCTCACCTAGGAAGTGACCTTACTGCCATGTCAGGGATAATACCACTGGTGTACTGTGAGGCAAAATGGGATCCAAGGAAGATCCAATGCCTTCCACTGAAGGCAGTCCCATCACCTGGCACAAGGCTTCAGGGCAGAACATCCTTCAATAACCTTCTTCAGGTGCGTTCTGTCCCGAAATTCTCTGGCAGCAAAGTAGTAGAAGATGGCGTCCAGGCAGCAGTTGAGGTTGGCCACGAGCATTGCCACCTGAATGAAGAGGCTGATGGTTTGTTTCAGCTTGCACTCCTCTATCACATGCTGTCTGACCAGGCACTGCAGGCAGAGGGCCAGGTGGAAGGGTGTGAAGCACACCAAAAACACCACCAGGTTGGTGACGATGACACGTGAGGTGCCGCCGCCCTCCGCTCGCTTCGTGGCTTGGCCTTCGTGACTCAGAAGTATCCAGAGGGTTTGGGCAGAGCAGAAAACCATCACGGTGAGTGGGATCAGAAAGCCAAAGACCTCCAGGGAAATGATGAGGAGGATGCTCCACACCTGCTCTGCCATGTTGCTAAAGCACGTGAAAGAGTTTGCCTTGTGGAAGGTGTAGATGGAGCTGCTGCAAAGCCAGGAGACTGCCCAGATGAAGCAGCAAATCATGACAGCCCCTCTGGGGGACTGGTTTGCTCGGCCTTGGAACGGGTGCCTTATGCAGAGATATCTGTCTGCAGTAATGCAGGCAGTGATAAAAATGCTGCTGTAGGTGTTGATGAAATAAAGGGACTCGATGAAGGAGCAGAGGAGTCCGGGTGCTTCCACGATGGAGTAGTAGAGCTTGAGAGGGAGGGAGAGAAGCAGCAAGAAATCAGCAAGTGTAAGGTTGATCATGTAAACTGAGGTTTTAGTCTGTTTCTTCCAACAGCAGCAGAAGACAGAGAGGGCCAGGCTGTTGAGAACCAAGCCAAGAATGAAGGTGGGGATGGAGATGCCCAAGCGCAGGCTCCTCGCTAGTCTGTCGATGTCTGTGAAGTTGCATTCACTGCTGCTGTTGCTCATTTCTCCCTAAAAGGACAAAGAAGAGGTTGGAAATGTGGAAGGTTCCCAGTTCATGTCTTGACACATTAGAGCAAGATGCGTTGAGGCAGAACCTGGGGCTTTTTTTGGTCTTGAGCTGTGCACTTGATCAGTCTTTGGCTCCTACTGAAAGTGAATCCTCCTTGCAAGCACAGATCTTTCTGTTCTGTCTGTATTTCTAATTTGAGTGGCTTGACCCCCCCAAAATAATTATTGAATGATTTTTTGGGGGTTCTGTGGCTAAAATGTGAGGCTAAGCCTGTCCTCAGGATTTGGAAAAATATTGGAATCATCCACTGAAGAATCCATTTGCAAGCAGCCAGAGGACAACACTGTGGTAAGAAACAATTTGCACTGATTCATCTGAGAATGATTGAAATAATGTGACTTTTTCACAGATTCATCTGAGAATGACTGAAATAGGAAAAATTGGATTTTTTTCTGTAGCACACTGACAGCACTGGGGGACAGGGTTTATATCTACTCTCTAGAAAATTATTCATTTAAGATAGAAATTGTTCTCTTTTGGATGCACAGGAGAAGAATAAAATGGCTTAGTGCAATAAAGAGCTGTACTTTCCACATCTGTCATGTATTTCATCTGTAGCTGAATAATTTCTTCTTGTTTTATTTATTCTATGTATTTTTATTGCATATCACTAAAGCAGAAACCTTTTCTGCTCTCAGCTAAGCAACACCACATGATTGATCTTTACAGTTTGATCTTTATAGGAAATCATCATTCAACTATCTGAAAAGCAGTGCTTGGCAATCGGCATTGCTATTAAATTATTGAAAAAATGAAGTTATTAGTTAAAATAGGAATTACTTTACCTGGATCCCCAGCCAGCAGATGGGCAGCTTTGCTTCAGTCCAGGTTGTTCTGTAGAATATGAGAATAGTTGCTTACAGCCCATGCCCTACCAGTGCTGTTACTATATGTTGTAACCACATCCTTCTTTTTTTTGTTGGTTTGGTTTCTTCTTTCTTTCCCTGCTATTTCAAAACCCACTCTCTGTCTTTAGAAGACAAGTGAAGGTGAAACAGTGCAAAGATTTGAATCCTCAGCTGTTTCTCCTGGGCAGGGAGCTGCTTGTCTCTGAAACCAGGCTTGGTTTTGAGCTGCACTTAACATGGTATGAAGCTGCTGAGAGGTTTCATGGGCTTGAGGTGGCTCCCTCCAAATGTCAGAGAATAAGAGAATGGGTTGGCAAGGACCTTAAAAATCATAGAACCATGGAATTGGCTGGGTTGGAAGGGACCTCAGAGATCATCAAGTCCAACCCTTGATCCACTCCCCCCCGTGGTTCCCAGCCCATGGCACTCAGTGCCACATCCAGGCTCTTTTGAAATGTCTCCAGACACGGAGAATCCACTCCTTCCCTGGACAGCCCATTCCAATGGCTGATCACCCTCTCCAGAAAGAAATTCTTTCTAATCTCCAACCTAAACCTCCCCTGGCACAACTTGAGACCCTGCACTCTTGTCTTGCTGAGAGTTGCCTGGGAAAAGAGACCAACCCCCCACTGGCTCCAACCTCCTTTCAGGGAGTTGTAGAGAGTGATAAGGTCTCCCCTGAGCCTCCTCTTCTCCAGCCTCAACACCCCCAGCTCCCTCAGCCTCACCTCACAGCACTTGTGCTGGATCCCTTCACAGCCTCCTTGCTCTTCTCTGGACCTGCTCCAGCACCTCAATCTCCTTCCTGAACTTCCTGAGGGGCCCAGATCATCCAGTTCCCCCTGCCATGGCCAGGGACACCTCCCACCAGACCAGGTTGCTTCAAGCCCCACTGATCTTTAACATTTTCAGGGATGTGGCATCCACAACTTCCTTGAGCAACTCATGCTGGTGTCTCACTGCCCTCATAGTGAAAAATTTCTTCCTTATGTCTAACCTCAACCAGCCTGAAACCATTCTGCCTTGTCCTTTTCCTGCATGCCCTTGTAAAGACTCCCTCCCCAGCTTTCCTGTAGGGCCCCTTCTGGTGCTGGAAGAATTCTCAATTCCTCCCTGAGCTGGAGGGCATGTGGAAAGCTGTAGAAGAGGCTGTCCTAGAAACCAGGCTTTTTTCCTCCCAGTTTCTACTCGATTTGCATAGTGGTAACCAGTAATGTAACCCTCTGATGGTTCTGAAAGATGCAGCTCCTTACCTCGTGCAGCTGGGAAATTATTTAAAGGGCATGGGGCAGTTTCAGGCAGTTTCAGGTGTTTGGGTCCTAACTCCTGTTTGGCAAACAAATCCTTGGTGAGAGAAGTACATATATACATATGTAAATATATACATATATATTTATTTTTCCTAGTGTAGAATATATAATTATTAATTATATTTATTAATATATTTATTATTAGAATTGTATAGTATATAATTGTATATTATAATATATATATTATAGTCATATTATAATATAAATATATAAGTTTATTATAATATATATTAGTATATTATATAATATATATTTTATATATTTATTACTTATATGTAAATATGCATATATAACACACATAGCAAAGGATTCAAAGCTCCTGGTCCCCCAAGCCAGCTGTGGCTTGGTTGGGGCTGGCATCAAAGAGGTTTTCCAGTTACATAAAGTGACAGAATTTATTGGGAAGAAAAGTTGGTTCCTATCTGATGGAAATGTGACATTCTCATAGGTGACAATTCTATCTCCAGCTTTGTACACTTTGAAAAGTCAGCTGCGCAGGGGGCTGGGCCACTCTGCTTTTTTCTTTGCCAAGAAAGACTGGATCAGATAATCCCTTCCAAACTGGAATTCTGTGAAAAGTGGCAGAAAAATAAGATGCTAAGTGGGGGCTCATCCATTTGTGTCATGTGGACACTTCCTATGGATGAGTGCAAAGTCTCTCTCTGGAACACCTCTGGATGAAGTGTGAAATTCTTGCTGGTGCTGAGAGCCACTCTTCTGACTTGGGGACCACTTTCTTACCCTCTGCAGCCTTTTAGCTGTGGCAGTAAATAAAGAAGTGGCAATTTGTAAAATTGACACCTGGCTTTGGGGGTAATCTGGTCTTTCTGGGGAGCTTTGGCAGTTCCTGCGGAAAAAAAGCAGCACCTGCATTTTTACCATGGGGTTTGGTATACCAGAAACTTAACATTTCTTAACATTTGGCTTTTTTTTTCTACATGAGATTTGAAGCAAAAAACAAAACAAAACAAACCCCAAACCAGGCAGAACTTCATAAGAAAGTCAGGTGGCAGAGAAAATGAAGGTAACAGGATTGATATCACTTGGGAAAACACATTATGGAATTGGGAGGTTTCATCCCTGTCCTGGTTTGAGAGGACCAGGATAGAGAAACCCTCCTGGGACAGCAGCAGCTCCTGCCAGGCTGCTGATGGGGCAGTGATCCTGGGGAGCAGCTGAGCCCATGGGAGGAGAGGATGGCTCTGGATCAATCACAGGATCCCTTCCCATGGGGTTCAGAGAGCCCTTTGCTCCTTTCTCTGCTTCCTACCTGGGTTAAGGCTCTGCTCAGTTCCTCACCAGAGCAGGACAGGTGACCTTCTACCTATTCAATTTTATTTTTTTTTTAACCTTAAAGTCTCTCTCCTTTATTCCTTTCTCCCCCTGGGAGGGTGATGGGGAAGAACAGAGAGCATCAATCCCTGTCCAAACCTCTGACAAATTTCTTTTCAATTTCTGTCTTCTCAGAGCTCTGGGCTGGCTGCAAGTCTTGGCAATTGACTGGAACCCCAAAAGGAAATTGAAAGAGTGTGAGTAAAGTAAATATTAGTGAAAAAGAAACACCCTGCAGTTATGCATGGCCTGTGAATGAATTAGTCTGTGGTATCTTTCTACCTGGAATGGGGTTGCTTCCTTAATCCTCTTGTTGCAGGCATGTTTCAGACTTTAGCAAAAAGTTAATTTTAATCCTTTCTGCTGCCTTCACACACTATGCTCCTTCCTCGTGGCTCTGTGAACTTCCTACTTAGTGGCACCTGAACAAAATAATCAGCATTTCTCCATGCCCCAACCTCAGGTTTGCTAAGTTGGCAATTTGCTGGTCCTGTGTGTGGGATCATTGTTTGTAGGTGAGCATGCAATTTGTTGGGGTGTTATGTAAGTTATCCTTTTGCAGGTTGGCCTTCTTGGTTTAAATTAGGGCAAGTTTTATCTAGAATTTATTTAATGAGGGCAAGCTGTGAATCACTGCCACACCTGCAGTTAAACTCTTGTGCTGAGTCTGAGGGACTCAGGCAGCTGAGGTTTTCAATGGGAAGAAAGGCTTTCTTATTTCAGTTTTTTTTTTTGTTTGTTTGTTTGACCAAACAGAGGATTCCATCCCATCCACCTCATCCTCAGGAGAAATTGGAGGGATCACCAGGCTCAAACCCCTTCCTGCTTCCCCTTCTTCTCCTCTCCCTCTTTGCTTCAGCATCCTGGGAGGATTCCATCCCTTCCTCTGCCTCTGCTCCTGATCCATTCCATCCTGAATCTGGGTGTTCCTGCCTCCAGCTCCCAACTGCTGCTGACTCCAGGATTCCAGCCTGGCCAAAGGGGTCATGGATTCAAAGGACACTCCTTCTCACCTCCTAAACCAGCTCAGGTGGAAAATGCAAAAGAATCCAACCAAATGTGAGTAAAAAGAGCAGCATCATTTAGTAGATTTAGTAATTTTTCCTGTTTATCATTACTGTTTCATTCAAGCTGTGCAGTTCAGTTCCCAACCCATCAGTCTCTCTCCCTTATTCTCTCTCCTTCCTTTATCAGGGAGGGGGATTAATGCAGAGCATCTGTTATTCTGTTTAATTGCCAGGCAGTGTTAAACCCTGACAAAAGGTAAATGAACGAACAAGCTCTGTTTTCTTTGGGGGCTTAAACTGTTGTCTGTACATGAGTTGGAATAGAAAGTGTTTTACACCAGTGCTCTTTGGGTTTCTCTGTTTCCTGCATGTTCAGAAGTAATCAAAGCCTAGCTGAGAGTCAGCTATCTTAATTGCCCTGCTGGGAGCTGTGGATGATAAGGAGATCTGGCTTTTTCTGGTGTAGCCACTTTTTTTTTTTTGTGCAGCAAGTGCAGAATTGGAAGTGAGGAAACCTGACAAGTGCTGTATTTTGGGGGAATAGCTGTATTTTAGGAGGAACTGCCTCTCAGGTGAGGCAGAGGCAGCCCAGGGCAGCAGAAAGTGCAGTTGTTCTTGGAGCTGAGCCATGGAGATTTGCTTCTGACTGCATCTGAGGAACTTTGCAGAGGTTTCTTAGGGTTGTACATTGAGAGGAAGTAGTCAGTCTGGTAAGCAGCTGGGCTCATGTTCCTATGGTTGAGTGAGCAAAATTGTGGGAGCAATATTTTAAGGTACAGAATTATCTCCAGCTGTATCTGACTCAGAAATTCACCAACAGACCCCAAGCAGGCAGAGTCTCATCTCTTTAACACTTCAGGGACTCAGAGTCTACAGCTGAGCTGAAGTGATTTAATTAAATTTGGTCTCCCAGAGCCCCAAAAAAACCTGTGAGCTGGTGTCAGGGAGGTTTTCATGGCCATTTCGTCCCTCCTCTGAGGAAGGGACAGAGCACCTTGTGTCTGGCCAGAGGCAGTTCTGCAGTTCTATAGGCTCTGGCTTCTTCTGGGTATTTCTAGGAAGGAGCAACCATCCAGGCTGTGAGCTCAGCTTTGGGGAAACTGTTTAGGAATAGACATGGAGCACAGCTCTTCTTTACCATCTGAAATCCACCAGCACATCCCCCCTGGGCCAGCTTGGCCAGCCAAGAGAGTTTGTGGTTGCTTGGCAGAGCTGCCATCCACCAAGATGCATGAAATCCTTCCAGCTGTGTCTTCTGAGGAAAGGGAAAAATGCTGGGCTCTTGTGTTGAGCTCTTCAAAACATTTTCCAGATCTGAGATGTGCCCTGCTGATTTAATGCATGGCATCTTTGGGGCTTTCCCATTTTAACTTTTCTATTGTCAGGTTGCCACTACCTGGTCAGTGTTTTCAGACCAATGTGTTCAGCTGTGCATTAATTGGACTGATCCAGAATGTCCCAAAGGATTCTAGAGAAGCAGGAACAGCTCTGTCCCTTCAGAGTATGGCCAAAAAGAATGTTGCAGACTCTCCATCCTGGGTCCCCTCCTCTTGGTACTTAAATCTGAGGGTAAGAGAAGTACTGGCAACTTCCCTGCCTTCAGAAGGTGACCTGGGGGTGCCAAAGTCCCAACTTGAGTCACTGAGTGACTTAACGTGGAGGTGCTGCTGAGAAATAGAAAGTGCAGGGGATGAGCTAGTCAGAAAATTAAAAAAAAAAAGTAAAAAGAGAAAAAAAATTCTGATGGGAATCCCTGCAGTTACTTCAAAGACACTTCTGGTTGACTGCAGGTGCTGGGAGAGGAAACTCTGCCCTGCAATGCCACCTTGGGGTGGGTTATGTCAGTTTATGTCAGTTAAAAAGCAGCAAGATGTAACTTTTTGGTGTGATGAGATCTCCCCCCCCTGTGTGTCTATCAGTGTCAGAATGACTTGCTAAAAGCCATTATGTTGTGGGTAGCATGGACTCTTTATTATTTTATAAATCATAAAATTACTATTTTATATTTTATTATAGTAAAAATTAAGATTATAGTTTTGTTTATTTATTTATTTATTGTTTTGTTCTTCTATCTCCTAATCTGTCCTGATCTGGGTGTTTTGCTGCTGAAAAAAAAAAAAGTCTGAAAATCTGGCTTTGCCTCTTCTTCCTCAGAAAGGACAACTGAATAAATTTCCTTCTGTCCCAGCACAGAAGATCTGTCTGCCCTGAGGAGAACTGGCCATCCCTGAAGCTGGTGTCTGCAGAATCCCAGAATCATTTGGGTGGGAAAGACCTCAGAGATCATCAAGTCCAACCCTTGATCCACTCCCCCCGTGGTTCCCAGCCCATGGCACTCAGTGCCACATCCAGGCTCTTTTGAAATATCTCCAGACACGGAGAATCCACTCCTTCCCTGGGCAGCCCATTCCAATGTCTGATCACCCTCTCCAGAAAGAAATTCTTTCTAATCTCCAACCTAAACCTCCCCTGGCACAACTTGAGACCCTGCCCTCTTGTCTTGTTGAGAGTTGCCTGGGAAAAGAGACCGACCCCCCCTGGCTCCAACCTCCTTTCAGGGAGTTGTAGAGAGTGATGAGGTCTCCCCTGAGCCTCCTCTTCTCCAGCCTCAACACCCCCAGCTCCCTCAGCCTCACCTCACAGCACTTGTGCTGGATCCCTTCACAGCCTCCTTGCTCTTCTCTGGACCTGCTCCAGCACCTCAATCTCCTTCCTAAACTGGAGCAAGTTCACAAGCTGCTGTTACCATCCTAATGTCTCTACTTGTGTAGATGGAGACGGTGGCTTCAAGGGAGGGACAAACCCTGTCAGCAGGCACAAAAAAGCTGCCTGTGATCCACAGGCTCACCAGAGGACGGCAGAGCAACTCAGCTCCAACCACCAGTAGGCAAATTTCTAGAATCATAGAACTGGCTGGGTTGGAAGGGACCTCAGAGATCATCAAGTCCAACCCTTGATCCACTCCCCCCGTGGTTCCCAGCCCATGGCACTCAGTGCCACATCCAGTCTCTTTTGAAAAATCTCCAGGGACGGAGAATCCACTCCTTCCCTGGACAGCCCATTCCAATGTCTGATCACCCTCTCTGGAGAGAATTTTTTCTTAATATGCAACCTAAACCTCCCCTGGCAGAGTTTCAGATATTAGGAAAAATTCTTCTTCATTTTCTGCCCTGTCTGTGGTGCCTGGTGAGCCATTTTCTTCTGGCATCTCTCTTTCTGCTGCCAAGCCAGAGGAGCTTATGTAGTCCCCTTCCTTTCACCACTCAGGACTCTTTTTAGGAAAAAATGACTTACTGGCCTTGTGGACAGACAGACGTTGCTGTAAGCTGGTTGTGAAATATCTGTGTGATCCAGGAGGGCTTTCTTACCCTTCTGAAATGCTGTCCCTGTGATGGAGACATGATGCAGTCTCTCTGGGACACTGGGAGAAGCTGCTCCTTTGGTCTTTCCGTGGTGGAATGTGGCTTTTGGTGGAAAAGTGATGTTTCTGGAGCCCAGTTTTACAGAGCAACATAGGGGAAGGATTAAACAAGTGACTTCATGGTACCCACCATGGGCTAGGGCCCTCCAGGCTTGCTCTTGTGATGATAAAAGTCAAGCTTGAAATATCTGTGCTGAATTTTTGGCAGGGAGCGTGACCTGAAAGCCAAGGGCTTGCAAGGCAAAAGGATGAAGTGTTCATCTTGGTGGAAAAACATCAGCAGACAGGAGTGAAATGGGAGGTTTGAAGGTAATAAAGCTGCCTGCACCTGGCTGCTGCTGGTTCTGATGGACAAAGTTGTAGATGCTGCAGCTTTTTAGCATCATTGAGGATGAGTTGATGGTGTCAACTCTGTCCCCAGGTGACACACAGGACAGATTATCCTTTTGGAGGGACTTGGTGGTGTTTCTGAGCCTTCATTCAGAATGTGAGAGACACAGGAATGCCTCTGTCTCAAGCTCATGAAAAGAAACCACCCTGATTCCTGATTTTCACTTCCCCAGAAGTGCCCTCTTTTTTTGCCTTTGAAAACATCTTTGTAGTATGTCACAGTTTTTTGGTGACAGCTTTCAGACTTTCCCCACACACTCAGCATTCAGCTTGAACTCTTTTTTTTTTTTTTTTTTTTTTTGGCCAGTTGCTCTCGTCCAGTCCTTGGCAGTAGTTAAAATGTGAACTTGGTTAAGTTAAAATGTGACAGCAGTAGCAGCAAATGGAAAGGGCCAAGTAAAAATAATAATAATAAAAAAATAGTTTGAGATGCTTCCAGACCTCTGTGCTCATGGAAATTGGGGGTTTGCATCTGTTCCTACACTGTGTGTGTGTCCTGCACCTCCAGCACACTGCAGCAGCATCACTTATGCTTTCAAGTGATTTTTGTTTTCTTGTAATAAGTCCACTCAGTGTTTGTGAATGGTATGAAACTGCCCCAAGTTGATGGAATTAGAAAGAAAGTAATGAAGGAGTTGCCAGGACAAGGTGTTTGTGCCTGCCTGTGACCTGGTGAGAGGAGGATGTGGCCATGCATGGTGGGAGGTACTTCCCTCCTCATCACTTGGAAAGCAGCAGGTTTATGTTGACCAGACCTGGCTCCAGAGGAATCTGGAAGACAGAGCTCATACTGGGCTTAAAAAGTTAAGTATTTGAAATGTGGATGTGATGAGATAGCAGCAAAATCTAAGCAAGTCAGCCAAGGGCCTGCTGCACCTGGAGAGTTGCAATCTTGTCCTGGTTTGGGCCAGGATAAAGGGGATTTTCTGTCTTGTGCTTTTGCTTTCAGCTCAGTCTCTTGGAAGCAGCTGCACTTGCTGAAATGAACAGCAAGTTTCTCAGGCAGTGTCTGCTGCTGGGACTGATCCCACTCCATGGTTAGAGTTACAGCAGAACCAAGGACACTGCTCAGCTCTGAGGAACAGTTTGCCCTCCAGAAGGAGAAAAGGAGTCAAGAGGTCACCCCTGGAACCCTCCTTTGGGCAGGAAGGGACAAGAGAGATGCCAGAAGTGACCAAACAGAGGATTCCATCCCATCCACCTCATCCTCAGGAGAAATTGGAGGGATCACCAGGCTCAAACCCCTTCCTGCTTCCCCTTCTTCTCCTCTCCCTCTTTGCTTCAGCATCCTGGGAGGATTCCATCCCTTCCTCTGCCTCTGCTCCTGATCCATTCCATCCTGAATCTGGGTGTTCCTGCCTCCAGCTCCCAACTGCTGCTGACTCCAGGATTCCAGCCTGGACTCTCCCAGGGCTGCCCTGCAGCCTCTGTGGGGATGTGAGAGTTATTGGGGTAGAGGGGGGAGGAACCTGGTATCCATTTTCCTGTCTATTTGTATAGATTGAGTCATTTTTCCTATTTATCATTCCTGTTTCATTCAAGCTGTGTAGTTCAGTTCCCAACCCATCAGTGTCTCTCCCTTATTCTCTCTCCTTCCTTTATCAGGGAGGGGAGGGGGATTAATACAGAGCATCTGTTATTCAGTTTAATTGCCAGGCAGTGTTAAACCCTGACAAGTCTGTGTAAGAGTGGGTGCTGTCTGCCTTCCAGGTGGTGATGGAAGAATCAGTATCCTCTTGGCAAGTGTCCAGATTCCCCTTCTCTCCCAGAGGCTGCTGAGCTCACCAGACCTGTCTGCTCCTGTAGGTTGCTGCTGCTTTATTCACCCCTGAGCACTTCTGAGTGGTGTCTGAGAGCCTGGCCAGAGGGGTCATGAATTCAAAGGACACTCCTTCTCACCTCCTAAACCAGCTCAGGTGGAAAATGCAAAAAAAAATCCAACCAAATGTGAGTAAAAAGAGCAGCATCATCCAGTTTTCTAGCTGGAGAGCCTGGGGGGGTTTCTTGGTCCTTGTGCCACAAATTAGAACTGCAGGACATCATGGACTTGGATAGACCCTGCCTGAGGGGTGAAGAACAGAGGTTTTGGTCCTATGTCAGAGGGATATTTTATCACACATCTTTTCTGGGAGATAAACATGTTTTCCTGCCTCTTTGCCCTCATTGCCCAGCTTCTCTTCTGCAGTCATTAGGAGTGCCCAGAGCTGCTGCAGAGGCTGCTTGTGGCAATCAGGACCATCCCTGCTCTCCCTGCCCAGCACCATCCTGCACTGGCCCAATCCTCCCCAGTCCTTGGAGGCTCCCCCTGCCTCCAAATACAGCCCCCAGGGCCTCACTGCTGTGCAGAGGCTTTGGGCTTAGGTTTTTGTGATGAAGAAGTTTGGTTGTCTGTGGCCAAGGGTTGATATTTCTGGATGATTGGCTGCTGGAGGAAGGGGTGTTACACAGAGTGAGAGGGCAGTTTGCTCAGCAATGCTTTGTTTGTAGGCAGCTTTCTATCTCCTCCACCCTGTTATCTGTTTCTGGGGAAGTTTTGTTTGTTTTTTTCCCCATGCATCTAAAAAAGCAGAGTGGTTTCTGCAGAGCTTTCATCTCTGAGGAGCGTGGTCCCGTGTTGGTGATGCTGGAGGTGTAGGAAAAACAGCTCAAAAAAAAATATCTCTCAAATGACTGTGGTCTCAGCATACAAATCCCTTGCTGGAGAGGAAATATTAAAGGGCTGCTTAACCTTATTTGGGAGCAGTCCATCAGATTAAAGTCGAATTTGGTGCAGATGTTCTGGCAGGGGATGCAGGAGGCCCACGAGGCTGGGGAAAGCAAAGGGTGAGCCTTGTGGCATCCAGCAGTTTGAGGTCCTACCAGGGCCACCTCTGCATGCACAGTGCCTCTCTTTGCTGCTTGGATCTTTCCCAAGAAACTGTAAGGGTAAAAGTGGGGAGAAACTGCCCTTCTGAAATGGTTTTGGCAGCCAGAGCCTCTGCTACTCCCCCTCCCCACTGTGCAGTGACTGGAGGGCAGGTCCTACTCTCACTCAGATGCTCCTGATGGGAGGATTCCTAATTTCTGGCTGAATCCCTGGGTAAAAGTGGTGAGAAGCCTACAACCCCTTTGGTGATGGGAGGTTCCCCCATTTCTGGCTGAATCCCTGGGGAAAAGTGGTGAGAAGTCCCTTGAGTAGCTGCCAGGGCTTTGCTCCTCTGCTGTGCAGATGGTGTGGGCTTTTCTGGGTAGATGGGTGGACAGTTTTGCCTGCAAACCTTTAGAAGGTTTCTTCCTTTTGGCCTTTGAGCAGGAAGAGATGTAAAGGCTAAGCTGGACATGTCAGACTGCAGAGGTGGCAGCAGGGTTTGGTCCAGCACCTGCAGGTAGGTGAGATCCCAGCCTGGAGTCCCAGGCTGTGGGCACATCCCAGGGCACATGGCTACTGCCCAGGCACTGGTTCCAAGGGACTAGTTAGTAGTGTTACCTGCTTAGCTGTTTAACTCATGAAGAGAACACACTTCATGCCAGTTAAATGATTTTATTTCTACTGGATGCTTTGGAACAAGTCACTGCCACTTCCTCCAGGCATTACAAGGTTGAATAGAACCCTAACAGAGTCCTTATTCCCACTGCCTCAGCCCAGCTTTTGGGGTTGTGGCTCTAATGCCATTTCACTCCAGTGCTCTTGTAGTCTATTTCCTTTTTTTTTTTTTTCCAATTTTTTCTGACCTTGTATTGCCACTGGTGACCCTTTAGTAGATGCTATGGAGTATGAGTGATGCTGTAAGCTTGTTTAAACAGGCTAAATCTGCCTCTGCTACTCCAACTGGGTATTTTTACCAACCAACCAAAAAAAAAAAAAAAAAAAGACATTTGTGACTTATGAAAACATCCTCCTTTCATTTTAAGCAGTGGTTTCATTTTGACAATTTTTTTTTTCTTGATATTTGAAATAACCTCTATTTCTTTGTCATAGCTACAGCTGCATAAAAACTGATCCGAGGTGGGGAGGAGGGACACTGACTGTGCTTGTTTTATGTTTTCTGGGAAAATGGAAGATGGGAAAGTTAACTTTTTACCCCAATTTGCATGAGGCAGAGAATTATCAGTGGCAATCTTGATGACTACTAGATCGGCTAGTCCTAGATCATCAGGATCTGGACTGTTGGGGTTTTCTGAATCAGAGGTAATTTTCATGTGCCTGAATCCTTCCCATTTAGCAGAAGGGCTTTCTCTACCCTGAAAAAGAAATTGTTCCAGCCTGCTATTGAGTCCCAGGTGGAGGCAGCAAATCTAAAAAAATCTGCTGCATGCATTTTGCACTATCGTGTTCTGCGTGGGAGCTGAATTTCAGCTTCCTTGGTGCCTTCTGATTTGGACTTTACTAGCTTGGGAGATGCTTCCTTAAATTCCTTGTTGACAAAGTAGTAACAAATAGCATCCAAGCAGCAGTTTGTGTTTGCAAGGACTGAGGCAAGGTGAACAAAATTGTTCACCCTCTGGATTGCAGAGCAGTTGGAGCTGGTGGAGTCCATCACGAAACGAAGGAGATGCCCGAGATAAAGAGGCAAAAAGCATACGATGAACACAGCCAGGTTTGCAGACACAATGCAGACAGCCTTCCTGATTGATTTTTCCTTGTGACAGCTTTCATTCTTCTTTCTCCTGAGTTCTGCAATGACTTGTATGGAGCAGTAGGTGAGGATGATCAGGGGGATGAAGAACCCCCCAATAACAGCACCCAGCGTGACCACCGAAGGCTCCACGGAAGACTTCTCAAAGCAAAGTTGGTCTTGTTCTCGGGCCTCCAACTTCTTAATGAGGGTCACCACGCAGATTATGACTGTCCAGAGAAATAGGGAAACAAAAGCTGCCTTCAAGGGTGACCTCAGGAACTTGGCTTTTAAAGGGAACTTGATGGCAAGGTACCTATCAGCTGCTATGACAGTGACGATAGCGATGCTCATTAAGCGGTTTATGAAGTAGCCACCTTCCAGAACCAGGCACCACCTTCCTACCTTCAGCTGATGGAACTGGGATAAAGTTTTAAAAGGCAAAGTAAAGAGCAGCAAGCAGTCAGCTGCAGCCAGGTTGACCATGTACACTCTGGTTTCTGTCCATTTGCTGAGCTTGCAGCAGAACACCCACAGCGCCGACATGTTCAGCAAAACCCCCAAGATCAAAACTGGGGTGTAAATACACAGCTGGAGGAGTGGGAAGCTTTTGTAGGCTGTGATACTACAGGTGCTGAGGTTCATTTTGGGGGGAGTAAGAGGCACAGTTCCTGAAAAAGCAGATTAAGTGTTTTAGAATCTAGACTCAGAACTGAATGGGTGATTAATTCAGATAGTTCGGGGATTTACCAGCAGCGAAAAACCAGACTTTGGAGATGGCAGAGCTGTCTGTATGGTACCTACTGGGAAGGGAGGGAGCAGGACAGGAGCCTGATCACTTCTGGAGAAGAGAAAAGCACAGGTTCCCAGTGGGTCATGCAGAGAGCTTCAGGAGAAAATCCTTGGGCTTCAGTTTTGGACCAGACCTGGATCAATCGGTACCATCTATCCTGCAGCTAGGAGATGTGTGACCTGTTCCAACCCGTTTGGAAATGGAAAGCAGATGCTTAAGCTCAGTTCTCATCCCTTTCCTTATAGCTGTTCTTAGGAGAAGCCAGCCAGCATCCTTACAGCTCAACATGCTCCAAGAAATGTGCTGCAGAAGGACATCTGCCCTCTCCTTCGGTCCCGTGCTTTGTATCACTTCTCATTACTGAGAAGAGCAATTTTTAAGTACATCTCTTTATTTTTGGCTGCCATTGCCTCCTCAGTGATAGCATTTGGTGGTCTGCAGCAAGAATAAGAGTATGGGGGGCTACATGCTGCCTTTCAGAGATTTTGAACACAGATCTTCATCTCAGAGCCATCTGCCATTCTCCAAGAGGAAAAAAACCCCAACCCTCATCAATGCCACGGCACCTGAAACAGAGAGATGAGCTTCCATCTGATCCAGTTGGTGGTTTTATCACCTTGGATCTAATGACAGGATTGCTGTTTGCCTGCCTGCTTTGGAAGAGTTAATCTAGGAGTATATCCTAGGAGCATCTTGGGATTTTCCCTGCAAGGGGATCATGGCTCCACAGGTGCATGATTCTGGGGCTCAAAAGCCTCCTGACAGAGCAAAGCACAGGGCAATGCTGCAGCCCCTACGTGCAGCTGCAACTCTCAGCTAGCTTGGAAAATTGGACTGCTGAGGAGTCGTGATGGGAAACCTCTTAGGAGGTGAGGGAGAAGGCTACACCTGATACCTTTGGCAGCTCTCTGCTGTGGACACAAGGAATGAATTATCAGCACCAAAAAAATAGAGGTAAGTGCTAGATCTCTCTGTTGTCTCTTAGGAGAGGCTGAGACCCGTCCGACCCGTGCCTGATGTGGCCAGTCTCAAAATGAGCTTTTGGGAAACATGCAGGCTCCAGCCTTCTCTCAGCTCCTCGAGGGCCATTTGAGTGTCCCACCAGGGATGGGGAAAGGCAGTGCCTTGCAGAGCTCAAATCACCAGCCAGCAGGAATTACCTGCTCACTCACCAGCCTTGAAGAGAACACCTCTTCCTCCAGCCCAGCTTTGGGGGGATGTTGTGCAGGCAGGAGAGATCCTCTTAGCGCTGCTCCTGCCTTGTGCCCAGCAAGGTGTCCCACGGTGACCATTTGCCAGTGACTGTGGCACCAGCAGCACTGCTGGAGGAAGCACCTCAGCCCCTCCTCAAGGTGTTTCCCCAGGGTTGAGCTTCCTCTGTCACCACTGGGGTGGCTTCTGCCACCCTCTGCTTGGCTGAGGAGCCTGCAATATTCCTGCAGTGAGGTGCAACTCCGGCCCTGCAGCAGTTCCTCAAGTGATGGAATAGCTTTGCTTTGTTGTTTTGGTTTTTTTTTTTTTATCTTGGATTTACTTCCCAGTGGCTGATGTCCCACTGGGCAATGCCCGCTGGTTGACTTTCCTCCCCCTGTGCACATTGCTTGGAGGGGACCCTTTGCCTGCAGGGTTTTGAGGTCTTTTCCCAGCCTCCTAGGATGCTGGAGAGGACCGAGAGGTTCAGAGAGGTGTTAGAAAGGTGAGGGCTGTAGTTTGCAGACAGTTTCATGATTACTATCATTGAGTTTCACTCTGACTGACTGTATTCCTCATCTCCTCACCAGCCAGCAATTTGGTGAAAACGTGGCACCATGACCCTGTGACCTGCAGACAGGAGCTCCCTGTCTGCCCACTGCAGCCCATGACAAGAACTTAGAGAAGTTCATCCACAAGCTCAAGGGTCCTGCTGTTAGTACCTTGAGGTCTTTGTTGTTGTTGTTGTACCTTGATTTTCTTTGGCAATCACATTTCCCACCTCCACGTCAGGAGTACTTCTGCATTGTCTGTGCATTACTGAGCAGCCTTTGAGATTTATTCCCTGCCAGTATATAATCAGTACAGAGCTTAACTTAAATACTCCTGAGTTTCCAGGGACTGCTTTTGCCTTTCCTCTGGCTGCTTCTTGATGGATGCTTGTAAGCAGTAAATTGTCTTATTAGAAAACTCCTCTTGTTGATCCCTAACTACCATCATCTCCATGCTCCTTCTTAGTCCTTTAGATTTCGAAGCCATCCAGCCCCTGGGTTTCAGTAATTCCCCCACTGTACAGAAGAAACTTGACTTTGTGTCATCATCCAGGGCATATCCACATGTTTCTCTTGTCTATACCAAGGCAATCCCTGCTGCTATTAACCATCAGCAGCCAAAATCAAGCCTGGAGGGAGCTCAGCTCTCAGCAGCTCTGCAGCCTGGTGCTCTGTACCCGCAGGTTGATGCTGCGGTGGCCAAACAAGGGCACGGTGGCTTCAAGGGAGGGACAAACCCTGTCAGCAGGCACAAAAAAGCTGCCTGTGATCCACAGGCTCACCAGGGGATGGCAGAGCAACTCAGCTCCAACCACCAGTAGGCAAATTTATAGAATCATAGAATCATAGAATTGGCTGGGTTGGAAGGGACCTCAGAGATCATCAAGTCCAACCCTTGATCCACTCCCCCCGTGGTTCCCAGCCCATGGCACTCAGTGCCACATCCAGGCTCTTTTGAAATATCTCCAGGGACGGAGAATCCACTCCTTCCCTGGGCAGCCCATTCCAATGGCTGATCACCCTCTCCAGAAAGAAATTCTAATCTCCAACCTAAACCTCCCCTGGCACAACTTGAGACCCTGCCCTCTTGTCTTGCTGAGAGTTGCCTGGGAAAAGAGACCGACCCCCCCCGGCTCCAACCTCATTTCAGGGAGTTGTAGAGAGTGATGAGGTCTCCCCTGAGCCTCCTCTTCTCCAGCCTCAACACCCCCAGCTCCCTCAGCCTCACCTCACAGCACTTGTGCTGGATCCCTTCACAGCCTCCTTGCTCTTCTCTGGACCTGCTCCAGCACCTCAAGCTCCTTCCTGAACTTCCTGAGGGGCCCAGAACTGGACACAGGACTCAAGCTGTGGCCTCCCCAGCGCTGAGCACAGGGGCAGAATCCCTTCCCTGGACCTGCTGGCCACACTGCTCCTGAGCCAGCCCAGGATGCCATTGGCCTTCTTGGCCACCTGGGCACACTGCTGCCTCCTGTTCAGCTTCCTGGCAATCCAGACTCCCAGCTCCCTTTCTGCCTGGCTGCTCTCAGCCACTCTGTGCCCAGCCTGGAGCTCCCCATGGGGTTGTTGTGGCCAAAGTGCAGGACCCGGCACTTGGCCTTCTTGAACCTCATCCCCTTGGAATCAGCCCAACTCTCCGCTCTGTCCAGGTCCCTCTGCAGAGCCCTCCTGCCTTCCAGCTGATCCACACTGCCCCCCAGCTTAGTGTCATCTGCACATTTGCTGGTGATGGACTCAATCCCCTCATCTCAATCATCCATAAAGATATTAAACAGAACCAGGCCCAACACTGGTCCCTGGGGGACACCACAGCCACCATTTTGATGCAGCCCTGTTCAGCACCACTCTCTGGGCCCGGCCCTCCAGCCAGTTCCTAACCCAGCACAGAGTGCCCCTGTCCAAGCTGTGGCCTGACAGCTTTTTCAGGAGAATGCTGTGGGAGACGGTGTTACTCATGGCGAACTTCTGTGTCTCTTGGTGTTCCTCTCTGATTTCTGACCACCAGTGGCTCAGGGTTTGGTTGCTTCTCTTACCCAACCAGACACACTCTGAGCTCTTCCAGCTGCTTATGGCCCCTTCTTCCATCCAGTCGCAGCTTTTATTACTTCTGCTGTGGACCAAATGATGCTGGCTTGGGATTTTGCCCTGTCTCTGCAGCTTTCAGCCTGCTGAGTGCTGTCACCATATGGCCCAGTGCAGGTGATGCTCTTGGTGGTTTCTCCCTTCCTTGCTGGCATCTCTCCAGCAGGGTGGTCTGGGGGTCTACACCTCTGAGTACAGAGTCTCTGTGCAATCCGCAGTGCTGCTGACAGTGTGCTCCAAAGGACCTTTTATTGCCTACCATATCTTGGCTGGAAAAAATGATTTTCTGCATGAAAAAGCCAGCGAGACCAAGTAGTTCTGTAAGTTAAAGCACCACTTCAATTTTACCTTTCTGTTTGTTCTCTTACTTTAAATGTTATTCAGATATGTTGTGAAGCTGCCCATTTTGGGGTCTGAGCATAGTTACTGAGCTGTTACTCTTCAGGCTCTTCCCCTTTTCCTTTCTACTAGAAATGGAAGGGGCTGTTTGGTGATCTCTGCCCCCTGTTCCTATTTGGGCTGACTTATTTAAAAGCCCTTTTGCTGGTGTGAGGTTTCATGTGCCAATTCTGGACTTCTGTCTATGCCAAAGCTGGCTGCCCATGGCTTGGACAGGCATAGGCTCTGCTGGGTTAAACGCTGGCTGGCTGGCTGGCTGGCTGGCTGGCTGGAGCCAAAGAGTTGTGGTCAATGGAGTTAAATCCAATGGTGGCTCAGTCATGAGTGGTGTCCCCAGGGCCCAGTGCTTGGGCCACTTCTGTTTCACATCTTGATTGATTTTTAACATCTTGATTGATGTTTAACATATTGATTGATTATCTTGATGAGGGGTTTGACTGCACCCTCACTAACTTTGCAGGTGACACCAAGTTGGGAGGGACTCTTGATCTGCTGGATGGTAGGAATGCTTTACAGAGGGACCTGGACAGACTGGGTGGTTGGGCTGAGGCCAAATCTATGAAATTCAAGAAGGCCAAGTGCCAGGTCCTGCATTTTGGTCACAACAACCCCAGGCATCACTGCAAGCTTGGAGAACACTACAGGCTTGGAGTGGCTGAAAAGCTGCTTGGCAGAAAAGGACCTGGGTGTATTGCTGACCTTTCCGGATTAACAGTATGACAAAAGGTTGATATGAATCAAACATTTTTTAATTATTATTTTTCAAAATAATACCATTTATTTGCCTAATCTGTTTGGGACAGGCCTTCATTTCAGCCAATGAGATGCAACATCCTAGAAGGAGATCCCAGAGCCAAAAGTGGGTTTGAAGACCCTGTGTGCTGCTTCTGAAAACAGATGTCTTTTTTTGCTTGCTGAAAACCACTTGCCTGGACACAAAGGTGATGCCTGTTGGGAAGGTAGACAGCACACCATGAAGGAGAATGGGCTAGTGGATGGGCTAGTGGTGTCACCAAGCCTCTCAGTTAATTGCCTTGTATTTGTTGACAGCCAAAAGGGTGATAACACTCATGCACCTCCTTGAGCAAAAGATGCTTTTTAAGATCAGGCATTTATTATTATCTCTTGTATCTTGTCTTTGCAGATAGGCTTTAAAAGGCAAAATAAGGGCCAGACCCCAGTGTGGATGGATGAAGCTGATCACATACACACGTGGTGTTTTTGCCCTGCCTCTGGTGAGCTACCACTAACACCAGAGCATAAATAATACATCCAGGGAGAAAATTAGGACCTAAATGATCAGCTAAATGACCTGAGAATTTTCATTGGTTTGTTTTTTGGTTTTTTTTTTTTGGTTGGTTGGGTTTGGTTTTTTGTTTTCTGGGGCTTCTGTCAAAGTATTGACACAAAGCAGGTAGTTCCAATGCCTGGATGAGGAGTACTTTCTGAGACAGGAATAGCCATTCCCTGTGTCTTTCAGCTGGTCTTTTGCTTCAGCAAACCCTAAAAGGTGACAAGGCCACTTTTAGGGCAGGTATTTATAAGGTGTCACTAAGAAAGTTAATTGTCTCCAGGTCTAAATGAGCAGAATATGGGTTTGTATTCCTTGGGGAAAATTTTTTAGGGATCTAGAAGTAAGAAGACATTGAAAGGCCATGAAGCCAGCAAAGACAGAGCTATCACAGCATTTCAAAACTTCCTGGTTTTAAGCTTTTGAAGTGACTGTGTGATAAAATATTAAATTAATTTTTTATGCAAATCAACAGGGAGTAGTCACATCCGGACTCTGGCTCCCCTCTCAGCCCAGGTTTCTCTATGGGTCTCTTCCTTCCAGTGCCCCAGGACCTCCCTTTGTGGCTTTAACTGTTTTGAGCTGCTCTGTTGTCACTTCCCTGCGAGCTAGGAGGATGTGTGCTTCAAGTCAGAAAGCACAGATAGTGCAGAAAAATTTGGTGCCTGGAGAACCAGGCTTTAAAACTGCTCCTTGGTTTGGGAGTCAGCTAGGATGGATCAAGGCTCCCCATGGAATGCACAGAAAGAGTTAAATCTCCCCCCCAAAATAGCTGGAGGAGAGATTTTGAACATTGTGCACTGTCCAAGCATCAAAGAAAAAAAAAAGAAAAAAAAAAAAGAAAAAAGAAAAAAAACCCCACAAACCAAACAGAAATTCTAACAATGCATCTTTACACAGAGCAATCCCTCAGCTGTGGGTTACCTTACCTCACCAGAAGGACCTTACTCACCCCCTCTCTCATCAAGACTGCCCTGAAAACTGGGGGTGGGGAGGGAGGTGTCAGGGCAGCATAACTGTGTGTTATTCACTGCTTTTTTCTGGCCATCAACACTCCCACAGTGGGAGGCTGCAGGTACAATCACCTCTCCCCAGAGGGAAGAGCCGGGGAAGATCTGATCCTGTGAAGTCCAACAACAGAGCTGTCACCAGGGCTTAGGGCAGACACCTGGGTGAGACCAGGAGCTTCACAGCTGTCAGGGTTTAACACTGGCCCAGCAATTAAACTGGCCCAGATGGTCTCTATTAATGCCCCTCCCCTCCCTGATAAAGGAAGGAGAGAGAATAAGGGAGAGACACTGATGGGTTGGGAACTGAACTACACAGCTTTAATGATAAATAGGAAAAATGACTCAATCTATACAAATAGACAGGAAAATTGATCCCAGGTTCCTCCCCCCTCTACTCCAATAACTCTCACATCCCCACAGAGGCTGCAGGGCAGCCCTGGGAGAGTCCAGGCTGGAATCCTGGAGTCAGCAGCAGTTGGGAGCTGGAGGCAGGAACACCCAGATTCAGGATGGAATGGATCAGGAGCAGAGGCAGAGGAAGGGATGGAATCCTCCCAGGATGCTGAAGCAAAGAGGGAGAGGAGAAGAAGGGGAAGCAGGAAGGGGTTTGAGCCTGGTGATCCCTCCAATTTCTCCTGAGGATGAGGTGGATGGGATGGAATCCTCTGTTTGGTCACTTCTGGCATCTCTCTTGTCCCTTCCTGCCCAAAGGAGGGTTCCAGGGGTGACCTCTTGACTCCTTTTCTCCTTCTGGAGGGCAAACTGTTCCTCAGAGCTGAGCAGTGTCCTTGGTTCTGCTGTAACTCTAACCATGGAGTGGGATCAGTCCCAGCAGCAGACACTGCCTGAGAAACTTGCTGTTCATTTCAGCAAGTGCAGCTGCTTCCAAGAGACTGAGCTGAAAGCAAAAGCACAAGACAGAAAATCCCCTTTATCCTGGCCCAAACCAGGACAACAGCTCTGTGCTTGATGAGGACACTGCTAAGGGTCTCTCCTATGCTCCACGATGCTCTGTGCAGCTCAGTTTTTCCATGTAGTGATGGCTTGATTTATAACCACAATGATTTTAGTCTCAAAAATCTCCTAAGTGTTACCTGGCAGGACTGATGCACCAGTCTGACTCCTGCAGGGTGCTCCATGCACAGGAGCAGCTGCATCCTGGGGATGGCTGCAAGGTTTGCAATTGCCCAGGCTGGCAGGAAGCTGCCGCTATATTTGGGTAGCAGAGAGGCAAGAGGCTTGGCGTGGAGTTTTTCTCGTTTTTAGGTTTTGCAGCACTAAAAGGTGATTTTGTGTCTTGTGGTAACTGCTCAGTTTCCTCTGTTCAGCTGCAGATGTACAAAGAAGCACGTGGTAGAAACAGTGGCCTCCTCTTCTCCATCCCACCTATGAGATGCCTGAAGCTGCAATACAATGACCTAAGACAGATGAAGTCCCCGGGGGCAGAAGGAAAACGTTTAAGATGGTGTCAGACCCTTTGGAGGGCATTTCTCCTTTTTGCAGGTATGCTTGGTGCCTCTAACAACTCCAAATTCTGCTTGTGGTCCCATTCCCTTGGCCTTGAAACATCAGCAGCATTGTGGCTCTTAACACCTGTAGTGCACTACACCTTTTTATGTCATAAATGTTCCATGGGTGGCTGTGACTCTTGGCTTTGGTTCATCTTGGACCTCCTTGATATGCAAATGGGAAAGAGAGAAGGAAATTCCTGAAATTCCTTGGCTGCAAAGTAATAACAAAATGCATCCAAGCAGCAGTTGGAATTTGCTAAGCATGCACAGATCTGAACAGAGGCTCGAATTTGCAAGCACAGAGCTTGAGCTCCAACAACATCCACCACAAATCCCAAGAGCAATGTGATGTAGAGAGGTGAAAAACATATGATGAACACACACAAATTCACAGAAACAATGTAGATTGCTTTCTGGATTAAATTTGTCTCATGAGGGCTTGTGGCCAACTTCTTTTTGAGACATTTGATGACTTGCACTGAGCAAAAAATCACAATCCCCAAGGGGATAAAATACCCAAAGATGGTGGAGAATAACAAGGAGTAACTAGGTTCAGCAGATGGCTTCTGAAGGCAGTGCTTTTTGCTGCTGACATAAAATTGTGATTGCAGGGAGGAATAAAGGATCAATGTTCCCCAAAGAAACCCACAGATAGAAGCTGATTTCAGTGGGGACCGCAGAATCTTTGCTTGCAGAGGGAACTTGATGGCAATGTATCGATCAATGGCGATCAGCATGATGATGAGGATGCTCATGGGCCTGTTTGTAAAATAGATGTTCTTCACAGTGGAGCAGAGCTGGTCCGTGGGGTGGTTGTACTTCTCAAAATACAACAGGAAAGGCAGGGCAAAGAGCAGGAAACTGTCTGCCACCACCAGGTTGATCATGTACACCCTGGTTTCCGTCCACCTCTTCAGTTTCCAGCAGAAAACCCAGAAGGCAAAGGTGTTCAGGAGGATTCCCAAAGCGAACACTGGGATGTAGATGATCTCTTGGAACAGCAAGATAGCATTCTGCATTCTGCTGTCAGCTGTGGTACAGTTCTCCATGTTGGGTCCTATCTGCAAGAAAAAGGTGGAGGCCTGAGAGCCAGCTTGAGGGCAGTGCCCCTCGCCCAGGGCTCCACATCCCCTCACCCCCCTGCACTCCAGGAGTTGGCAGCCCCTGAGGAGCTTGGGCAGCACCACCACAGCCACCAAACTACCTGTCCCTTGCCACCAACTAGCACAAAACCACAGAGGCAGCTCCTCTCCTGAAGCTATTATGAGGGAGCAGCTTGTCAGGGTTTAACACTGCCTGGCAATTAAACAGAATAACAGATGTTCTCTATTAATGCCCCTCCCTGATAAAGGAAGGAGAGAGAATAAGGGAGAGACACTGATGGGTTGGGAACTGACCTACACAGCTTTAATGATAAATAGGAAAAATGACTCAATCTATACAAATAGACAGGAAAATGGATCCCAGGTTCCCCCCCCTTGTCCCCCAATAACTCTCACATCAGCACAGAGGCTGCAGGGCAGCCCTGGGAGAGTCCAGGCTGGAATCCTGGAGTCAGCAGCAGTTGGGAGCTGGAGGCAGGAACACCCAGATTCAGGATGGAATGGATCAGGAGCAGAGGCAGAGGAAGGGATGGAATCCTCCCAGGATGCTGAAGCAAAGAGGGAGAGGAGAAGAAGGGGAAGCAGGAAGGGGTTTGAGCCTGGTGATCCCTCCAATTTCTCCTGAGGATGAGGTGGATGGGATGGAATCCTCTGTTTGGTCACTTCTGGCATCTCTCTTGTCCCTTCCTGCCCAAAGGAGGGTTCCAGGGGTGACCTCTTGACTCCTTTTCTCCTTCTGGAGGGCAAACTGTTCCTCAGAGCTGAGCAGTGTCCTTGGTTCTGCTGTAACTGTAACCATGGAGTGGGATCAGTCCCAGCAGCAGACACTGCCTGAGAAACTTGCTGTTCATTTCAGCAAGTGCAGCTGCTTCCAAGAGACTGAGCTGAAAGCAAAAGCACAAGACAGAAAATCCCCTTTATCCTGGCCCAACCCAGGACACAGCTCCTCTCCAAGCAGAACCCTGCCTTGCCCTCCAGTTATGGTTTGGATAACTGTGGAGACTCTGCAAAGCAGAATGATCATTTTTTTTGTCTCTTATCTTGGCTGCTGCTGTGTTAAGAATTGTAGAACCACTGGCTTTAGGGCAGCCTGAAGCAAAGTGCAACATTCCAACATTAGCTTGCCTCGCTCCTGAAGCCACCCCATACGTTTTGGGGGAGTCTTAACAGGCTTGTGAACCTCCAGAGACCTTGAATTCTTCCAGCTGTGAGTAGTTTAGGTGCTTTGAGTCCTGGGGATGGTGGGAACACTGCTGCAGGCAGGATGCCCAGAGCAAGGGCGGGATGCTGGGGAGGAAGAGCTCAGCATGGGTACCGCCAGTTCCAACCAGTAACTGGTCTCCAAAACAAAAAGGGAAAGTGAGCACACGTCTTTTTGAGGAAAAAAAGGAAAGGAAAGGAAAGGAGCCAAAATGTTGCTAGAGCAGAAAACAAGCATCTAAAAATTAAAAACTTAGACTATCTCCTAGTAATCCTTTAAATATTTCAGGGGTTTTGCCACCAGCAAGGAGGCTGTGGAGGATGATTCCAGCTTGGTCTGCAGCTCATAGAAGTGTTTACAGTGAGGCAGGGAAGGAAACCAATGCCAGATTCCTGTGATTTCTTATAAATACATAAGTCAGTGGCTTCTGAGCATCAACATTTAAGCTGTAGAAAAATTGTCTAATTGCATGGACTAAAAGTGATCTGGTTTTTGTGTCCCAGACTGAGAGGCTGATTGGGCAACTGGGGAGGAAAGCACCCAGCCAGCCCCAGAGCTGGGATGGCATTACAGAACCACCATGACAAAGTCATTTCTAGGGTGGGATTTAGGGCAGAACTAACAAACAGGCAGTGTTCTGCCTCTCTTAGGCCTTCAGCCTCTTGAGTCCTGGGCTTTCCTGTGGTCCCACCTACCCTGCAGCTTGTTCCCTGTCATTCCACAGTGACAAAACCCACTCTGCACGCGTGGAGCTGCTGAGCCCCCTCTCTGAGCATCCCAGCCACATCCCACCTGGTGAGGAGCCCTGGGGTGAAGCTGCAGAGAGGGATGAAGACACAAATGAACAGAGCACCCTGCCACACAGGTGTGGGAAGAATGAAAAGCCATTACCTGCTTCTCCAGGGGCTGTCAGGTGGGTGTAGTCCTCAGAAAAGTTGCAGTTTAGAGGTTGGTGTCCTGGCAGGGCTGTGGGTGCCAGGGCAGGGTGATGCTCTGGCCAGGGTGATGCTCTGGGCAGGGCTCCACTTCCTGGGAGGCTGCTCTGGGAGCACTGAAACCCAGCAATGAGCTCCTGTTGCCCAGAGGTACTTTAGTTATCACTTCTTTTGGGGATGGTCGAGTCTCTGGTGCCCTCTGTTGATGTCCTCACAGCAGCTCCCTGCTTCTCCCTCATTTTTCCCTGCGCTTCAGAAAAAAAAAAAAAAAAAGCCATTAAAATTTAATAGTTTATCAGAAAACAACCTCAGAAACCCAACCCCTAATGGTTGCAAATTGCCCTTCTCACAGTGACATGTCCCTGGTGGTGTTCAGCAGCCCCTGGGGTGGTTGCAGAACGTGCCCCAGTGCTGGGGTGGGCAATGGCTTTTCCAAGGGGGGCACAGCACCCACCCATGCACCCAGTGACACTGGGGACAGGATGAGGGGACCCAGCACGCTTCTCTTTGGTGTCTTGCCAAAAAAGGGGACAAATATTATGGGTCTGCTCACCCTCTGGGGGGCAGGCTGGTGTCTAACACTGCTGATCAGCATCACTGGAAAGCCCAAGGTGGTGGCAGTGACAGTCAGGTGAAAGAATCTGGCGTGGCAGGACAATAAGAAAGATGTTTAAGAATGTGGCCAAGTGGTGTATATAGTTATTATATGTTATATAGTAATTTAGTTATATAGTTATTTTATATACATAATATATAATGTATTTATTTTTATATGTATATTTATATTATATAATATATATAATTTATATATAATATATTATATATAATGTGTGTATATATATGTATATATAATATATATTATATTTATATGTTATATATATGGTTATATATGTAATATAACTATATATAGCTATCTAGTTATATAGTTATTTTATTGTTTATAGTTATTTTGCTGGCCAGACTCTGACTCCCCCAGGATTTGTCCCATTAGTTCCTGTCTCCTGGTCCCAAAGGTGACCTCAGCAGCTTGAGGAGCAGCCATGGGCTCCCTGAGAGCAGATGGAGGTCAGAGAGGAAACTGAATAAGTGGGCAGGGAAGCCTTCTGGAGAATTGCCTGGCCAGAGCTCAGAGGCCATTTTGGAGATTGTTTCAGTATTTAAAAAGAAAAAAGTCTCCCTCTTGGGAAGAATCTGAATAACTTGGAGGAGGTCACCCACTCCCTGTCTCCCCTGACTTTCTGAGCCTGCAATTTATGGACCAAGACATTTTTTCCCATGGGAATATGAAGAGGAGGTGGAGAGACCCAGCCCCAGCTGGGAGTTTTAGCAGGGATGCTCTGACCCTGAGCTGCAGCCAGGAGGGGCAACCTGGGGAGCAGCCTGGTGCCAGAGCATCAGACCAAGGAACAGCAAGGCATGGGTGGCAAAGATCTAAAAATTAAAAAAATTCAAAGATCTTCTTCTCACCTGGGAGCCACAGCCCCTTGAGGATGGCTGCTCTAAAGAACAGGAGGGAAACCCAGAGGAGAAGTCAGCTCTGAAATCTCCTGGGCTTTCTGCCTTGGTGGCACTGGACAAGTCTTGCTTGCATCCTAAAAGTGTTCCTCCACATCTCTCTGACCTCTTGGTTTGAAGAGGAAGAAACAGCAGCAGAATCTTTGGTGCTTTGTAGGACCATGTACTCAACATCACCTCTTCTCCCCTCTCCCCCCAGCTTACTGAAGGAATATGATTAAAAATAAACTGGGTTATTTTAATAATGAAAACAACCTCAAGTACACAAGGAGGTAAACAAGGATTTATTCTTTTATACCTGTTTGCAATAATTGATTTTAGAGAGAGACATATGTGAGTTACCTGTCTTCCTATAAGGGTGATGGGTAGGTGGTGAAGGGTGGAATGGGTGCATGTTAACCATTTATCACATAAATACTCTTATGTATCTCTGGGGAATAACTCTGTTGTTTAATAGAAGCATAGAGTATAAATTGCAATGAATTTAGTAATGCTAAACCTAATCTAGATCTGCCCTAGGCAGCAATAGCTATCCCCAAAATCTGAAACTGCATCACTTAATGCTGCAGAGTTGTTGTGGGGGATCTGGGATCTGGTGCTTTTCATCCCCAACCTTTCCTTTAGCAAATGGGTGTCTGTAAAGGGTAGATTTGATCTGGTTTTGTTCAGTTCTGGATATGAACTCTTCATGGAACTCCTTGGTCAAAAAATCACAGAATCATAGAACTGGCTGGGTTGGAAGGGACCTCAGAGATCATCAAGTCCAACCCTTGATCCACTCCCCCCGTGGTTCCCAGCCCATGGCACTCAGTGCCACATCCAGGCTCTTTTTAAATATCTCCAGGGACGGAGAATCCACTCCTTCCCTGGGCAGCCCATTCCAATGGCTGATCACCCTCTCCAGAAAGAAATTCTTTCTAATCTCCAACCTAAACCTCCCCTGGCACAACTTGAGACCCTGCCCTCTTGTCTTGCTGAGAGATGCCTGGGAAAAGAGACCGACCCCCCGCCCTGGCTCCAACCTCCTTTCAGGGAGTTGTAGAGAGTGATGAGGTCTCCCCTGAGCCTCCTCTTCTCCAGGCTGAACACCCCTAGCTCCCTCAGCCTCACCTCACAGCACTTGTGCTGGATCCCTTCACAGCCTCCTTGCTCTTCTCTGGACCTGCTCCAGCACCTCAAGCTCCTTCCTGAACTTCCTGAGGGGCCCAGAACTGGACACAGGACTCAAGCTGTGGCCTCCCCAGCGCTGAGCACAGGGGCAGAATCCCTTCCCTGGACCTGCTGGCCACGCTGCTCCTGAGCCAGCCCAGGATGCCATTAGCGTTCTTGGCCACCTGGGCACACTGCTGCCTCCTGTTCAGCTTCCTGGCAATCCAGACTCCCAGCTCCCTTTCTGCCTGGCTGCTCTCAGCCACTCTGTGCCCAGCCTGGAGCTCCCCATGGGGTTGTTGTGGCCAAAGTGCAGGACCCGGCACTTGGCCTTCTTGAACCTCATCCCCTTGGAATCAGCCCAACTCTCTGCTCTGTCCAGGTCCCTCTGCAGAGCCCTCCTGCCTTCCAGCTGATCCACACTCCCCCCCAGCTTGGTGTCATCTGCACATTTGCTGATGATGGACTCAATCCCCTCATCTCAATCATCCATAAAGATATTAAACAGAACCGGGCCCAACACTGATCCCTGGGGGACACCACAGCCGCCATTTTGATGCAGCCCCGTTCAGCACCACTCTCTGGGCCTGGCCCTCCAGCCAGTTCCTAACCCAGCACAGAGTGCCCCTGTCCAAGCTGTGGCCTGACAGCTTTTTCAGGAGAATGCTGTGGGACACGGTGTCAAAGGCCTTGCTGAAGTCCAGGCAGACCACATCCACAGCCTTCCCCTCATCCCCCAGGCAGTCACCTGCTGATAAAAGGAGCTCAGGTTGGTCAGACAGGACCTGCCCTTCCTAACCCCTTGCTGGCTGGGTCTGATCCCTTGTCCATCCTGCAGGTGCTGTGTGATTGCCCCCAGGATAGACCTGGCCAGGCAGCAGTTGGATGTGGAATTATGTCTTGGGGTGGAGGAGAAGGTCCTTAAAATTTGGAGAAGGAAACAGGTAGCCCCAGTGCTCTCTATGATGATCCTGGTTTCCTCGAGTACATTGCAAAAGGTAAACTTGAATTTTAACTTTTAATTTCAATTTTAACTTTGAATTTTAACTTTAACTTTTCTTGCCTAAAAGTGCAATGGCTGATTAAGGAACCACAGGGCTTTACCTCATCTCTCTGGCGTCTTCAAGGCCAAAAAGTGACTTGATACATGACAAATAAATACAAGTCTTGCAAGCAATTTCTCTCTTTCTCTTGTAGTTTGGTGCAGCTGCTGTTTCTTTTCTGCTTAATTATTGGCACCAGCAATTCTGTGAGGTTGAGGACCAATTAGGAGCAGCCTATAATTGTGTTTAAAAGGGCCAGGGATGCTTTCATAGCTGGTTTCTCTGTGGGATGAGACTGGCCGGTTTCTCCAGCTGCAGCCACATTATTTTCTCCAGAATTGGGATTTAAATCTTTCCTTGGGGAGAGCTCTTGCTTTCTGCTGTCTTTCTCTGAGAAGCATTAAGAGGAGGGGAAGAGTCTAACACAGCTGGCAAGACTGAAGGAGCTGAGTGCTCTCTTTATTAGCTGCCCTCATTACAAAGCTACAAATAATGCCTTGTTCTTCATGTCTTCATCTTATTGCTTGCTGTCTAATAGATGCTGGCAGTGTTGATGCCTAGGGGGACATCCTGCAGCAGGACATTAATTTCTAAAGGGAAAATCATCAGTTTAGACCTGGACAGCTAGAGAGGTAAATAGTGAGACCTGACTTTGTACCAGACATCTATTGTCAGGGTTGACTAAACAAAAAAAATTAAAAAGTGTTGGAGAGCAGGTAATTCTGTGCCCTTTGAGCATATCAGTGTCACTCCAGACTCTTGGTACAAGATAATTCTATGTTCAAAGCATTTGGCAGTTCTCAGGCCTTGGCTATGTGCCTAATTGGGGCAGATTTTCCCATCCCCCAGGTTTATGAGACTAAAATCACAGCAACCCAGTAATGGGAAAATGCTGTTTTTATTAGGAACTTCCCTTAGCTTCCGCCACAGAACCCCAATACCCTCCCAAACTTTATTCACAGCTCTCCCCTAAAGCAGCTCAAGGACCTTGGGGTGCCCTGCATGCCCCTGGCATGGGAGAGCCAGGGAGGTGGGGGTTGAAATCCATACCCCAGGCACTCATTCCTGGCTGGGAGGGGCTGGGAGGGGTCTGATTGCAGCTCCTGGGGTTGCAAAGTGATTTTCTGGGTGGGTGGTGCCTTAAATTGGGATCTGGTGCTTGCTAAGTGTGTCTCTAGTTGAGCTCTCTTACAGAGATTTGAGGTGAAACACTGCATAAAACAGTCCAAGTGTCTGAAGGGAGGGGTTTTGACCCCAGTTTTTATCTAACAGGGTCTTGCCTTGCTCACTGCCTGAGTTGTGCCAACTGGGGACTGAGCTGGGGTTTTCCTGAGTTTTTCTGCATCTGGCTGGGACCTGCCTGAGTGATACCTGTGTGCAGCATCCTTCTGCAAGAAGAGAGCTGGGCAGACATCCTGAAGGGTGAGTACCATGGGGAAGCTGTGTTTCAGTCTTTGTGTCTGTGGGGAGGTACAAAAACCAGCACACAGAGCAGTAGAGCTATGCTGGCTTTCCTTAAAACTTCTCAAGCACTTTGCCATATTTTCGTTAGCAGGGTTTCTTTTTTTTTTTTTTTTTTTTTAATAGCCTAGAAATGGTGTGCTATCCTCAAGTCTCTGCTTGACCAGGATTTTAGAGCCTGGGACTCAAACCCTGAGGTTTAACACCTTTAAAGTGTGTCTGAAAATGTCTTGTCAAGACAGAAGTCCTTCTTGTGCTTTGGGAAGAGGAGAGCTGAGAGGAAGCTTGTGCTGGAGCTGCTTTGCTGCCCTGGGATGCTGCAGATGCAAATCCTCTTAAAGGCATCCTTCATGCATCTTTCATGCACCCCTACAGCCTGCAGAGGCAGAGATGCTTCTCCAGACTTTCCCATAAGGGCTGGTGTAGCCCCAGGCTCCAGGTTTCTCCCCCTCCATGTATTCCTTGCACTCCAGCCTTGGTGATGTGGGAGAAGCTGTTGGCTTGGGTGAAAATCACAAAGAAATGGGTCATGCTGGTGATGGGGGAAGTTGCAGGGAGTGCAAATAAATCCTGGGTTCTGCCTTGGCCTGAAGCACAGGGGATCAGGTGTGCCTGGCAGGGTGAAAAAGCTGGGTCTGAGCCTCCAAATCCTGCTGTACAGGACAAAACTGTGAGAATGTTTGCTCTTGCTGAATGCCAGTAAGGAAGGGAATATTTCATTTTGGCTGCTTCCTGGCAACTAGCCTTTAAATTAATATTTCCTCCTAGTTTTTATCCCTGATGTCTCTCAGCACTTTTGTTGTTTCAATTTCCCTTGCCTTCAGAAAAGCTGCCTGGAAATCTATGAAAAAAAAACCAAACAAAAACCACTGTAAAAAGGCTCTAACTTGCTGCTTTCATTTTAAGTTTCCTTTGATCCAGCAATTGCTGCATCTTTAAATCTCTCTTTGTTTTTTGGTGTATGTTTTGGGTTTGTTTCTGCTTTTCCCTCTTTCCTCCCCATTACCCCACCCAGTAGGAGCAGGGTTTTTCCAGCTCCCTGAATTCAGCATGATCAGATTGAGCATCATTTTGTCCCTTGCTAAATTTAGGATGCCTGAAAGCCATCCTGGGCCAGCCCAAACCCCCTGTCAGGCTGGATTCAGGAATGGGGGGGTTGGGAAAAAGTCTGGAAACCAGAGCTCATCTTAGGACAGCATGAGGTGGTGAGATGGGAGGAAATGTCTGACCAACCTGAGCTCCTTTTGTCATCAGGTGACTGCCTGGGGGATGAGGGGAAGGCTGTGGATGTGATCTGCCTGGACTTCAGCAAGGCCTTTGACACCGTGTCCCACAGCATTCTCCTGAAAAAGCTGTCAGGCCACAGCTTGGACAGGGGCACTCTGTGCTGGGTTAGGAACTGGCTGGAGGGCCAGGCCCAGAGAGTGGTGCTGAACGGGGCTGCATCAAAATGGCGGCTGTGGTGTCCCCCAGGGATCAGTGTTGGGCCCGGTTCTGTTTAATATCTTTATGGATGATTGAGATGAGGGGATTGAGTCCATCATCAGCAAATGTGCAGATGACACCAAGCTGGGGGGGAGTGTGGATCAGCAGGAAGGCAGGAGGGCTCTGCAGAGGGACCTGGACAGAGCAGAGAGTTGGGCTGATTCCAAGGGGATGAGGTTCAAGAAGGCCAAGTGCCGGGTCCTGCACTTTGGCCACAACAACCCCATGGGGAGCTCCAGGCTGGGCACAGAGTGGCTGAGAGCAGCCAGGCAGAAAGGGAGCTGGGAGTCTGGATTGCCAGGAAGCTGAACAGGAGGCAGCAGTGTGCCCAGGTGGCCAAGAAGGCCAATGGCATCCTGGGCTGGCTCAGGAGCAGTGTGGCCAACAGGTCCAGGGAAGGGATTCTGCCCCTGTGCTCAGCGCTGGGGAGGCCACAGCTTGAGTCCTGTGTCCAGTTCTGGGCCCCTCAGGAAGTTCAGGAAGGAGCTTGAGGTGCTGGAGCAGGTCCAGAGAAGAGCAAGGAGGCTGTGAAGGGATCCAGCACAAGTGCTGTGAGGTGAGGCTGAGGGAGCTGGGGGTGTTGAGGCTGGAGAAGAGGAGGCTCAGGGGAGACCTCATCACTCTCTACAACTCCCTGAAAGGAGGTTGGAGCCAGGGGGGGGTCAGTCTCTTTTCCCAGGCAACTCTCAGCAAGACAAGAGGGCAGGGTCTCAAGTTGTGCCAGGGGAGGTTTAGGTTGGAGATTAGAAAGAATTTCTTTCTGGAGAGGGTGATCAGCCATTGGAATGGGCTGCCCAGGGAAGGAGTGGATTCTCCGTCCCTGGAGATATTTAAAAAGAGCCTGGATGTGGCACTGAGTGCCATGGGCTGGGAACCCCGGGGGGAGTGGATCAAGGGTTGGACTTGATGATCTCTGAGGTCCCTTCCAACCCAGCCAGTTCTATGATTCTGTGATTCTATGAAAGTTTAGAGGGTGAGGAGTTCTTTGGGAAAGCAAGAGGAGGAGGTCCCTCTGTCTGCCAGCCCAGGGTGCCCCCACCGTGCAGGAAAAATAGATATTTTTCTTTCCTAGGCTGCCTAGGGGGATGTCCTGTTCTTCAAACCCTTCCCAAGGACGCATAGAAAAATGTGCGAGCATTCTCACTGAGAGGTTTTTTTTTATTATTGATATTATTTGTAATGTGGTGCTTGGCTGGAGTGTAGAAAATGCTGCCCTTGAGAGTAACCTCAGCTGAAGCTCTTAGTACTGTTCTGTGCTTGCAACGATGCTTTAGCTCTGAGCTGTGCTGGCTTGGGAATCTTTGAATGGAGCTGAGAAACCATCAGATCCTCTTTTACCTACAAGTCAAGCAGGTTCCATGGAGAGGAGTTTGGTGGCATTGCTACTGATCCTTAGTATCCTTCCCTCAGGAAGAAAACTGATGAGAGCTGGGGCAGGTCCTGGGAGTCTTCATCCCAGCACTACCTGAAGCTCTCCCCTTGCTTATGGCACTCTTAGAAAAGGAGAAACAGGGATTCTGGATCTCTCCTCCTAACTGCACTTGGGAGCTATTCAGAGATGGGACAGGATCCTGCCAGCTTGCAGGTGGAAACTCTCAGACACTGCTCCTCTGCCCTGAGCAGGGATTTGTGCCATCACCAGGTGAGGGATTTGGGAGGGGACACATCCACGTTGGGGTCTCCAGTGCCCAGGAGGATTTAGTGTTGACATGGGAGCTGTTGGTGTTTCTGAGCATCACAACTCCCTGGCCAACAAGTTCGTGGTCACTTTGGGGACCCCAATGTGACAGGGTCAGTGGGGCACTTCTGTTGTGTGGCCTCATAAAATTTTTCAGATAAATTGAGAGTGAAGATCCTTGCCCTAACCAAGTATACTGCCTATGTTAGAGATAATGATAGGGGATAAACATAAAAGGAAAATGAAAGTAAAAAAAATTCAATGCAAGTTAATAATCTGAATATATTTAAAAATCTGGGCTAAAGAAGGGAGACAACAAACCATGGGTGGAAATCCAAGGCCTTAATGAGACAAGGAATTACAATGGAAAAAATGGAGCCCCCTCTTCCAGCTGAAAAGAAGAGCAGACCTGGCTTTTGGGAACAGTCTTCTCCCTCTCCTTACATTTTAAAATGCTGGCTTGAAATGTGTAGTGTTGGTTTAAAACAATTTCAGTGGTTAAAAAGGGGAAAATTTATATGAGATATTTAAATGTAACTTATTTTTCTTATTGCTTTGAAATTTAAAAAAAAAACTTAGGCTGTCTCGAGTTACTCTTCCATGATGTGGCAGTGTTTGACTTTGGGCCCACAAGGAGAGCAAGAGCAGAGGTGGGAGAGAACTCCTGGTCCTGTGGAAGCCATTCCTGTGTAACCTCCCTGATTTCTCAGGAGGGAGGTTCCACCCTTGGTACCCGTTTTCCCCTCCAAAGGCAATTTTTTGGGTAAATAGAGCATAGCTGCAGCGCCAGTGCCCCAGGGCGCTCTTTGGGGCGAAGCCACTGGTGAGCTTTCCACTCAGCCCCCCTGTTTTAATGAACACTGGTGTCTGGGTACAAGAGGAAGCCCATGAAAGTGGAATCATTGATGTTGTCAGCATAGACCCCGTTGTTCTCCCCCTCCCCATACACCTGGAGCCAGACCTCATCCCCACTGCTGAGGTGCAGCAGGACGGAGCCACTGGCTTGGTCCACGTTGTTCTGCTGGTACTGGTCGTAGGTGAAGATGACAGCCTTGTCCTTCTTGTAGAGGCTGACCTTGACGTCTGACAGGTAGACTGTCAGGTGGTAGGCGAAGTAGTAGGTGCCAGGGATGTTACAGAGGAACTTGCCAGTGCTGGCATCGTAGTGGCCCTGCTCGTTGTAGTAGATTTTGGTGAAGAGGATGGGGACGTTGGGGTGGGGGGCTCGGTCCCTCAGCCCCACGCTGAAGGCTGAGCGGTAGATGTAGGCACTGTCACCCTTCTGCCCCATGAGCCCTGGGCTTCCAGGGAATCCTCTGGCTCCTGGGATTCCTACCGGGCCTTCGTCCCCTTTGGGACCTTGAATACCTGGAGGATAAAGTGGGGGACAGGGAGTTGTGTGCCTGGAAAGAGGGGAGGGGGCTGTGGGATGAGGATCTGCTCGGCAGCGTGGAGCTGAGGGAAAGCTGGAGGAACTCAACACCTCCCCCCTACAACTGTGTGCAGAGCTGCCAGAAGCAGTGGTGTCTGAAAAAAAAAAACCCACCATTGGTTGGAAAAATAACCACCAAACTCTTTGACTTGGGCTGTGGGATCCCCTTCCTGGGTGTATCCAAAATCTATCTGGAAAAATGCCAGGTATGGACCCACCAAGCATGAGACCTTTTGGGACTGGCCCCACCCCCTGCTCCTCACCAACCTTGCTCTCCTTTCTCTCCCTTTAATCCGTCTTTTCCATCTTTTCCATCCCTGCCAGGGAGCCCGTTGTGGCCAGGGTATCCAGGTGCTCCTCCCATCCAGTTGGCACATGGCTGTTTGGGATCAGGCTGGACCTCCTGGGTGGCCACCTCTGGGCAGTGGGGAGCCAGGAGCAGCAGGAAGCAAAGGAGGAAGCCTGATGGGTTCCTCATTGTTGGCTCCTGATAAGGGCAAGAATTTGGTTAATTTTAAATGTTAAGGGTGAGGGGAAAGAAAGAAAGAAAGAAAGAAAGAAAGAAAAGAAAGAAAGAAAGAAAGAAAGAAAGAAAGAAAGAAAGAAAGAAAGAAAGAAAGAAAGAAAGAAAGAAAGAAAGAAAGAAAGAAAGAAAGAAAGAAAGAAAGAAAGAAAGAAAGAAAGAAAGAAAGAAAGAAAGAAAGAAAGAAAGAAAGAAAGAAAGAAAGAAAGAAAGAAAGAAAGAAAGAAAGAAAGAAAGAAAGAAAGAAAGAAAGAAAGAAAGAAAGAAAGAAAGAAAGAAAGAAAGAAAGAAAGAAAGAAAGAAAGAAAGAAAGAAAGAGAAAAGGGAGAGAGAAAGGAAAGAAGAAGGGAAAGGGAAAGGAAGAGAAAGGAAAGGAGAAGGGAAAGGGGAAAGGAAAGAGAAACGAAAGGAGAAGGGAAAGGGGAAAGGAAAGAGAAAGGAAAGGAGAAGGGAAAGGGGAAAGGAAAGAGAAAGAAAGAAAGGAAAGGAGAAGGGAAAGGGGAAAGGAAAGAGAAAGAAAGAAAGGAAAGGAGAAGGGAAAGGAAAGGAAAGAGAAAGAAAGGAGAGAAGAAGGGAAAGGGGAAAGGAAAAGGACCCCCAAATAATAAAGATACACAGAAGGCTGAAGTGTGAATCAGCATGTCCAAAGGAAAGCAATTCCACTTGTCCCAAGGGCCTTTCACAGCCAGCATGGTGCTGGGATAAACTCCATGAGCCAAAAGATGATGGGGCTCCTGGGAGCAGCCTGGGAGCACATCCAGCCTGGAGAGGAGCAAATTCCAGTTATTCCCCAAAGATTATGGATTCTTTGAACAGGCACAGAGTGGGCCCAAGCCCTGCAGATGCCAGACTACCTGTGGCTGCTTTCTCTGCTTGATTTTCTGCCCAGCTGAGTGAGCTGGTGAGGAGAAGCAGATCTCAAAACCTCCAAAGCTTCTGAAGCACTTGCTCAGCTTCCAGCTGGATTTCTAGCCCTTAACTTGGCTCTGTTGATGAAATAATGCCACTGTTCTTTTCCACCTGGATTATGGGAAGAAAAACTGCACGTTTTTTAGGCACTTTAGGGCCATCCTCTTCTGTAGTTGCCTTGCTAGGCAGAGCAATCAGTGCAGCTCCCCAGAAGCAGGGCAGTGGTGACACCCTCCATTCAGGCTGGGATTTTGTTCTGATGCTCCTAGAGAGGTCCCAGGGGGACCTAGATGTTCTTTGGATGAGGCTTTTTAACAGATATTTTAAAATTCCTATTGTTCTGTGATCGTGCTCCCTGGGCAGAGATTACACACTGCAACAATAAAGGTATCCTGTTACCAGGATTGGAAGAGCCATAATAGGCAATAAAAAGTGAATAACAACATGGCTATTAGAGCCTCTTAGATCTGTAATTTCCAAGAAAAATAGTGTTGTGGAGCACTTTCTTTTTGTTTTTTTCTTTTTAGGGTTGATTTTCCTAGGCAGGCTTTTTGAATGTCATGTTTCAAATAATGCCTCATGAACTCCCATGCAGTCACTTCCAAAGGAAGCTCAGTGACACAGAGGTTACCATTATTTCAGCTTCTGCACTGTATTGGGGGGCTTTAAAGGAAATTTTGCTTAATGGTTTTTTGGGGCCAGTACCTAATGAATAAAATCAGGCAACTCCTGAAGCCCTTCCCACCCTGAGGGGCTCTGGAAGTCCAGGAGCTGCCCAGTTCCCTGGACGTCTCTGAGAGGAACCCCCACCTGGCTTCCTCTGGCTTGACTCCACACATGCCCCCCTCAAAAAAAAGAATCAGCAGAGGCTGGCTGAAGGTGTCTAACTGTGTGAAAAAGACCCCAGTAAATAAGACCCCAGTGGATAAGACCCCATAAAAATCTTCTCCAAATTGCATTTTTTGAGCCGTGTTTCAGTGATTTTGCTGGGGCTGGTTCTGCCTTCTCAGATGCTGCCTGCAGCTTATTAAATATGGTTAAAATTTTAATGGTTCATGCTCAATAGCCTCAAAACCAGGTCTTCTTTCTGAATAAAACCCTCCTTTAAGGTCAAAAGTGGGGCCAGTTTGAGGCAGCCCAAAGCAGGAGCCTCCCTGCCCCATCCAGCTTGCTCCGCAGGGCTCAAAGCGATGCTGCCTGCAGCATCCCTGGGCAGCTCTTCACTGACTGCCCATCTGTTACCCAATCTAATTCTCCCCTTTTCTCATAAAAAAGTGTGGTGATAGACAAATAGAAAACAATTTCAAACTGCACTTTGACTCAGCCACAAGTGGTGTCCTCCTCTGAGAAACAAAGCAGTCCTCTGGCAGAGGCTTGTCTTGCAGAGGGGGAGTTTTAAGCTCTGCCTGAGTTTAAACTCTGGTTTAGGTATGCTAGCCCTTTACTATATCTTTCCCATTCCTTTTTGCCTTTCCAAAAGTGCAGTGTGAAATAATCTGCTATATTTGAATGTCAGTTGTACCTTTTGGACAAGTAGTAGATGAACTAAGTACTCTTGGCGGCTTTCAGTTACTCCCTTGGCAACTACTATATTAAAAGATCTTATGCATTTCATAAAGCTTATTCATTTATCAGCAAAATTATTTATCCATAAGAACAATGAGAGCACAGTTCAGAATTTGAATTTTAACATAATATATATATAAATATATATTATTTAATATATGAACATTTAGTGTAAATATATATTTAAATTTTATATATACATTTAAAAAAATCAAGACTACAGAAACCATTAAAATATCAATCCACCATTCCAATGCCAATATTTTCTTCAAAGAGTGTTAAGCAGGGTTTTGGCATATATTTATTTATATCAACTTTTATCTTTTCGCAGTGCTTGTAGCATCAATTTTTTTCTGATTTTCCAGTGGTGACTTGCTCCAAGGGACTCCCACCTTCAACCTGAGTGATGCAGATTTCTGGCAAGGAGCTGGTACAATTTGGAGAGATTTGGGCAAACCCAGTCTTCCCAGGAGTCTTTGAGGAAAGGTGAACTGATAGGTGCCAGCAGAGCACTCGCTGCTATAGCCATTCACTGTGAGTCCTGCCTGCTTTTGATTTAAGAGTTTTGCTCTCTAAATAGCCTTTCTAAAAACAGGAGTAGGTACCTAAGGGAGATCAGCTATACTTGGGTGAAAATACTCACCAGCTACTCTCAGAATAACTCTTAAAGAAACTTCTTGCAAACCCAGAAGTCTGTCTGTCTGCTTTAGCCCAAAAGAATGGAAAGTCCTGAGCTGCAGAAGAGGGGAAAAAAGAATTAATCATGCTTACCAGCTGCTCTGAGTCCTAGTTGGCTTGCTGCAGTCTCTCTGGAAATGAAGTCCAACTACCACATCCCTCTCCCTAAGGGTCTGAGTAGCTGTAGGCTTGGACACTGTGTTTCCCATTTACTCTTGTGCACGCTGACCTAAAAGTTGGGTCTTCCCATTAATTTGTTTTCCTGGCCATCACTTCAATTTTGGACCATTTTGGTAATCTGATCCCACTGGGATAGTTTGTGGAGATAGCCTGAGCAGGGGGAAGATCTGGGAATTTGAAGAAAGTCTGGGAATTTGATAGGAACTGGAGGAGCACTGGAGGTAAACTCTGCTCATCCAGAACAGGGCTGGTGCATCCCAAGCTGCTGCTGCCTGTGAATTGGGCAATGTTAGCAGCTGATGGAGAAAGTGTGTCTGCAGCCTCACATGAATGCACTTGAATCTCTTGTTTGCTTGGGTTTTTGGTTTGGTTTTTTTTTCCTTCAACATGTTAAGAGATGAATTATTGTCAGAGAACTTTTGGCTTCTCCTTTTAACAGCAAGAGCTGCTCCTGCTGCTGCCACACCAAACAAGGGCAAAGCTGCCCCAGGGAAAGGGCAGTGCTGGGGGGAGAGTTTCATCTCAAAGTACTGCCAACACTCTTGTAAATCATCACTGTCATTTCAGCCCTTCAGATGGCTTCCAACCTAGCACACATTTTGGCTTTAGGTCAAGACAAAGTCTTTTTTTTTTTTTTCCCCCCCTGCGTCTCCCTCTCCTTCCAGAACAAAGGTTGGACCTTGAAGAGGGGAAAATTTCCTCCCCAGCTGCTCCAGGGTGGTTCAAGCTCAGCTAAGCTGGCAAACCTGGGCTGATAAAATCAGACCAGGAAAAACAGCATGATTGCAAAAGAGTTGTTGCAACTGGACATGAGGAGCCAGCTGGGGAGCTGGTGTCCTTGGGAGAGGGGACACTCATCCAAGTGAATGGCACCAGGACAATATTCCAAAGTGCTGAGTTGTTGTCAAGACCTGGCTATCCCAAAGGACTAAAAACATGTGGAAATGAACATGTAACTAAGTTCTTAGATGTAGACCTGGGAATCAGCAAGGGTGGATTTTGAAGCCCTGATGAGAAGGGAGGAGCCATAGCATGGCTTATTTGCCTTATTTTGGTCAAGTCCTTAGTTCAGTATTTGAAGAATTTGATTTTATTTTTTTTTTTATATGCTACTTTTTCCATGCAGGCTTGAGGCTTTAAACAGTCATGCAACCCCCCAAGGAAGATATGACAGAAAATTAGGTAGATTGATTCTTGTCTTCTGAGTGTGATTTACTAGAGCTCTGGGTGGCTCTGTGTGATGCCAAGATTTGTGTCTTGGCTCCTAAGCAGTGAAGGTAGGAGCAGGATCTCATAACTGAAGCAGAACCTTTTTTTTTTTTTGCAGTGGTGAGGAGATGTTTTGAGCTGCTTTTGCCTGGGTGTGTGGCCAAGACAAAGCTGGCTACCCTGCCAACTCTTGGCTTGAACCCTGAAATGCAGGGCTGGTGCCTTTATTAGGATGCCAGGATTTGAAAATAGGACCTGACATGCTTAATAGGTAGTTCTGCAATTACCTCATGGCCCTTCCATTTTGTTGTTAGGAA
The DNA here is from genome assembly GCF_003957555.1 of Calypte anna. Lineage (NCBI taxonomy): Eukaryota > Metazoa > Chordata > Aves > Apodiformes > Trochilidae > Calypte > Calypte anna. Next base: position 5,469,143 of record NC_044255.1, on the reverse strand, counting down.
AATATCACTGTGATAAATCTTTCAGTGGTCCATGCCAAACTTTATCCCTGCCTCCTGGGAAAGGGCTGGAAGTCTAGGTGTACAACCCCTGATGCACTGCCTTTTGGTTCTGTTGGGGTTCTGTTTGCAGGTTGGTGCTGGCTCCTCTTCCCACTGCAGAGGGAGGTGTTGTACAACCCATTGAGCTAATATATATACATATATAAAAATATATTTATATTATTATGCCCTTTTGCTCTGCCTGGTGACAAGCAAAACCTGTCACCAAGTGCAGGCTGTGCCCATAGCTGTGGTGCTGTGAGGCAGTGGCTCTGTTTGGGGTGGGGTTGTTTTGGGGTTTTTTGGTTTGTTTTGTGGTTTGGTTTTGGTTTTTTTTTCTTGGCAGAGAGAAAGCTGCTGTCCCCAGGTCCTGCCAGACCTTCTCATCTTGGCACCCTGGTCACCCAGATCTCTGGGGCAGGACACGGTGTCCCCTAACTAACTGGATGGCAAACCCAGTGTTGAGTCTAAGCTGGTCTTCATCTTTTTTGGGTCTGATGCAAGGCTGCAAAATGTGAAAAATAGAGAAATGGTGGTTTGTGGAGCTCAGCTTGCACTGAGAATTCAAAATAAGCAGGAAGTTATATTTAGCCAGCTATAAACAGGAATAAAATAGAGCAGGAGGCTCATTGTCAGGTCCCACGGGTGTAATCTGAGGGCTGCAAAGCTGCTTTGGCCATGGGGAGGTGGGGATGGCTGCCACAGGAAGAGGTTGGTGGCTGTCCAGGGGCAGGGTATGTCCCCTGGGGACCAGGAAAGGAGCCCAGTGCCATCCCTCATGCCAGAACCACCTTTGTCCCCGTGGTCTTCCCTTCCCAAGGCTTCCATGCCCTGGGGCTGAGGTCCCTCCACCAGGAGCTGGCCCCTTCCCTGCCCCAGCTTGCTGTCCCCTGGCATGCCTTCCCTCATCTCCCTGCTGGCCCTGGATACTGGGAACACCACACATTCCCCTGAAATTTGAACATTTTAAAATCTTGCTCAAACTTTGCTAAAAATGGCACAAAAACAACGGCTGGCCCAGTGAAGGGAGGGGTGGCTGCCAGGATGCTGTGCAGCTGGGGTGCTGCTGGCTCTGATGTCCCCAGCCCACCTGGGTGACCCCTGGGTGGCATCCTGGCTGTGACAGCCCCCCTGCCTGTCACCCCCTGGGCAGCTGGGCAGAGGGCAAGCCCTGAGGATCCAGCTCCAGTGGGTGACAGCAGTGACATGGCCTTCAGCCACCACTAGCAAGGACCCTGGCCACAAATCCCCACCCTCCCATCCCCTGCTTTTTTGTCCCTTTCCCCATCTGCCACTGCAATTCCCTCTGGTGGGTAATTAGGAATGGGAAGAAGGCAGGATAGGGGGTGTCACCCCCATCCTCTGAGCCTCTGGAGGCTCCTCCAGCAGCCAAGATATCGTGGGATCCACTGGGTGGCTTGGGCAGGAGAGGAAAAGCACAGCCCTGGGCTGCTGCAGCCACCTCTGTCCCCTCCAGTGCCATCTGGGACACCCAGGGGACACCAGCACAACATGCCCCGTGGCTGTGCTTGCTGCCAGCTTTTGTTGTTCCCACTGGATTTTCCTACATGAGGTGGCTTGGGTCCAGGGAGAGGCAGTGCTGGCAAGGATGGAGGGGACAAGGGCTTTGTGGGGACATGTGGCATCTGGGTTGTGTGGCTCGGGTGGTGGAAAGGATGGGAGCCCCACGAGTGGGGAAACTGAGGAAGCATTTGGGAGCCACCCAGAAGCCAGCAGTGAGGATGTGATCTGCTCAGCGGGGCTGGGGTAACTGTGGTCCCTCCCTGGCTGCTAGGACCTGTCTGACACCTTTTCCTTTGCTGGATGGATCCAGTCTCAGCACCAGGGTCACTGATTTCTCGATTTCTCAGCCCATTTCCCAGGGACAAATGTGCTTTTTTCAGGGCAGCTCAGGCAGAAAGCTCCTTGCCAGGCTCCACCCTCTGTGTGTTCCTCTCCTTGGTGATCCCAAACAAACTTCTCTGGCCTCAGGGGATCCCTGCTTGGCTCCCAGTGAGGGATCTTGGAGCTGCAGGGTTTCCCATGCTGAAAGGGACACTGAGATGTGTTTGTTCAGGAAGCAGGGCCCTGTAAATACTGCTCAGAGCTCTTTTTATTAATATTCCAGCCAGTCCCAGGGGGCTGCTTTGGCCAGGCTGTGCCAGGGATGTGTAGGAAAGGACCCACGTAGGGATTGTGCTTCACCCATCTCCCCAGCTCAGAGCTGAGCCAGGTCCTGGCTGCATTTAGCCCAGGCTGGTGAAGTTTTTGGGAAGAGAATAAAAAACTTCAGCCACCTGGGATGCAAAGCACTCTCCCCTTCAGCATCCATCCTGCCAAAACTTCCTCCAGGAGCTTTCCTCCCAGCAGGGAGCACATCTTTCCAAGGAGGCACCAGGGAGCATCCCTCCAGCTTTGCTCCAGCCCCGAGGGATTTGGCAGAGGCTGCTGTAGCCCAGGGCAGGCAGGGAGGGGCCATGGGATTTTGGGGTTCCTGCTGCTGGGATTTCCCACCCCCAGCTGGTCCTGGTCCCCAGGCTTTAAGATTCCTCCCATGAAGTTTTTCTTTCTCTCTCTCTCTCTGTCCCTCCTCTCTTTTTAAGCCCAGGCAAGGCTCCTCCTGGCTCTGTAAACCCTTGCCTGGTGACAGCTCAGGGCCATCCCTGCCACTGGGGTCAAAGTGATGAGCCCAGGAGTGAGGCAGCAACTTCCCATCACGTTGTTCTTTCCATTATCCAAGCACTGAAGAACAATTTGGGGCCATAATGGTTTTTCCATTCACTGCACTGTTGATCCAGAGCCACCAGCTCTGGGAACCTCTGCGGTGCATTAGCTGCCTCCCTGCTTTGGCAGCAGGATGGATGTGATCACAGAGTAAGGGGATTTTTGGAGCTTTTCTTCCCCTTTCAGGACCAGCCTGGTTTGTCATCCAGCTGAGTGGCTGTATCCACGAGCCAGGACTGGTCCTTGCATGGCTTAGGGGTCGGGGTTCTGGGCTCAAACTCAATAATCTTTGCTTCAGAACACCAGGGAGGTGCTAAGGGACATCAGTTTTCTGGTTTCTCCAGTTCTTTCCAAAATCAAATCACTTAGAACTGAGGATGTGATTAATTAGCAGCATCGTTAATCTTATATTCCTATAAAATGAAATATAATTGTGTGATCTGAGTATTTCACCAAGAAACAGGGAGTCTGCTAAAAAAAATGGCTACTCTATATTTTGGGGCATTTCATGGCATGAATTGTCACCCAGTGCTCTTTGGGAAGGGCACAGAGGACAATACATCCATGACACTTGTGACACAACATTTCTTTGTGATAAGCAGGAGGCATTGATGGTTGCTATAGGGCTAATAAAAGACTTCTGATGCCTTCAATTATTAATTTTGATAAGTGCTTCTTCTCCTGACTTGAACAGCCAAAACCACACTGTGACTGGTTTTAGTGGTAAATTTATTTATTTTTTTTAATGGAATCAAGAGTTTGCCTCCTCTGCAGACTTTGCCTCTCTTCTGTACAAAAACCAGGACCAGTCACACACAGAAAATCTCTATTTCTGGCTTTGGAAAGCATCTTTTTGCCCAGCAGCCTGGAGAGTGGGTGGGTGGCCTGGCCCTGGGGCTATGGGAGGTTCAGGTGTGAGCTGGAGATGAGGAACTGGGAGCAGACTGGAGCTTCCCAGCCTCCCAGATGTGAACTTGGGATGCTCTGGATGGCTGGGATGGGCTGGTTAGAGCATCCTGCCCCAGGTCTGCAGCTCAGCCCAGCTGGAGGAAACACCTCCTGCTGCTGCAGAGCTGGGATCTGGAAAACAAAAAAACCTTTACAAATGGACAGGCAACAGATGCAGTGGTTTGTGCTGGTGGCCCCAGGTTCTAGGGACCCCTCCCAGCTTGGTCATGGCTCCAGGTTGTCCACAGGAACCTTGAGATTTGTAGTGTTGCTCCTCTGGGCTGGAGGCAACTGAATACCTCAGAAATCCTGTGGGATTAGGAACCCACAGGCAAAGCAGATGTTTTGAATCCTCTTGCTCCTGCCAAGGCCCCCTGGGAGGTCAGATTCCCATCCAGGAGGCTCAGGATGCCTCGAGATGAGGAGCATCTCATCCAGCAAGACCTCTGGAGGGAGGCAGGCAGGCAGGCAGGCAGGAGACAAAGTGCTTCTATGTTAAACCCCATTTTCTGCTGCTTCTTGAAAGGTTTTTCATGTGATTCCTATGTCCCTGCCTGGCTCTCCCCTTCCTCCTGCTCCTCCTCTCAGTGTTTTCTGTGGATTAGGTTCAATTGGATAAATTAATCTTCTTTTGTATGGATAATCCCTCTGAGGGTTGTGTCCTTAACTGAGACTGTTCCTTCTCATTTATTTGGCAAAGCAGGCACCAGCTCCCCACTGGGTCTCTTCTCAGATGACACAGGAGTTCTCTGAATAGCAGAGAAAGAAAACAAAAAAGGATCTCAGCTGTTCCTTTTTTTCCTCCCAGACAGCTACACGTATCCACCTCCTGTAAAATCCCCCCCAATACTTCTGGTTTGGGCTCCTTGTGGGCTTGCATCCTGGAGGCTTTGCCTAGGAAGGAGACTCCTGGCTCAGCCATGGAGATGGGGACATCAGGAAAAGCCTCTCTGAAAGGAGGAGAGGAAAGAAAAAGTGATTTCCCCCCCCCCCCCACTGCCCAAGAGGAAAGATTAAAGAGATTAAAAGGATCCAAATGAGGTATGATAAAGGTGTTCAGCATGAGGAGCACCCCAGTACCAGCCCTATACTGGCCTTACAAGTGGCCTGGCAAAAACTCCCATTTAATTCCTATCCTGCAAAAAGCCATTCCCATTCCCAGACTGCTGATTTCAGCCAGGAATTAGTGCTTGGGGCATTCCCTGTACCTGCCCCAAGGCATTGGAGAGCACTGCCAAACCTGGATTTTTCCAGACTTTCTCCACAGGGAAACCCTGGAGCAAAGTTCCCCACAGTGTCCTCAGGGGGACATCTCCAAAAATGAAGGTTTCACACCCCCAGGCAGCAGGTGACACTGGTGCCACCTCTGTCCCTGCTGGGGTGGGAGGTGGCCCAGGGCAGAACCTGCCCCTAAAGCTCCCTCCCCACCTTCTTTCTCTGTTGCTTCTTGACTTTCCCTCTGCAAATATTTTTATTGGGCTGAACCAAAAATAATTGCTTCCAGCTTGGCCTCTGGGATTTGGGATGAGGCTGCAAATGCCACCAAGCACATGGTTTGCTGGAGATAATCAGGGCATTTCTGCCCTCTGCAGCTTTGGCACCTCTCACACTCCCTTGCTTTTGTTTCTGGGCTTTGTTTATTTCCTACCTTTGCTTTGCTGTGTGGGTGCCTTTACTGCAAATAATTGGCTTTATGGTAATTTTTATATTGGGTAATAGAAATAGATTTCTATTGGGAATTTTTATATTTGTTCCTGAAAGGCAGAAAGCGGCATTTCTGCACGAGTTCCTCAGTGACTGCTGTTCAGGATTCAACTAAAAATTTGCTGAGGTTTTTTCCCCCCCCAGCAGCCCCTGCCACCATCCTGGCAAAGCCTTTTCTACCTTGTTAGCAATAGGCTTCCACCTTCAAACCCACCTTCACTGGGAACAGGAGGTTTTCTGCTGAAACAAAACATTCCCATTCTCTCTGCTGACTCTGCCAACTCCCTGGCTTCCCCACTTCCAGAAGGGGAATGGCCCAGGGATGCTCTTGGGAAAGCAGGATCCTAAAAGTGCAGGAGCAAGAGAGGCTCCAGAGGAGCAGCTGGGTCACCCAGAGCAGCCCAAACCCAGAGGACAGAACTGAGCAGAACCAAACCCAAAGTACTCAAAGGGTTTTCAGAGAGTGCAGCTGGGTGAGCAGGAGGGGTGCTGAGCCCCCAAAAGGGTTTAAAGCAGAAGCAGCAGCAGGGATGGGATGCAGAGGGGTTGCCACCTCTGCTGCTTTTACCACCTCTTGTCCCCAGCAGTTCCCAACCCCCCTCTTCTTAGCATCTCATCACACATAAGGTCTTGACCCCAGCCCTGTCATTATTTCAAAGGAATAATTGGGGAAAAGAGGCTTCAGGTGTTGCTGGGTTCCTGTTCAGCTCAGGAACAGCTGCAAATCACAACCTGAATTTGCAGGAGGGCAGGGCAGAACAAAACAAATATCAGGTGGCCAGAAAGAAGAGCAATGAGTAAATTCAGAGAAGCTGAGGGGTAAAATAGCCCAGAAAAAGAACATTTCTTTAGGATGATAAATCATGGTGGGTGCTTCTCTTTAATAAGCTTGTGCAAAAACCTCTCCCCAAATGTCAGAGCTGCTGTAGGAAGCAGGAGAGTCCTGGACCAGCACAGCCCAGGGGACAGAGGTGACCTGGCTGGGGTCTGCTGAGGGAAGAGACCAGCTCTGCTTATCTTAATTGCATTTTATACATCAAACAGGTAATTTCATCCCTAGAGAAATGCTCAGCCCAAGCAATGGCTTCAGGGCTGCTTTTTCTCTGTTTCAGGATGTCAGAAGCACTCTGCAGCCTGGAGTCATTGCCATGCAGCCTGAGCATGCTGTCCCAAAGGGAAAGGCTCTTCTAATACCTTTCCTTCACTAACTGGAAAATGGTATCAAGGTAGAAAAGGCTTTGCCAGGATGGTGGCAGGGGCTGCTGGGGGCGAAAAACCTCAGACAATTTTTTAATTGAATCCTGAACAGCAGTCACTGAGGAATTCGTGCAGAAATGACACTTTCTGCCTTTCAGAAACAACACCTGAAGCCTCTTTTCCCCAATTATTCCTTTGAAATAATGACAGGGCTGGGGTCAAGACCTTATGTGTGATGAGATGCTAAGAAGAGGGGGGTTGGGAACTGCTGGGGACAAGAGGTGGTAAAAGCAGCAGAGGTGGCAACCCCTCTGCATCCCATCCCTGCTGCTGCTTCTGCTTTAAACCCTTTTGGGGGCTCAGCACCCCTCCTGCTCACCCAGCTGCACTCTCTGAAAACCCTTTGAGTACTTTGGGTTTGGTTCTGCTCAGTTCTGTCCTCTGGGTTTGGGCTGCTCTGGGTGACCCAGCTGCTCCTCTGGAGCCTCTCTTGCTCCTGCACTTTTAGGATCCTGCTTTCCCAAGAGCATCCCTGGGCCATTCCCCTTCTGGAAGTGGGGAAGCCAGGGAGTTGGCAGAGTCAGCAGAGAGAATGGGAATGTTTTGTTTCAGCAGAAAACCTCCTGTTCCCAGTGAAGGTGGGTTTGAAGGTGGAAGCCTATTGCTAACAAGGTAGAAAAGGCTTTGCCAGGATGGTGGCAGGGGCTGCTGGGGGGGGAAAAAACCTCAGCAAATTTTTAGTTGAATCCTGAACAGCAGTCACTGAGGAACTCGTGCAGAAATGCCGCTTTCTGCCTTTCAGGAACAAATATAAAAATTCCCAAGGCCTAAAGCCAATTATTTGCAGAGGTCTCAGTAAAGGCACCCACACAGCAAAGCAAAGGTTGGAACTAAAGCCCAGAAACAGAAGCAAGGGAGGGAGAGATGTCAAAGCTCAGTTATTCTGTTCTCTCCTGTCCATTTTCAGCTTTTTCACTTGGTGGGGATTCTGCAAGAAGCACTTCCTCAGGGCTCCTATTTCCACTTTCTTCCAACATGTTCTGGGGTTTCTAGGTGGCTGTGCCCTGCTTTGCCACCTCTCATTGATGTGTTGTGGATGTTGCCCTGTTCCAGCTGTGATTTTTCTGTTTTTCCTTTCAAGGAGGAATATTCTGGCATCTTTCAAATCTCTGAACCTGTTCCAGCCTGGCTGAAGGAGTCACCTGTCCTCCAGAAGAACATATTTAAATTGGATATCTCTGTATACAAAAGCTTCTGAGTAAGTTTCTTCCCCTTTTGTTGCTTTTAAAGACAACAGAATTCAGAGTTTAATTTCATCTTTTAATGCAATATCTTTAAAATTCACGTAGCACAGTATGATAACCTCTTTACTGTTCCCCACTTCTGAACAGACCCACTGCCTCTGATTTAGAGGTTTTAAAAAATAAAAAAGGTTCTTTTCTTCATCTCTTAGGATCCCTCTGCCTCCTTGGAAAAGCTGAGAGTTTTGCTTGAGTCTTTTCCAACTGTCAGAAGGATTTTGGGGAGGCTGAGGTGAAGTAGTTTTTATAGCCACTCTCCCACTTCTAGCACCTGCTACCTCTGCTTTTCCCACCTGTTTCCAGCACAGTCACCATGAAGGGCTTCTGATGCAATTAGGATGAGTCCTTCATGTAATATAGGGACAGATGTGCATGGTTTTTCTCAAGCTGCTGCTACTAAACCAACACCAGCTGCTCTTTATCCAAACCACCTTTCAGCCTATCCAAACCAGCCTTCCAGCATTTGTGTTGCAAGCTCCTGGCAGATGGAGCTGCAAACAACAGCCCCTTTCTATAAATCTGGGCATCTCTGCTAGTCCTGTGAGTAAATTCTCTGCTTTTCTCTGCTCCTGTGAGTAAATAGACATGCCTGAGGGAATAAAGCCAACCACTGCAGGTGGTCTTTTGCCAAAAAAAGGCTTGAAAAAAGCTCCTTTCCAGGAAGGTGCTGCCAAGGGCAGCTCCCTCTTTCCAAGCAGCCACATGGAGAGAGCTGTGGTGTCCATCCCTTTTCTTGGACCATCTTCCCTTTGGTGATATTTGCCTTCATCCCACCCCCTGTGGCCATCCCAGGCTGAGTCTCCTGCCAGAGGAGAGGGTGGGATGCACCCACCCTGCACCCAAAAAGGTGGTGGAAGGATAAATCTTTTCTCACAGCTGAGCTGGATGCCGAGAAGATGAACCAACAGCAGCTCCTCTTATCTAAGAGTGAGGCTCTTCCTTCCTCTGTCACTGGAGGTAAATGTAGAAATGTTCTTCCCCTGGGAACCTCACTTCCTTGAGGTCTTTTCTCAGCTCATGGTTGCTCCCAGGTCGCATCCTATTTTGAAGTCACATCATGGAAGAGATGGAAAAGATGTGGATGGAGGCACTTGGAGATGTGCAGTTGGTGTCTGCACAGTGAGAGATGGAAGGATAAAGCTCCAGGAAGAGGTGGAGCTGACAGTAACCATCAAGAAGCCTCCTCTGTATTGGCTGTAGCCTGGTGAGAGGCAGAGCCTGGGCTGGGGCTCAGACACCTCAGTCTGCTGGCATTAAGGACAGACTGGTCCTGAACTGGGTCTGCAGGACTTGCAGGGACACCCCTAGGGATACCTCTGTGGTCTGGGGTAGCCAGGCTTTCTCTGAGCTTTTCTCTTCTTAAGTGTCCAGAATCCAGTATTGGTTTTTTCTGCTTCCTTGGCTTGGAAGATTTCTGGGCAAAGAAAGGTGATGGAGGGCAAGGAAGGGCTCTGCTCCCTGTGCTCTAAGCCAGGCAGGCTGGAAGGCCACATCTGTCCTTTTCTTGTAATGAGAAAGTTAGCCCCAGCACTGCCTTTTGAAGGGAAACATCCTCCCTGGGGGTCCTGTGCTGATGCTCTGACAGCATTGGTGAGGAGTCTCTGCTCCACACTGACCCCACCTGACATCTCTTGCAGGACTCAGCTCCACATCACTGCTCTCCTTCTCCTCCTCTTCCTCCTCCCTTTGGACTCCCAGGCCATCTCACTGGCAGGAGATCTTCCTTCAAATGGCAGCCCCCACCTTGAAAGGGGGTCACACGTGTGGGTGGCCAGGGGTGACAGGATCAGTGGGGTCACTTTTTCCTCAGTGCTGGCTCCACCTGAGTCCCTGAGGAAGGCTGTGCAGCCTCCCAGGCAGGAGGAGAGGTCTAAAGCATGGCTGCCCCTGCATCCATGAGGAAATGAGAATGCTGAGCTTCTCAGCTGCCCATGATGGCACTCCCACCTCTGCCTGCCAAGCCTGGAGAGGGATTTGACCTCTGTCATTGACAGAAATTTTGTGTCAGTTCCCTAGGTGGGAATGGGGCAGTTCTGAGGGTTAAATGTGCCAAGGGCAAGTGGTAAAGGCAGACTGGCAGGGAGACCATGGGCAAGAGGTACCAGCAAGGAGCTTCAGGAATGCTTCAGGAAGCCACCTTCACAGCTCATAGGATCATGGAGTTGTTATGGTTGGAAGGGACCTTTAAGATCATCCAGTTCCAGCCACACCTCCCACCAGCTCAGGTTGCTCAGAGCCCCGTCCAGCCTGGCCTTAAAAACTTCCAGGGATGGATGGGGATTCCACCACCTCTCTGGGCAACCTGTGCCAGGATCTCACCACCCTCCTGTGGAAGAACCTAATGTCTAATCTGAATCTAACTCTAATTTCAACCCATTTCCCCTAATTCTGCCACTATCCATGATCCCAGAGTCCCTCCCCAGCTTTCTTGTAGCCCCTTCAGATACTAGAAGACCACACTAAGGTCTCTTTGGAGCCTTCTCCTCTCCAGACTGAACAACCCCAACTCTCTCAGTCTGTCTTCAGCCCTCTGATCATCCTCATAGCCCTTCCCTGGACACATTTCAGCACTTCCATGTCTTTCTTGTGATAGGGGCTCCAGAACTGGACCCAGTGCTCCAGGTGGGGTCTCAGGAGAGCAGAGATGTTTGCCATCCTCCTCAACTTAAAAAGATCCCTCTTTTGGTTTCCAGTGAGGGATTCCAGTGAAAGCAGAAGCAACTGTATTCCACGTGGGATAATTACAATGAGATGTGCAGGGTAGGAGGATCCTGCAACCCTCAGCAAATTGGAGCTTGGGCAATAATTTTAATTTAACACCAAGAGGAGCCAGTATCTTGGATATTCTGTGATGTGTCTAAATCTTCCCCAAGGCAAGGGCAGCTTGACATCCTAACTGGTCACACCAGTGCTCTGCTCCCCTGCCTGTGCAGTGAAGAAACTGGGATTTTGTTTCTCCTGCACCTCAATATTAATTGGGAAGTTGTTTATAAGAGTTTCCTGAGCATTGTGACCAAAAGCAGGGAGGCTTTAGGGGCAACCAGCTAAGCAGACACTATGAATGCTTGGGAGGCATCCCCAGACCCTCACTGAAACAATTCTGAAGCAAATGGCTTGGGTGAGACATGTTTAGGAGGGTGGGGGGCTGAGCTCTGCTTGTGACTGTTTTTTACACTGGCAAGTCCAGCAGAGCTGGTACAAATCCCTGCCTGGGAATTCCTCTGCATATATTATCAACCAGTGACCTCTTTGTTTCTCCTGATTCCTTCTCTATCTGGGTTCCAAATGCCAGAGAAGAGTCCTGTATGGTTTTCCTCACCATAAACCTCACTTATCTCTTGGCTCAGCTGCATGGTTTCCAGTGTGCTGGGGACCCCTGGACTTCTTCCAATGTTTTCAGGGATCCTGTGCATGCTCTGGTGCAGAGCAGGGTTTGCCATGGGTTGCCTCCAGCAGTACCTCCCCTACAGCCTCTTGTTCCCTGCATCCCAAATCCTCCTGGACCAGCCTGGGAAAAGGTCCCTCCTGGTGCCATGGCAACCTCCATGGCTCCAGCTGCTCCCTCCTCATCCTCACCTCCTTTGAAGCCTGGGGGGATGCAGGAGGGCTGAGGAGCCAGCAAAGGGTTTGCAGGGGGATGGGGAGACTCCAGGTTTTCTTTGGATCCTGGCTCCTGGGTGTAACCATCTCAGCTGAGACTGCAAATGTTTTATTTCTGTGGCTTTGATCTGCTCTGCTGGGATCTCAGAGGGAAGGGCTGAGTGCCTGCTGGGCTCATGCTTCACCAATTTCATGGCATTAGAGCAGAGCTACACCTCTGGCAGGGAGGTTAAAAACCTGCCCAGATGTTCTGCTCTTCTGTTTTTCTATTTTTGTCACCTCCTTCCCAGTTTTTTTCTGAGAAACCCACCAGTCACATAATATCAAGTGCTAGTGGGTGAGTCCCCTGTAAGCATTGTGAAGGACTGTTTTGTTTGGTTTTTTTTAAAAAAAAAAAAAGGTTGTGTGCTCTGATTCTTAAAGAGAGAAAACTTTAGTAAGATTTGGCATAGAAGGGGCAAAGCTGGGGAATTTTCTGGGAGTGCCTCTTGCAGCACAGCCTGTTCTTGCTGGGGTAAAAGAATGGTCTGGTTGTTCCCATAGGGTGCCAGCCCCAAACTAGCTGGGGATGCTGCAGTGCTGAAAACTCTAAATTCCCTCTGCTGAGGGGCTGAAAAAGAGCAGCCAGGGGCTTAGGGGATGCTACTGCCTTGTGTAAATCCACTGCCATTTGTCTTGCACTCTTAATTGACACTGCCCAGGCATCAAATTCTGCACCAGAGTGCTTCTAGTAGAAAAAAAATCTAGGTATTTTATTAAATCACAAGGTTGAAAGGCTTCTGATGAGCACAGCCTCAGTCCCAGGCCTTGGTTTAGGGGTTTTTTGGAGTGAATTCTGCTGTGTGGCTACACCACATGCAGCCAAGTACCATGAGCATCACTGCTGAGAAGAGCTTTTCCAGGAACTGCTAAAGTAGAGTCCTTTTAATCCTAATTTGGATGTGGATTTAAAAGCCAGAATGCTGGAAAGTTGAGTCCTTTTGGACACCTTTCCTTCCCTACTGTATTTACATTTATATATATAAATATTCAAAATACCTATCATCTTCATTCATTCAAAGTACCTATCATCTTACAGGTAGCACAGGACATGCTGTGATGAATATTTACAGCACCTCTAACAGCAAGGAGGTTGTAGGGAGGTGGGTGCTGGCCTCTTCTCTCAAGGAAACATTGATAGGATTAGAGGGAATGGCCTGAACTTGCACCTGGAGAATTATAGACAAGATATGAGGAAGAATTTCTTTACTGAGAGAGGAGTTAGGTGTTGGAATGGGCTGCCCAGAGAGGTGGTAGAATCACTATCCTTGGAAATATTTAAAAACTCTGTAGATGAGGCACTTGAGGACGTGCTGTAGTGTAATATATATATGATATTTATATATGATTGATATATATATATGTTTTATTGGGGGGATGTTGACAGTTGGACACAGTGATCTTAGAGGTCTTTTCCTACTGGGACAACTGGGAGAGAGATCCTGTGAGATTCCATCCTCTCCCTGCACTTCTTCAAGAAGCAACATCAAGACTGAGCAGGGAAGAATTTTATTTGTACATCTTAAAATCTCCTGAATCAGAGAGGAGGAAACCTGGCTTTCCAATGAAATACCACAAAATGAGGGACCAAAGACCTCTCACCACCCCACCACTTCTCTGGAAATCTTAAAAATCCATCATCTGGGGCCTGTTGCTGAAGTGAGGAATCCCTCCCTCTTGGTGCAGCTGAAATTCTGGTACCTGGGAGAATGGATCAGCAGGTGTAAGGGCCATAAAATCTGTCCCTGAGTTATTTGCAATTTGAAAAAGCAGTGAATTAGCTTCAGGATCTCCAGGTGTAAAGGGAGCTAAGGGTGCAGGTACACATATGGTAATTAAACTATGGGTACACACACGGTAATTAAGCTATGCCCAGGAGAACCAAGGGGAAGCTGCTTATTTTTAATATGAATGACACATGCTAAAACCATCCTGCCACCTCCCTGGGGAACAGTGGAAAAGCATTGCACAGTATCATGTGGCTGGTTACTTCAGAAAGAAATGTTACTCAAAGCAGGATTCTGGATTTCAAGCCACTGAAGGGCTCAGAGAGTAACACAGGCAGGCAGGAGGGGCATGCGCGTGGGCCTTCACTAAAGGGAAGGCAAGGACTGAATTCTTTTTTTAAATCTTGTCTAACACATCCTTTCTTTTCAGCCCTGCTGTAGTGAGTCAGACAACTCCATCAGCCAGCATGGGAACACCCTGCAGAAGTGAGAAGCCTGCACCAGGACCTCATCCCTGCATCCCTGCTATGGACAAGGAATGAGGAGAGGGGGTGCCCTATGGGAAGCAGAGCCAAAATCTCTGCTCCAACCCAAAGCACTCCTCTTCTAGACCCTGTGATTGCATGGTAGGTACAAAACCACTCCAGCTGGACCTGGAAAAGATGCTTTCTGCTGAAGTCACCTTTTGGTTTAGTGTGTGCCAAGTTGTGATGTATCTTTAAAGGTTTCTTAGGTTTCCTGCATTGAGTTCAGCTCAGATAAGCTCTGAATCCTTCAGTTCTTCACACACAGTCAGGAGCATGAGGGAGATATTCTGCATCTGCTGTTTCTGTTTTTCTGCTGGAATATCACCAGGCTAGAAAGCTGCCTTTGGAGCCTGCTTGCATCCTTCTGGGAGTCTGAGGAGCAAGGTAGAGTTTTATGTCCTGATAAGAACCACTTGAAAAAGTTTTGTTTAAATGATTTTTCCCTTTAGGAAGTTTTTAATGGGTGGTTTGGTTTGTGTGTTTCTTTTCCCAACAAACTTAAGAAAAATATTCAATTCCCTCAAGAAAAATGCTTCCAACAGAGTGGTTTCCCATGGTGGAGTTTTGGTTTTCATTACAACTTTTTTATCCCTAATGGAGAGGTGCTGACAGCACTGGCTGAAGTGTCTGCTGTTTTTTTCTGGGGTCTGAATTTTCTGGTGCCTTGAATTGTGCTGAAAAAGTTTAGTGCCCTCAGTCAAATCAACCCAGGTGACCCAGCCAGCCCCAGCCCAAGCACACTGGATTTTTGAGCCATGTGGTTTGCTTGCCTTCCACAGGGAACAAGAGAACAAAATTCAAACTTGCTTTTAAAGCTGTTTCTGGCTTGGAATATTCCTCCAGAAAAGAAAAAAGGACCCTGCAAAACTTCTGACTAGGTCACAGTGCTTTTATCTTTGACCCAGGATGGTTTGTAATATAGAAACCAAGAGGCCAAGGGTGGGTTTGGAACCCTGAGGTTGAACTTCATGGGGAAGACTGTTGCTCCCAAAAAAGCCCCACAAAACCAGGTGCCAGAGGAGGTTTAGGTTGGATATTAGGAGAAATCTCTTCACCAAAAGGATTATCAGGTGGTTGTGTCACCATCCCTGGGGGTATTTAAAGCTTATGTAGATGTGCTGAAGGATATGGTTTAATGGTTGCATCTTTTTCAACCCCAAAAATCTCTGTGGTTCTCTATTATTTGTTAAAATCTGGATTACCTGAGGAAAAGTGAAGTTTTGGGACTAGCTTAAACCCAAGTCTGAGTGCTGGGAATCCTCTCTCAGGTGCCTGCAGCATGAACAGCAGCTCTTTTGCAGGCAGGGAATCTTTTAAGGATGGACACTGACTTCTGGTGACCCAAAGGAACAAACACTGACCACACAGTGGCATCCATGAGACATAAACCAGAGCTTAACAAGGCAGAGTTAAGCCTCAGCTGGGGAATGACAGTCCTGTCCAAGGAAATTCCTCATCCCTGACCTCCCAGGCTGCTGGCTGTGACCCAAGGGAGATGTCCCCTTCCTCCAGAGCAGTGATGGGGCTGAGGGATGCCCTACCTTTGGGAAAAATTCCCAGACCTCCCCCATCCCTTTCTGCTTTGCATGGGGAAACCCAATTTTCTCCTGCTGCTGCCTTGGGAGGTTTATGTCTTGCAGTGTAGCTGGGACTGCACTTGCTTTCAGCATCATGATAGTGCTTTATTTATTTATGATCTAATTTAAAGATGTTTCCCTGGCACTTTAAACTTAACCAGCCTACAGACTGGTTTTTTTCAGGATGATGGGTTCTCTAGCAATAGCAAGGACTTCAGGTTCCCCTGCTGAAGCTGTGTAATCTGGGTGATCCTTTCCTGCTCAAGGAGGAGTTGCTTGTTTTATTAGTTAAAAAGGCTAAATGAAGGAGCTTTTTAATTCTCACCATAATCAAGGTAATATAAGGAGGTGGGAGTGAAAGAAGTTAGTGACATTGTCTGCTTCTGCTAAGATTTAAAGCACACAAATTCTTTTTTTTACCTAAATAACACTCAATGCCATTTTATTCCCTGTTTTATACTTGCAAGGAGTTGAAGCCATTAGGAGGGTGCTTAATTGTGTTAGGATGCTGATCCCAGGAATCATTCCAGGTGTTAAAATTGTTCAGACTTGAACCTTCTCTCCCGTGTGAAGAAAACAACGAAAATGCAACCTGCAGTTGGACAGTCACTATTTTTAGTTATTTTGGCTGGAGCAGAGCTCCCAAGGGAGTGGTGTGATTTTTCCTGTCTGCACATTGCTGTGCATCATGCTGTGCTGGCTTACCTGGGGCTGAACATACTCTGCTCCACCCCAGATTGCTGGAAAATAATAATAATAGTAATAATAATAATAATCTCAGTTTTATTCAAGGGTGCCCAGGAGGTTGTGCTGCATCCAGGGAGTCCCAGCATGGGGTGGGTCCCATGCAGAGGGAACAGATGTGGTCACTCAACCTGATTAAAAGCACATCTGAGAAAAAAAAAAACCCAGCTCCTGTGCTCTGTCATGCTGGGCTTTGCTCCTTCTGCCTGGGAGGAGTTGGATCTAGCAATAAATCCAGACCTGGATTTATTATGCCCTGCCAGAGCCGAGTAAAATTTGGTGTTAGAGCAACGAGTGGGTGCTGCCTTGAATGCATTCTGAATATTTCAACCTGATAATTTCCCCCAATGCTTTGATTCCTGTTTGCTGAAGCCAAACCAGGGCTGCTCCCTGCAGGGTGAGCATCACCTGAGCAGAGGAATTGATGTCCCAGCTCAGGACCTGGCCCCTCTTCTTCCTCGAATGGATGAAAGGAATCATAGAATCACAGAATTGGCTGGGTTGGAAGGGACCTCACAGATCATCAAGTCCAACCCTTGATCCACTCCCCCCGTGGTTCCCAGCCCATGGCACTCAGTGCCACATCCAGGCTCTTTTGAAAGATCTCCAGACATGGAGAATCCACTCCTTCCCTGGGCAGCCCATTCCAATGTCTGATCACCCTCTCCAGAAAGAAATTCTTTCTAATCTCCAACCTAAACCTCCCCTGGCACAACTTGAGACCGTGCCCTCTTGTCTTGCTGAGAGTTGCCTGGGAAAAGAGACCAACCCCCCCCCCGGCTCCAACCTCCTTTCAGGGAGTTGTAGAGAGTGATGAGGTCTCCCCTGAGCCTCCTCTTCTCCAGGCTGAACACCCCCAGCCCCCTCAGCCTCACCTCATAGGATCTGTGCTTGAGTCCCTTCACCAGCCCAGTTGCCTCCTTTGGACCCACTCCAGGACCTCAATCTCTTTCCTAAACTGGAGCAAGTTCACAAGCTGCTGTTACCATCCTAATGTCTCTACTTGGTAGACAGAGATTGGAGAAGAAAATGTGGCCCACAGGCTGCTTGGGCTTGTGCTTACCCATTCCCAGGCAGAATTCTGGCTCTGAGTGAGATTTTTTGCTATTTTCCATGTGTGGCAACTCAGTGACACACAATTTTCCAGCTTAAAAAAAAAAAGAATCTGCCTTTTTTTAGCTGGGGCTGTGTGTGGACTTGCATTTGTAACATTGTCTGCAGCTGCAATCTGAGACAATTCAACCTGCCTAATTTTTAATTGTTGCTGTGTGTTGATGCTGCACATGTGCCAGCAGGAATTAAGCATCCTGGGTGCTGGTGCTGGCTGGGGTCTGCCATTCCTTTGCCACTTAAAGGGGTATTTTTAATGAACAGCAACCTCCCAGCACTTGAGAGAAATACAAGAGAGCCATAATGATTCATGGGCCCTGCTAGACTTGCTCACCCCAGGAGACAAAGAGCTGGCCAAAGGATGAAACACCACAGCCCAACTCTTGTTTTTCTTCACTTTTGCCTGGCAAGTGCACCCACAGGAATTCAGAAAACAAGACTCATCCTGCCTGTGCAAGAATCCAGGATCCTGAAAGGGATGGAAGGAGGAATGTGGGACTGGGAATGTGGGAATGAGGGGCATGGTTCTCCTGCTTCTCCATGGTTCTCTCTGCCCAAAGACCTTTTCAAGGTGGGGGTTGGCTGCTGCTGCTGCTGCCTGGGGAGGTCTTGGCAAGGGTCTGGCCAAGTTTTACCAAAAAATCCCTGTGCCAGGGTGAAGAGGTGCTGGTTAACAACAATTCACCCTGCAGCTGAGATGGAGAATCCAGGGAAAAGCACGTGTGTATGTCCTGTGCAACCCTTTGGGCAGGGCAGGGCAGGGCAGACATCCAAGGATAAAGCCTGGCTGGAGAGGAACCAGGGATGGGCAGTGAGAAGGAGCAGAGAACTTGGGAACATAATCTGTGAGGGTAGACTGAGGGAACTGCTATTATTTAATCCAGAGGAAGGAAAAGTAGGGAATCTTGTTTTGGCTTTAAACATGTAAGAGGCTGCCACAGAGGAAGGCAGTCAATTGGAAAAATTACAGAGGAAAAATTACAATAATTTTTTTTTAATGTCATTGAGAGAGACTTGACAACTGCAGGATAAATAAGGCCTAGAAAAGCTATAGGTTGGGATCTCTGCAAGAATAGATGTTTTTAGGACAAAGCTCTCTGAAGAATGCAGGTTTGAGCATCAGGAATGGACATTCAGGTCCTCTTAATTTTCATATGTTTTGTTTGCTTGGTTTCACTGGGTTGAAGCCAGGAGCTTCAGGAGAAAAATTCTGCTGTTGCACAGGGTGAAAGCCTTGATGCACATCCCAAGTGCAGGGGGATTTCTGTGCAATGGGTCTGCCCAGCACTTGTGGTTTCCCTTTGGTTCAGTGGCAGCTGAGGCAACCAAGGAGGTGGCAAATTTTTGTCATAAAGCTTTAATCAAAGAGTGAAGGCATTGAGGATGTGACAAAATATTTGTGTGTGTGTGTGTAAAAGATATTGAGTTCCACTTTTATAGGCTTCTTGGCAAAGGAGGTTTCTGAGGAAGATTCCTTTTGACAGCCCCATAAAAGCAATTATCTATTGTTCCTGAACTTCTAATATTAGCAAGTATGGAGCATAAATATTAATTTATTAATATTAGTTTATTAATATTAATTATACTATTAATAAGCAGCTGAGCACTTGTGTGTAATATTTCTCACAGTGCCCCCTCCCCAGCATGACAGTCAGGACAAGAAGTCAGATGAATGTAGCCACAGGGAAAAAGCTGTCAGCCAGCAACCCATGGATCTGACCCAAGGGCACTGGAACCTGGATCTGATTCAGCTGCTGATGCTGGAGATGGTAGAAGAGCCCACTGGGATGTGGCTGGGACAGTCTTGCCAGAAGAAAAGCTTTCTTTTTCTGCTGTTCCTCTTTGGAGGCTGCACATCTCCTTAGGGTGACAAATGGAGGGCAGTGCCGGCGACTCCCAGGGCTCCTGGAACTGCTTGTTCTTCCGCTGCATGGGAAAAATGAGTTAGTCAAAGATGCTGACGCTGGCTTTATTCCCCAGGCAGGCACACTGCTGGAAGGTAGGAGTCAGGAGCCTGAAAAAAAGCCAGCACAGCACTTTGTAATTTGGATGCTCTCCCACTCTCCCCCTGTGGTCTCCTCTGCTGCTCACCCCGAGGGCCATGGGAAGGCAGGTGGGTGAGGTTCACCCTGCAGAGGTTCCTGGGCTCTTGGTTATCTGCAGGTTTTGTAAGAGTTCCCAAAGGCAGGGGAAGGTCTCCCTCCACCATGGGTGATCTCTCTCCACGCAACATCAGAGCCTGAAACCTGGGTACAGCAGGGAGAGGGGGATGGAGAGTGTCAGGAGGGGATTTCTGTACCATCCAGGCAGGTGAACTTGTTATGCTCATTCCTGCAAGCAGCACGACACCAGGAGACTCTGAGACTGACCTGAGGACCAGCAAGAAGAGGGTTTGAGCAAAAGGGGAGTGGGTGGGGGGAGAGGCAGAGAGCAAGCCCATCTGTTACTTCCCTCCAGACCAAAAAGGAGAGGGGGGAGGCTTTTGTCCAGCTTCTTGCATTGACAGCAGGTACCTCCATGCAGTTGAAGTGCAAAAGGACTGGGAAGATGCTTAGTGAAGGATCTCAGGCTAGGCTAAGGCCTTTCTGAGCAAACAGCCCCATAAGCATACCATAATTAGTGGTAAATGTGGGCTGGCCAGCTGCCCACTGCACTTATGTCCCCACTCAAAAGAGCTGCAAGAACTCATCTGCCTTCAGGTTCAGTGTGTGTGTAAGGCTTAACCAGCTTTTAAATGCTGGGAAGTGCCATAAATTACAGATTGTTTGTGCAGGAAAGGATCTGCCTGCTGTGAAACCCTGCTCTGCTGCTGATGCTCAGACAACAGCACTTGTGGTCCTGAAGGGCACCCTGTACCCCTGCCTTCCCCAGCCCACTTCTGGCAGGCAGTGTATTATTAAATTGCTTGTGGGGAGCACCCACCCAGCCCCTCTGGAGTGGGGGAGAGGCAGGAGCAGGCAGCTTCATCCCACACAAAAGCTGGAGCCCCCCCAGGAGCCTGGCTGAGGTTGGTATGGCTGTAACAGAAGCACCTGGAGAGAGCAGAGTGTTGCAAAGTGAACCTCGATTCTGCAGGAGCACTGTGGGCTTATTTATTTTCTGTGGGGCTGGGTTGTTTATTTTCTGCCTTATTTATTTTCAGAGAGCCCTTGGGAAGACCTTGCTCCAGTGGGAATGGAGAGGTTCATGTGCAAGAGAACATCACCTGCTGCTGAGGTGGGAATTAGGCCCAGCAAGATGCCAAGCTTGGACACAGACTTGTAGGATATGACCCCAGACCACAAAGCAACTCTTTTCAAGGTGGATAACCATGGATACACCCCAGACACTGCTTACTTTTTCCAGATGAGCAGTGGAAGTGCAGCAGGCAGGTAGGTCCTATATACCATGTCCTGCAGCCCCCAGTGGGGAATGGTGCTGATTTAAGGAGGACCTTGGGTTGTTTGGGGTTTTTTGTTTGTTTGTTTGTTTTGGTTTTTTTTCTGGCTCGCATGGTCAGGGTCTCTCTTGTTCCAGAATTGAAGCTTTATGATAACTCTAATCATGTTAGCTTGCCTGGAGCCTAATTAGTACACAACTCAGCTAAACGTACTCACACACACATTGATCCCTACCCATCCTTGTGTGTTTGGCAGAGAAACAAAGGAGGCTCAAAGTGGTTAAAGCCTGAAAGTAATTCAAGCCAAAAAGTAGCCCCATTTTCTGTGCAGCCCTCAGGCCAAACACCCCCCACATGGGCACTGGGGCTGTGGGGTTCTTCCTGGGAGCAGCAGTGAAATATGGGGCTGGGGGAAGCTGTCCTGGGTTATACTGGTGAAATCCTGATGTAGCTGCATTGTATATTTAAATTAAGCTCTACCGATCGAGAAAACTGGCAGTTAATAATAGGGCTACTGTCACTTTTTCTATGTTTACAGAGAAAAACCCTCCCTAAAGGCAGGCAGGCAGGCAAAGGTACCGTGTTGCTCCCATCCAGGGCTTTCTGCAGGGATGTGGGGAAAACTTTCTCTCAGGCAAGTACAGCACCCCCCGAGCCCCTCTCCCCTGGCCTTCTGCTCCCTCCCAGCAGTGTCACCAACCCCACTCCACCCTGCTCACACGGTGCGTGGACACCCCACTCCGGATCGCTGCCGGGGTGTTCCCAGGGCCGTGGCTGCTGCTCCGCTCCGTGGCAAGGAGGAGGATGGAGGATGCTGCCAGCCCTCTCTCCCTGCTCTGTACGACTTCGTCCTTCCCAGCCTCACCAGCTCCTGACCAGCTTTTCCCGCAGCCAACCCTCCGGTACCGCTCAGCGCCCGTACCGGCTCAGCTCCCTCCTTAAAACCCGAGGGAGCGGCTCTCCCTGTGCCCGCCGGAGGCAGCCGGGCTGGCAGCACCTGCCCTGGGCCCCCGCCCCTGCCTGGGGAACGACGCTTAAAAACCGCGGCCGCGGCGGCAACCAAAAGGCGGGCGGCGGCGGAACCGGTGCGGAACCGGTGCGGGTGAGTGAGGGAGCGGGCCGGGGCGCAGGTGCCGCGGAGGAGCCGCCCCCAGCCCGGGGGTCTTCGCCGAGGGGGTCTCGGCATGGCTGGAGTGAGGGTGTGTGGATCGGGAGGGCGATCGCCGCGGCTGAACTTTATTATTAGTTCCTCGTGTATTAATAATTATTTGGTTTATTCTTAGAAGCTGGGAGGATAAACTTGCAAGCAGAGCTTGTTTGGAGATGCCCGTCCGTCCGCCCCCATCCCCTTTCCCGGCCTCGGTCCGGTGCTGTCTGGCTGGGGGATTGAAGGGGACCCAACCCTGCCCGGGCTTTGCCAGCAGAACTTGCTGCTCAGTTCTGGCCCAGTACCGGTACCAAAGGAAGGTCGAAGGGGGGGGAGCGAGGCGAGGCAGATGATGCCAACGAAAGCAGACCAGCAGACCCTGTGCCTCCCTCCAGTCCCCTTGGTCCCCTCTCTGTTATTTATTCTCAACTGAATTTGGCTGATCCTTGTACGGCTGCCCGGCCCCCATGAGTTGTAGCAAGGGATAGGCACTGGATTAATTTTTTA
The DNA here is from genome assembly GCF_003957555.1 of Calypte anna. Classification (NCBI taxonomy): domain Eukaryota; kingdom Metazoa; phylum Chordata; class Aves; order Apodiformes; family Trochilidae; genus Calypte; species Calypte anna. The sequence goes on along the minus strand of NC_044255.1, from coordinate 5,446,873 downwards.
TAAGTAGGCAGATTTGTTTTAAACAGCTCGCAGCAGAGGGGAATATTTACCCTCGGGGAGGGGGTGTGTTGCCATGCTGGGGTGGTGGCTGTCAGGCGCAAATCTCGGTTTTATTTACGAGTCCACCCTGCAAATCGGGTAGGTAAAGGAATGGAGATGGTTTCCATAAGTGCTTTGCTGCAACTGGATCTAATCGTTGACAGTGTCAACACAAAAATATCTGAGAGGGAGAAGGTGCCATCACAGGGCAGCTGGATGTAGCAGGAGATTTCTTGGCTGTTGCAGGGAATGAGAAACCAGAGCTGCCTGTTAATGCGTGAGGTAACACTTGCAGTGAGCAATTCCCTCCTTAGAGGCACTTGGCCTAAAGGGTTGGCATCTGACCTATGGAAGTTTATAACCCTCCTTGCACATAAGATTAATAAAGAATAATTTCCCATAGTTTGGAGAACCTTAAATAAGTGGGAGAACCGTTGCTGGGTGTCTGTGCTGCTTTCTTAGGGGGTTGGTGGAAGCGGGACTGACACTGTGGGGCAGGCTGAATTAAAATAAGCATTTACATGCGCTAAAAATAAGGCTAAAATAAAGCTTTACAGGGGAGGGTAAGGGCAGCAGGCAGTCCTCAGGTTCTGCTGCAAGATCTTGTTATTGCCTTTGGGTTGTGCCCTCATCTGCTGAGGTCTGGGACAAGATTAATAGTAAGAGCACACATCCCTTGCACTTCATTACAGTGCCCTTTGCCTGGGTCACCAGGTCAGGGAGGTTTAAGTGAAGCTTGGAGTAACTAAGGATAGTGGGTTATAAGTACGTGAGTGATGCTGGATACGTTTCCCCCTTGGAAGGAAGAATACAACCCGGGGATAAAGTCATATCCCACAGAAGGCCCCTGGAACAGAGGCCAAGGACTGATATGAGGCAAATGCTCCTGGTTAAGCTGCAGGAGGGACCTGGGCGGTCTTCGAGGGCGAGGCTGCCTCTGCCCCAGGGATCTCCTCTTCTCTGCTACCTTTGGGCAAAAACTCTGTTTGAGTGATGTGGGTTGCAGAGTTCAAGAGGAATTCTCATGTTTCTTCTGGCTCAGCTGATGGGTTGGTTTGCTGCTGCTGGAGGTGTGATTGCTGCAGGGATGGCAGCTCTGTTGGTGCTGAGTGTTTGTGTCCTGAGGGACTCCAGTGAACCAGCACAGAGTGGGACAGGAGAAGTTGTGCAGGCGCTGCAGCTGGCTCTGGAGAATCTCTCTTTTTTTATGGGTCATTTCGCCTTAGGTAGGCCAAATTACCCGGAGGGAGCTCAGCGTTGTGTTCACACCCAGCAATGGTGACTTGGTGTGGGCTTTGTGGGTGTATCTGGTGTTGTCTTAAGTGTCTGCCTCTGGAAAAGGCAGATGGAAAATGAAAATGCAGATGGACACCCCGTGCCAGTGGGCAGCTGGGCCTATGTGTGGCTCTTGATGACAGCAAACGTGAGGTTAGGTTTTGGAAAACAGGAAGAATACCTGGTTATCCCCAGCTAATTCCTGTGCAAACAGATATTGGTTGATGAGGCTTGTATAAGCAAGCTGCTTGTGCTGAGAACTACTGGTTGTTTGCAAATACTTGGTTAAAACCAAACTGTGGAAAGGGGGCACCAGCATTCCCAGAGACCTTGCTTGCTAGGGACAAAGTAAGCAAGTGCTTAAATCTTGATTTGAAGCCTGCAGAGTCCTGTGTTGCAGGAGCTGAAATGCATGAGAGGACATGAATCTAAACACCCCCCCTGTAATCCTGAAGGACACAGTCAGTGACCTACTAAGATGCTTGGATCTTTAGTCTATGGGGGACCAGATGGGATCCATCCAAAGGGTAATGAAGGGAGCTGGCAGAAGAGAACTTGCCCAAGCTCTCTCTATCATCTACAACAGTCCTGGGCTCACTGGGGACATCCAGATGATTGGAAGTTGGCGAATGTCACGCCAATCCACAAAAAGGGCCGGAAAGAGGACCAGGAAACTACAGGCCCGTCAGCCTGACCTCAGTGCCTGGCAGGGTCATGGGAACAGATCATCCTCAGTGCAATAACACAGCACCTGGCAGGATGTGCAAGGGATCAGACCCAGCCAGCACGGGTTTAGGAAGGGCAGGTCATGCCTGACAACCTGATCTCCTTTTATGATCAGTGACCGGCTGGTGGGATGCGGGGGAAGGCTGTGGGATGTGGTCTACCTGGACTTCAGCAAGGCCTTTGACACGTCTCCCACAGCATCTCCTGAAAAAAACTATCAGCCCGTGGGCTTGGACAGGAGCACCCCTGTGCTGGTTAAGAACTGGCTGGAGGGCCGGGCCCAGAGAGTGGTGCTGAATGGGGCTGCATCCAGTTGGCAGCCGGTCACTAGTGGTGTCCCCATCAGTGTTGGCCCGGTTCTGTTCAATATCTTCATTGATGATCTAGATGAGGGCATTGAGTCCATCATCAGCAAATTCGCAGACGACACTAAGCTGGGGGGAAGTGTCGATCAACTGGAAGGCAGGAGGGCTCAGCAGAGGGACCTGGACACACTGGAGAGTTGGGCTGATTCCAATGGGATGAGGTTCAACAAGGCCAAGTGCCGGGTCCTGCACTTTGGCTACAACAACCCCATGCAGCGCTACAGGCTGGGGACAGAATGGCTGGAGAGCAGCCAGGCAGAAAGGGACCTGGGAGTCTGGATTGCCAGGAAGCTGAACAGGAGCCAGCAGTGTGCCCAGGTGGCCAAGAAAGCCAATGGCATCCTGGCGTGTATCCGGAACAGTGTCGCCAGCAGGTCCAAGGAAGTGATTCTGCCCCTGTACTCAGCCCTGGTGAGGCCACACCTCAAGTACTGTGTCCAGTTCTGGGCCCCCCAGTTCAGGAAGGATATCGCGGTCCTGGAACAGGTCCAAAGGAGGACAACCAGGCTGGTAAAGGGACTCAAGCACAGACCCTATGAGGAGAGGCTGAGAGAGCTGGGGCTGTTCAGCCTGGTGAAGAGGAGGCTCAGGGAGACCTCATCGCTGTCTACAACTACCTGAAAGAGGTTGTAACCAGGTGGACGTTGGTCTCTTTTGCCAGACGACTTTCAACAAGACAAGAGGGCAGGGTCTTAAGTTGTGCCAGGGGAAATTTAGGTTAGATATAGAAAGAATTTCTTTACGGAGAGAGTGATCCGGCATTGGAATGGGCTGCCCAGGGAAGTAGTGGATTCTCCGTCCCTGGAGCTATTTAAAAAGAGACTGGATGTGGCACTCAGTGCCATAGTCTAGCAACCGCAACGGTGGTTCAAGGGTTGGACTTGATGATCTGTGCAGGTCCCTTCCAACCCAGCCAATTCTATGTTCTATGATCTATAGAGAATGGATGCTGGCCAGAAATCCATGTCAGGTTGTCCTGCCCTTTGTTCTCAGGTGGCTGGTTCTGAGATGTTTAACTCAAGTTCTTCCACCTCCTGTGTGCTTCTCCTGACCCTACTTGCTTTGTTGCACGGCAGCTTTTGAAAGGGCAGAGAGGAGGCGCAGTGTCCTGGTCTCCCTATTCTCGGGACAGGTTACACCAGGGTATGCCAGCCTGTGAATGAAAATGTCATTTTCCTGTTCTCAGCTTGACATTCCTAAGATCATGATAAAAGAATCCCAAAAAATGGGTTTGTAGTTTTGGTTTTTGTGGGTTTTGTTTTGTTTTGTTTTTTTTAACGCACAGACCTTTTCTGTAGCCCTCAAGATTTTGCTGGCAATTTGAATCACAATTTGAATCACAGGATTAGCAGTCAGAGAGCATTTATGATCACATCTTGATTACTTTTGGCCTAACCCTTGCACTTCTTAGATTGCTGACCTACATATTCCAGCTTTCACTGTGGCTGCTTTGCTGAGGACAGGCTTTGTTCTGAGTGTAAGGTGGGCAACTGCTGGAGACCTTTGTGTTTGGAGAAGCTTCACATGGAGATTACTCAAAGAGATTGACTAAAACTCCTGGAGGGTTCAGATGTGCTTGAAGTCTCTGCTGCTTGGCTGGTAACTTGTCTACAAGTGTGAAATACAAGCAGTTCCTTTGAATGTTCCTTTAATTACGATGATAATGGTGATTAAACCAAGATGAAATGAGATGCTTTCAGTATAAAGTACTCTTTAGATGTCTAGCCAGCAGGAATCATTGTTACCAGATACTCTTGGGGGATTAAAGCAAAACATACCTGTAAGCAAGTGGCTCAAATGTCAAAATCAGGAGTTCTGGCTTTTCTGCAAGCCTTTAGGGAGAGGTGAAGCCAAAGCTTCCTCCCTGCCATCCCTCCCTCCAGCCCCCTGATGGTCCCCAGCACCAGGACTCACAAGTGAGTTTTCCTTCTCATTCCTGGAGTCCCAGGGTGAGCAACACTAAAAAGGACTGAGCAGAACTGGCTCTGCAAAGCAGGGCTGAAGCCCATCCCTCCCTACCTGGTGCCATGAGTTCAGCTCTGCAAGATAAATCCTTTAGTTTGCAGGATGCTGGGATGCAGGTGCTGGTGTGTGTGCTGCCCAGCAGGTACCAGTGGCCTGCTCTGTGTATTCCCTGGTACCAGGGTTGGTAAAAGCCCTTCACAGAGCATCTTGAAAGCATTTAATTTGGGTTTTAAATCAAGAAATCTTCCCTGATTGCTCCAAGAAAACTTGATGCTGAGAGTTGTGTTACCTAGCAAGACTGCAAGTTTGAGTGTGAGCCTTTGCCACCTAATTTGGGATGGTGTGTTTCTTTATTTGGCTGTGGCTATTTTTTTGGTTTGGTTTTGTTTTTTTCTCCTTCCCCCAAGATCTACTTCTACATAATTTGAGGCTTTTACTTTGGTCCAAGGATGGATGATCACTTGTGGTATTTCTTGGTTGTCCCTCTGACCTGGCTTGCCATTCTTTGTCCTTGTCTTAAGGAAATCAGAAGTAATATTAAAATTGTTGAAATCAAGCTGTGGTGGGGTTTTTGTGGTTGGTTTTTGGTTTGGGTTTATTTTTTTAATTTACAGTTTTGTATAAATTTCTTTTTTTTTTTTTTAAATAAATTTCTATTAAGAGCTGATCTTGCAATATTGGAATTCACTTTTCACAAATGCTTATGTCGTGGAGCTTTTCTTGGAATAATAATAGGAGAGCCACTGGTTGTGCCTTAAATTCCTCCCAGAGCTTAATGGTGAATGTTGTGTGAAGCCTGGAACTCTGCTTAACTCCTGAGGTTTTGTTTTCCAAACAAAAACTCCTGATGGGAATGGGTCCTGGAGGGGGACCTCCTCTCCAGGCAGTTCTGTGTTGTGGGATATTCCCAACAAAACTGCTGCAGGGCCAGGGTTTAGCAGAGCAGGGATGGGATGCAGGATGAAAGCATCAGGAGCAGAGATGAAGGAAATATTCCCAAGGATGAATTTCAGTGCTGGAGGCAGGGGGATTCCTGAAGCACTTGTAAGATGAAAAGGGGATTTGGAGAGAGGTGAGGGTGAAGGAGGAGCAGTGCAGGAAGAAGATTTGAAGAAGCACTCATGCTGGGTTGGTTTGTCAGATTTTCTGCTCACGATAGAAAGTGGGAACTGAGTGGTCATTGGCATTTTTAGATTTAGTTTAACCTGGGAATAAACACAGCCTTCTGGAGTCTGGCAAAATGAGTAGTTCCTATGGATTGAGAAATCCTGAAAAGGTGACAGAGATGACACTGAGCAGTGGCCCTGGGCTGTCAGCAAGGTTGCCTGCTTTGAGAGGGCGTGTGGAAAGCACTGAAGAGATGCTCAGGAGGAAGATAATTTTCTTTAGATTTACCTGCAATAAATAGGTAAATAAAGAGATTTATCTGCAGCAGAGCAATCACTGCTTGCTGTCTTGGGAGTATTTGAGGTCCTAGGAATGTGGCTCAGCAATTCCAAATGCGGCTAGAAACGTGTTTTTAAAACTCCAAAGTTTTAAAAATCAAATTACTTTTCAACTCTGGCATAGCTACCTTCTGCCTTTCTGCTCTCAATTTTGGAAACCTTTTCTCTCTTTGTAAATCACTTTGCAAAACACCAGTCTCTTGCAGATGGAGACCAGCAATGCATTTCAATGAATTTGATGTTCTGAGTTTGAGATGCTCTCCTTGTTACTAGGGGAGTGCAACTGGATAAATATTTTATTAGATATTTGTGGGTTGTTTAATTAGCTGGAGAGGCAATCATATATTTGCAATCTAAGGAGCAAAATTCATGAAAGTTAATAAAGGATTAGTTGTAAAGTTTGCTGTCAGAAATGGTGTTAAGTTTCAGCATGGAATTTAGTTCAGTCCATGCTGGGAGTGAGTGGAAATGGATGAGATTTAAGCTTACCATAGTTACAGATGCAAAGGAGTATCAAGGTCATGAATGCATATAAATATGACTTTTAAAATTCATGCCTGCCATTAATTTGGCTGGATATTTCCCATCTAAACTCCATTTAAACTTAGCCTTTCATTGCCCATCTGTCAGAGCAATTATTGGGCAGTGGCTCAGCCTTCTCAGCACCTCAGTGGTGCTCAGACCAATAATAAAATAAACCAAAGTGATGCTGTCAGGAGGCCTGAGGTCTGCCTGCCCAGCTTCCACCCCTGGGCATCTCTCCTGGTTGCCTTAATCTGGAAGTAAACAAAAACCTGGAGTGGGATTCAACACTCCCCAGTGCTCCCAGTTAGCAGAGGCAGCAGCTGGGAGCATCCTGCCAGGAATGTAGGGATTTTTGGTACCTGCAGGCTGTGCTGGTGGGGATGGTTCATGGCAAGCTTTTTCCATAGCTTTTCCAAAGGAAAAAGACCCAAGGCTGAGGCTTCTGGAGCTTGTAGAAAGAGACGAGAATCTGAACAGCTCCCCTGTAATCCAGAAGGAAACAGTCAGTGACCTACTGAGCTGCTTGGATCCCCACAAATCTATGGGACCAGATGGGATCCACCCAAGGGTGATGAGGGAGCTGGCAGAAGAGCTCGCCAAGCCTCTCTCTGTCATCTACCAACAGTCCTGGCTCACTGGGGACATCCCAGATGATTGGAAGTTGGGGAATGTCACACCAATCCACAAAAAGGGCTGGATGACATTGACATTTTTCAAGCAGTGCTGGTGCTCCCAGCCTGAAGAGTCTTGTGATTAATACCTTATTTAAGAGGATTTTAGCACACGTGCTGCAGGGACTGTGAATTTCTTTTCAAGAGTAGGGGAGAGGTTAGAATAATCAACTCTGCAAAGGTTCTTTTTGTGTTTCCAGCCAAGGGCCATCAGATAAGCAGGGAGCAGCTCAGTTACATCTGGGTAGTGTTTGGTGTTAATGTCTCTGGTTTTACCCTCTGCATCCCTGAGAACACCTGAGGGACCCAGAATTCTGCCCTGGTCTTGGCATTCCCTGACTCCTGGTGTCAGGCTCCTGGGAATTTGGTAAGCCAGGTCCTCACCAGCAGGTTTTGCCTTGAAAAAGCAGCTCTGTGTGCTCTTTTACCCCAGCACAAGTTGGGGTATTTGGTTATTATTCTGACCCCAAGGTTTTTTGTTGTTATTCTGAGCCCAGGGCATCCTTGCATTTCCATGGCACTGTTGACTTGCTGTATGGTTCTGGCTGCTGGTTTCTGATCAGTCTAACATCTTCCCTTTCGTTTCTTTCCTAGGCTAGAGAACTGGATTCAAAAGGAAATGGGAGCACGAAGAATTGCCTGCAGGGCACAGATGTGCTTCTCAAGGTGGCATCTCCTACAGATCTTACCTGGAAACCTGCATCTGCCTGGAAGGTCTTGACTGCTGTGGACAGCAAAGGAACCTGGAGATGAAGGTGATGACCATGTCTGTCTGCTTTTTTCCTGCCCCTTTTCCACACATGTGCCTGCCGGAGATGTGTTGTGGCCTTTCAGGGGCTCTGCTGTTGGCACTGCTGCTGCCTGCAGAGCTAGGAGGATTTAAAACAATGGGGGGGAGAGGATTCTCTGCCATTCCCCTTGCAGCTAGCCTGTATTTCTCCTTCAGAGCGAAATAAAACACCTCTTCTGCTTGGTGTGGGAGGCCCTGTAGGTGTTCATGCATTTTGGTCCTGTTCCAGAGATCTGTGTTTAAGATCCAGTGGTTATTCTGATCTGCATAAAATTAATGTAAGATGTGTGCTAGGGTTCATTTTGGTTTGGGCTTTCCCTAGAAACCCTCTGGAGATGTTGCTGGGGGTTAGAGCAATGAGCCAGCTGCTTTCCTAGCTGAACCTGCCTCGAGTGCTTTCCTTCTTGATGCCACTAATTTTCCTTTCTGCCACTTTTGGCTGCCAACATCCTGCCCCTTTCCCTGATCACAGCCCTGCAGGGCTTCAGCAGTTGCCTCCCGGGTAAGCTTGGCCAAAAGGTCTGCATCCCCCACTGGATATTCTCAGAGCCCTGTCTTTCAGCTTTGAGACTGAGGGGGCCAATAATTGCCTGCAAGCTGCTAGCCTTTGGCATGAAATTAGTGGCCACTGGAAGGTTTTGATCCTGAAAAGCAAAATTCTGCAGTGCCTGGGGAGGGTGGTGGTACTGGGACCCTCCCCTCTTTTTTCCTTCCACAGGGAAAGGTGACTTGGTGGAGGACATTTTTAGAGGTGACTGCAAATCCAGGTATTGGGTTCCTGCCTGTTTTCACCTGGGAGGAAGCTCTGAGCTGCTTCCCTAAATCCCTAACTTGCTGGCAGTCAGAGCCAGATGTTGCTCCCCACTTCCTCCTGAGCTGGAAACATCTCCTCTCCTCTGTTTCAAACCTGAATCTTTAATATGGAAAATGCACCTCCCTTTCTTTCTTTCTGGCCTGGAAACACTTCTCCCTCCCTTCCTCCTTCCCTCCCAGGGTTGTATTACCTTTAGCATTGCAAGCTGAAACCCTTGGGCTGGGCTGCCTGCTGGATTTCCATCCCCAAACAAGACAGAGAGGAGCCCAAATTTGCAGGGATATGAAGATGAGGAGCAGTGTGGAGCCTGGGGAGCATTGGCAGGAGTAGCAGTGCCCTGCTGGAGGTAAATCAGTGGAAAAGAAAGAGGGTGGCACATGGCCTCAGGCATCTCTGACTGCTGCTGTTTTCATGGGGAAAGGAGGGAACTAAGATGGAGACAGCTTGACTCCTCTTAGGTGGGGATTTGTGCATGGCATAGAGGCTCAAAAAAAGCCATGTAAAGCTTCTCTTTGGTTTTTGGTTGGTTGCTGGGGGGTTTTTTGTTAATTTTTTCGTTTGTGTGTTTGGGCTTTATTTGGAAACAAGCACTTTTTACTTTTATTTTTCTTCCTCCTTCCTCTGTGGAAAAATCTTCCTCTTGCCTGGACTAAGACCTGGCTTGGAGTGTGAGCTTGGATAGGGTGGTGAGATGGCAGGATCTGATGGGGACATGGAGGTCATACTCTCTTGTGCTCTGCAGGAGCCTCTGAGCCCTCTGCATCCCTAGAAAGTGGCTTGGGCTGAGCAAAGGGACTGGGGACATGTTGGTTCTAGAGGAAAAAAGGACAGGGATGTGCTCCAGTGTGTTGCCTCCATCCAGGTTTAGCAATAATATTCCAAGGTGGGTGTCCAGATCAGTGGAGCAAGCTCAGCAAAACCCTGGTCTCTTTAATACAGGTCTCTTTAATGATAATAGGATGATGCATGTTTAATGGGATGGTGTTAAAATGAACAGAATAATTAATTGTGCTTTCTGGGGTGCATCTGCAGTGGGACAGAGGGCTCCACCAGCACTATCAGTTTGGGGCAGCTTCCTCTGTCAGAAGTTGGCTGTGTCACAGTTTAACACTGGCCTGGCAATTAAACAAAATAACAGATGCTCTCTATTAATCCCCCTCCCTGATAAAGAAAGGAGAGAGAATAAGGGAGAGAGACTGATGGGTTGGGAACTGAACTACACAGCTTGAACGAAACAGGAATGATAAATAGGAAAAATGACTCAATCTATACAAATAGACAGGAAAATGGATCCCAGGTTCCTCCCCCCTCTCCCCCAGTAACTCTCACATCAGCACAGAGGCTGCAGGGCAGCCCTGGGAAAGTCCAGCCTGGAATCCTGGAGTCAGCAGCAGTTGGGAGCTGGAGGCAGGAACACCCAGATTCAGGCTGGAATGGATCAGGAGCAGAAGCAGAGGAAGGGATGGAATCCTCCCAGGATGCTGAAGCAAAGAGGGAGAGGAGAAGAAGGGGAAGCAGGAAGGGGTTTGAGCCTGGTGATCCCTCCCATTTCTCCTGAGGATGAGGTGGATAGGATGGAATCCTCTGTTTGGTCACTTCTGGCATCTCTCTTGTCCCTTCCTGCCCAAAGGAGGGTTCCAGGGGTGACCTCTTGACTCCTTTTCTCCTTCTGGAGGGCAAACTGTTCCTCAGAGCTGAGCAGTGTCCTTGGTTCTGCTGTAACTCTAACCATGGAGTGGGATCAGTCCCAGCAGCAGACACTGCCTGAGAAACTTGCTGTTCGTGTCAGCAAGTGCAGCTGAAAGCAAAATTACCAGGCAGAAAATTCCCTTTTCCCCGCCCAGGGGCTGAGGGGGCGGGAGCCGCCATTACCTCAGCGCCGCCGCCATTCTCTCGCCCCTTCCTCCTGCTCCATGGCGGCCCTTTATCCTGGCCCAACCCAGGACAGCAGGACAGAGGAGATTTGATGAGCATTGAAGTTGAGGGCATCTATTCCAGTGATGTGTTTTGGTCCAGGATTGTGACATTGAAGCTGACCTCCTGTATGCCAGTTTCCACCCATTCTGGGAAGCAGTTTATCATCCAAAAAGTTTCAAGTCAGGTGAAACCCAACCAGAAGAAGCTTTTCAGGAGTGGCCCAACATCTAGCAGTTGCATCTGCTGCTTTGGTTGTTGCATTTCCCAACAGCAGGACACCAAGAGAAGCCAGGTGGAACATCTAGAACATTCCCTCACAAGACCTGGTTTTTCAACTGTGTGTATCTGAGCTTCCCTTGAGGATTTCGTTGGTGAAGAAGATGGAGTGATAGAACAAGAGGAAATGGCCTCAGGTAGGACTAGGGGAGGTTTAGACTGAATATTAGGGGAAAAAAATCTGTAAAAAACAAATCTAGAAATCTAAAATTGCTGTGCACAGGCTGCCCAGGGAAAGGGTGAAGTCCCCATCCCTGTAGATTTGGTGCTGAGGGACATGGTTCAGTGGTGGGCTGGGCAGGATTAGGAGCATCCTTGGATTTGGTGGCCTTAAAGGTCTTTTCCAACCAAACCTTCCTGAAATTCTAAGTTGGGATTGGCAGTGAAACACCTGAGCTGAGGACAGAGCCAGGGAAATGCTGGAAGAACTTCAGTGTTTAAACAGAACCAATGGGTGATGCTTTAAAAAAAAAAAGAAAAATAATACAGATTTGGATGAATGTGGGTTTCTTTGGGGGTGTGAACTCTGCAAGTGAATGCTGTTATGTGGGTGCCCATCTCAGGCACCCTGTGTGCTGGGGAATGGGTAAAGTTTTAGCACCTCTTTAGAAAACAGGGTGGGAGGAGGGGAGTTCAGTGTTGTAAATAGTAATTATGGGTGGGTGAGAATGGCCTCTGCTGAAACATCTGTCCTAGGGAGAAGAGATGCCTGACTTCTAGGTTTGGGGGAGCTTTCTTCATGAAGAAGTCTGGATGTTCCTGGCCAGGTGGCACTGAGTGGACAGTATTGCCAAGAGCTCAGTTCTTGGCAATAACATAGAAGAGAATCAAAGAATTTCAGGTTGGAAGGGACCTCAAGGATCATCTGGTCCAACCCTTGTAGTATTATTGTTTATATAATTTATCTCTGCAGCACCCTATCAAATTGAGACTTAAAAGTTTCCAAAGCAGGGGAATCCATCTCCCACATCTCATCCTTCCTTCAATATCTCATCCCTTTTTCTAGCAAATTGCTAGCTTGGGGGGGGGAGAAACAAGGATCTGGGAGCTCAGGGAGTTTGTTTAGGTCGTGCAAGAGCTGTCTGAAGACTGCTGAAATGTGTTGTGCTGAAAGCAGCACCAGGGCCAGCATGGAATGGTGGAGATATCAAAATGTCTGGGCCCCCCTATGATGGCTTTAGGGAGTCACTTCTGTTTTTACTTGGAATTATCTGCCTAGGATCTCTTCCATCCATGCTGCAGGTTTGCTACCTGGCATTTGTGATGAAAATAAAACATCTATGTGGGATTCGTTAGATAGGTGTGGGGTTTTTTTTCCTGCAATTTTCAGGCAAGCTTGTTCCCTGTTTGATACTGGTAGGTTGGGGGACAGTATCTACAAACCCTGTGCCCCCTGTCTCTTCTGCTCTGTTCCTGGACCCTCATCTTTTGGTACCCTCAGGGGATTCCCAGAGGGGTGGCTGGCTGGGCTTCTTCCCTATGCACCCAGGGGCTTTTTCCTGCAAGCTGGGGCACCCCAGGGGCCATCACTGGGAGAGGAAGGTCCTGCAGGGGTTGGGGGAGGTATGTGGCTCAGAATCTCCATCCAGTTGGCATTGTAGAGCTTCGGTGCCAGACTGATTGTCTGCAGTGGGAGGGTTGGGAAGCAAGTGATGGATATGTGGGGACAGGAGGTGGGGGGTGTTTTCCAAGCCTTCCCTCTGGTTTTCTGATAGAAAAAACAGGTGAAAAACCTCCTTGGGAGTTAGAGATATTAAGTAGAGAGGAAAGGTGCTTGGATTGCCTTTGTGGCCTCTCTCAACCAACCTCAGTAAATTCTCAGGGTTGTTTCAATTGCACAAGCAAGGGGTTTCCTCCCTCCTTCCTCTCCTCTCTCCCTCCTCCTTCCCTCCCTCCCTCCAGCAGCTGTGGATTTGTCAGCAATCGGATCACTTGCATCGTGCCCCACGGATCCATCCCAAGTGTGGAAGGAAGAGGGAATTCTTTGTACCTGTCCCCAATGGAGCTGGTGCCCACTACTCCATCCCCCCCCCCCCAGGTACCTGTTGGTCCTGCTGAGATGTCCCATGCAAATGATTGAGCAGAGGACAGAGTCTGGGCTTGGGTAGGAGCTACCCATTGAACCTGGCTTTCCTTTCCTAAGCATCTGGAGGCTTGCTGAGGGAAGATAAAGCCAGGTAGTTTTAAATTCAAGCTTATCCACAACATTTTTCTAAATATCTTTCAGTTTTAAAAGTACATGTGTAAAACCTAGAGGGGTGGAGGAGTATCTTCAGCTGTTTAAATGGCATGAAATATATCTAGACTGTATTATTAGTACACTCAGATTTGTGCTATGTGTTTATATTGACTATGATTTATAAAACTGAATTTTATTTGGGCAAGGTCACTTCCTGATGACCTTCCTGTGGGCTTATTGATGGTAGATACATTGGAAATGATGCTGCAAGGGGAAAGTGTTGCTGGATGAATAAATCAGATTTGTGGTCAGAAAGCCATGATTACTGCTCAGAGTCCAGCCAGCTCCCTGTGCCAGGATGTGACTCATTTATGTGTCTTTACAAAACCCCTGGTTGACATCTGCTACTGCAAATACTTTGACTTCTGAGAACCTGGCTGCTGTTTCAGCAATAGGCAACATCCAGGACTTGGATATTGGGTTATAGATGGATTCCTGTGTTTCTTTTCTCCTCCTTTTTTTCTGAAGACGTTTTTTTCAGACTGCCTGCAAGGTTCCTGAATTGCAGGATAAATTTAATATTGATGAATATTCTGACTTGGGGACTCCTGCTGCCCCAGCTGCTCTATTGCTGCATTTGGACCAGAGCTGCTCAAGACCTAAGTTATGCCTGGGCCCAGTTCAGTCTTGGTTTAACCAGTGAAACCAGTGATGTGTGCTTACCTAACACTGTGAAAAGCAAGCATCTTGTTACTGCAGTGTATTTTAATTCTCCCACCTTTCCTGTCAGATACATAATAGGTAACTCTTTTGTCATTTTTGTCATTTTGATGTTTCTGGTTTTCTTCCATGCCTCAAGTTCCTTGCATAGAAAAAGCACTGTTTTGGTTTTTGCCAGATAAGGAATTGAAGTGTGTGTTAAATAACTTATTATTTTTTTTACAGTTTCTCTGATAATTTTTTGCTTTTAGGGGTATCCATTCCAATCCTCTATTTCCATCAGGCCATGCCTTCTTCCTCAGCACATGATCCTTTCTTAACAAACACTTTTTTTGTGTGTCTGTAAAGTCTGGATTTCTTACTGAAAGCCAGTTTTTAAAAAAATATAAATATGCAATGCAATATGCATTTGACTTATGTGTGTGTATCAAGTATGGATTTCTCACCAAAGCCAATTTATATTTAATGTAATGCAATGCAATAAGGATTTTGCTTAACATAGGAGGGGTTTCATTAATGAAGTGGAGTGTCCAGAATTCCTAAATTCCTTCTGTCCTGCAGTGAAGTGAGTGGTGGAACATTGCTGGACAGTCCCAGCCCCACAGCTTTGAGGAAGGAAACCCAAATCTCAGTCGCTGCTGCAGGACCCAAAACCAGCACTGGTAGATGCAGAGGTTGAAGTTTCACTCTCCTTAGCTTATATGGAATTTAGATTCTTTTCTGAGCAAGCTGTAAAGTGTTCTTTTGTTGTCCTTGAAGAGCCAGAAAGACATTCCTGCTCACCTGCAAGCAAGGTTGCTGTCAGGGAAGTCTTCTCCTGAAGGGCTGGTCTGGCTGCAGCTGGCACCAAGTGTATTTATTGTCCTGGGGCCATGGAATACAATTCCATGTCATGGCATGCAGTGATGGGGTGACCTGGCACATAGAGCTCATTTAAACCAGACAAGTACTTCCCTCTCGTTTGGAAAGATAAAGGTTGTAGAGAAACATGTGATTGAGAGGGGACAAAGAAGGCATTTTGTTTGATTTGAAGATGGAAAGTAAAGTAAATGGAAAGTAAAGTTCCATGGAAAGTAAGTAATCCTAAAGGAGTGATCTCTTGAAAGCTGGGGGGGGTGTGGATTTTTACTGCTGGGGGAACTTTTGTTACAAGTTCTGATTAAGCTGGCTGATAAAAAACCTTGTCAAGTCCTGACTCTGGGAGGTTGGGGATGGGAGAAGAGGGAATTGATTTGGGGAACTGGTGCAGTTCAGGCATAGCATGATGAACACTTTCTTCTTCCATTCAATTTGAACATGAAACTGGCACCTTTAAAAATGGAAAAGCTTTGTTACCACAGCCCTGCTGCGACGTGCAGCTCAGGTATCTGTCTTGGCCATTACTGTTACCAAAGGAGCATTAAGTAGGTGTCTGTCTGGGGTAGGAAGCAGGGTTTGTAATGAGGGAGGGCCTGTTCTGGAATCTTGTTAAGAACTCATCCCTCTGGGTGAATAACCCCCAAGCAAGAAACATGCACAGGGTGCTCTCTGCCGACTGACATGCCTTGATTATTGTTTTTCCCTGTCCTAGGAGTGAAATTGTTCCTTTCATCTCCATGCAAAGGCCCCTGCAGAAGCTCATCTCTCTCAGCCAGCAGGCTCAGAGACTTTTACAGCTGCTTTAGGGTGAGAGTTAAAGCTTGTGGTTTTGCAGAAGGAAGAAGATAAACTTTTTGGTATTATGGTTTTTCCATCTGTTTGGTACAAGGCTTTCCTGACACCATTGGGGTGAAGGGTGGTAATGCCACTGAGCAGAGCTGAGGTTCCTCCCTCAGTGCGCAACATGGAGAGTTTTAAAAATCAAATTACTTTTTAACTCTGGCCTAGCTACCTCCTGTAGAGAAATGAGATAAAACCAGGTGCCTTGAATTGCCAGTGAGTGGGTGTGGAGTCCACCTGTGCCTGATTAGCACAGGCCCCTATTGGGCATGAGCAAGGCCGGGGGGCCAATAAAGGTGGGACACACACCCACAGAGCAGACCCAAGCTCATCTCTGGCGCGATGGCATGGAGAGGCCAGCAGCTCTATCGAGCCACTGGAGCAAGAAAGGCTCTACCCACTTACACTTCTACCCCGGAAGCGCTGTGTGGTGGCTGGAGTCCTGGGAAAGACCAGTGGACTCATCGAGCATTCAGGAGCAAGAATGGCTCCTCCCGTACATCTGGTGGGAGAATGCGGGCAACATAAAGAAGCAACTTTGTTGAAGGCTGGCAACAAAGAACATTCTCCTTGATTTGAAAAATGGCCTGGGCTAACACTCTCCCTGAAGGGTAATGAATCAGCAAGCTCTTGGATTTGGAACCCCTGAACAGAGGGAAGCCAAAATAAGGATTCTGTCTTTGGAAACCCCTGAGCAGAGGGAAGGAAGCCAGGAGGGTGGAATTCCAGGGTATGGAATCCCACGGAGGAACCAGAAACCCATATGGAATCCCAGGGTATGGAATCCCACGGAGGAACCAGAAACCCATGAACCCCTGAGCAGAGATGGAATCCCACGGAGGAACCAGAACCAGAAATCTCTTAGGAAGCCCCTGAGCAGAGGGAAACCAAGAGAAGAGCAGAAACAGGAGGGAGAAGAACAAAAGGTAGAGACTTTGTGAAAAAGTGCCCGGGCTGACATTCGGTTGCCTATGTTTGTTAAAATGTCTGTAAAAATGTCTGTCTAGGGTTAAAATCCCATATGATCTGTAAAAATCCTGTACTCGGGGCCCCCTCAATGCTCTTAGCTGAGTGTCCTGCGGGGCCTGAAAAATCCTGTATGTTTGTTAAAATGTCTGTAAACTAGGGCAAACCGGGAAAGCTTTAAGAAAAAAAAAAAAAAAAAAAAGGGGGAAATGTAGAGAAATGAGATAAACCAGGTGCCTTGAATTGCCAGTGAGTGGGTGTGAGTCCACCTGTGCCTGATTAGCACAGGCCCCTATTGGGCATGAGCAAGGCCGGGGGGCCAATAAAGGTGGGACACACACCCACAGAGCAGACCCAAGCTCACTCTGGTGCGAGGCATGGAGAGGCCAGCAGCTCGTTGAGCCTCTGGAGCAAGAAAGGCTCTACCCACTACACTTCTACCCCGGAAGCGCTGTGTGGTGGCTGGAGTCCTGGGAAAGACCAGCGACTCATCGAGCATCAGGAGCAAGAATGGCTCCTCCCGCTACAACCTCCTGCCTTTCTGCTCTCAATTTTGGAAACCTTTTCTCTCTTTGTAAATCACTTTGCAAAACACAGGGCCAGGGAACCATCCTGTTTAGAATCCCCAGCTCTTGGTGCAGACTGGATAGGCTGTAACCCTCTTTGTTGAGATTATTCCTGCCTCTTTCCGTGGGTCTGTGTTGAAGATGGTCCCTCCACGTGTGTGATAGACAGGAGAACTCCAGCAAATATTCCTTTGGCAATCCTGCCTTTCCTGCTGAGCACACTGGTTCTTGTGGCAGCTGTAAGCACTGGGCTGCTTTCTTTGTTTGGGTGCCCTGGGGCAGCCCTATCCTTGTGTTATGTCATACTTGCTGATGTGAAATGGTTTATTAGGGTTGAGTTCCAACAGCTCCAAACATGCCCTTTGTTGGAGACCATGCCCTGGTATGGGGTGGTCCTGGACCAGAGCTCTGTGCAGTATCCCACAGGGATGCTGTGGGGTCACCAGGGTGTAGGATGCTCCTTACCTGGAATCTTGGGGGGGGGGGGATCCAAGGTGGGGACCTCCTGTAGGTGCCAGGCAGAAGATTTGGGGCTTCTGAATGGGGTTGGCAGGGCAGGCAGTGTGCCCCACAAACACCCCAGGACCTTGGGAAAAGGGGGGGAGCCAAGGGTTGGCACAGCCAGAAATGAAGCCTCCTGCCTTTATTCAGTCTCCGTGTTTGTTGAAAATCAAAATGAAACACCTGCTTAAACTTTTCCCATGGGCCCACACCCAAAATCTGTCCCTCTCTTGTTCTGGAGGATTTTTGGCAGCTGTGACAGAAACATAATTTTTACAGCCCATGCAGAAACTTCTAATGCAGGCAGGACTAACTAAAATGATCAATGTCATTAGTAGGTGACTTGTATAGCTTCTCAGCATGAAAATTGAGCCCTGTTCTTCACTTCAAACACTTCTTCTCATTCTCAATGTAGAAGTTCCTCATTCCTGGTTTGTTTTGGTTTGGGTTTTGGGGCTATGTTTGGCAGTGGAAGCACTCCTTAAATGTCTGGTTCAGCAGATGTTTTCTTTTCACAGCACATTGATTTTTTGGAAAAACCCAAATAGTTACTAGAAGGAGTCCTTCCTGTTTAGATATTTACAAAACTGAGATATAGGCAATAGAATTAACAAGGCAGGCTAAAGGAAGTGTCAGAGACATCTTCTGAAACTAGGTCCAGATCTTTAGCTTGAAAATTTACTACCACTTTCCATCTGATGTATTCAGCATATGAAAATATCATTTCTTCATCTGAAAAACAATCTGGTCACTTGATTTAATTCTATAAAGGCTCCTGATAATTTTTTTTCCCCAGGATATGACTGGAGACTTTTAGGTGCAGATGTGTATTGGAGGTTCCTTCTCAAATCACAAATTTTTTTTCTCCTCTTAAGTTTCCTTGGATGTTTTTTTAATTTGATTGGAGGGAATCCTGGCCTACAACTCCATGTCTTTCCTCTTCAGGTATCTTCTTTTCACACAATTTCATGTGAATTCATCTGCCTTAGCTGCCAGCCACTGCTCTCCTCTCAGAGAGTGCTGGGTGAAAGAAAGGGTTAGGACCAAGTATATATAAAAAAAGAAAAAAAAATGTGGGGGAACATAAAACATTAAAAAATACACCAGGAAAAGCTGGCAACAAAACTGTACTGCTTTGTATTTAGGCACAGAACAGTTGTGGGTACAGATGGAAATGCATAGATGAAGGAAATCCTGGAAAGAAATTAAATGCTCTGCGTTTAAATATGAAATTGTTACTGCATTAAAAAGAAAAAAAAAAACTAGACTGAGGAGCAACTTGCTAAATAAAAAACTTGGTGCACACATGAGAAGCAAGAAAACTGTGGGTGAATGATTCCCATGATACAACTGGTGATGTGATCCCTACATGGGCCCATCCCCATGCTGCATCTCTCCAAATGTCATCAATTAAATTAAATTAATTGAAAGATGTTATTTGAGGATGATTGCATGGACCAGAGGGCTCTGGTGGGATCCAGAGTTTATCTCCTGTTTTGCAGAAGAGTCACGTTGCAAATCTCTCTGCCCTGTTTTCCTCTTCTTTCTTTCCAGAAGTCGAGTAGACCTGGAAAGAGAGAACAGGCATGCTGGTTATTTTCAAGGGTTTGGGACATTGCTCACCAGGAGCCTCAGGGGCATAAAAAAAAAAAAAAAACCAAAACCAAACCACTCTTCAGCTGCTGTGTGATGAGCAAGTTCCTAGCCTGGATTAGTGAGTGGCAGACAGCAAACCAAGTGGTCAGGTTTCACAGCATCACAGAAATCCCACAGGGATTTATTCTGGGATCTCTGGCTTGGAGCAGCATTAATGGATCTGCAGAGGCAAGGAGGAAGGGCTCTGTTATGGGCATGGCCAACTTTGTCTGTAGAGGGATGCTGGGAGCAGGGAAAGCTGCAGAGGGATCCTGCAGCACAGCAGCAGAGGAATCTGTGCTGACAGGGTGAGGTTTTGAGTCATGTTTTAGTCTCTTGAGTCAGATTTTCTTCCTGTCCCTCCCCACCCTGTGCTGGGGACATCTCTCAGTGCTGCTTGCAAAATATCCTGAAGTCATCACCAGCAGCTCAGGGCTTAGAAAGAGCCTGGAAGGGAAAGAGAAGTGGAGGAAGTTTTTTTGGCAGGAGAACAGAGCAGCCCCGTGGCTGCCAGCCTGGTGTGGCCCAAATCTTGTGCTGGCTCCAGGGATGCTCCCAGCCTGCTGCAGCTGCTGGGGTTTGGGAAAAGCTGCTGCAGGAGCAAGGATTGGGACAAGAGGGATGCAGCCTGGGGAAAGGTGGGTGTTAGGAGAGGTGTGGAAGGGGTGATGGGGGCAGAAGTGAGGAGGGCAGAAGGGTGACTGGTGGTGTGGGAGAGAGGCAGAGCTGTGACAGTGACCACCTGGGGCTGTTTGGGGAATGTGAGTGGTTGCAAGAAGCAATTAAAAGCAACGTGCAGAGGGTGGGCATTAGCACAGAGAGATGATGACACAGGTTTTGGAAGCTGTCTGCATTTACTAGGAGATAAATACAGTCATGAAACTGCTTCAGTGGTTTCTCAGTGTGTCTGCTGCTGGTCCTCCAGCAACAGGTAAGGGCTTGGCAGGTTCTGTGTTTAATGAGCTGGAGACACTGGGTTTTAGCAGGGTACAGCTGGTGGCATTGCCTCTTCTTCCATCTGGCTGCAGTGTCCCAGGGGATGGCAGGAACAGGAGGATTGTCACACTCCTCTGCACTGCAGTGACAGAGACCCAAGTCCAGGGACACACTGGGACAAAAAAGCAGTGCAGGTGTGGCCTCACTCACGTTGTCTGGATTTATTTCCAGGATTCATTTCCCCCCACAGGACTTGCTGGGTGGGCTTAGCCCACCTCAAGCTCTGGGTTTCAAGAAGGCAACAGTTATTTTTCAAGTATTTTTATAGGTTGGGGGGATTGATTTTTTTTTTTTTTCCTTTCTTTCCTAGTACTCATAGCTGACACCTTGTGTGCTTTGTGCTAAATTTCTGTTACCTCCAGAAGAAGCACATTTGTGCTAACCACTGTAATACAGGAGTGCACACAATAGATTTAAGGGTGTGGAAGAAAGCCCCACTTGTGTGCTATCCTGCCTTGCCTGAACAAGCCTTCCCACTGTCTGGAGAAGGCTTGGTGGCAGGATCCTTGAGAGGGACCACATGTTAGGACACTCCTTTGGCAAATTAAATAAAATCCTATCATGTGAAGCAGTGGTAAAAATGAAACTGAACCTGCAGTGAACCCAGGATGAACAAAAGGTACTTTGAAATGCTGTGGCTCTGGTGAAATGGACTTGCTGGCAAGAGCTTCTCTGCCAGCTTATAAATCAAAGCAAAATAGCTCTTCAGGTTGCACAGTCATCCAAGGTGGGGATGACATTGCACCAGGTGCTGAAAGTGGGATTTCCAGGTTCTTTTGTGTGGTCTGGGGTGGAGATGAGGTGGTGTGTGACTTGTTGGGCATCCTTTGCTGTGGGGCATTGGGGTGAGTGTTCCATCAGGAACTTGGCAATGAGCTGGAAGTTACTGTTAGTTTGTTCCACCACAATGAACCTTTCACTCCTCTGGATTATCCTGGCTCTGGGGGACAAAAGCTGATGGCACTGTGACATCCCTGCTGTCACCTGCACCTGGAAATCCCTCAGGGCAGGCTTTGGAAGTCAAAAGGAGTAGAGTGGAGAGCAGTGGGGGCAATGGGAGCTCTGTCCTGCTGCTCAGGGAGGTTTTGGGTTGGAAGTCAGCCCCAGGTGTTGTTTGAAGAAGCTTGGTGTGAATCAAGTCTGTGAATAAAGATTCACAAACAAGGTGATTGGTTAAAATAGGGGAAGTTATTTTGCCATAAGCTGGGATTGCTTGTGCTTTTTGAATTGCTCAGGCTGGTGGGGACATAGAGCAGGCAGCCTGCAAACCAGCTCCTGCTTCAGCTGGGAATAGAATTCAGCATCAGAGGGATGATGCCCATTTTGAGGGAGCATTTAAGCATTTAAATTTCTTCTGTGGTTTTAATAGGTTGGCTGCTGGACCCTTCATGCCTGGGTAAGAATTCCCATGGTTTGTTGAAGGCCTTTGCTCATCACCAGAAACACAAGGTTTTTTCCATGACAGTTCCTTTTTCCTCTTTCTTTCTTTTTTTTTTTTTTTTTTTTTTTTTTTTCCAGGTGTTTCTTAAACTCTTCAGAGCATCACAGAACTGCTGCTGTGTTTGGGATATCCTGCTTAAACCCTCAGGAGAAAATCTGCAAATAGCCAAAAATGCCTTGAGTTGGAGAGCTGCTGTTTCATGCCCAGGTAACAGAGGGGTGGCTCAGGGGGCTCTGAAATCCCAGGGCTGAGCAAGTTGTTCAAGGAGGAGTTGGCTCTGGGGTGGGTAATGGTCTGCACGAGGATTTTTTACAAGAGCAGGTAGTGAAATGGCAAGGGGAAAGTGGTTTTAAGCTGGAAGAGCTTTGGGTTTAGATTTAGGATAGACACTAGGAAGAAATTCTTTCTTGTGGAGGTGGCAGTGAGAGGTTGTTGAGACACTGGTTGCCAGGTTGGATGGAGCTTGGAGCAACTTGGTGTGGTGGGAGGTGTCCCTGCCCATGCAGTTTGGAACTAGGTGACCTTAAGGTCACTTTCAAGCCAGAGCATTCTGTGGTTCTATATCTGTGTCCTCAGTTTCCCTGGGACACTTTCTGGGACACTCGCAGCTTCCTTCCCACCTTCTGTGGTCCTGTGTGCCACTCCTGAGGTGTTGATGCCTTGGCATACATTTTCTACACCATCCTCATGTGCTGGCCAGCTTAAGCTGCCCTTATTGCTCTGCCTTTTATTCTGGGATAGGAGCTCGAGGTGTCTGCTAATCCCAGGTAGTGCAGAAGAGGAGAGTTCCACAGGATCTGGGTTTGCTTTCTGCAGGAGTAACATCCCTAGGGTAATGCTGGCAAGTTCATTTATGGACCCAAAGGTGGCTCAGCCCCTGCTGTGGGTGAACTGGCTCCCAGCAGCTGCTTGGTGAGGGTTCACATTGGGTGCTCAGCCCCCTACAGGCTTGCACGCCTCCTGTGTGTCCTTGTGAAGTCACCAAGCATGTCAGTGCCGTGCTGGGGAAGCTCCTGGTGTTCATGAGCCCACAGCTTTTATTTCAACAGCTACATGCTGAAATAAATGTGCTTCATTGGTCCTCATAGCTACAGTCAAGGAGAAGCTGGATTTGGAAATGCTAATGGTGGAGTTTGGATAGTGCTTGGCTGCATGGGAGGTGAAGGAAGGCAAAGTTGAGATTTACCCTGGTGTTGACATGGTATGGGCTGTGTTAAACTTGATTTCTCACTTCTGGGAGGGAATTAAAAAAAGGTTTGTGTGGCATGAGCTGGCTGATAGCAAGCTTGAGTCTTCCCCTTTGAGATTTGAGGTGCTGGACTTTGAAATGAGAGCTTTAAGCAGCCTGCAATGTTAAAACTACCCCTATGTTCTCCCTCTCCCCTCCCATTGCCCACATAATTATATTTATAATTTTATATATATGCATGCCTGTGCACCTAGCCCTGACCCAGATGTGTTCCTCTCTCCCAGGCTTGGCTTCCCAGCCCGTGTCCAGTGTCCCAGTTGGATGCCATACACTATGGCATCACATACATGGTATGTGAACCATACACTATGGTTCACATCAATGTGTTGAAAAAATTAATATGTGTCCTTGTGGTGATCCTGCTATCACTGACAGTTTGCCTTTGGAGAGACACCAGAAGAAGCTACTACATCCCTTTCAAGACTGAGAGCAATGATTTGCAGATTCATGGGACTTTGGAGAAATGGAACCCACTCAAATCACAAAGCCTTTTCCCTGAGGCAGGCAGTGAATTGGGTCAGATATCCAAAACATGGCTTGGGGACCAAAGCAAAATGAAAGGCAGCACCTCTGGAACAGCTGAAAAATCCAAGAAAGCAGCAAACTTTGTTAAAGTATGGGATAAAGACAGTTCATCCAGGAATCTCATACCCAGGCTGCAGAAAGTCAGGAAAAGCTACCTGTCCATGAACAAGTACAATGTGACTTACAAGGGGAAGAGGAATGCTGCTAAACTCAGCCCAGAGAAGCTGCTTTGCCAGCTGAGGGACAGAGTGAATGTGACCATGATCCAGGGATCAGATGATCCATTTGATACCTCAGAATGGCATCAGTACCTCCCAAGGAAAAACCTGAATGAAACCGTGGGCCACCTGGGTCACTGTGCTGTGGTGTCCTCAGCAGGGTCTCTGAAATCATCTCATCTGGGACAAGAAATAGGTTGGTAGCTTTTTTTTTTTTTTTTTTTTTGCCATTAGCATAAAATCAAATAACATAATTTTAAAACTTAAGTCCCCTGCTGTCGTGCTCCTGCCAAGGAGTCTCTGATGTGGTCACAAAGGTGTTATTTAAAATAAGTTGAATTATTATCCTTAAAATAAGTTGAATTATTATCCTTAGAATAAGTTGAATTATTATTCTTAAACTTCTACTAAAATGAGGCAATGTTACAGCCTAGGAGGAGATGGTAATAATGATCATCCATGCTGCACATCATAGGTTGCCTTCTGATGCCTCAAATCAGTGTCCAGGAGCCTTAGATTTTGGGCAGGCCAAACCAGATGAACTCCAGTGGAAGGGGGAAGGGTTGGGGTTGAGCTGAGAGGAGCTGACACATGGGCAGGACTATTCCAGCCATCCTTTCAGCTTTCATTCTGGTGTTGACATCTCCAGAAAGTAGCACTAATGCTGGATACCAGGAAGGGGACTTCACTGGGGTGGGGTTAGGAATGCTGATCTGCTCATTGCACTGTGAGCTGTCAGAAATGGTTTTGTTCAGAAAAACTCTGTCAGAGAAAAAGTGAGAAAAAACACTGAAGGGGAAAAAAAAAACAACCCACTGGATACAGCCCTGAGCAATCTGCTGGAGCTGAGCCAGTGGTGAGCAGGCGGCTGGGCACAGAGCATCTTCAGAGGTCCCTTCCAGCTTCAGTGATGCTGTTGTGGCTCTTGCTCATGGCTTTCTAGAAGTGGCACTGTCTCATTCTGAACTGGAAAGTTTGAATAGCCCAGAAGACCCTGGGAAAGCTCTACAGGCCTTTATTTTATCTCTTCTTTAGGCAAAGTTTGGTTATCATAGAATCACAGAATGTTTAGGTTGGAAGAGACCTCCAAGCTCATCCAGTCCAACCTTTGACCAACACCATCATCTAACTACTAAACCACGGCCTTAAGGACCAGCTCCAAACACCTTTTAAATGCCTCCAGGGATGATTATGCTTTGCAAAGCCTTCTATTTATCTGAGGTTAATGCATTAATTAATAAATGCTGAAGCATTGGTCTTGCACAGTGGATTAGTAGCCTTCAACCTCTGAAACAAGTAGATAGGTGTGAGTGCTTTATTCATTAATGGCCTGGGCAAAGTCTTCAGAATTGTAGTCCCTGAATGGTCATGGAAAGCTCAGGGTTTTCTTTTGGTAGCTGCTCAAAACTTTGCCTCCAGACTCCTCCTGTGTGCTCCCCAGGGCAAGTGGTGAAATGGAGTGGAACAGTCTGAGGGGATTTAAAATGCAGTGAAAAACTGTGATGAAAAAGTGGGGACAAAACCAGGACATGGTAAAAAATCACAGGGGGGAGTTGGTGTCATTATTTCTGCCTTCTCCAGGTGTTGGAGGCCAGGTAGCTCAATACTTGGGGAAGCTGTTCTGGGTTTTGGGGACGTGTGTTGGCTTATCCGGCTGCCTCTGGAAGTTCAGTAGCTAAAGGCTTCTGCAGGAGTGACCTGTTGGACACTGTCCTCTGACACAGCTGACTTGTGTCCCAGGGTGCCTCTGTTTGACTTTCTCATGCTGATCAAACTCCTGTCTCTAAGGAGACCCTTTTGGGAGCTGCAGGTGGGGTTTAGGGTGATGCCACCCGTGCCAGCTCTGCATCCCGTATCGGGGCAACCAAGAAGTGCAGCAAGGCTCTGCAGCACAGCCAGAGAGGAATTCAGGCATGGAAAGCCATTTCCTTGTTCCTCCAGCTGGCCCCTGAGCCTGGTCAGTAAACTGAAGCACCAGTTTGTTCCAGATCACAAGGGGAGGGATGCTGGAAAGATCACTGCCTAATGTGTCCCAGGCGAAGGCTGTTTAATGATTGTGGGTGTCCCTGGATTGGGTTCCTCACATATGCCAAACTTCCTGCTCAAGCAATCATCTGCTAGGGAGTCATAAGTGAGCTGGGCAGGGGGAATGTTGAAGCATTCAGGTTTATTCAGTGGATTTATGTATGATTTTCCCCCCCCCCCCCCGGTTTTTACCTGCCGTATTTCCACGTAGGAAAAGCCCTGGGGTTGTTGGAGGAAAGTGCCAAAAAGGTGCTACTTCTGACAGGGTGAAAATGCAGGATTTATGCAGAGGAGCTCAGTGGTTTGCTGAATTGTTATTCCTTGCGTGACCAGGAAGTACTTGTCCTAGGTCACCACGTTAGTGAATGAGCAATTAGTGAAAGGGAGGCTGGCAGAGCAGAAGCTTGTACTCAAGCAGCTCTTCTCTTACTGGATTTTTGGTATGAATTGCCAGGGAAAAATCTGACATGAGAAACACCAGCAGCAGCCCAGCCAGAGTGTTCAGAGAGCAGGCTGCTGCTCTGCCTGCACAGTCATTAAATGCACCTTGAAAATACAGATTTAGGGCATAATCACACTGAGTGTGTGGCTGAAGTTAGATGCAGAAATTATAATCCTGTTCTCCAGCACAAGGTAGGATGTGGAGTTAAGGGGCTGGAGTGGTCAGTGTGGACATTTGGTTTGGGGAAACATCACCTTTCAGTGTTGCTTTTTAAGGCCTCTGAACAAGAGCCATTTGCCTATGAAAATCAAGTAGCTGGGAAACTAATCTTTGCAGTCAGGGATTACTGATCTTCCAGCACCGCTTGTGAGAACACCCCTTTTTTTCCCAAGAAAATGACCCCAAAAAGATCTGGTTCTGGAGCAGGTCCTTCTGCCCTGGTTGGGACTCAGCAGTTCCCCAGGGATCTAGGTGCAGGTGGGGTGAGCTCTGCTCCTGTGTCCTCAGCACCAAGGCAGGGAAACTGGTCCAGGTCCTGCATCCCATTAAAGATTCCCCATGCAGCTCTGGCAGGCTGGAAAGGAGAAAGCAGGATGCCGGGTGATGGGCACAAACATCCTCTGTGATGCCTGGCAGGCTGTGCTGAGGCAGAGGAGAGTGCTTGGAGGAATGCTGGGCTATCTTGAGAGATGATGCCAGCAGTGGAAAATGCAGTGAATCCCAAAGCATGAAACAAGCCATGCCTGTTAGATGCACAGCAGTGGTTTTATTTCTGTAACGTGGGAGGCTGGAGCCCCAGCTTTGGTTTCCACTGTGGTTATTGTGCATGGTTCTCAGCCTGGTCAGCCTCCCAGCTAGAAGTGAGGACCCTGCCTCACCCTTATTTTATAATTCCTTAGTCTGCAGCCAGCCACGTGGTAAATTCCTTGTGTGTTGGTCTGTCTCCTGGTCAAGTGTTTGGGAGGAAGAAGAGGGAAGCAGAGGGAGAGCCAAGGCCAGGGCTGCTCTCTCAGCCTGCCAGAGGACTGCAGTTTAAAAAAGTGGATTTTTTTAAAGCGTATTTTTTGAAAGTAGCAATTTCTCCCCCTCTGCTCTGCTCTGGTGAGACCCTATGTGGAATACTGTGTCCAGGAAGGACATGGAGCTGTTAGAGTGAATCCAAAGGGCCATAAAGATGTTCAGGGGGGTGGAGAACCTCTCCTGTGAGGGAAATTTCAAAAAGTTTGGGCTGGAAAATAGAAATCTAAAGAGCCTCTTCCTACCTGAAGGGGTTACAGGAAAGCTGGAGAGGGACTTTTTCCAAGGACATGGACTGATGGGACAACAGGAGGAACAGTTTCAAGCTGAAGGAGGGTAAAATCAGGTTAGATATTAGGAAGGAATTATTTGCTGTGAGAGTGCTGAGCCCCTGGGCCAGGTTGCTCAGAAAAGCTGTGGCTGCCCCATCCCTGGAAGTGTTCAAGTCCAGGTTGGATGGGGCTTGGAGCAACCTGGGAAGTAGATGGTCCTTAAGGTCCCTTCCAGCCCAAACTGGTCCGCTGGGTTAGGAACTGGCTGGAGGGCCAGGCCCAGAGAGTGGTGCTGAATGGGGCTGCATCAAAATGGTGGCTGTGGTGTCCCCCAGGGATCAGTGTTGGGCCCGGTTCTGTTTAATATCTTTATGGATGATTGAGATGAGGGGATTGAGTCCATCATCAGCAAATGTGCAGATGACACCAAGCTGGGGGGGAGTGTGGATCAGCTGGAAGGCAGGAGGGCTCTGCAGAGGGACATGGACAGAGCGGAGAGTTGGGCTGATTCCAAGGGGATGAGGTTCAAGAAGGCCAAGTGCCGGGTCCTGCACTTTGGCCACAACAATCCCATGGGGAGGTCCAGGCTGGGCACAGAGTGGCTGAGAGCAGCCAGGCAGAAAGGGAGCTGGGAGTCTGGATTGCCAGGAAGCTGAACAGGAGGCAGCAGTGTGCCCAGGTGGCCAAGAAGGCCAATGGCATCCTGGGCTGGCTCAGGAGCAGCGTGGCCAGCAGGTCCAGGGAAGGGATTCTGCCCCTGTGCTCAGCGCTGGGGAGGCCACAGCTTGAGTCCTGTGTCCAGTTCTGGGCCCCTCAGGAAGTTCAGGAAGGAGATTGAGGTGCTGGAGCAGGTCCAGAGAAGAGCAAGGAGGCTGTGAAGGGATCCAGCACAAGTGCTGTGAGGTGAGGCTGAGGGAGCTGGGGGTGTTGAGGCTGGAGAAGAGGAGGCTCAGGGGAGACCTCATCACTCTCTACAACTCCCTGAAAGGAGGTTGGAGCCAGGGGGGGGTTGGTCTCTTTTCCCAGGCAACTCCCAGCAAGACAAGAGGGCAGGGTCTCAAGTTGTGCCAGGGGAGGTTTAGGTTGGAGATTCGAAAGAATTTCTTTCTGGAGAGGGTGATCAGCCATTGGAATGGGCTGCCCAGGGAAGTAGTGGATTCTCCGCGTGGAGATATTTCCAAAGAGCCTGGATGTGGCACTGAGTGCCATGGGCTGGGAACCACGGGGGGAGTGGATCAAGGGTTGGACTTGATGATCTGTGAGGTCCCTTCCAACCCAGCCAATTCTATGATTCTATGATTTCACAGCATCTGGCTCATGTCTTATGGATGTTACAACCTGTCAAGTCCCTGTCTTGTATTAGAGTACGTACCACTTGAAAAGCAGTTGTCAGCTCCTGTTTTTTCCTCCCTCTTTTCCTTCCAGACAGCCACGACGCTGTCTTGCGGTTCAACAGGGCTCCCATCAAGGGGTTTGAAGAGGATGTGGGAGAAAAAACCACAATTCGCCTTGTGAACTCCCAGGTGGGGCTGGGGACATGGGGACCAAAGATGGCAGAGCTTTGTGACTGAAATAAACTCCCCTCGGGGGGCTTCTGCCTTCCATCTGCTGTTGGGAGGTCTTTAAAATGGTGTTTAAACATCTGTGAGCTTCAGGAGGCTGTGAAGCAGAGCATCAGTGGGTAGCAGGGGATTTGTAGGGATAATGAGGGGGTTTTTTGGGAGCTTTTGGGGTTTTTTTGGGGAGTCACTGCTCTAGGTAGAGTGTTTACACACCCTCCCATGTAGCTGCTACCCTTCGTGTCCCTCCCACCCATCGTGGAGGAAGGAATTTTCCAGTGTGGAGAGAAAAGGGAATTAATCCCATGGTGTGTGCTGGTGACTGAGTGGGACAGTGAAACACCAAATAGTCCAAGAGCCATCAGAGGGACATTGCATCACCCAGCATGGCACCTCCTCACCCAGGAAGGGGAGGGTTGTGGACATGTGAAGACCATGGGAGAGAGGCAAAGTTGTAGATTTTGTATTCCCCTTCCTCACCCCACAGCTGGGATACTTTCTGCTCCTGTCTGAGGAAGTCTGTAGGTGCTGCAGTGTGAAAAATTTATCCCAGCAGCCATAGGACCTTGCCCATCCTCTGCTTGGTCATGGATCTAACTTGTCACCAGATTCCCTACATCATTTTGTGTCTAGAAGCTTCTTGCTTCCCCTGAGAAAGCTCTTGCTGCTTTGGGGCCTTACCTTCTCCCCTTGCCCCTGTGCTCTCTCCTGGTACTCCCTGCATCTCCATTCCCTGTCACCACTCAAATGTGGGACACATTTGGGGACACAGGTTTAAATCACCACTCAAGTGTGGGACAGTTTGTCCCTTCTCAACCCATCTGGTTTTGGCAGACACAGCTGGGTGCTGATGTCCTTCTTCCTCTGCCCTGTTTGACCTCTCCTTTTTTTTTTTTTTTTTTATTTGGTGTGTATTTTTCTGATGTCAGATAGGTTTTATCACTAAAGAAAACTTTCTCTGGATGATGTGCTCATTGCCAAACTTAGGTTTTTTTACCAGGAAAACCCTGGAGATGACCTGCATGCTAGCAGAGTTATCTGCCCAGGGAGGAGGGGGGTGATTGTACAGCTGCCATGTAGCAGAAAAAGCTCTAATTGCAAGCCCTGGTATCATCAGGACTCACTTGCTCTGGGACCTTGGTTTTCTTCTGTGTATTTATTGATTGATCTATTTATAGAAAGCACTGAACTTCCAATGGTTCAGTGCTGTTCTAGTCATGGCATCATCATTTGAACTTGTTAGTTTGATTGCTTGATCCTGTTCTGTTTTTCGACTGCTTGCAGGCATCAAATGCTGGCGTGGCAGGCTGTAATTTGCTCTTGTCCTGGCTTTAGGCTTTTCTTACACTGTAAGTGGTCTCTGGGAATAGGACTGAGGTTTGGCTGCCCTTTTTTTTTTGGCTCTTCCTATTGATGAGTCCTCAGCCTTTTCTCAAAATGAAGGAAATGGGATCTGCTGAATCTGACCTGTCAGAACCAGGCTGGATGGAGTAGTGTCCTCTTGGCGTGGGTGGACAGTGGTCTTGAAATGCTTAATAACTATTTGAAAATATTTTTTTTCTGTAATTTGCTGACCAGTCTCTGACACATACCTGAAGTGAGTGGTTTAACAGTACATCTGGGTGCACAGGGAAAGGCAAATAGATTGATAGTGGTACAGAGAGAAGAGAAATTTGGTATCCTCAACCCTGAGGATAGGCTCCTAGGCTCACCAGGTTGGTAGTTGTTCTAAATAGAGAAATCCTTTAAATTTGCCATGCTTCTTGTTTTAAACCTTCACTGGTTCATCTGTGCTGCTTCTTTTAATGGCATCTTTTCCTGCAGCCTTCCCCAGGGCATCCATTTGCCCAATGGGCAAGGGATTTCTTGCCCAAATGGGTTGAAGCAGGAGTGGTGGAAGTGCCAGTGTCATCCTGGAGGACTCAGCTCCTTTGTGCAAGGACCAGAGTACCCCTTTCCTGCTGTCATGGAGAGAACTCAGCTCTGTTTGCTGTTATTGGCAATAATGAGAGCACAGGGAGAAAGAGGAAGGAGATAACACATTGGGGGAGTAGAGTGAGATCAGGATGGGAAAGGGGAACATATTTAGATTACAGGGCATTGACTGCTGTAGCAGGAACTTGCTTTGATACCATCACTATAAATTTACCAAAAGGGCAGGGGCACTGTGACAAGATACTTGCTAAACACCAAATCAGCTCAAGAGAAAATTAAGTAGGAAGTCAATAGATCACTTAACTAATTGGTATCAAAAAGCCTGAGAAGACAAATGAGTCGTGTAGCAATTGAAATGAATTGAACAACTTGTAAAGAAGCAGTTGCTGTTAAGCAGAAAGAATAGGTATCTGGGGCATTAGATTCCTCCAGTGATCAGGTGAAGTGACTGATAGATGCTTAGTGGTGGCAAGAAATGGCTCTGTAGTGTGGGGAAGGGAATGGCAAACCCCTTATGGCTGTGGAAATGTTCTTCTCTCCCCTTCCCCCCAATTTCTTACAATTTTGTGCCTCTCACACCCCTTTTGGGCTTCGTGTGCCTCTGCCTGCTGGAGTGGCTGGGCTCAGCTCACCTTTCCTTCCTCTGAAGTTCCATCTCTCTTGAAGCCTCCTTCTTTCATATTTCACATCAGCCAAGTTCCCGGAAGGTTTGTAGGCTTTAAATAGAAGCAATGAAATGAAGATAAAACCTCTGTGTTCCTTGCTCTAGACATGTGCCACCGTGGTGCTCCATCCCACTGGTCCCTGGCTGAGCCATCCACATCCTCTCCATGGGATGGAGGCAGAAATTCCCAGCTGCAGTGTTTCATGCTCTGGCCTGGCTGTTGTAGCTACTGGAAGGAAATTACCCCAGGCAGTACCTGGTGGCAAGTCTGAGCCTCACCCTGCAGAGGGAAGAATAGGGGAAGCCCTTTTCACTCGTGGAATAATTTGCATTTTGGCAGGGCAGAGCCAGCATCCCTGTGCTGTGGTTGTGGGGAAAGCCAGGAGCTGCCAGGGCAGCTAGGAAACTGAGGGATAAATAGGTTAGCTCTTGGTGTGAGGTCTGGGGAGAAAATCAGGACAAATGGGAGCTGATTTTTTTTATGAGGGTTATTTTCTTCAGCACATGTTTAAGTGCCTGCATGGATCCTGTCTCTGGGTTGGGGTCTCTGCCTCATGTTTGCTTTTTGCCACAGAACTGGGTCACCCTTGGGTGTCAGAAGCTGTCAGGGTGTTGTCCAGACTCTGGAGAGCAACTTTTCCATTTGAACCCCCTGGTTTTGCTTGTTTGGGAAAGCCTGTGGTGGAGCAGTCTCTCTCCACTAACACTATTGCTACCCCCTGCACTTCCCTGGTGCTTTTCCCTTCTCAGGGCTCCTCTTGGGAGACTCAAATCTCCATCTCCTGAGTTGTTCTGCTTGGCTCTGAAGAGGTGGGGTGGGCTTGCTCCAAGGCTCAGCTGGGTGCTGGGGTCTCCCAGCAAGCTGCCCCAGTGCTGAGCCCTTTCTGCCTGAGGTTGTGATGCTCAGGATGCAGACTTTTCATGCAGCTGAGAATGCACCCAGGTGCAGACTTTTTTTTGGGGTGGTCAAATGAAGTTTTTTGATAAAGCCAAAGTGTCTTTGCATTAGGGGCTTGCTGGGTAGACTGCCCTGGCAGCATCTGAGATTCCTGCCTGCTCCTGGGAGTTGGAACTGTGGCATCCATCACACCTGCTGGGACACTGCAGCTTTTTTTATTATTGACACTCTCATTAGGACACTCTCCTTTTTTTAGTATTGAAGATGGACAGAGAAAACCTTGTCAAGTGTAGGGACAACTTTTCCTGTGGCTGCTCACAAAATCCTGTGTGGGTTGGTGGGACTGGAGCAGGCACTGGGTGGGCATCACTGCAGGTTGTGTCTTGTGTGCAGTGGGGATTCAGGTATTTTTTTACCTCTTGCCTGCTAATTCTGACAGCATCTTGTGTTTTATTGTGTTTGTTATTCAAGCTGGTTACTGTTAGGGAGCAGCAGTTCCTAAGGGAAGCACTGTATAACACTGGAATCTTAATTGTCTGGGATCCAGCACCCTATCATGCAGAAATTAATGAGGTAAGCCTGGGTATTCTGTAAAATAAAAATCAGATGAATGTAGTCTGAAGTGCATCTGTTAGCCTGCTTTCTCTTAATGTGGCCAATCTCTTTTTTACCTCTTTGTTATCTTGGCTCAATTTTTATGTATGTCTGAGGGCATCCCAGGCATGGGTGCTCCCAAGGAAACCCTTGCCTATTCCTGATCCCTGTGAAGGGCCTCAGGCCAAGTTTAAGAGGTCACCACCTTTCCTTTCGTTTCTCCTGCTGCAGAGAGGAGGTCACATCTCAGAGCTCGCTGCCTCAGGGGATGATCTCTTTCTGACAGGTGTTGTAAAATCTGCTGAGGTTTGATGCTTGCTGCTTCAAGACATGAGACCTTCTGGGTGCACTATGAAGAAATGGGAGATCTTAGCATCTGTCTCCAGATCTCTCTGGAGATCTTAGCAAATGTCTCCTCTGCCAGCTGGACTTTCACTTTGGGGTGTAGCAATCACCTCTCCAGAATTCACATTTCAATGGCAAAAGGCTGTCTCTTGGAGAGGTAGGACTGGGCACATGAATAAACATCAGGGACATCTCACATTTGAGAAGTGATGTGCTTTGGAGGCTCAGGGTGAAAGCAAGTAGGAGTGAATAGTCCATTCTTTACTTTTAAGCTCTGTCTGTAACTGAGAGCTCTGTGCATTCCTTTTTCTGGACTGCATTTCCTTTTTTTCCTTTTTTTTTTTTTTCCCCTGATGTTTATTCATGTGCCCAGTCCTACCTCTCTAAGAGACAGTGGGGTGGATGTACAGTGTGTTTAAAGGCAGCAAAACGAGGATGGGACATTTTTAGCCCAGGAATAAAAGTCTTAAAATTGAAGAAAACATAAAC
The DNA here is from genome assembly GCF_003957555.1 of Calypte anna. Taxonomy (NCBI): domain Eukaryota; kingdom Metazoa; phylum Chordata; class Aves; order Apodiformes; family Trochilidae; genus Calypte; species Calypte anna. Next base: position 5,413,131 of record NC_044255.1, on the reverse strand, counting down.
CCTGAGTGTTTTTACTCCAAGAGGAGGTTTTAGGGTGTGAATCATCTCAGCCTGGTTTTGGAGACTGTTCTGGGGACACTTGGCTGCAGAATAGGGTGCTTTGTACTCCTGTCTGGAGTCACATTTAAGACAGAGTTCTCAATCACATCTTCTGTTGGGGAGGCAGAATAAAATTATACAAGATGCTGATCTCATGTAATGGTCCTTCCCTGGGAGGGAGTTTTTCCTTGCTCTGTTCACCACATAAAATCACCACAGTGATTCAAGGGGCAGTGATGGGGGGGATGGAGGGGCATCTTTTCCCCCTGACAGCAGCAGCAGCTTCATTTCTTCTCTTTTACCACTGGTTCTGGGAAAGAGTGGGCTAGAAATAAAGGGTCTGACTTGTTTCTGTTTTGCAGTGGTACAGAAAACCAGACTACAACTTTTTTGAAAGCTACAAGGCATATCGTGGTATACATCCAGAGCAACCCTTTTATATCCTGAACCCCAAAATGCAGTGGCAACTCTGGGATATTCTGCAGGAGAATTCCCCAGAGTACATCCAGCCAAATCCACCATCATCAGGAATGCTTGGTAAGATAACTGCCCTCTAAACTCCTCATTCCATTTGCAGGAACTCTCCAGGATGCCTTTGGTTTTTTTGGTTTTTTTTCCTCAAAGCCAACCATAGATTTATGGTGCTTATCAGAGTTGCTTTTACAGTGTTTGTCTTAGGCCAGAATTGAAGCTCCCTGTCTTCAAAAGCAAGAACTCAGTTGTGTTACAATAAGCAGTTTGCAGCCCTGCTCTGTAGGGCAGATCCTGCCTGAATCCATGAGGAAACAGGAGAGCAGATTGCAACCCTGAGATGATCTCAAGGATTTTTAGCTCCCATGAGATGCAGGAAGAAGGATGTGGCTCCTGTGGCCTCAGACTTTGTCAGGCAAATAAATCTGATAGCTGCAGATGAAGTCTAAGTGCTTGCTTACCTATCTATGCTTTCCATATATAAATATGGAAGAAAGAAATCAAAATCAGCTATCAATAATCAGATCATCAATATCAATAAAGACTTAACTCTAGGGAGCTGAGAATGGTCAGAGTGAATAGTTGACCTGAAAGGTTGGGTGATATTCCCCTTTTTTCAGCATGCTCATTTCTTGTCCATCAGCACACTCAATCCAGCCCCCAGGCTACATTCTGCAGCTGTTATCTGCTCATTCTCTTTTTCCTTCTTTTGGGAGAGCAGATCTCATGATCAGCTGAATAAAAAGGATACAAATACCTGTATTTGAAGTCACTGCCTGGATCTGTGGGGTTTTTTTGCCCTGACTGCTGTTCTTAATCCCATCTGCTGCAGGGGAACAGATATCTTCCTCTACCTCTGCGCAAACTTCCTATTTTTGGCAGCCAGATGTCCAGTTTATGCCTCCTTTTCTTCCACAACCTTGCTCTTGTTCCATCAGTGCTGGGAGAAGTGCAGAATGGCACAGGCAATGACTTGAGCAGCAAAATTGTTGTCAACTGGAGTCAGGAGCTTCAAGGAGGCCCAAGCCCCCATGAAAGAGCAAATTCCAGTGGGGCTTAACTTTGGGTCAGGTTTATCTTTGTAAAACAACAGTTTTGGAAGGCCCAAGCATGAACAAGCATTGTCATGTGAAAGGTTGGGTGAAAAACATGCTGGAAATGCATCTTGGTGAAAGCAGTGGTTTTACGGATGGGTTCTTCTGATGCCTTGCAAACTTGTCTTCCTCTGCTCATGCCTTGTTGGTGATGTCTCAGATACTGCATGAATTTTCCCTGGTACTTTCCCTGTTTCTGTTTACCTCCTCTTAGCAAGCAGAACAGCAATATTTGCTATTTCCTGCACTCAGAAGAAAAGCACCCAGTGACTGTGGCTGGCCAGAGAGCTGGGAGGTCTGTGCTCATCACTGGCACTCAGTGTCCTCAAATTCCTGTCCCAGGACACAGGAGGGGGCAGAAGCTCCTTGGAAATTCACTTTTACATCCCCTGAGGACACAGGAGGGGAGCAATGCTCTGCTGGGGGGCAGAAGCTCCTTGGAAATTCACTTTTACATCCCCTGCCTCACCAAGGGTGGGAGGAGGGAAAGGTGGAGGCCTCTCCTCTGCTTACCCAGCAGGTTGGAGATGATGCTGTTTGCATCAGCTCATTGGAATGCATGCTTGGCAGGTGCCCAGATTTTTGGGAAGGAAACAGGAGCCCTCTGAAAAGTGGATCTTTTGGTGAGCAGTCTGTGTCATTAAGCTGATCCTGGGCTTTGCAGAAGAGCCCCATCTGCCCACTCTTGGTTTGTTTCCCCCCCCTCTCATCAGAACTTTTAGAAAGGAAGCCCTTGGATGCTCCCCCTGTCTCTCTGGGGTGGTTTAGGAGTTCTCTGCTTTGACCTGGGCACGTCTGCTCCCTTTTTCTCTCCCCAGGCATCATCCTCATGATGACCCTGTGTAATGAAGTGCACGTCTATGAGTACCTTCCTTCCAAACGCCAGACAGACATCTGCCACTACTACCAGAAGTTTCATGACCGTGCCTGTACTGTGGGAGCTTACCACCCCCTCCTATTTGAGAAAAACTTGGTGAAGCATTTGAACCAGGGCACAGATGAGGACATCTTCACTTCTGGGAAAGTGACTTTGCCTGGCTTCCGGAACGTGCGTTGCTAGCGGAGCCCTTTTTCCTACCTTGAAGAATTTTTCTCCAAGCACTTTCCTTAAATCAGACTCGGTCAGATTTGTTAGGTCCCAGAACTGGTGTGTTTTGACAGCTCTGCCACGTTGCAACACTTGCTCTTTGGACTTGGTTGCCCAACTTCTCCTGAGTGGAAGGAGGTGTCAGTGCACTGCGGTACATCCACGTCATACCTGCGTGAACCTCTGCAATAAATGTACCCCTCATGCAGCACCTGGACACCTCTCTCTTCATCCCAGCTCTTGATTGGAGGTCCAGGAGCAGAGATTCCTGAGCAGAGATTGCACAATTCAGCATCCAATGCTGAATGTACCTCGTTTCGTTTCAATGGGGGTTGTGCCAACCAAAAACCTGAGAAACGAGAAAAAAATGTTAAGCTCTCTCCTCTAGTCCTAGGAGCTCTTTGAAATAGGGCTGGTTTCTGGAAACACTGTTCAAGCTGTGTTCTGATAAGCTAAACTCTCAGTACAGATTATTTTATTTTATAAACAGTTGGTGAAATAAGCATGGCAACTTCTTTTCGAATTGGAAGAAGTTTGAAATCTTTCAGGTGGCCTTTTTGGCAAAGAAAGAGGGAGACAATTCACAAGTCAGTGATTCTTGAAAGGCTTTTTAATAATTTATTTTAATAACTTAAAATAAATTCCAGTAAATATTTACTTGTCTAGTTACAGTTCTGTCCTTGGTGAAGAAGCAATCTCATTCCAAAAACATTTTGGGAAGGATGCTCCAAGGCATAAATGGGAAAACCAGCAGCAGTACCTCTCTCCAGCTCTCTCTACCTTTGCAATTATTGGCAAACTATTTGGTGGCTCATCTCTGGTGACAGAAATGATGTCTCAATTGCTCTGTGCTTCCTGAAGAGATGGGGAGGGAGAGCAGAGGCAGGATGGAAGGGGGGAGACAGCTTTGCCCTGCCCAAGGAGACTCTCCTGGAGAGAGGTGGTGGAAATAAAACTCTGCAATGTCTGTAGGTCATCAAGAACACCTTCCCAGTCGTCTTCTGTACTGAGCTGTTTCATGATGTCTGTAAAGAGAGCCTTTTCTTCTCTTGGTTTGAATAAATCCTCTGAAGTTATTGACATGTTCTTGGTGAAACCAGTGTAAATGTCATCACTCCGTGACCCTGGGAGCACCTTTGCACCTTTGGGTGGCCCCCACCTTGATGAGAGGGGAGCTGCAGAGCCATTTCTCTACCTCTGAGGCCAACTTTCTGCAGGGATGGATTGGATCTGTCAGTGTTTCCAAATTGTCCATCATGTCACGTAGAGATATTCAGAAATTCAGGTCCTTAGCCTACTCTCAGGTGCACCAAGAAGGTGCTGAATGCCATGAGCAACAGTGTGGGGTTAAGCATTCCTTTTTTTCACCGAAAAGCCAGCAGAGGTTGTTGAGGAGAGCCACAGCAAACCTCCTTCATCCCCACTCCTGGGCTGTACTTCTCCTACTTCATCTTGAATCCTGTGTCCAGTTCTGGGCCCCTCAGGAAGTTCAGGAAGGAGATTGAGATGCTGGAGCAGGTCCAGAGAAGAGCAAGGAGGCTGTGAAGGGATCCAGCACAAGTGCTGTGAGGTGAGGCTGAGGGAGCTGGGGGTGTTGAGGCTGGAGAAGAGGAGGCTCAGGGGAGACCTTATCACTCTCTACAACTCCCTGAAAGGAGGTTGGAGCCAGGGGGGGGTTGGTCTCTTTTCCCAGGCAACTCTCAGCAAGACAAGAGGGCAGGGTCTCAAGTTGTGCCAGGGGAGGTTTAGGTTGGAGATTAGAAAGAATTTCTTTCTGGAGAGGGTGATCAGCCATTGGAATGGGCTGCCCAGGGAAGGAGTGGATTCTCCGTGTCTGGAGATCTTTCCAAAGAGCCTGGATGTGGCACCGAGTGCCATGGGCTGGGAACCCCGGGGGGAGGGGATCAAGGGTTGGACTTGATGATCTGTGAGGTCCCTTCCAACCCAGCCAATTCTATGATTCTATTCTATGCTTCTATGATACCTCTGCCACTTGGAGCTGGGGCTGTTTACAGCCTGTGAGTGTGCAGTGAGTTGGGATTCATGGAGCTGCTGCCTTTTTTCCCAGGCTCTCTCATTTGTTAGTTCTCAACTATATTATTTCCACCCCCACCATCCCTGGATGGGGGGATGGCTCAGCCACCATCCTTGGTTTGGGCTGTGGGATGGGTGGATGGGTGAATGGGTAGATGGGTGGGTGGATGGATGGATGGAAGGACCTTGCTGCAGTGGGAGCAGGCACAATGTAGAGGAGCAGGCTGGGCTTGCCTCCTGCTCACCTGGGAGGCTCCAAACTGCTTTGTCCTCTGAAGGGCTCCTGCAGGAATACCATCAGACATCAGAGCCCTTGGTGACTTCCAGGCAATAGTATTGCACTGGGTGTGGAGTTTCTAACTTTATACTAACAATGTTGATTACATCCAACGTGTACATTTACAATCTGAGCAGCGTTTTACAGGAATAAACACTGGCCTGTTTTAAGCTCTGTCATTAATTTTCCTTTTTTTTTTTTTTTTTTTTTCCTCTTTTTGGCTGCATAGATCCAAGTCTAATATAAATTGCAAGTGCTGACAAGTCTGGTGTTTGGAAGAGCCAAGTTTAAATTAGTGGGCTAGAACAAAAGCCTGATCCTTCCTGCATTCCTGGCTGTTCCCAGAGAGTGAAGAGCCTTCTATCCATGTGGGAAGCAGGAAAAGGACAACACTGTCCTTGCCAGTTAGCACTGAAGGGCTAAAGGCTGGGAAGGATGCTGGAAGGTCAGCAAGTCTGGGCAGGGGCAAATGCAGAGATTTATTTTTGGTTTTGATGTAGGAAAGATACCTCCTCTTGATTGTGGTTTTATTTCTTTTTCTGAATATTGCTTAGAAATACAGATCCTTCACTGGAACTTCTCTTGAAAGAATAAACTAATCTCTAGGACTTGAAAAAGCTGCAGTCCTTAAAACCCTGTGAGGGCTGGGCGAAGGAAAGGGAATGAAAGGGAAATACTGGAAGGTGCTAGGAACTCTGCCATAATTTCAGAGAGATGTCACCCCTGAACTGTCTTGATTGAAAGCTTAAACTTTGCATTATCCTGTAGCCCACTTCCTCCTGTAGCTGTGCTGAGTGGCAAAAAGGGGATTTTTAATATAGCAGTGGATTGACAGATAAATGCTGTCAAGATAACTTATTTCTAAGTGTGGGCTCTTGGGAGCACACACTGGTCCTTGCTTGCCATTTTGCCTGCTCCAGATTTTAAAAATAGCTTTTAAGACCTAGAACTCCAAACCCAGTTTCTGGAGAAAACCTTGGATAAGACTTCTGATAACCAAATATTATAATTTATTTAGACAAGGTGAGAAAAACTGCTCTGTGATGGGAAGATCTGAGGAAATGGAAAGGTTTTTTTCTCCACAGTGGAGACAGAGCCAGCCTCCAAAAGAGTCTGTTTGTATTAACATGGAGCAGGGATGGGTCAGGGGTTTTTGGGTGGACAAGGCAATATTTGGGCAATGACAGTGTGTTACTGGCAGGGAAACAGGGGGCTTCAGTGTCTTTGAAGGGGAGATTTCACTGCCTGTATTCTGCTTTGTTTTATTTTCACTAAGGACAAAAAAAGAGAGAAAAGCCCCAGAAATTCAGGTGGTTTGCACCAGAGGCAACACCCCCCTCCTTACCTCCTCTAGAACAACAGGAAGGTTGAGTGGGGACCTGTCACACCTGACAAAAAACTGGCACATCAACAGGGAGAGCTGAAAAAACTACATTCTGCAGGGAACCACAGGTTTCTCCCAACTCAAGTTGCAGGTACAAGCAAGGGGGCTTTTTTTTTTTTTTTTTTTCCCACTCTGTGGTGTCCCGTGAGGTCTGATGCTCTTGCCCAGCACAGTCCCAGTTTAGTTTCCATTCCTGAATTGTCCCAGCCTGCCAGAAAACACGTCCATGGTTTTTTGGATGGTGACCCAAGGCGCAGCACCAGGCTTCATTTGGGAGCTGTGTACAGCCCAGATCCTTGGGAACAGTCCAGGAACAGTGTGCCACAGAGATCCAAATGCCCTGATGTATCCATAGGGGAAAAAAGAGTGGGGAAGAGCTTGGGGATGCCCTTAGGAAGGGTCTGCCTGGGGTCATCATGTTCAGCCCAGCATCACCTGCAGCTTAGGGGCTCCCTGGGAACAGCTGGGAGCAAACTGGGACTTGGTGCCTCTCTCCAGGTGGGAAGGAGCCACAGCTCAGGACTCTTCTTAAAGACAGAAGCTGCAAAGGAAGAGGAAGTGCTTGTTTGGGCTGGTTTTTAAAGGTCAGATCAGAAAACTGTGAAGTCACCCTCTCTTCTCTGCAAGGGAAGAACTGCTGCTCTTTTGGGGCTGGACTCAGCAGGATACTTTGCAGCCTCGTCTCATGGAAGGTATGGAAAATGGGTTCAGGACACAAGGCTGAGATTGTCCATGCTGGTAACACAAGGGAGGGATGGCTGGTGCTCATGTCACACAGGGTTGGGCTGGAAGGCATCCCTCACACTATCTCACTGAAAAAAGGAGCCCTTTAGGGCCCAGCTTTCCCATTTCATCTTTCATCCCAGCCCTGTGAGATGCTTTCCCTCTACAGGAGGGTGCTTCTTACCCTCCAGGAGGTCAGTTCTGTGTCTGGGGGGGATCTCAGGCCATAGTCCAACCAGTTTCATGAGGACAGCTCTGGAACATCCCTGTTCATGGACCATTCACCTGGGCAGTTCCAGCTCTGTCTTCTGGCAGCCTTCACCTCCCCAGAGGCAGTGGGTGGCCAGGGGGACCAAACTCTCCCACCCTGACTGGCAGAGGGTGATGCAAGAGACTATTGTTGTCTCCACATTCTCTGTTTCATTTTTATGTTTGTTTACTTGTCTAAGCTTGCCTTGCAACTTTGTGTGTGATCCAGGGAGAATTGCATCCCAATTGCATCCTTTGGCAGCCAGACTTGAAGTGTAGCACCTTTTACCTGGGGTCAGTGTATAATGGAGAAAACTATTTGGGGAAGAAAATTTAAACAATGAGTATTTGGGGGGGGGGGGAGAATCCTGTTTTTGGGGTGTGCTTTGGGTGTTTGCTGAGGCAGAACAGAAGGCGAAGGGGGAAAAGCTGACCTTGGAAATGCTTTGGAAAAAACTGTGTGTCTAGTGCTATGTGTTCCAAATTTCTCTCTGAAAGCCAGAGGAGGGAAGGAGTTGACTGAGAGGGGTTTTAGTTTGGTGCTGGTAGCTTGGAGCAGAAACTACATTTCTTTAATCACAACCAGCCACTTCCCAAAATGCAGGGAGCTTGGCTTGCAGGGTGGCCCTGAGTGTGCTGCTGGTTTTGAAGGTCAGAAAGCTGTGCTGCTGGGAACAGAACCAACCTGGAATGCCTTGATTTCCATTCATGCAAAGATCTTGCAGTGCTTTTCCTGTGTGGCATCGTTTTTTTTTTACAAAACCAGTAAGTGAGGCACTGCCAGGAGCCCATGCTGGCTCCAACCTGTGGCAACCACTTTCAGGAGATGCCAGGGGCTGTTCTGCAGCAATAAGGTGTAGTTAAGAGTTTCAAGGAATTCTTAAACCTCCTGGGGGTTTCTTATGCCTCTTTGGTGCAAACTAGTTTGCTGTAACAGACCCGGAGCTTTTAGGGTCATCTGGGTTGGTGAGCTCTGTGTCCTCTGTTACCTCTGTGTCCTCTCTGGGGTGGATTTGGAGGGATTCATGGTGTGCCTGGGAGAGTCCTGTAGCTTAACTACCTTCAAGTTAAAAATTTGCTCTGTGTTTATTTGCTAATGTACCTTTTGCTGTGACACATGAAGATAATGATCTGGGGCAGCTGTTTCCAGGGTCCCTACAAGCAGAGCTGTCTTTGAAGTGGGGAGGTGATTGCTCCACCAAGGGCAGCCTTTGGTGCTTGCTTGTTTCTCAGAGAGTACCCAAAAAAATCTTGACAAGCAGCAGGAAGAGGAACTGGGAAATGACATAGATGCTGAGAAGGAAGAGCTGGGAGATACATTTCAGGAAATGTTATGTATATTAAAAAAAAAAAAACAAAATGCTCCCCACCTTTTCTACCATAGAAGTGATGGGCAAAGTATTTGACACCAAACTTCCCAGCTTGGCACCCTTGAGGCCCAGCTGACAGGCAGAAGGGGCTTCAATCTGTGTGATTCTGTCCAGGGTTAATATTTAAGTTCCTTTTGCTGGAGCAAAATCCTGCAGGGCAGAAACTGCTTCCATTTGCAAACCTCCAGCAGGCAAGGGGTGAGCCAGAACCCAGAGCATTTCCCTCCTTGTACCTGGTGTCAGCACCTACTGCTCCCTGAGGACACTGCAAGAAGGGCTGTGCTGGGTTTCTTCTTGCTGAACCAGATTTCTGGCATTCTGTGGGATTGAAGAAGGCTGTTCTGTTGGGAATCTGCTAAAAATCCCTAAAATAACACCCACACATAGATATCTGTATATATGTCTGATGTATGTCTGCCTACATAGAGCAAAAAGCTCTGGTAGTGGTTCAAGAATGGCTGTGAGGGACACTCCTGGCTCTTGGAATAACTCTGGGGACTGAAGGAATAACTTTGGGGTCAGCAAAAGTTTTCCCATAATCGTGCCCTGTGTGGCCATGCTGAATTTTGTGTCATCCTTTGATATTTGTTAGGCTGCTCTGTATTTCTATTTTAACTATAAAGTTTGGGGTAAGGTGTTCATCTGTCTTGGGGACAGATAAGTGCCTAAATGCCTGGGCATCCTGGGCTGAGAGGCTCTGTATTTTCTGGCAATGTGTCATCCAGGCATAACCATTTCTATTTTTGACACGTGTTGCCTCCCTTTCTTCTCCTCTGGGATGAAATGGAAGTCTCCAGGTCCTTTCCTTACATTCAGAGTCAGTATTTCACTATGAGGATGGAGTTCAGGCTGGAATTTGGGTCCTGGAAATATTTGCAGGTTTGTTTAAAATTGTGAGCCAGTAGAAGCAGGGGGAATTTTCATGGTTAAACTAAAGGACATGTAAATGAAAAGTAGTTTCTTCCTTCTTCTCCTTCCTTCTTCTCCTTCCTTCTTCTCCTTCCTTCTTCTCCTTCCTTCTTCTCCTTCCTTCTTCTCCTTCCTTCTTCTCCTTCCTTCTTCCTTCCTTCCTTCCTCTTCCCTTCTTCTCCTTCCTTCTTCTCCTTCCTTCTTCTCCTTCCTTCTTCTCCTTCCTTCTTCTCCTTCCTTCTTCTCCTTCCTTCTTCTCCTTCCTTCTTCTCCTTCTTCTTCTCCTTCCTTCTCTCCTTCTTCTCCTTCCTTCTTCTCCTTCCTTCTTCTCCTTCCTTCTTCTCCTTCCTTCTTCTCCTTCCTTCTTCTCCTTCCTTCTTCTCCTTCCTTCTTCTCCTTCCTTCTTCTCCTTCCTTCTTCTCCTTCCTTCTTCTCCTTCCTTCTTCTCCTTCCTTCTTCTCCTTCCTTCTTCTCCTTCCTTCTTCTCCTCTCCTTCCTTCTTCTCCTTCCTTCTTCTCCTTCCTTCTTCTCCTTCCTTCTTCTCCTTCCTTCTTCTCCTTCCTTCTTCTCCTTCCTTCTTCTCCTTCCTTCTTCTCCTTCCTTCCCTCTCTCTCCTTCCTTCTTCTCCTCCTTCCTTCTTCCTCTCTCCTTCTTCTCCTCTCCTTCCTTCTTTCCTTCCTTCCTTCTTCTCTCTCCTTCCTTCTCCTTCCTCCTTCTCTTCTCCTTCCTTCTTCTCCTCTCCTTCCTTCTTCTCCTCTCCTTCCTTCTTCTCCTCTCCTTCTTCTTCTCCTCTCCTTCCTTCTTCTCCTCTCCTTCCTTCTTCTCCTCTCCTTCCTTCTTCTCCTCTCCTTCCTTCTTCTCCTCTTCCTTCTTCCCTCTCCTTCCTTCTTCCCTCCCCTTCTTCTTCTCCTCTCCTTCCTTCTTCTCCTTCCTCTCCTTCTTCTCCTTCCTTCTTCTCCTCTCCTTCCTTCTTCTCCTCTCCTTCCTTCTTCTCCTCTCCTTCCTTCTTCTCCTCTCCTTCCTTCTTCTCCTCTCCTTCCTTCTTCTCCTCTCCTTCCTTCTTCTCCTCTCCTTCCTTCTTCTCCTCTCCTTCCTTCTTCTCCTCTCCTTCCTTCTTCTCCTCTCCTTCCTTCTTCTCCTCTCCTTCCTTCTTCTCCTCTCCTTCCTTCTTCTCCTCTCCTTCCTTCTTCTCCTCTCCTTCCTTCTTCTCCTCTCCTTCCTTCTTCTCCTCTCCTTCCTTCTTCTCCTCTCCTTCCTTCTTCTCCTCTCCTTCCTTCTTCTCCTCTCCTTCCTTCTTCTCCTCTCCTTCCTTCTTCTCCTCTCCTTCCTTCTTCTCCTTCTTCCCTGATCACAGCTGCTCCACAGTTTCTCTCCTGAGATTGGCAATTTTTGACATAGAGTTGAAAGAAAAGAACACCAAATCAACGGAGGAAAGATATTAAATGGGATAAAACCACAGGCTACCCCTACCCCAACCACAAACAGACAGGGAAAAAGAGTCCATAAAAATATTTTTAAATGCAACCAGCCTCACAGCTGTAACTTTCTCATTACAAGGTTAAGAAATCAGGTGCTTAAAATGGGGTTTAGAGCCTTGAAAAGCATGGAGTGTGCTGGTGTTCTCCCCTCAGAACCCAGCTGCCCTGATTTCAGGAATCCCTGGCTAATTCTAGCTCACACATGGGACTGCTTGGAGCTCCCAGTATCTGGCTGTCCAGCCAAGGCTTGGCAGGAGAGCTGGAACTGGGGTGGTGGGAAGAAATACCAGTTTCCCTCTGCATACAGGAGAGAAAGTCTTGCACTGGGCCAGCAGTTTCAAGTTGCTGTCTATTTTTAACAAACTGGGAGAAAAGGACCCTGGTTTAGTATTCAGCTCAGCCACTGAAATATCTGCACGTGGCTCTAGCCCTCTTGCACATTTTTTTTTTTTTTTTCCTAAATATAATGTTCTAACATACTTCCCTTCTTGAAGCCAACGTTATTAACATTTATCCTCCCAGGATTTAATGCCTCTGTTCATCTCTGGGAGTTGCTTTGCCAATTACAAATTAATTTAGCTGCTCTTTTCCTGCCAGCAGCAGTAACAAGAAACACCCCAACCTTAAATTAGAGTTTGCTGAAGGGAAGAAGCAACGTGCCCATGGTGTATCTTTGGGGGAAGACTTGGGAGAGGTATTTTTATGGAAGCAGTCTGGATGTTTGGGAAGGTGGTGGCTGATGTAGTGCTTTGCAGGGTGGGTGTGGGATAAACCCCCAGGGAGTGGGGGAACTCCTCATGGGTTTGGTGTCCATGTGCTTTCTCCCCTCCTGCCTCTTGGGATCCCAGCTTTTAGCTCATCTGGCTCCCTGCAGACCCTTTGCTAAGCTATTTGGGAGAAAAATAAAGATTGCCAAAGGTGTCAGCCTACAGATTGACCACAAACTTGCAAGAGAAATGGCCTGGTAACTGGGTAGCTTGAGATCACTTTTTCCTGGCTCTGAAAAATACAAATACTTACCTGTTGCTTAAATAGAAACATTAGAATTATTAAATAATTCTATTAAAATAGAAAAATGCTGTTAAAAGTGTTCATAAAATGCATTGGTGGGGGAGCTGGAGGCTAAAAATCTTCAGTTGTTTTTGCTGCAATGAAACCTGAAGCTCAAGCCTTGGTCTGACTGGCACAAATACCACTGGTTGGAGCCAGGGAACTGGTTGTCCTGAAGCATCTTGCTGGGAAAACCTCCACCTGGGAGACAGGGAAATGGCATTTTCTTTGGGATTGTCCACCAACCCATTGTCCCCCAGAGAAATCTCAGGAATGGGTCATTTGGTACCTGAGGGGCATCTGACTTGGGATGCTTGGCATCTGGATGGGGTTGGGGAGGTGTTGGAGGGAAGCACAGCCTGACCCAGAGTGTGTTGGTTTCTGGAACCACTTCACCCCTCTGTTCCAGCAGGTCTGGATGGATTTTCTCTCTCCCCAGTGCCTCCATTGGCCACGTGCCCTTCGTTCTTATCTGGAAAGGGGTTCGGAGAACTGCAACCCAAAGAAACATCCACTCTCTTTTCTTGGAAAATCCCTCTCACTCAGCCATGTCCACGACCTTCCAGGTTAATGAGCAACTTTCTGATGCAGACAGGGGGTAAACATCTCTAGTTTGGGATCAGATGGAGAATTCAGGAAAGGAAGAGATTTCCTGCAGGGAAGGGCTTGGAAATTTGTACAGTGCTGAGCAAGGGGCAAGGGTCCCTTCCCAGTGCACTTGATGCTGCTGAACTGGTTTGTGAGGATGGTTTCAGTATTATTCAGAGACTCAGCTACGTTTCTTTTATTGAAAAGCCTGTTTTATAAATCTTTGATTTAGTGGTGTGTCAGGTTTGGTTTTCCTTTAACAGAGAAAAGGAAATGGAAAGTCCTTTCAAAAACCCAGACTCATCTGTTTAGGTAAATTCTATTTAAAACCAGAGTGTGGGCACAAGAGTGAATGAAGCTCTCACTGTAGCTTGGATTTACCAAATCTTCCTTTGTTCCACAAACTGCTTTTTATTCTATCATCTCTTGTGCCTTTTCCCAATGTGAAATTATTCTCTGATAAATACTGTTCTGGGTTAGATAATTCTGATGATAATGAAGCCTTGGACTGTGAGTCTTCCTAATTACATGCTCTCAAACATTCTTTTATTTTCCCTAAACCTTATGTGTCTTCTGATAGACTCTTGAGATGCATCTTATTCCTGTGCCACAGAATCATAGAATTGGCTGGGTTGGAAGGGACCTCACAGATCATCAAGTCCAACCCTTGATCCACTCCCCCCGTGGTTCCCAGCCCATGGCACTCAGTGCCACATCCAGGCTCTTTTGAAATATCTCCAGACACGGAGAATCCACTCCTTCCCTGGGCAGCCCATTCCAGTGGCTGATCACCCTCTCCATAAAGAAATTCTTTCTAATATCCAACCTAAACCTCCCCTGGCACAACTTGAGACCCTGCCCTCTTGTCTTGCTGAGAGTTGCCTGGGAAAAGAGACCGACCTCCCCCTGGCTCCAACCTCCTTTCAGGGAGTTGTAGAGAGTGATGAGGTCTCCCCTGAGCCTCCTCTTCTCCAGCCTCAACACCCCCAGCTCCCTCAGCCTCACCTCACAGCACTTGTGCTGGATCCCTTCACAGCCTCCTTGCTCTTCTCTGGACCTGCTCCAGCACCTCAAGCTCCTTCCTGAACTTCCTGAGGGGCCCAGAACTGGACACAGGACTCAAGCTGTGGCCTCCCCAGCGCTGAGCACAGGGGCAGAATCCCTTCCCTGGACCTGCTGGCCACGCTGCTCCTGAGCCAGCCCAGGATGCCATTGGCCTTCTTGGCCACCTGGGCACACTGCTGCCTCCTGTTCAGCTTCCTGGCAATCCAGACTCCCAGCTCCCTTTCTGCCTGGCTGCTCTCAGCCACTCTGTGCCCAGCCTGGACCTCCCCATGGGCTTGTTGTGGCCAAAGCTCATTGTAAGAGATGTGGGTTTTGTGCTGTATTTGTAGAGCTCCATCTATCACATGTGAGTATGAGCAAGGTAATGTGGGCAGGCCAGCCCACATTTTTGGGTTTTACAGTAAAAGAAGGACATTCATGGAGTCTAGTGAGAGGTGCTAGACTTGAACTTGACCAAGCAGAAAGACTTTTTCACTAAAAATTAGCTGTACAGAAACAAGGGCTGAAAAATTAGATGGTTAACAATGTGTTAAGATTTGAATATTTATTTTTTTCTTATTAATTTTTTTTTTCATTTCCTCTAGCTTCAGGAAGAAGAGCAGTGGCTGGTTTATGGGAATTAAGAAGATGCTTCCTATAGGGTTATCTTGTGAGGTGAGGGCTCCCTATAGGGTTTCTCCTGCCTTTTTCTGGAGTTGTTAGAGAAGTCTGCCTCCAGACAAAAGAAAAAAAATAGCTTTAGTGCATGCCTTGCTGCCCCGGAGGAATGTGGCAAGGCAAGCACATGGCTTTTAATACCCAAGCTCAAATCCAGGCACGTGGCAGGGGCAGTCTGGGAGGCAGCTCCCCTTTCGCTTTCAATGTGCACTAGGAATATTTCACTTTTTCCTGAAGTTCTTCAAAAGGACAGAGAAAACTGAGCCCTTCAGCAGAAATCACTGCCTTGTCACCCACCTCCAAATAAGAAATGATGAAATTTAACCTGCCTGATACTTTTTTTTTTCCAGTGCTTTTGCTGGGAGTCCCTGCAGCCACTGTTCATTTTCCTTCAAGTGCATTTTATTTCTAAGTCCTTGTTCTCAGAGATAACACAAGGAGAAATGCTTTGGGGGTCTTTTTTCCTTCCTCTTTTTGGGTCTGGCATAAGTTTTTCTGTGTGTCTGATCAAACAGGTTCTTCACTGTCTCCTGAAGTGCCTGGGCACAGCTTTAGCAGCAACCCAGAAATGCTGAATGGTGCTGGGGATGATTTCACCAGCTCAGCAACAATTTGGCTTACAGAGCAAGTCATAAAAGCTGCCTCTAAGACATGATCATCCTAGTGGGAAGAATAACTCCAACCTTGATTTCAAAAAAACACTTAAACCTCTCACTTCTACCAATAATAAAAAAAAGCCTATTTTCTACTTTTGGATTGAAAGGAATTTTTTTTGTTATCTAGTGAGTGAGTTGGCATTTTCTCTTTTCCTCTACCTTATTTGTATTTCAATTGTAAAACAGCCATGTCAAGATAACAAAACCCATGAAGCTGGGGGTTGTTTTTTGTTTTGTTTTTTTTTTTTTTTTTGCAGTGGAGGACTGGAAAGCACCCACTTTGTGATGCACAAAGGGGCCACATGGACCTTGCCATGTGCACCTGAGTTGGGCATCTCTGAGCTCTGGGTGGGTGCTGCCAGGGATGCAGACCCTCTGCTGATGGAAGGGTTCATGGCTGAGCTGCTGTGGAGAGGTTATTATAGGTCTCACCATGGAAAAAAAGAAGCTTGTGAAACTTTCTGCTGATATATTTGTGATCTCCGTGTCTTTGGGGCTAATTTTAAACTTTTCAGATGTTTCTCATGGGCTATTTATGGACAGGATGGCTCTTCAAAGGCCCAGAGGGACTTCTGCTGTAGAGCAAGCCTGAGAATTTCCCCCAGGGTGGCTGGTGAGGAACACAAGTCTTTCATTTTTATGCTCAAATGTACAGCAAACCAAACCAGGTTGGGATCCTGCACTGACTTTGTGCAGCTCCTTAACTGAATGCACTCAGTCTGACCAGACTCAAAAACCACTCCCAAGCCTTCAAGCAAAGCTATGTGTGGATGGGGGGCTGGAGAGACAGATCCCAAAGCATTTTGGTACCCCTAAATCTGTGCCTTCTGAAAGTCAGGCTAAGAAGTTGCTTCCTGCATGCTCTGAAAATTTAGACTGGCCAGGAAGAGCTGTTATTTGAGAAATGGGTTGGGGTTTTTTTGAGAAATCTCATCTCTACCTTTCTCAGCACACAATTCTTCCCTCCTGGGTTTCTGCCGGGCTGGAAAAGTTGCAGGATGGCTGGGGCTGTGGTTTTGGAGCTTGAGGATGAGAGGAAATCCCTTTTCTGCTTGGCTGGGCAGATGCAGGTGAGCATCTCTGCATGGCAAGGGGGAGCACAAGGTCAGCACAAGGGCTTTAGGCAGGAATGCCTCAAGCTACTGCCTGCATCTGGGTTCTGTAGATGTGCAGGACAGTATCCTTTTCCTTTTTGCAGGAGTCACTCCAGTTTGATGTGAATTAACTCCCCAACTTGGGCAGCTTCCCAAAGCTCAGGCCATTTAGTGCTTGCAGAAATCAATTTCCAGTTCTTACAGTGAGATTGTCTGCACTTTGGCTTTCAACCTTTCCTGTCTTGCTTACTTTGACATTTTAGTTTCCATGTACAATTCTTGCCCCATTTTTAATGCAGTTTGGGCTGGGGAACTGCCTCATCTGATAAGGCAGGGGGTGAAACAGGATCCTCTTCATTCATCCTGTCTGCTTTCTGAAAGGATGTTTTATTTCTTGGATCCCAAAAACTGCTGCTCAAAACTGTTTGTGACTGGCACTTGGTGCATTTTAACTACATTTAGATCATAAATGGTACTTGAAGGAGCCCTCATCAGTGGAGTTTTTTTTCAATAGTTTTGCCTTCAAACACACTTCAGGCTTTTCAGTCTCATCCCTGGGAGGTATTTTGCAAGGGTTCATTAGGCATGAGCAGTGGGCTTTGATTTATTTGGTGGAAAGATGGTTTTCATGTGTGACACTGGCTGCTGTGGGACTGAAGGCAAGGAGAAATCTCACCTTTTATCAAAGCATCAGATGGGATGTGGCAAATGTGCTGCCCTTGGGATGCAGCATCCTCTGGGCTTCTTAAGATGCTTTGTTTCTGTCTTTGATTTGGGCACTGGCAACTGGCTCAAGTTGTCTTCTTCAGAGGCCACAACAAATATTTGGTGATGCCTCATGAAGGTTTTTGAGTTCTGGTGCATTCCCCATGGCTGGGGAAGCTCTGCCCTGTGCTTGCCCTCCCCTGGGTAGCAGTGGAGCTCTGGTGTTCCTGGTACTTGAGGAACAGTTTGCCCTCCAGAAGGAGAAAAGGAGTCAAGAGGTCACACCTGGAACCCTCCTGTGGGCAGGAAGGGACAAGAGAGATGCCAGAAGTGACCAAACAGAGGATTCCATCCTATCCACCTCATCCTCAGGAGAAATGGGAGGGATCACCAGGCTCAAACCCCTTCCTGCTTCCCCTTCTTCTCCTCTCCCTCTTTGCTTCAGCATCCTGGGAGGATTCCATCTCTTCCTCTGCCTGTGCTCCTGATCCATTCCAGCCTGAATCTGGGTGTTCCTGCCTCCAGCTCCCAACTGCTGCTGACTCCAGGATTCCAGGCTGGACTTTCCCAGGGCTGCCCTGCAGCCTCTGTGCTGATGTGAGAGTTACTGGGGGAGAGGGGGGAGGAACCTGGGATCCATTTTCCTGTCTATTTGTATAGATTGAGTCATTTTTCCTATTTATCATTCCTGTTTCGTTCAAGCTGTGTAGTTCAGTTCCCAACCCATCAGTCTCTCTCCCTTATTCTCTCTCCTTTCTTTATCAAGGAGGAGAGGGGCATTAATAGAGAATTTTATGTTATTTTGTTTAATTGTTGGGCCAGTGTTAAACCCTGCCAAGTGCTCAAAGCAACTTCTCAGCCATTTTGCTGCTGTTTGGATACTGGAGGTGCTGAAGTGCAGACAAGAGAAGGCTGAACACCCCCCAGTACTGCTGGTTGCTCTACTGTGGTGCTCAGGTTTGGAAAAAAAACCCAGGTAGAACCATGAGTGGAAGAGATGCTTGATTCCCTGCTAAAGGGGTGTGCACAACAAATCCTTGCTGTAGCTCTCCAAAGAAAAAAAACCTCAGGGTCCTCCTCTTACCTGGGGTGCTCCCTGCCAGCTCTGTGGTTGCTGAATTAATGCTGAGTGTAGGCAGAGAAAGCTGAGGGCTCTTTTCTAAAAGTGGAGTTTTCTTGGGGCCTTACTGAACCCAACAACGAGAATTTATTTTTGCCAGAGCTTTGCCAAACTTCTGGCAAAAATGGGGTGCAGGGAGGTGTCCCCACCCATGGCAGGAGGGGTGGAAAGAAATGCTCCTCAGGGTTCTTTCCATCCTGAACCAACCCACGAGGCTATGAAATGTTTAGGAATGTTGAGCAAAAACTTCTGGGGCTGTAAAATGTTTCAGTGCTTCGTTCTGGAGTTAGCTGAGTTGGGGCAAATCCCATCTTCCCATATTCAGCCTCAAGTCCTCTGTTAAACATTACTACTTGGGAGAGACCAAGATGGTCTGCTGGCCTGCAAGAAATAAAGCCAGAAAGGTCCAACCTGAGAAAAAAATCTTTATTTATAACTCCAGTGCCCTGCATGTCCCCACTCAGCGTTGCTGTGGTTCCAGGCTGAGTTGCAGGAGGTGTTGGGCAGAGGTTACAGGGTTAACAGAACAGAAAGCAACAGTTTGTGTTGGGAACACACTATTTAACACCCCAAAGACCTGTACTAAGGAGAAAGTTGTGTGCTAACACAGAAGGGGACAGATTTCTGCATGTACAAAAACCCCCAGTCACACAGCTGCAAAATGAGTCCTAAGGTAGAAATAATATAATATAATAATTATCTATAATAATAATATATCTGTAATAATATATCTATAATTTGTAAAAATAATAGATCTGTAATAATAATAGATCTGTAATAATAATAGATCTGTAATAATAATAGATCTGTAATAATAATATACCTATAATAATAATAGATCGATTATTATAATAGATCTATTGTAATAATAGATCTATTAGTATAGATATATTATAATAATAGATCTATTATAATAATATACCTGTAATAATAATAATAGATCTATAATAATATATAATAATATATCTGTAATAATATATCTATAATAATATATCTGTAATAATATATAATAGATCTATAATAATAGATCTTTAATAATAATATATCTGTAATAATAATATACCTGTAATAATAATAATAATATACCTATAATAATGATAGATCTATAATAATATAATATAATATAATATAATATAATATAATATAATATAATATAATATAATATAATAATCTTGAGCTTGGTTAATCCACCTAGGGACAATATCAAGGAAGGGAAAAGAGCTACAGAAAAATTCCTGGTGTGTTTGCAGTCTGAAAATAACAGCACACCCTTTACCAATGTGTGCTGGGGAATAAGAAGAAGAAGTCCCTGGTGTGTTTGTTTGCAGTCAGGGCATCTGCTGCTTTGCTTTCACTGCACCCTGAGCAAAAGCTTTGTGGGCTCAGCTTCTGTGTTGGAAGCCGTGGTGTTATTTGGGTTGCTACTACAATTGTGGTTTAGGAATCAAAAAAAGACTTGGCAGGTTGTGCAGTGAGTGTGAGAGGGGTTTGGCAGCGTTGCAAAGGGAAAATAAACCCACAGCACTGGCAAGAGCAGACAGCTTAAAATCATCTGTAAAAAAACCAAAACAAAACTAAAATACCTAATTTCAGTGGGGACTCTTGCAGCTGGAGGTTTAATGACTTTTGGGAATTGTTTTCTCAAGCTTCTGCTGCAATTCCTATGCTTTGAACCATACCTTCAATTTTAGTAGCTCTTTAATTCATAACTGCAGGTCTGGGTACATCCAAACCCCACCTTGGGTGCCATCCTGGGCCACCTGCTCTGGGTGAACACCTCTGTTTAAATCTGTTTCTTTTAAAACAGAGATTTAAACGTAGGATTTAAACAGCTGTACACAGAACCACAGAATGGTTGGGGTCAGAAAGGGACCTCTGGAGATCCAGTCCAACCCCCCTGCTAAAATAGGTCTCTGGAAATAAAGAGGGTTGTGTTGTGTCACCTTTGTTCCCTGGGGTTTTTTCAGGGTAGTTTGAAAATTGTGTCTCTTCCTGATTGCTGTGTGATAACTGCACTGCAAGGTGCTGCAGCAAGCACAGGAAATGATTTTTTGGCAGTTTTACAGGATGTGTTTATGTGCTGGAAGTCAGCTAGACATTACTTGGAAAAAAAAAAACCACCCCAAACCAGTTCAAAAAGTAGAAGCTGTCTGTGGTTGCCTGCTGAGGGAACTCTCATACTGTGTGTGCTTTATAAATAGCCTGTTGATGTGAAAAATGAAATATTTTATGCCACTTGTCTGTGATTTAAAAGGAAAAAAAAAAGTTCTCTTTGCCACAGGACAAATGAAGTTGTTAATCCAAACATTTCCATTAGTGAGAGGTGAATATTTCCTTCAGAGACACCCACAGGCATCAGTAGCTCCGATTTATTCCCAGAGATCTCAGACAGAAAGCTCACATTTGTCTCCTTTTAGGTGTATTTCATGGATATGAGTTCTGTAGGAGCTCTTCCCTGCCTTCAGATTTCTTGAAAGTCTGCCACAACTCAGAATAAAACTTTACAGGATGCTTGGGGCTGTCTGATGAAGTAGAAACAGCTGGATTGGGGCACAGGGAAGGGGATGGAAATGGATGCTTGTTTTTTGCATTGTGTGCCTGGTTTTTAGGCTTCTGAAGAGGCACTGAAAGGCAGCAGCAGCTGGGATGTGTCTGTGCTGTGTGTTATTCGTGGCCAGGAACACAGTAGAAGGGCATTGCTGCCACTTAATAGCTAAGTTACTCTATGTTTTCTACTACAGAGAAAACACCAAGTCTGCAGAAGTCATCAATTTGTCTCCCTTTTAATATTTGTTTTTAAATTGAGCGTAATTGGGAATTGAGACATCCATCCTTCAAGTGGAAGAGGAGAAAATGCTCACAAATTCAGTGTTTGTGTGGCGTGGCACTGGGTGTCAGAGACTGGAGAAGCACCTGGAGGAGAGACCAAGGCAGCAAACAAAAAAAAAACAACACAGGTTTAAGTAGAGGTCAGTGTGGACACAGCAGATTCCTGGCTGATCTTTCTGACACACAGAGTGCAGAAAGAACAGAGTCATCACATAGCTAGGAAAGTAAAAGGTGTGTTTTCAGCAGTGGGTATGGAAACTCCAGGAGCAGAGGGCACAGCTAAGGATACCCACAACTGCACGGAAAGCTGAACCAGGAGGCTTCCCCTGGGATTCATTCCTGAATCCCCAGGATGATCTGGGAATCTCAGCTGAGTGACCAACTATGTTTTCTCTTGGTTTTTTGTGAAACCACTGTAGTATTTATTTAGAGCTTGGAGATCTGATAAGGACACCCATGGGACTAAAAGGGTGAGCTTTGAGAAAAGTTGGAATAAAGGGACATAGAGGGGTGAAAATGTGACCAAAGCTGCTGTATTTCCCTAAAACAGCAGCACAGGCACCCCTGAGCTGTGGCAGCAGCTGAACCAGCTTCAGGCATCACCACATGTCCATCAGGGAATAGCCTGGGAGCTGGGAAATCAGCTTCTTCACAAGCTGGAAAACCAGATTATAACCCCAAAAAGTTGCACTCCAGTTGCATTGCCTGCACATTAAGGGGCAACCCAATTTCTTCTGAAGTGAACATGAGGCTTCCTGAGGTCTTTGCAGAAGAGCTTTTCTGAAGTGATACAGGCAGGGGGTGGGTTTGCAGGAGGTGTATTGGATGCTGCAGGAAACTCAGCCCTTTCAGGTGTTTCTGGGCTGATTTCTGCCCATTCTGGGCTGATGCTTGGGTCAGGAGGTCCCTGGGTACATCCAGCAGGACAAATGTGTGCTGCTTGGAGAGAGCTTTGAGGGGCTTACAGTGACATCTGGGGTGTTCTGATCCTGCCCAGGGAGCCTGGGAAGAGGGAACAGGAGGGGCTGAGTCCATGAGACCTTCTGAAGCAGGGGCTTGCTCAGCAAAGGTTGGGCAAAAGGCAAGGGAAGCAGAAAGCTTCAAGCAGGGTGCTCACAGAAAGGACAGCACTTTGCCTCAGGAACTCTTCTGGGGTTTAAGGAGAATTTCCTTGGAGCTGGGAACCATTGGGCAGTGGGATGGTGGCTGCTTTTAGCACATGGTCTCCTATAATAATGAATTTTTTTTTCTAAAAGTTTTGCTTGGAGAGGAAATACTGATGTTTTTCAAGAAAAAATAAATATAATATTTAATATAATATAATATAAATCCAGAAATGTAGCAAGGTCACATCACATTTTCTTTTTAAGGAAGTTTTTCTGTTCCTTCTAATATCCAGGTCTTTGTATTAGGCTTAAAAGCTGCTTACTGCAATCATAAAACCTGGAATCATGTTACCCAGAGTGAAACTATTTTCATCCAATCTTTGATCCAGAGCTCAGGCTTTCTTAAAATTCCTGTGCATTCAGCACTTTGTCATGAAAACAAGAGTGAGAAAAGCAAAGTTTTCAACTTTGTGTTAGATTTCCACATATTTCCAGATCCAGCTTTGCTCCTGGCTGAATTTGTGCTTTTACTCCCCAAAAGAGATCTTGCATCCATGTAACAGGTTTGAGCCCAGCACCAGGAGGAGAGGGGAAGCCCAAAGCAGGAGAGAAAACTTGAAATGACTTGAGAAAAAAAAAAAAAAAAAAAAAAAAAGAAATAAAAGCAGCCACAATGCTGGTTTGTCATTGGGAAAGTTTGGCCTCTCTGGTCTGTTTGTATGATGCTTTCCTGCTCTAGAACCAGCAAATTAACATCTCGTGGGGCTTAGCAGGATCTTTGTCCTGATGTCAAAACCCCCCCCCAGTTCATCTGAGTAAAAGACAAAGTTTTTCTGGTGTCCCTTGCATGGTGCCCCCTCAGCAGGTTCGAAGCCCCTCAGAGATTTGGGTTGGATTTTTGTTGGGTTTTTTCTTGTTTTGTTGGTTTGGTTTTTTTTTTACACACTGGTTCTTTGAGTGTGTTTGATTCCTTGTAAAAGCTGTGAAATGCAGGAGGTTTTTCAGGCCTCTGAAAGTCCCAGCAGCTGCACCAGCTTCTGCAGGGATGAGGTTTGGGGAAGCTGTAGGAAAAAAACTCTTCTGGCTCCTGCTACAGCCTGAGCAAAGGTAAATCCTGGGACTTGGACGTGCCCTGGAGATGCTCACAGCATCCTCTCTCACTCCCTTCTGTTCTCACAATGTGGGGCCCTGAGATGTAAGATTAAAATTTATATCTCAATTCAGTTCCTCACTTGCCTTGATAAACACAGAGAGCTCCATCAGGTAAGGAGAGGTCTTATAATCACTAAAAAAAAAAAAAAAGGTTAATTATTCACTTTAAATATCAGAATATTATAATGGTTGATATTTGCACAAATGTGAGTGCCAGGTGCTGGCAGGGTGCAGCATTGCTGGGAGGTTTCTGGGTTCAAAGTGTTGCCTCATCCTGACCCACAGCAGGGGTGCTCCCAGGCTTTGGGCACTTCACTGTGTAAAGCAGACATTTCCAGTTGGAAGGATGGCATTTGGAGTTCTTCATCTGCATCTGTTGGTGAGAATGAATATTAAAAAATACTTCAGGACTACTTCTGCTCACCCTGGTTGGGCTCCCTCCTTCTGCAGCTCTCTGTGATGCTTTCATCAGCAATGGCTGGGATGGGTGTCGTTTTCTTCTCCTTGAGACTGAAGGTTTCCTTAAACGTGATGTCTAGATCTAAAATCAAATCTTAGCAGAACAGAAGCCTCGGGATACATCCAGCCAGGACTGCTCAGAGTGGATTTGGGGTGTCCAGGTGGGCAGGGACAGTCCTGGCACCCAGCAAAGCCCAGACCTAGGGGAATGAGGGAGCCCCAGGGTGCACAGGCAACATTTCATAGAATCATAGAACTGGCTGGGTTGGAAGGGACCTCACAGATCATCAAGTCCAACCCTTGATCCACTCCCCCCGTGGTTCCCAGCCCATGGCACTCAGTGCCACATCCAGGCTCTTTTGAAATATCTCCAGACACGGAGAATCCACTCCTTCCCTGGGCAGCCCATTCCAATGTCTGATCACCCTCTCCAGAAAGAAATTCTTTCTAATATCCAACCTAAACCTCCCCTGGCACAACTTGAGACCCTGCCCTCTTGTCTTGCTGGGAGTTGCCTGGGAAAAGAGACTGACCCCCCCCTAGCTCCAACCTTCTTTCAGGGAGTTGTAGAGAGTGATGAGGTCTCCCCTGAGCCTCCTCTTCTCCAGCCTGAACACCTCAGCTCCCTCAGCCTCACCTCACAGCACTTGTGCTGGATCCCTTCACAGCCTCCTTGCTCTTCTCTGGACCTGCTCCAGCACCTCAAGCTCCTTCCTGAACTTCCTGAGGGGCCCAGAACTGGACACAGGACTCAAGCTGTGGCCTCACCAGGGCTGAGCACAGGGGCAGAATCCCTTCCCTGGACCTGCTGGCCACGCTGCTCCTGAGCCAGCCCAGGATGCCATTGGCCTTCTTGGCCACCTGGGCACACTGCTGCCTCCTGTTCAGCTTCCTGGCAATCCAGACTCCCAGCTCCCTTTCTGCCTGGCTGCTCTCAGCCACTCTGTGCCCAGCCTGGACCTCCCCATGGGGTTGTTGTGGCCAAAGTGCAGGACCCAGCACTTAGTCAAAATCTAAATTATTATCTAACAGACTGATTCATATATATTCTACATAGATGCATGAATAATTACACTGACTGCTGGAGGAGAAAGTAATCCTCAAGCTACTTTCTTTCCATACAGCACTGTTTCAAGAAATTTCAAGATTTTTAAATACAAACATTCAAATCCAAATGTCCTTCTGCTAAAAACATCAAGATAAAATTAATACTTTTTATGCCCATGCTCCCTAGAGTCAAAGTTAAGTACTGATGGCAGCTGATCATTTATCTTCAAACAGAAGGCAATACTCTCCCCCCCTTCTTGGTGCAGCTGGAGAATGACTCTCAGCCCTAAAATAATTCTATATTAAGGGAGAACAAAAAAACCTTTTTTAGGCAGCAGTGTGTTCTGCTGAGGAAATTTACAGGATATCCAAAAGTAAGAGTGCAGGAACAGAATAAAAGTCATTTTCTAGAGGTGCTCAAAGTACAGCAGTCTCTACTTTGAAAGAATGTCCCAGACAAGTTTTTTTTCAGTGTTTTATTGCATGAGCACATCAGCAAGTAAAATTTAGAAGAAAAATCTCCATATAACTTCCTAGAAATAACAATCCACAATCCTATCCTCAGTTATCTTGAACCATCTGGTTTTCACACTCCCCAGGCAGCTTCTGATGGTTTTTCCCCACCCTCTGCGACTTTTCTGGTTTTATTTTTAATAAATAATGGACACCACGGGTGATCCTCGAGAAAAATGAGCTTCTCAGCACTGCACAGGGCAACTGAGTTCACTGGATGTCATCATCATCAAAGAGATCTTCAAAATCTAGTTAGAAAAATAAGGTAAAATTAATCTTAAAAACTGCAACTGTTAAATTGCTACACACTCAAATACAGTTCTTCCTTATTTGGATTAAAGACAGAATTAAAGGTGAATTATATGAATGAGAGTAACTGCACCAGTTACTAGAAACTTAACATTCAGGGTGGGGAGAAACAGAGGAAAGGCAGAAGAGTGACATTTATGGTGTCTTTCACAAAGAAATTAAAGTGCTTCACTTCTACAATGCCAACTTTGCAATTAAATTCAAGGAAGCAAAGTCAAGCTCCAGAGGAGGAGCTTCCATAAATCCATGGCATTCAGAGTGGATTAACCACAATTGCCAGGGTAAAGTTCTAGCTTTTTGCAGGCAGGAAAAAAAATTTTTTTTAAATGCAGAAAGCACATAAAAGCCAAAATTTTATTTTGCTTTGGATTCATATGCACACGTACCTTAAGAGGGCAGAGAATTATTTATGAACTAGTAACTGCCAATGTTCTGTCCATGTTTTATATATGTTTGCATAGTTAAGCTATTTTTTATAATTAATAATTAAGCTATTTTTTATCCAAACAGATCAAGGCATTTTTGATTGTTAAAATAATGATTCATATGCATAAATACCTTTAGAGAGTAAAGAATTATTTGCGAAGTAGCAACAGCCACAGATAACGTTCTGTCCAAGTTTTTATATAAATTTGCACAGCTTAGCTATTTTTTATCCAAACAGATCAAGCCATTTTTTAATAATACACCCTAAAAGCTCCCGGAGGAGAAACACAGACACTGGATCACTGCCCCACCGAACCCTGAAACGTCTGTGTAGAACTTTAGCGGCTGTCAGGCACCGGCAGCAGAGAAAAACCCGAGTGGGTTCGGCTTGGGAACCTTCACTTTCGGCACCTGCCAAGCCCAAGGCGTCCCCTCCTCCTCGTTTTCCTCCTCCCCATCCCCACGGCCCTTACCATTGAAGAAGTCGGCGTGCACGGCTTTCTCGTTGGCGGCCAAATCCATCAGCAGCCCCGTGCTTCCCCCTGCCTGGGGAAAAAAGGCGCTGAGCACCCGCGGCCCTGCACCACAAGCACCACAATAACCACCACCCCCCTATTCCCGCAGCCAACACCCCTCTCACCTCATCGAGATCCACGTAGGGCCCCGCTCCCTCAGGGAACATCTCATCCACCGCCGGCTTCATGGCTGAGCCGCCTCCTCCTCTCTCCCCCTCAGCGCCGCCGCTTCCGGCCGCCTCACGTCACGTCCCTTGTGAGGCCGCGGGGGCTTGCTCCTCTCGATGGTCGCCGTCACCGGCAATTAAACCAAATAAAAGATGCTGTTGATTAGTCTCCTCGCTTCTGCGGGATCCCGGTGCTCCCGGAGCAGCCCCGGCAGCGCCCATCGCCCCTTCCCCGCCTCAGGCCCCGACGCCGCGGCCGCCATGGAGCAGGAGGAAGGGGCGAGGAAATGGCGGCGGCGCTGAGGTAACGGCGACTCCCGCCCCCTCAGCCCCCGGGCGGGGAAAAGGGGATTTTCTGCCTGGTAATTTTGCCTTCAGCTGCACTTGCTGACATGAACAGGAAGTTTCTCAGGCAGTGTCTGCTGCTGGGACTGATCCCACTCCGTGGTTATAGTTACAGCAGAACCAAGGACACTGCTCAGCTCTGAGGAACAGTTTGCCTTCCAGAAGGAGAAAGGGAGTCAAGAGGTCACCCCTGGAACCCTCCTTTGGGCAGGAAGGGACAAGAGAGATGCCAGAAGTGACCAGAGGATTCCATCCCATCCACCTCATCCTCAGGAGAAATTGGAGGGATCGCCAGGCTCAAACCCCTTCCTGCTTCCCCTTCTTCTCCTCTCCCTCTTTGCTTCAGCATCCTGGGAGGATTCCATCCCTTCCTCTGCCTGTGCTCCTGATCCATTCCAGCCTGAATCTGGGTGTTCCTGCCTCCAGCTCCCAACTGCTGCTGACTCCAGGATTCCAGCCTGGACTTTCCCAGGGCTGCCCTGCAGCCTCTGTGCTGATGTGAGAGTTACTGGGGGAGAGGGGGGAGGAACCTGGGATCCATTTTCCTGTCTATTTGTATAAATTGAGTCATTTTTCCTATTTATCATTCCTGTTTCATTCAAGCTGTGTAGTTCAGTTCCCAACTAAAATTCAGCTAAACCCATCTGGGTGTGTGGAGCTGAGTCAGGGTGATGATGATGATGATGATGATGATGATTCTCATTCTCTGAAGTTAAGTCCAAGGACCAGGAGAAGATGTGAGGCCCAGGACTTCATCCTGAGCTGCCTCAGCCCTGCCATAGCTTGGTCCTCACCCCCCTGACATGGAAAAGGAAATTGGATTGCTGGGAATCTGGGGATGGCTCAGGCTCTGTTTAACTCCCGAATTTCTCAGCCTCCAACGAGGACAAAGGGACCCTGGGGGTACACAATGTTCCCTCCAAAAAGGACAGGGGGGCCCTGGGACATTTAGGGGGTCCCTCCCAACGGGAGCAGGGGGTCTCTGGGGTTCCCCAGAAAGGACAGGGGGTCCCTGAGGGGCTCACTGTGATCCCAAAGAGGACAGAAGATCCTTTGGTGGGTTTCAGGGGATCCCCCCAAAAGAGCAGCGGGTCCCTACGGTGGTCACTGTGTCCCCCAACGAGGTCAGGGGGTCCCCCAAAAGTCAAGGAGTCTCTGGGCACCTCAGTGTCTCCCTCCCAATGGGGACAGGGGGTCGCTAAGGTTGCCCAAAAAGGACAGGGGTTCCCTGGGGTCTCAGGGGGTCACCAACGAGGTCAGGGGGTCCCTGGACTCTCAGGGGGTCCCTGGGGACGTGCACACCGGGGCCCGGGTGGGCGAACACCGCCCCCGAGAGGCTCCATTGGGGTTCGGTGGTGGTTACCGGGGGGAGGTTGGAGACCCTGTGGCTGCTTCTCCACGGTTTATTTACCCTTCTTCCCCCCACCCCCCAAAAAAAAAAAAAAAAAAAAAAAAAAAAAAAAAAAAAATCCCAATCCCTGGAAAAAGGGACCCGGGCGCACGGGGATCCCCAAGCGGCTCCGAGCCCAGCAGCCTGGAGGTCCTCCGGATCAGTACTAGGCCGCCAGGGGGCGCTGCTTCCCGCCGCCCGCGCCCCGCGGTGTCCGCTCTGCGCGTGTGCGGAAGTGTTGGTGGTGTCGGTTCCAGGGGCCGCCGGGAAGATGGCGGCGGAGGCAGCGGTGGCGCCGGGTTTGGAGCTGACGGCGCTGGACGGGCGGGAACTGCGGATCCTGAGGGGGTGAGAGAGGGAGAGAGCGGCAGGGAAGCACCGTGGGGGGGCAGGAGGGGTCTGTGGGGCTCAGGAGGGCTCCCTGGGGCAGGGGAGGTTCCGTGGGTTCCGGGGCTCGGTGGGTTTGGGGCGCTGTGTGGGGCAGGGGCTCGGCGGGTCGGCGTCCGGGGTCTCGGTGGGGTTGGTGTCTGTCAGAAAGGGGGGGATCAGAGGAGGGAGGAGATCCCCGTGTCACGGAACCTCATCATTTGCCCATCCGGATGTGTCCGTGTGCCCCCCAGCATCTGGAGGGGCTGGGGGTGACAGAGCTGGAGGAGGTGGTCCCAGTGCCTATTGGTAGCCCCAGGGCACCTTGTGTCTGTCTGTAAGTTTGTAGAGGGTGGGTGCCAGGAGGATGGGGCCAAATCCTCCTCAGCAACACAAGCTGGGCCGTGGGAAGGTCCATTTAGATCTGAAAAAGATAAAATTCATTGCTGTGAGGGTGCCAGGGAGGTTGTGGAGTCTCCTGCTGTGGAGGAGCTGGAGGATGTGGTCACGGTGCTGCCTTGTTTGTGTCTCCATGTTTGTTTGTACATCTTTGTTTAGGTGTTTGTTTAGATTGGAGATTAGAAAGGATTTCTTTATGGAGAGGGTGATCAGACATTGGAATGGGCTGCCCAGGGAAGGAGTGGATTCTCCGTGTCTGGAGATCTTTCAAAAGAGCCTGGATGTGGCACTGAGTGCCATGGGCTGGGAACCACGGGGGGAGTGGATCAAGGGTTGGACTTGATGGTCTCTGAGGTCCCTTCCAACCCAGCCAATTCTATGATTCTGTCACCCCAGGCTGCCTTGTTTATGTCTCTCAGTATCCAGAGGGTGGATGCCAGGAGGATGGGGCCAGATCCTCCTCAGCAGCACAAGCTGGGCCATGGGAAGGTCGATTGAGATCTGAAAAGGATGAAAATCCTTGCTGTGAGGGTGCCAGGGTACGGGGATAGGCTGCCCAGGGGGGTTGTGGAGTCCCCTTCTGAGGAGAAATTAATCTGGGAGACAAGTTCTCCTGTCTCTGTTTGGGGCCCTTTCCTCTTGAAACAGCACCAGTTCTGTTCGGTTGTCACTCCAGAGGGGACAGTCCCACCCAGGTTGTGGGTTCTTTCCAGGTGCTTTGGAAGGATTTGGGTGTCAGGGAGGGGGGGTTGTGTTGTCCTGTGGTGTCCCAGGCAGAGCTGGCACTGCTCAACTGGTGTGGATCAGGAGCTGGGGGCTCCCAAACTCCTGGGACTGATGTGCAGCCCTGGCACTGGCTCTGGGGAACTCAACCCTCTTGGCTGAGGGCAGAGGGAGAGAAGGAGGAACCAGGAGAAATGCAAATGCCAATTCCTCCTCAGCAACCAAGTTCTGTTCCTTCCAGGTCCCAGGACAGTCCCTTTCCCCAGGAACTCTATGGCAGTGCCCAAGCCCCCCCTGAATTCAGCAGCTGTTGTGTGGCTGTGCCCACATCTGCCCCCAGCACATGGACTCCATGGTGCAGCTGCAGGAGGAGCCCCAGCTCAGCTCTGCCTTCCAGCACTTCAGCATTTTTGGGCAGGTCAGTTCAGGTTCTTCCTTACACAGCACACAGGGCTCTCTGCTTCCTCTCTCCAGCTCTGCCTCTCTCTCTCTCTCTCTCTCATTCCTTCTGCTTTCACTCTGTGATTTCTCTCCCTTTTCCATATCCCTCTTGCTCTCTCCCCTCTCTGCTTTCTCTCTCTCTCTCTCCTTTCTCACTCTCTGCTTTCTCACAGTTTTCTTTCTCTGTTTCTCTCTCTGATTTAGCTCTCCTTTATATCCCTCCCTGCTTCTTCTCTCTCTCCATCTTTCTTTCCTTCTCTTCCCCTCTCCCTCTATTTCATTCTTTCTCCTTTTCTATTCATCTTTCTCTTGCCATCTTTCTATGTCTCCTTGTCTGTCTTTTTCTCTCTTTTACTCTCCTTTCTCTCTATCTCTCTCTCTTTCTCTTTTTCTCACTTCCTCTTTCTCTTTCTCTCCTTTCTCTCTTTCTTTCCTTTCTCTCTTTCTCTCCTTTCTCTCTTTCTCTCCTTTCTCTCTTTCTCTCCTTTCTCTCTTTCTCTCTTTCTCTATCTCTCCTTTCTCTCCTTCTCTTTTTCTCTTTCTCTACCTCTCGTTTCTCTCTTTCTCCTTCTCTCCTTTCTCTCTTTCACTCTTTCTCTATCTCTCCTTTCTCTCTTTCTCTCTTTCTCTTTCTCTTTCTCTCCTTTCTCTCTTTCTCTTTCTCTCTTTCTCTATCTCTCCTTTCTCTCTTTCTCTATCTCTCCTTTCTCTCTTTCTCTATCTCTCCTTTCTCTCTTTCTCTTTCTCTCCTTTCTCTCTTTCTCTTTCTCTCTTTCTCTATCTCTCCTTTCTCTCTTTCTCTTTCTCTCTTTCTCTATCTCTCCTTTCTCTCTTTCTCTATCTCTCCTTTCTCTCTTTCTCTCTCTATCTCTCCTTTCTCTCTTTCTCTTTCTCTCTTTCTCTCTTTTTCTGTCTTTCTCTCTTTCTCTATCTCTCCTTTCTCTTTCTCTTTCTCTTTCTCTTTCTCTTTCTCTTTCTCTTTCTCTTTCTCTTTCTCTTTCTCTTTCTCTTTCTCTTTCTCTTTCTCTCTTTCTCTATCTCTCCTTTCTTTCTTTCTCTTTTTCTATCTCTGCTTTCTCTATCTCTCCTTTCTCTATCTCTGCTTTCTCTCTTTCTCTCTCTCTCTCTCCTTTCTCTCTTTCTCTCTCTCTCCTTTCTCTTCCTCTCTTTCTCTTTCCCTCCTTTCTCCCTTTCTCTCTTTCTCCTTCTCTCCTTTCTCTCTTTCTCTTTCTCTCTTTCTCTATCTCCTTTCTCTCTTTCTCTATCTCTCCTTTCTCTGTTTCTCTCTTTCTTTATCTCTCCTTTCTCTCTTTCTCTTTCTCTATCTCTCCTTTCTCTCTTTCTCTCCTTTCTCTCTTCTCTTCTCTTTCTCTTTCTCTTTCTCTTTCTCTTTCTCTTTCTCTTTCTCTTTCTCTTTCTCTTTCTCTTTCTCCTTTCTCTTTCTCCTTCTCTCTTTCTCCTTCTCTCTTTCTCTTTCTCTTTCTCTTTCTCTTTCTCTTTCTCTTTCTCTTTCTCTTTCTCTTTCTCTTTCTCTTTCTCTTTCTCTTTCTCTTTCTCTTTCTCTTTCTCTTTCTCCTTCTCTTTCTCTTTCTCTTTCTCTTTCTCTTTCTCTTTCTCTTTCTCTTTCTCTTTCTCTTTCTCTTTCTCTTTCTCTTTCTCTTTCTCTCTTCTTTCTTTCTCTATCTCTCCTTTCTCTTTCTCTCTTTCTCTATCTCCTTTCTCTCTTTCTCTATCTCTCCTTTCTCTCTTTCTCTCTCTTTCTCTATCTCTCCTTTATTTTTCTCTCTTTTCTATCTCTCCTTTCTTCTGCTTCACCTCAAGGGACACCTCGGCGACACCAGGGACAGCAGCACCAAAATGGCCCCCGATACCAATGGCACTTCCAGTGCTGCACAACTCAGTGCTCAGCAGGAGCTGCCCTGCCACTCCTGGCCTCAGGGACTGCTCAGGGCACAGCCACCACCAGGCCTTGGCAGGGAACAGCTGCACCACCTCTCTGCTCTTCAGCTCCTCCCACGGACCCTGCAACAGACACAACAGCAGCACTCACACCTGCACAGCTCTGCACAACTCGGGGCCCCAACAAGAAATACAATGCCAGGCACCACAACTCCAGACTGTGCCTGACACTCTGTGCCACCCCACACTGCCTCCTACACAGCTCCAGCAGAAGTTTTCATTGGCCACTCTTTGCGTTTCTTTGCCAGTCCCGACCGTTCGGACTTTGGGGACCCCATTCAGCGATCCGGGAAAACGGCCGCTTCGGGCTGGTAGATTCAAGGTTTGTGTTAAAACGCAAACTCGCAGGCCTACAGTTGGTGATGGTGTGGGTACGGTTCCATGTGAGGGTTAGGGCCAGCCAAAGTTTTCAGTGGCCACTCTTTGCGTTTGTTCCCCAGTTCCGACCGTTTGTACTTTGGGGACCCTATTCAGCGATCTGGGAAAACGGTGGGTTCAGCGTGGTAGATTCAAGGTTTGTGGTAAAAGGAAAACTTGTAGGCTGATTGTTGGTGGTTCTGTGGGTAGGGTTCCATGTGAGGGTTAGGGCCAGCCAAAGTTTTCAGTGGCCACTCTTTGCGTTTTTTCCCCAGTCCCGACCGTTCGGACTTTTGGGACCCCATTCAGCGATCCGGGAAAACGGCGGGTTCAGGGTGGTAGATTCCAGGTTTGTGGGAAAAGGCAAACCCGTAGGCCGATTCTTGGTGGTGCTGTGGGTAGGGTTCCATGTGAGGGTTAGGGCCAGCCAAAGTTTTCAGAGGCCACTCTTTGCGTTTGTTTCCCAGTCCCGACCATTTGGACTTTGGGCACCCCATTCAGCGATCCGGGAAAACGGCCACTTCGGACTGGTTGATTCAAGGTTTGTGGTAAAAGGCAAACCTGTAGGCCGACTGTTGGTGGTTCTGTGGGTAGGGTTCCATGTGAAGGTTAGGGCCAGCTAAAATTTTCAGTGGCCACTCTTTGCGTTTTTTCCCCAGTCCCGACCATTCGGACTTTGTGGACCCCATTCAGCGATCCAGGAAAACGGCCGCTTCGGACTGGTAGATTCAAGGTTTGTGGAAAAAGGCAAACCCATAGGCTGACTGTTGGTGGTGCTGTGGGTAGAGTTCCATGTGAGGGTTAGGGCCAGCAAAAGTTTTCAGTGGCCACTCTTTGTGTTTTTTCCCCAGTCCCGACCGTTCGGACTTTTCGGACCCCATTCAGCGATCCGGGAAAACGGCTGCTTCTGGCTGGAAGATTCAAGGTTTGTGGTAAAAGGTAAACTCGCAGGCCGACTGTTGGTGGTGCTGTGGGTAGGGTTCCATGTGAGGGTTAAGGCCAGCCAAAGTTTTCATTGGCCACTCTTTGCATTTCTTCCCCAGTCCCGACCGTTCGGACTTTGGGGACCCCATTCAGCGATCCGGGAAAACGGCTGCTTCGGACTGGTAGATTCAAGGTTCGTGGTAAAAACCGAACTTGCAGACCGACTGTTATTGGTGTTGTGGGTAGAGTTCCATGTGAAGGTTAGGGCCAGCCCAAGTTTTCAGTGGCCACTCTTTCCGTTTGTTCCCCAGTACCGACCGTTCAGACTTTGGGGACCCCATTCAACGATCCGGGAAAATGGCAGCTTCAGGCTGTTAGATTCAAGGTTTCTGGAAAAACGCAAACCCGCAGGCCGACTGTTGGTGGTGCTGTGGGTAGGGTTCCATGTGAGGGTTATGGCCAGCCAAAGTTTTCAGTGGCCACTCTTTGCGCTTAATTGCCAGTCCCGACATTTCAGACATTTGGGGACCCCATTCAGCGATCCGGGAAAACGGCTGCTTCTGGCTCGTAGATTCAAGGTTTGTGGTAAAAGGAAACCCCATAGGCCGACTGTTGTTGGTGCTATGGGTAGGGTTCCATGTGAGGGTTAGGGCCAGCCAAAGTTTTCATTGGCCACTCTTTGCGCTTAATTGCCAGTCCCGACATTTCGGACATTTGAGGACCCCATTCAGCGATCCGGGAAAACAGCCGCTTCGGGCTGGTAGATACAAGGTTTGTGGTAAAAGGCAGACCCGTAGGGCGACTGTTGGTGGTGCTGTGGGTAGGGTTCCATGTGAGGGTTTGGGCGAGCCAAAGTTTTCAGTGGCCACTCTTTACATTTGTTCCCCTGTCCTGACCGTTCGGACTTTTGGGACCCCATTCAGCGATCCGGGAAAACGTCCGCTTCGGGCTGGTAGATTCAAGGTTTGTGGTAAAACGCAAACCCGCAGGCCGACTGTTGGGGGTGTTATGGGTAGGGTTCCATGTGAGGGTTAGGGCCAGCCAGAGTTTTCAGTTGCCAGTCTTTGTGTTTGTTCCCCAGTCCCGATCGCTCGGACACTTCGGGACCCCATTCAGCGATCCGGGAAAACAACAACTTCGGGTTTGCAGATTCAATGTTTGTGGTAAAAGGCAAACCCGTAGGCCGACTGTTGGTGGTGCTGTGTGTAGGGTTCCATGTGAGGGTTAGGGCCAGATAAAATTTTCAGTGGCCACTCTTTTTGTTTTTTCCCTAGTCCCGACCGTTCGGACTTTTGGGACCCCATTCAGCGATCCGGAAAACAGCCACTTCGGGCTGGTAGCTTCAAGGTTTTGGGGAAAAGGCAAACCCGTAGGCGGACTGTTGGTGGTGCTGTGGGTAGGGTTCCATGTGAGGGTTAGGGCCAGCCAAAGTTTTCAGTGGCCATTCTTTGCATTTGTTCCCCAGTCCCGATCGCTCAAACATTTGGGACCCCATTGAGCGATCCGGTAAAATGGCAGCTTCGGGCTTGTCGACTCAAGATTTTTCGAAAAACGCAAACCCGCAGGCCGACTGTAGGTGGTGCTGTGGGTAGGGTTCCTTGTGAAGGTTAGGGCCAGCGAAAGTTTTCAGTGGCCACTCTTTGCGCTTAACTGCCAGTCCCGACCGTTTGGAGTTTTGGGACCCCATTCAGCGATCCGGGAAAACTGCCGCTTCGGGCTGGTAGATTCAAGGTTTGTGTTGAAAGGCAAACTCGCAGGCCGACTGTTGGTGGTGCTGTGGGTAGTGTTCCATGTGAGGGTTTGGGCGAGCCAAAGTTTTCAGTGGCTACTCTTTGTGTATTTTCCCCAGTCCCGATCACTTGGACTTTTGGGACCCCATTCAGCGATCCGGGAAAACGGCCGCTTCGGGCTTGTCGATTCAAGGTTTGTGGTAAAAGGCAAACCTGTAGTCCGACTGTTGGTGGTGCTGTGGTAGGGTTTCATGTGAGGGTTAGGGCCAGCCAAAGTTTTCATTGGCCACTCTCTGCGTTTGTTTCCCAGTCCCAACCGTTCAGACTTTTGGGACCCCATTCAGCGATCCGGGAAAACGGCCGGTTCAGGGTGGTACATTCAAGGTTTGTGGGAAAAGGGAAACGCGTAGGCCGACTGTTGGTGGTGCTGTGGGTAGGGTTCCATGTGAGGGTTATTGCCAGCCAGAGTTTTCAGTGGCCACTCTTTGCGCTTAATTGCCAGTCCCGACCGTTCGGACTTTTGGGACCCCATTCAGAGATCCGGGAAAACGGCCGCTTCGGGCTGGTAGATTCAAGGTTTGTGGTAAAAGGCAAACCCGTAGTCCGACTGTTGGTGGTGCTGTGGGTAGGGTTCTATGTGAGGGTTAGGGCCAGCTAAAATTTTCAGTGGCCACTCTTTGTGTTTTTTCCCCAGTCCCAACCATTTGGACTTTTGGGACCCTATTCAACGATCCAGGAAAATGGCCGCTTCGGACTGGTAGATTCAAGGTTTGTGGTAAAAGGAAAACCTGTAGTCTGACTGTTGCTGGTGCTGTGGGTAGGGTTCCATGTGAGGGTTAGGGCCAGCCAAAGTTTTCAGTGGCCACTCTTTGCGTTTGTTCCCCAGTCCCGATCGCTCGGACACTTCGGAACCCCATTCAGCGATCCGGGAAAACGGCCGCTTCGGACTGGTAGATTCAAGGTTTGTGGTTAAATGCAAACCTGCAAGCCGCCTGTGTGTGGTGCTGTGGTTAGGGTTCTATGTGCAGTTTAGGGCGAGGTAAAATTTTCATTGGCCACTCTTTTCATTTGTTCCCCAGTCCCGATCGCTCAGACATTTGTGGACCCCATTCAGCGATCCGGGAAAACGGACGCTTCAGGCTGGTAGACTCAAGGTTTGTGGTAGAAAGCTAACTTGCAGGCCTACTGTTGGTGGTGCTGTGGGTAGGGTTCCATGTGAGGGTTAGGGCCAGCCAAAGTTTTCAGTGGCCACTCTTTGCGTTTTTTCCCCAGTCCCGACATTTCGGACATTTGGGGACCCCATTCAGCGATCCGGGAAAATGGCAGCTTCGGGCTGGTAGATTCAAGGTTTGTGGAAAAAGGAAAACCTGTAGGCTGACTGTTGGTGGTGCTGTGGGTAGGGTTCCATGTGAGGGTTAGGGCCAGCCAAAGTCTTCAGTGGACACTCTTTGTGTTTTTTTCCCAGTCCCGACCATTCGGACTTTGGGGACCCTATTTAGCGATTCGGGAAAATGGCAGCTTCGGGCTCGTAGATTCAATGTTTGTGGTAAAAGGCAAACCTGTAGGCCGACTTTTGGTGGTGCATTGGGTAGGGTTCCATGTTAGGGTTAGGGCCAGCCAAAGTTTTCAGTGGCCACTTTTTGCGTTTGTTCCCCAGTCCCGACCGTTCGGACTTTTGGGACCCCATTCAGCGATCCGGGAAAACGGCCGCTTCGGGCTGGTAGATTCAAGGTTTGTGGTAAAAGGCAAACCTGTAGGCTGACTGTTGGTGGTGCTGTGGGTAGGGTTCCATGTGAGGGTTAGGGCCAGCCAAAGTTTTCAGTGGCCACTCTTTGTGTTTTTTCCCCAGTCCCGACTCTTCGGACTTTTGGGACCCCATTCAGCGATCCAGGAAAACGGCCGCTTCGGGCTGGTAGATTCAAGGTTTGTGGTAAAAGGAAAACCTGTAGGCTGACTGTTGGTGGTGCTGTGGGTAGGGTTCCATGTGAGGGTTAGGGCCAGCCAAAGTTTTCAGTTGCCACTCTTTGTGTTTTTTCCCCAGTCCTGACTGTTCGGACTTTTGGGACCCCATTCAGCGATCCAGGAAAACGGCCGCTTCGGGCTGGTAGATTCAAGGTTTGTGGTAAAAGGAAAACCTGTAGGCTGACTGTTGGTGGTGCTGTGGGTAGGGTTCCATGTGAGGGTTTGGGCCAGCCAAAGTTTTCAGTGGCCAGTCTTTGCATTTGTTTCCCAGTCCCAACCGTTCGGACTTTGGGGACCCCATTCAGCGTTCTGGGAATACGGTCCCTTCGGGCTGGTAGATTCAAGCTTTGTGGTAAAAGGAAAACCTGTAGGCTGACTGTTGGTGGTGCTGTGGGTAGGGTTCCATGTGAGAGTTAGGGCCAGCCAAATTTTTAAGTGGCCACTCTTTGTGTTTTTTCCCCAGTCCCGACCGTTCAGACTTTGGGGACCCCATTCAGCGATCCGGGGAAACGGCCGCTTCGAGCTGGTAGATTCAAGGTTTGTGGTAAAAAGCTAACTTGCAGGGCGACTGTTGGTGGTGCTGTGCGGAGGGTTCCATGTTAAGGTTAGGGCCAGCCAAAGTTTTCAGTGGCCACTCTTTGCGTTTGTTCCCCAGTCCTGACCGTTCGGACTTCTGGGACCCCATTCAGCGATCTGGGAATACGGCCACTTTGGGCTGGTAGATTCAAGGTTTGTGGTAAAACTCAAACCCGTAGGCTGACTCTTGGTGGTTCTGTGAGTAGGGTTTCATGTGAAGGTTAGGGCCAGCCAAAGTTTTCAGTGGCCACTCTTTGCATTTGTTCCCGAGTCCCGACCGTTTAGACTTTTGGGACCCCATTCAGCGATCCGGAAAAACGGCCGGTTCAGGGTGGTAGATTCAAGGTTTATGGTAAAAGGCAAACCCGTAGGCCGACTGTTGCTGGTGCTGTGGGTAGGGTTCTATGTGAAGGTTAGGGCCAGCCCAAGTTTTCTTTGGCCACTCTTTGCGCTTAATTGCCAGTCCCGACATTTCGGGCATTTGGGGACCCCATTCAGCGATCCGGGAAAACAGCTGCTTCGGGCTGGTAGATTCAAGGTTTGTGGTAAAAGATAAACCCGTAGGCCGACTGTAGGTAGTGCTGTGGGTAGTGTTCCATGTGAAGGTTAGGGCCAGCCAAAGTTTTCAGTGGCCAGTCTTTGCCTTTGTTTTCCAGTCCCGACCGTTCGGACTTTTAAGACCCCATTCAGCGATCCGGGAAAATGGCAGCTTCGGGCTGGTAGATTCAAGGTTTGTGGAAAAACGCAAACACGCAGGCCAACTGTTGGTGGTGCTGTGGGTAGGGTTCCATGTGAGGGTTAGGACCAGCCAAAGTTTTCAGTGGCTACTCTTTGCATATGTTCCCCAGTCCTGAATATTCAGACATTTGGGACCCCATTCAGCGTTCCAGGAAAACGGCCGGTTCAGGGTGGTAGAGTCAACGCTTGTGGGAAAAGGGAAACCCGTAGGCTGACTGTTGGTGGTGCTGTGGGTAGGGTTCCATGTGAGGGTTAGGGCCAGCCAAAGTTTTAAGGTGCCAGTCTTTGCGTTTGTTCCCCAGTCCAGACCGTTCGGACTTTGGGGACCCCATTCAGTGATCCGGGAAAACGGCCGCTTCGGGCTGGAAGATTCAAGGTTTGTGGTAAAAGGCAAACCCGTAGGCCGAATGTTGGTGGTGCTGTTGGTAGGGTTCTATGTGAGAGTTAGGGCCAGCCTAAGTTTTCAGTAGACACTCTTTGTGTTTTTTCCCCAGTCCCGACCGTTCGGACTTTGGGGAACCCATTCAGTGATACAGGAAAACGGCCGCTCCGGACTTGTAGATTCAAGGTTTGTGTTAACACGCAACCCCGCAGGCCGACTGTTGGTGGTGCTGTGGGTAGAGTTCCATGTGAGGGTTAGGGCCAGCCAAAGTTTTCAGTGGCCAGTCTTTGTGTATGTTTGCCAGTCTCGACCGTTCGGACTTTGGGTACCCCATTCAGCGATCCAGGAAAACGGCCGCTTCGGGCTGGTAGATTCAAGGTTTGTGGGAAAAGGCAAACTCGCAGGCCAACTGTTGGTGGTGCTGTGGGTAGTGTTCCATGTGAGGGTTAGGGCCAGCCAAAGTTTTCAGTGGCTACTCTTTGTGTTTTTTCCCCAGTCTCGATCGCTCAGACTTTTGGGACCCCATTTAGCGATCCAGGAAAAGGGCCGCTTCGGGCTGGTAGATTCAAGATTTGTGGTAAAAGGGAAACCCGAAGGCTGACTGTTGGTGGTGATGTGGGTAGGGTTCCATGTGGAGGTCAGGGCGAGGTAAAATTTTCATTGGCCACTCTTTTCGTTTGTTCCCCAGTCCCGACCGTTCGGACTTTTTGGACCCCATTCAGCAATCCGGGAAAACGTCCGCTTCGGGCTGGTAGATTCAAGGTTTGTGGTAGAAGGCAAACCCGTAGTCCGACTCTTGCTGGTGCTGTGCGTAGGGTTCCATGTGAAGGTTAGGGCCAGCCAAAATTTTCAGTGGACACTCTTTGTGTTTTTTCCCCAGTCCCGATCGCTCGGACTTCGGGGACCCCATTCAGCCATCTGGGAAAATGGCAGCTTCGGGCTGGTATATTCAAGGTTTGCGGAAAAATGCAAACCCGTAGGCTGATTGTTGGTGGTGCTGTGGGTAGGGTTCCATGTGAGGGTTAGGGCCAGCCAAAGTTTTCAGTGGCCACTCTTTGCATTTGTTCCCCAGTCCTGAATGTTCAGACTTTTGGGACCCCATTCAGTGATCCAAGAAAATGGCAGCCTCGGGTTGGTAGATTCAAGGTTTCTGGTAAAGGGCAAACCCGTAGGCCGACTGTTGGTGGTGCTGTGGGTAGGGTTCCATGTGAGGGTTCGGGCCAGCCAAAGTTTTCAGTGGCCACTCTTTGTGTTTTTTCCCCAGTCCCGACCGTTCGGACTTTTAATACCCCATTCAGCGATCCGGAAAAACGGCCGGTTTAGGGTGGTAGATTCAAGGTTTGTGGTAAAAGGCAAACCTGTAGGCTGACTGTTGGTGGTGCTGTGGGTATGGTTCCATGTTAGGGTTAGGACCAGCCAAAGTTTTCAGTGGCCACTCTTTGTGTTTTTTCCCCAGTCCCGACTGTTCGGACTTTTGGGACTCCATTCAGCGATCGGGGAAAATGGCAGCTTCGGGCTGGTAGATTCAATGTCTGTGGTAAAAGGCAAACTCGCAGGCCGACTGTTGGTGGTGCTGTGGGTAGTGTTTCATGTGAGGGTAAGGGCCAGCCAAAGTTTTCAGCGGCCACTCTTTCCATTTGTTCCCCAGTCCCGACCGTTCGGACTTTTGGGACCCCATTCTGCGATCCGGAAAAACGGCCGGTTCAGGGTGGTAGATTCAAGGTTTATGGTAAAAGGCAAACGTGTAGGCCGACTGTTGCTGGTGCTGTGCGTAGGGTTCCATGTGAGGGTTTGGGCCAAAGATTGGCCACTCTTTGTGTTTTTTCCCCAGTCTGAACCTTCGGACCTTTGGGACCGCATTCATCGATCCGGGAAAACGTCCGTTTCCTGCTGGTAGATTCAAGGTTTGTGGTAAAAGGCAAACCCGTAGGCCGACTGTTGGTGGTGCTGTGCGTAGGGTTCCATGGAAGGGTTTTGGCCAGCTAAAATTTTCAGTGGCCACTCTTTGTGTTTTTTCCCCAGTCCAGAGCGTTCGGACTTTTGGGACCCCAGTCAGCGATCCAGGAAAACGGCCGTTTTGTGCTGGTAGATTCAATTTTTGTGTTAAAATGCAAACCCGCAGGCCGACCGTTGGTGGTGCTGTGTATAGGGTTCCATGTGAGGGTTAGGGCCAGCCAAAGTTTTCAGTGGCCACTTTTTGCGTTTGTTCCCCAGTCCCGACCGTTCGGACTTTTGGGACCCCATTCAGTGATCGGGAAAACGGCCACATCGGGCTGGTAGATTCAAGGTTTGTGGAAAAAGGCAAACCCGTAGGCCGATTGTTGGTGGTGATGTGGGTAGGGTTCCATGTGAGGAGTCCGGCCAAAGAGTGGCCACTCTTTGTGTTTTGTCCCCAGTCCGACCGTTCGGACTTTTGGGACCCCATTCAGCGATCCGGGAAAACGGCCGCTTCAGGCTGGTAGATTCAAGGTTTGTGGGAAAAGGCAAACCTGTAGGCCGACTGTTCGTGGTGCTGTGGGTAGGGTTCCATGTGAGGGTTAGCGCCAGCCAAAGTTTTCAGTGGCCACTCTTTGCCTTTGTTTCCCATTCCCGACCGTTAAGACTTTGGGGACCCCATTCAGCGATCCGGGAAAACGGCCGCTTCGGAGTGGTAGATTCAAGGTTTGTGGTAAAATGGAAACCCGCACGCCATCTGTTGGTGGTGCTGTGAGTAGGGTTCCATGTGAAGGTTAGGGCCAGCTAAAATTTCCAGTGGCCACTCTTTTTGTTTTTTCCCCAGTCTTGACCGTTCGAACTTTTGGGACTCCATTCAGCGATCTGGGAAAATGGCAGCCTCGGGTTGGTAGATTCAAGGTTTGTGGTAAAGGGCAAACCCGTAGGCTGACTGTTGGTGGTGCTGTGGGTAGGGTTCCATGTGAGGGTTAGAGCCAGATAATGTTTTCAGTGGCCACTCTTTCCATTTGTTCCCCTGTCCCGACCGTTCGGACTTTTGGGACCGCATTCAGCGATCCGGGAAAACGTCCGTGTCGTCCTGGTAGATTCAAGGTTTGTGGTTAAATTCAAACCCGTAGGCCGACTGTTGGTGGTGCTGTGGGTAGGGTTCCATGTGAAAATTAGGGCAAGCCAAAGTTTTCAGTGGCCACTCTTTGCGTTTGTTCAGCAGGCCCGAACGTTTGGACTTTGGGGACCCCATTTAGCGATCGGGGAAAATGGCAGCTTCGGGCTGGTAGATTCAAGGTTTGTGGAAAAACGCAAACCCGTAGGCGGACTGTTGGTGGTGCTGTGGCTAGGGTTCCATGTGAGGGTTAGGGCCAGCCTAAGTTATCATTGGCCGCTCTTTGCATTTGTTCCTCTATCCCGACCGTTCTGACTTTTGGGACCCCATTCAGCGATCCAGGAAAACATCCGCTTCGGGCTGGTAGATTCAAGGTTTGTGGTAAAAGGCAAACCTGTAGGCTGACTGTTGGTGGTGATGTGGGTAGTTTTTCATGTGAAGGTTAGGGCCAGACAAAGTTTTCAGTGGCCACTCTTTGCCTTTATTCCCCAGTCCCGACCGTTCGGACTTTGGGGACCCCATTCAGAGATCCGGGAAAATGGCCGCTTCAGGCTGGTAGATTCAAGGTTTGTGGTAAAAGGCAAACCCGTAGGCCGACTGTTGGTGGTGCTGTGGGTAGGGTTCCATGTGAGGGTCAGGGCCAGCCAAAGTTTTCAGTGGCCACTCTTTGCGTTTGTTCCCCAGTCCTGACCGTTCGGACTTCTGGGACCCCATTCAGCGATCTGGGAATACGGCCACTTTGGGCTGGTAGATTCAAGGTTTGTGGTAAAACTCAAACCCGTAGGCTGACTCCTGGTGGTTCTGTGAGTAGGGTTTCATGTGAAGGTTAGGGCCAGCCAAAGTTTTCAGTGGCCACTCTTTGCATTTGTTCCCGAGTCCCGACCGTTTAGACTTTTGGGACCCCATTCAGCGATCCGGAAAAACGGCCGGTTCAGGGTGGTAGATTCAAGGTTTATGGTAAAAGGCAAACCCGTAGGCCGACTGTTGCTGGTGCTGTGCGTAGGCTTCCATGTGAGGGTTCGGGACAAAGATATGCCACTCTTTGTGTTTTTTCCCCAGTCCGACCGTTAAGACTTTTGGGACCCCATTCACCGATCCAAGAAAACGGCCGCTTCGGACTGGTAGATTCAACGTTTGTGGTAAAAGGCAAACCTGTAGGCCTACTGTTGGTGGTGCTGTGGGTAGGGTTCCATGTGAGGGTTAGGGCCAGCCAAAGTTTTCAGTGGACAGTCTTTGTGTTTTTTCCCCAGTCCCGACCGTTCGGAGTTTGGGGAACCCATTCAGCGATACAGGAAAACGGCCGCTTCGGACTTGTAGATTCAAGGTTTGTGTTAACACGCAAACCCGCAGGCCGACTGTTGGTGGTGCTGTTGGTAGAGTTTCATGTGAGGGTTAGGGCCAGCCAAAGATTTCAGTGGCCAGTCTTTGCGTATGTTTGCCAGTCCCGACCGTTCGGACTTTTAAGACCCCATTCAGCGATCCGGGAAAATGGCAGCTTCGGGCTCGTAGATTCAAGGTTTGTTTAAAAGGCAAACTATCAGGCCAACTGTTGGTGGTGCTGTGGGTAGTGTTTCATGTGAGGGTTAGGGCCAGCCAAAGTTTTCAGTTTCTACTCTTTGTGTTTTTTCCCCAGTCCCTATCGCTCGGACTTCGGGGACCACATTCAGCGATCCGGGAAAACAGCCGCTTCGGGCTGGTACATTCAAGGTTTGTGGAAAAAGGCAAACCCGTAGGCCGACTGTAGGTGGTGCTGTGGGTAGGGTTCCATGTGAAGGTTAGGGCCAGCCCAAGTTTTCTTTGGCCACTCTTTGCGCTTAATTGCCAGTCCCGACATTTTGGACATTTGGGGACCCCATTCAGCGATCCAGGAAAACGGCCGCTTCGGACTCGTTGATTCAAGGTTTGTGTTAAAACGCAAAACCGCAGGCCGACTGTTGGTGGTGCTGTGGGTAGGGTTCCATGTGAGGGTTAGGGCCAGCCAAAGTTTTCAGTGGCCAGTCTTTTCCTTTTTTCCATTCCCAACCGTTCGGACTTTTAAGACCCCATTCAGCGATCCGGGAAAATGGCAGATTCGGGCTGGTAGATTCAAGGTTTGTGGAAAAACGCAAACACGCAGGCCGACTGTTGGTGGTGCTGTGGGTAGGGTTCCATGTGAGGGTTTGGGCCAGCCAAAGTTTTCAGTGGCCACTCTTTGTGTTTTTTCCCCAGTCCCGACCGTTCGGACTTTTGGGACCCCATTTAGCGATCTGGGAAAATGGCAGCTTCGGGGTGGTAGATTCAAGATTTGTGGTAAAAGGGAAACCCGAAGGCTGACTGTTGGTGGTGCTGTGGGTAGGGTTCCATGTGGAGGTTAGGGCGAGCCAAAATTTTCTTTGGCCACTCTTTTCGTTTGTTCCCCAGTCCCGACCGTTCGGACTTTTTGGACCCCATTCAGCAATCCGGGATAACGTCCGCTTCGGGCTGGTAGATTCAAGGTTTCTGGTAAAAGGCAAACCAGTAGTCGGACTGTTGGTGGTGCTGTGCATAGGGTTCCACGTGAGGGTTCGGTCAAGCTAAAATTTTCAGTGGCCACTCTTTGTGTTTTTTCCCCAGTCCCGAACGTTCGGACTTTTGGGTCCCCATTCAGCGATCCGGGAAAACGGATGCTTCTGGCTGGAAGATTCAAGGTTTGTGGTTAAAGGTAAACTCGCAGGCCGACTGTTGGTTTTGCTGTGGGTAGTATTCCATGTGAGGGTTAGGGCCAGGCAAAGTTTTCACTGGCCACTCTTTGGGTTTGTTCCCCAGTCTCGACCGTTCGGAGTTTGGGGACCCCATTCAGCGATCTGGGATAATGGCCACTTCGGGCTGGCAGATTCAAG
The DNA here is from genome assembly GCF_003957555.1 of Calypte anna. Classification (NCBI taxonomy): domain Eukaryota; kingdom Metazoa; phylum Chordata; class Aves; order Apodiformes; family Trochilidae; genus Calypte; species Calypte anna. The sequence goes on along the minus strand of NC_044255.1, from coordinate 5,368,353 downwards.
GTTTGTGGTAAAAGGAAAACCTCTAGGCTGACTGTTGGTGGTGCTGTGGGTAGGGTTCCATGTGAGGGTTCGGGCCAGCCAAAGTTTTCAGTGGCCACTCTTTGCGTTTGTTCCCCAGTTCCAACCGTTCGGAGTTTGGGGACCCCATTCAGCGATCCGGGAAAACAGCCGCTTCGGGCTGGTAGTTTCAAGGTTTGTGGTAAACGGCAAACCCGTAGGCCGACTGTTGGTAGTACTGTCGGTAGGGTTCCATGTGAGGGTTAGGGCCAGCCAAAGTTTTCAGTGGCCACTCTTATCGTTTGTTCCCCAGTCCCAACCGTTCGGACTTTTGGGACCCCATTCAGCGATCAGGAAAACGGCCACTTCGGGCTGGCAGATTCAAGGTTTGTGGTAAAAGGAAAACTTGTAGGCTTACTGTTGGTGGTTCTTTGAGTAGGGTTCCATGTGAGGGTTAGGGCCAGCCAAAATTTTCAGTGGCCACTCTTTGTGTTTTTTCCCCAGTCCCGACCGTTCGGATTTTTGGGACCCCATTCAGCGATCCGGGAAAACGGCTGCTTCAGACTGGTAGATTCAAGGTTTGTGGTAAAAGGAAAACCCGTAGGCCGACTGTTGGTGGTGCTGTGGGTAGGGTTCCATGTGAGGGTTCGGGCCAGCTAAAATTTTCAGTGGCCACTCTTTGTGTTTTTTCCTCAGTCCTGACCATTCGGACTTTTGGGACCCCATTCAGCGATCCGGGAAAAGATCCTCTTCGGGCTGGTAGAATCAAGGTTTTTGGAAAAAAGGCAAACCTGTAGGTCGACAGATGGTGATGTTGTGGTAGGGTTCCATGTGAGGGTTAGGGCCAGCCAAAGTTTTTACTGGCCACTTTTTGTATTTTTTCCCCAGTCCGGACCGTTTGGACGTTTGGAAGCCCATTCAGCGATCCGGGAAAACGGCTGCTTCGGGCTGGTAGATTCAAGGTTTGTTTTAAATGGCAAACTCGCAGGCCGACTGTTGGTGGTGCTGTGGGTAGTGTTCCATGTGAGGGTTAGGGCCAGCCAAAGTTTTCAGTGGCCACTCTTTGCGTTTGTTCCCTATTCCCTATCGCTCGGACTTTTGGGTCCCCATTCAGCGATCCGGGAAAAAGTCCGCTTCGGGCTTGTCGATTCAAGGTTTGTTGGAAAAGGCAAACCCGTAGGCCGACTGTTGGTGGTGCTGTGCGTAGGGTTCCATGTTAGGGTTAAGGCCAGCCAAAGTTTTCATTGGCCACTCTTAGCGTTTTTTCCCCAGTCCCGACCGTTCGGAATTTTGGGACCCCATTCAGCGATCCGGGAAAACGTCCGCACCGGACTGGTAGATTCAAGGTTTTTGGTAAAAGGCAAACCCGTAGGCCGACTGTTGGTGGTGCTGTGGGTAGGGTTCCATGTGAGGGTTCGGGCCAGCTAAAGTTTTCATTGGCCACTCTTTGTGTTTTTTCCCCAGTTATAGAGAAATAAGATTAATCAGGTGCCTCGAATTTCCAGTGAGTGGGTGTGAGTCCACCTGTTCCTGATTAGGACAGGCCCCTATTTGGCATGAGGAAGGCCAGGGTGCCAATAAAGATGGAACACACACCCACAGAGAAAACTCAGCTCACTCTGGTGCGAGGCATGGAGAGGCCAGCAGCTCGTTGAGCCTCTGGAGCAAGAAAGGCTCTTCCCACTACACTTCTACCCTGGAAGCGCTGTGTGGTGGCTGGAGTCCTGGAAGAGACCAGCAGCTCGTCGAGCTTCAGGAGCAAGAATGGCTCCTCCCGCTACATCTGGTGGAGAATGCGGGCAGCATACAGACAACTTAAGAAGCAGAGTGTGAAGAGCTGGCAGCAGAAACATTCTGCCTGATTTGAAAAAATGCCTGGGCTAACACTCTCCCTGAAAGATATGACCAGCAAGCTCTTTGGTTTGGAAACCCCTGAACAGAGGGAAGCCAAGATAAGGATTCTCTCTTTGGAAACCCCTGAGCGGAGGGAAGCCAGGAGGATGGAATCTCATGGTATGGAATCCCACGGAGGAAAAAGAAAAAAAAAAATATAAAAAAGTAAAGGTAAATAAAAGTAAAAGTATGGAATCCCACGGAGGAACCAGAAACCCATGAGGAACCAGAAATCTCTTTGGAAACCCCTGAGCAAAGGAAAGCCAAGAGAAGGATTCTCTCTTTGGAAGCCCCTGAGCAGAGGGAAACCAAGAGAAGAGCAGAAACAGGAGGGAGAAGAACAAAAGGTAGAGACTTTGTGAAAAAGTGCTTGGGCTGACATTTGGTTGCCTAAGCTAGGGTTAAAATCCTATAAGTTATAAGTGTATTTTTGTAAAAAATCCTGTATGTATGTGTAAAAGTCCTCTACTCGGGGCCCCCTCGATGCTCTTAGCTGAGTGTCCCGCGGGGCCCGAAGAAAAATGTGTATTTTTGTGTAAAAAATCCTGTGTGTCAGTAGAAAAAAAATGTGTATGTTTAAAAATCCTGTATGTTTGTTAAAATGTCTGTAAGCTAGGGCAAACCGGGAAAGCTTTAAGAAGAAAAAAAAAAAAAGAAGGGGGAAATATAGAGAAATGAGATAAATCAGGTGCCTCGAATTGCCAGTGAGTGGGTGTGAGTCCACCTGTGCCTGATTAGGACAGGCCCCTATTGGGCATGAGCAAGGCCAGGGGGCCAATAAAGGTGGAACACACACCCACAGAGAAAAAAATCTCAGCTCACTCTGGTGCGAGGCATGGAGAGGCCAGCAGCTCGTTGAGCCTCTGGAGCAAGAAAGGCTCTTCCCACTACACTTCTACCCTGGAAGCGCTGTGTGGTGGCTGGAGTCCTGGAAGAGACCAGCAGCTCGTCGAGCTTCAGGAGCAAGAATGGCTTCTCCCGCTACACCCAGTCCCGACCGTTCTGACTTTTGGGACCCCATTCAGCGATCTGGGAATACGGCCGCTTCGTACTGGTACATTCATTTTTTGTGTTAAAATGCAAACCCGCAGGCCGACTGTTGGTGGTGCTGTGGGTAGTGTTCCATGTGAGGGTTAGGGCCAGCCAAAGTTTTCACTGGCCACTCTTTACATTTGTTCCCCTGTCCTGACCGTTCGGACTTTTGGGAACCCATTCAGCGATCCGGGAAAACGGCCGCGTCGGGCTGACAGATTCAAGGTTTGTGGTAAAAGGAAAACCTGTAGGCTGACTGTTGGTGGTGCTGTGGGTAGGGTTCCATGTGAGGGTTCGGGCCAGCTAAAATTTTCAGTTGCCACTTATTGTGTTTTTTCCCCAGTCCCGACCGTTCGGACTTTTGTGACCCCATTCAGCGATCCGGGAAAACGGCCGCTTCGGGCTGGTAGATTCAAGGTTTGTGTTAAAAGGCAAACTCACAGGTTGAATGTTGGTGGTCCTGTGGGTAGGGTTCCATGTGAGGGTTAGGGCCAGCAAAAGTTTTCAGTGGCCACTCTTTGCGTTTTTTCCCCAGTCCCAATCACTGGGACTTCGGGGACCCCATTCAGCGATCCGGGAAAACGGCCGCTTTGGGCTCGTTGATTCAAGGTTTGTGGGAAAAGGCAAACCCGTAGGCCGACTGTTGGTGGTGCTGTGGGTAGCGTTCCATGTGAGGTTTAGGGCCAGCCAAAGTTTTCATTGGCCACTCTTTGCGTTTGTTTCCCAGTCCCGACCATTCAGACTTTTAAGACCCCATTCAGCGATCCGGGAAAGCGGCCAATTCGGACTGGTAGATTCAAGGTTTGTGGTAAAAGACAATCCCGTAGGCCGACTGTTCGTGGTGCTGTGGGTAGGGTTCCATGTGAGGGTTCGGGCCAACTAAAATTTTCAGTGGCCACTCTTTGTGTTTTTTCCCCAGTCCCGATCGTTCGGACTTTTGGGACCCCATTCAGCGATCCAGGAAAACATCCGCTTCGGGCTGGTAGATTCAAGGTTTGTGTTTAAACGCAAACCCGCAGGCCGACTGTTGGTGGTGCTGTTGGTAGGGTTCCATGTGAGGGTTAGGACCAGCCAAAGTTTTCAGTGGCCACTCTTTGTGTTTGTTTCCGAGTCCCGACCGTTCAGACTTTGGGGACCCCATTCAGAGATCCAGGAAAAAGGACGCTTCGAGCTGGTAGATTCAAGGTTTTTGGTAAAACGCAAACCCGCAGGCCGACTGTTGGTGGTGCTGTGGGTAGAGTTCCATGTGAGGGTTAGGGCCAGCCAAAGTTTTCAGTGGCTACTCTTTTGTGTTTTTTCCCCAGTCCCGACCGTTCCCACTTTTGGGATCCCATTCAGCGATCCGGGAATACAGCCGCTTCGGGCTGGTAGATTCAAGGTTTGTGGTAAAACTCAAACCCGTAGGCTGACTGTTGGTGGTGCTGTGGGTAGGATTCCATGTCAGGGTTAGGGACAACCAAAGTTTTCATTGGCCACTCTATGCGTTTTTTTTCTCCAGTCCCGAACGTTCGGACTTTTCGGACCCCATTCAGCGATCCCGAAAAACACACGTTTCGGACTGGTACATTCAAGGTTTGTTGTAAAACGCAAACCCGCAGGCCGACTGTTGGTGGTGCTGTGGGTAGGGTTCCATGTGAGGGTTACGGAGAGCCAAAGTTTTCAGTGGCCAGTCTTTGTGTTTGTTTCCCCAGTCCCTATCGTTCAGACTTTGGGGACCCCATTCAGCGATCCGGGAAAACACGCGATTCGGACCGGTAGATTCAAGGTTTGTGGAAAAAGACAAACCCGTAGGTCGACTGTTGGTGGTGCTGTGGGTAGGGTTACATGTGAGGGTTAGGGCCAGCCAGAGTTTTCAGTGGCCACTCTTTTCGCTTAATTTCCAGTCCCGACATTTCGGACATTTGGGGACACCATTCAGCAATCCGGGAAAACAGCAGCTTCTGGCTCGTAGATTCAAAGTTTGTGGTAAAAGGCAAACCCGTCGGTTGTAACATCTACCCACGGAAAGGCAAAACCCAAAATCGAATTCCACGTCTATTTCTTGGAGGTTTCCTGGTCTTTTAGCCTGATAACTCTCTCTTCTAACTCATTTCAAGAAACTTTGTGTTTACAAGCATTCAAATGAGCTGAGAGGCAAAATCTGGAAACAGAAGAGCATTTCCAAAGTTTCCGAGCATCGAAATGGATGGGGAAAGCTCTCATTCCTAGACCGTTTTGTACTGTGAGATCTTTTCCATGCACCGCAATCGGTTCAGCTCTGCTGCTTAATGCAAAAGACCCTTGGGCTCTTGAGAAACGAATGGAAGCCATTTTGAGAAAGGGACTGGTTTCACATCTCCCCACGTCAAGGGAAAGGCGAAACAATATTCACATCTGCTTTAAAATTCGATGGTGTCACAGCTTTCTAGCTCTATTGCAGCTTTTCTTTCAAGCAACGTGATGTTGGATGGTATTCCAGAGTGAAGCCGAGAAACGAAATCTGGAGAGTATCAGAGCATCAGAAATGCTCCCTGTCCCTCTTTACAGAGAGAGAAGCAGTTTCGGCCAGCTCGACAGATTAGATGTACTCCTTTGCCTAATATGCTCTGGCTTTGGGATCGGTTTAGGAACATCATTCATGGCTTAAAGGTAAATTTCTGTTTAGGGATAGGGTTCGAATTAGGTTTAGGTTAGAGTTAGGCTTTTGGAGTAGAGTTACAGTTTAGGGTAAGAGTTAGTGTAAGGTTTCAGGTCAGGGATAGGGATAGGTTCCAAGGTAAGGATAGGAATAGCATTCTTTAGGTTTAGGGTTAGAGTTAGATTTAGGATTAGGAATGTCATTCCTCTCAGTTACTGTGTCAGCTGAAAAGTCTTTCTCCCGTATGTTCTCTTTCTTTAAAAGAGAGAAAACAAGCCTTGGGAATGTTGCAAAGGCAGGGGAACCAGGAGCCCAGAGGCACTAATTATCGATTGTAACATCTACCCACGGAAAGGAGAAACCCAAGACCGAATTCCACATCCGTTTCCTGGTCTTTTAGCCTGATAACTCTCTCTTCCAACTTTCATTTCAAGAAACCTGATGTTTACAAGCATTCAAATGAAGCTGAGAGGCAAAATCTGGAAAACAGAAGAGGATTTCCAAACTTTCCGGCATCGAAATGGATGGGGAAAGCTCTCATTCCTAGACCCAGTTTTGTACTGTGAGATCTTTTCCATGCACCGCAATCGGTCAGCTCTGCTGCTTAATGCAAAAGACCCTTGGGCTCTTGAGAAACGAATGGAAGCCATTTTGAGAAAGGGACTGGTTTCACATCTCCCCACATCAAGGGAAAGGTGAAACAATATTCACATCTGCTTTAAAATTTGAGGGTGTCACAGCTTTCTAGCTCTCTTGCAGCTTTTCTTTCAAGCAACGTGATGTTGGATGGTATTCCAGATTGAAGCCGAGAAACAAAATCTGGAGAGTATCAGAGCATCAGAAATGCTCCCTGTCCCTCTATACAGAGAGAGAAGCAGTTTCGGCCAGCTCGGCAGATTAGATGTACTCCTTTGCCTAATATGCTCTGGCTTCGGGATCGGTTTAGGAACATCATTCATGGCTTAAAGGTTAAATTTCTGTTTAGGGATAGGGTTCGAATTAGATTTAGGTTAGAGTTAGGCTTTTGGAGTAGAGTTACAGTTTAGGGTAAGAGTTAGTGTAAGGTTTCGGGTCAGGGATAGGGATAGGTTCTAAGGTAAGGATAGGAATAGCATTCTTTAGGTTTAGGGTTAGAGTTAGGTTTAGGGTTAGGAATATCATTCCTCTCAGTTACTGTGACAGCTGGAAAGTCTTTCTCCCGTATGTTCTCTTTCTTTAAAAGAGAGAAAACAAGCCTTGGGAATGTTGCAAAGGCAGTGGAACCAGGAGCCCAGAGGCACTAATTATCGATTGTAACATCTACCCACGGAAAGGCGAAATCCAAGACCGAATTTCACATCCGTTTCCTGGTCTTTTAGCCTGATAACTCTCTCTTCCAACTTTCATTTCAAGAAACCTGATATTTACAAGCATTCAAATGAAGCTGAGAGGCAAAATCTGGAAACAGAAGAGGATTTCCAAACTTTCCGGCATCGAAATGGATGGGGAAAGCTCTCATTCCTAGACCCAGTTTTGTACTGTGAGATCTTTTCCATGCACCGCAATCGGTTCAGCTCTGCTGCTTAATGCAAAAGACCTTTGGGGTCTTGAGAAACGAAAGGATGCCGATTTGAGAAAGGGACTGGTTTCACATCTCCCCACGTCAAGGGAAAGGTGAAACAATATTCACATCTGCTTTAAAATTTGAGGGTGTCACAGCTTTCTAGCTCTCTTGCAGCTTTTCTTTCAAGCAACGTGATGTTGGAAGGTATTCCAGATTGAAGCCGAGAAACAAAATCTGGAGAGTATCAGAGCATTGGAAATGCTCCCTGTCCCTCTATACAGAGAGAGAAGCAGTTTCGGCCAGCTCGGCAGATTAGATGTACTCCTTCGCCTAACATGCTCCTGCCACTCTTTGGGTATGTTTGCCTTTTCTGACCCTTCGGACATTGGGGACCCCATACACCAATCAAGGAAAAAGGCCGCTTGGGGCTGGTAGATTCAAGGTTTGTGGTAAAACGCAAAACCGTAGGCTGACTGTTGGTGGTGCTGTGGGTAGGGTTCCATGTGAGGATTAGGGCCAGCCAAAGTTTTCAGTGGCAACTCTTTGTGTCTGTTTGCCAATCCAGAACTTTCGGACATTGGGGACCCCATTCAGTCACCTGGGAAAAAGGCCGCTTCGGACTGGTAGATTCAAGGATTGTGGTCAAATGCTAACAAGTAGGCCGATGGTTGGTGGTGCTGTGGGTAGTGTTCCATGTGAGGTTTAGGGCCAGCCAAAGTTTACAGTGGCCACTCTTTGCGTTTGTTTGCCAGTCCTGACCATTCAGTTGTTTGGGACCCCATTCAGCCATCCGGGAAATGGCCGCTTCGGGCTGGTAGATTCAAGGTTTGTGGTAAAACGCAAACCCGTATCTCGACTGGTAGTGGTGCTATGGGTAAGGTTCCATTTGAGGCTTTGGGCTAGCCAAAGTTTTCAGTGGCCACTCTTTGCGTTTGTTTCCAGTCCCGACCGTTCGGACTTTTCTGACCCTATTCAGCGATTCGGGAAATGGCCGCTTCGGGCTGGTAAATTCAATTTTTGTGGTAAAAGGCAAACCCGTGGGCTGACTTATGGTCGTGGGCATGGATTATGTAACCAAAACTGTTTTCTTAAACCAGCCGTCTACGTTTCACTAACATTATATTATCTTTCTCTAAGCGGTCTTTAACAAACAACACAAGCTTATTTAATATACAGGGTCCGAAGACCAATGCTACGATGAGCAGTTTCCCATTAGTGTGGAAATGAGGGTGGTTAGCCATGGTGTGTGGTTAAACCATGACTCAAACCATTCTTGCTGGACTTCATTGTGTCGTCTTCTTTTTTCCAAACCTTCTCTGAGCTTGGCCATGGTGTCACGGACAACGCCGGTGTTGTCTGCATATACTCAACACTCTTCTCCTAGCGCAGCACAATGTCCTTTTTGTTGTAAAAACAAGAGATCTAGTGCCCTACGATTTTGGAGGACCACTTTGGACAATGAAGTCAGGGATTGCTCTAAGGCGCTGATTGATTTTTCAATTCGAGCTAGATCCTCATCCACTGTTATTTTAAGGGAATGAAACTTTTGATTTTGCTCAACTGTTGGGGCTATTTGGGTACCGGTGGGGGTCATGTGTCTGGCAGTAGTTGTGGTGCTGGTGGGAATTACAGTACAAGCTTCGATCTCGTATAGTAAAGACTCAGCTGTCGGTGGGTTAAGTGGTGAGTTGGATTTGACAGCTTTGGGTGCTTGTGTTATGGACTTAATAATTTGCATTGGCGCCCCTCTATCTTTGTAATTTCCCTGAAGGAATGGGTACCACATCTTACCTTTGAGCCATCCTGCATCACCTGGGTTTAAAATTTCCAGGACCAAATAGGAATGATTTGGTCCCCAACTTACTTGTAGGAATTCATCCTCTATCTCTGGTATCCAGCTCTTGCCTGTCACAATGGTCTCACAATCCATATATCCACAAACTAGTGGATGGTTACAATAATATTTACTTGGGTGTGAGCTGGGGCACCAATATAGTTCCCTATATGACTGACCGAGTGCCTGAATGCTCGGTTCTATCTCCTCAGGCTGTGGTACTCCGGGGAATAGAACATCAAATGTAATCTTAAAAGCTGGGGCTCCTGCCGTTATGCATTCTTTTATCACTATCCCACGTTTTGGGTTCCACAGCATCCACTTGAATAACTGGTGTTGGTTGCAATTTGCCTCTCCTGCACTTACAAACCCTAAAACCAGGATCACAGAAAGATATAGTAGATTTTTTCTGCACAGGTTGTTCTGCTGGTGCATGGGTGCTGTTGATGCGGGATTTTCAGGTTCTGTCAGGACGTTTGCTGTTCAGTCCTTGCTGCCCACCAGGCCATGTAGGTTAGAAGGGTGATCGACGAGTTGGTCCTGTGAACAGAAACTTAGAGTTTTTGTTAGTTTAACTCCGCTACTATTATTGTTATTGTTATTATTATTACTGTTGCTATCATCACTAATCTGGAGGTCTGGTTTAATGGACTTAAGTGGACACCACTTAACTATACCATCTTTTTTGATAGCTGCATACCCTCGCCCCGTGAGAACTAGTCTCCATCCCTGTTCCCATTCACCCAACTCATTCCTAACTCTGACTAATGGGCCTTCCTCCATAGATCTAGTGGCCCAATGTTTTTGGGCCAGGCTGTTTGCCTCTTCTCCTCTGGGGTACTGATTCAGGGCTAATAGAGCGGTAGCTAGAAGGTGTGCTTGGTCTCTTGAGGGAATGGCATTGTCGAAGCCTTATGCTTTCGCTAATACCTCTAATTTAGATTTCAGAGTCTGGTTCGCTCGTTCGACTATGGCCTGGCCTGTGCTATTATATGGGATACCATGTAGTAGAGTGATGCCCCACTTCTGGACCAAGGCTTGTACAGATTTGGACATGAAGTTTGGGCTATTGTCCGTTTTGATCTGATTAGGAATGCCGAGCCATGCCATAGCTGTCAGCCAATGCTGGATAGTCGCTTTGGAGTCAGTCTTAAGGTGCTGAGTGGCTACAATCATTCCACTATATGTGTCTATGGTTACCGCTAGCCATGCTCTAGGTTTCAGCAATTGGCAGAGTGTAAAATCTGTCTGCCACACTTCGGAGGCTTTGAGACCTCTGGGGTTTACTCTGCTGGACCATAGTGGTGCTTTCTGACAGTAAGGACATGTAGCTACAATGTGTTTCGCATCAGTGACTGTTCTGTTGGGGACAGTCCGCACGCTAGTGCTACGGCCGACGCTTCTAGCTGTTGGACTGAGAGAGCAGGATCGGTCATTTTAACGCAGTGCCATTCTCCTCCCGATTGCCATACTGCCGCCGCAGTTGAGGTCACTGAGGACGCATATAACTTCTGTGCTGAAGTTCCCAGAGGCAAGGGATTTGATTCGATTACCTGCTCTGTTGTAGTTACTGGGTAGCCAGCCATCCTTACTCCCTGCTTTACGAAGCTACTGCCATCTGAGAACCAGTCATCTGCCCCTTCGAGTGGCTCTTCCTTGAGATCCGGACAACTGGAGTACACAGCCTCGATGGTTTCTAGACAGTCATGCTCAATTAGCTCTGCTGACACTCTTCCTTCTAGGAATGATGCTGGGTTGACAACATTAGTGACTTGAATGATTATGTCATCTAATTCAACTAAAATTGCCTGGTACTTCAGGAACCGAGAAGGTGACAGCCAATGGCCACCTTTCTGTTCTAGCACCGCTGATACAGTGTGGGACACTAATACAGTCATTTTCTGGCCCATAGTGAATTTTCTGGCCTCTTCTATGTTTATGATTACTGCAGCCACTGCCTTCAAGCATGTGGGCCATCCTTTACTTACTTCGTCTAGTTGCTTAGAGAAGTAAGCCACAGCCCTTTTGTATGGTCCCAATTGTTGAGCTAGGCCTCCCAGGGCCATTCCCTGGCGTTCCTGTGAGAACAGCCAAAATGGTTTTGTTACATCGGGTAGGCCTAATGCCGGAGCTTTCGTTAGTTCTTGTTTCAGTCTTTTAAAGGCTGTTTCTGCCTCAGGAGTCCAGAGCAGAATATATTTAGACTCTTTCAGCAAATCATAGAGGGGTTTAGCAAGTGTACCGTACTGGTATATCCACTGGCGACACCAACCTGTCATTCCCAGGAAGGCTCGCAGGTCTCTCACCGTTTCAGGCCTGGGCATCTGGCAGATGGCTTCTTTCCTCGCTGTTCCTAGGGATCTCTGTCCTCTAGAGATCTCGTATCCAAGATAGACCACCTTTTCTTGCACCAGCTGTGCTTTCTGTTGGGAGACTCGATAACCATTTAAACCCAAGAAATTTAACAACGAGATTGTCCACTCAACACATTGTTCTTCTGTTTCAGTTGCTATCAGTAAATCATCCACATATTGCAGAAGGGTGCCCTCTCCCTGTGGCCGCTCCCACTGTTCCAATTCTTTGGCCAATTGATTTCCAAATATTGTAGGGCTATTTTTATAACCTTGAGTTAACACCGTCCAGGTTAGTTGTGTTTTCCTCCCTTTACCAACAGATTCCCATTCAAAGGCAAAAATCTTTTGGCTTTCTGGGACTAAGGTAAGGCAGAAAAAAGCATCTTTCAAATCTAACACTGTAAAACAGATCAGATTATCTTTGAGTTTGGTCAAAAGTGTATAAGGATTGGCTACCACTGGATGTAGAGTCTTTGTAATCTCATTTACAGCCCTTAAATCCTGTACCAGTCTGTAAGTCCCATTTAGTTTCTTGACTGCTAATATTGGTGTATTGAAATCTGATTCACATTCTATCAATAGCTCTAATTCTAAAAACCTCTCTATCAATGGCTCTATTCCCTTCCTATCTTCTAGTCTCAGGGGGTATTGCTTTCTATTTACTGGTTTGGCCCCTGGTATTAATTCGATAATGACGGGAGCAGCCTGTTCTGATTTTCCAGGTACATCAGTTGCCCACACGGACGGATATGTTCCGTTTGTGATTTGGGTGATGTTATGATTATCAGATTCCGGTTTAACACAACTGATAGTCAGACTTAGGGCAGTTATGAATTGTTCTTCATTTACCTGGAGTTCAAGTTTGTTTTTATCAAATTTTATTACAGCTCCTAAATTCTCTAATAGGTCTCTCCCTAGCAGAGGTTTTGGAGAATTAGGTAAGTATAAGAATTGATGAATCCCCATCTGTTTCCCAATTTTGTATTTAAGAGGTTTCAGGAAGAAAGCCTTTTCTGCTTGGCCTGTCGCCCCCACAACATGTACAAATTCATCAGATTTTGGTATTAATTCCTGATTTAAGACTGAATAGGTAGCTCCAGTGTCAATTAAAAAATCCAGTTCCTCTTTATCTTCCCCTAGCTTTATTTTAACCAGTGGGTCTGCTAGGGAATGACTCACCGGTCCTCTTCAGTTATCAGTGTCATGAGCAACTGGAACAACAGATGCCCCTCCAAGTTCTCTTTTTAGTTTAGGGCATTCTCGTTGCCAGTGTCCCATTAGGTGGCAATAAAAGCATTTATTCGGGTCCACCTTATTTTGCTGAAACCTTCCTCTTCCTCTCATAGAATAAACACGCCCTCTACCTCTAGCACTTGGAGGCTTTGGGCATGCGTTTACTGCTGCTATAATTCTGGCAAGTTTCTTACCCTCTTTCTTGTCTCTTTCTTGTTCCCTGTTGTTATACACTTTCCAAGCCTCATTCATTAACATTTCCAGATCTCTATTTGCAGGATATTCAAGTTTTTGCAATTTCTTTCTGATATCTGCACAACACTGCCCCATTACCAATCCCAGCAGTTGTTGTTTACCTATTTCTGACCCAGGGTCTAAGGGGGTATATTGTCTCATTGCCGCTCTAAGCCTTTCTAAAAAGTCTGTTGGTGTTTCATTCTGTCCTTGTCTCACTTCAAACAGGGCTGCCCAGTTTACTGCTTTCGGTCTTGCTCTTCGCAATCCCTGTGCAATTAGCCTTCTGTATTGCAGCAATAAATCATATTGGCATGGGTTGTTTGGATCCCAGTTTGGATTACTGGTCGGAAATACGACATCCACAGGCTCCTGTAGCAGTTCAGCCCATTCCCTTCCAGTTTTTAAAACAAGTTCCTTTTCTGTCTCTGATAATTCAGATAGCATTAAATCGATATCTCCCCAGTCAACGTTTAAATTCTTTGCAGTTAATTCAAACCTCCTAGCGCCTCCTTCTGGGTCTCTCCTTAAATTTTTCACATCCTCTCTCCAATTATTAAGGTTGCTTGTGGTAAATGGTACTTTTATCCGTGCTTGTTCTCCTAATTTGGGCATTACTTGCCGAAGAGGGGCTATTGTATAGCCCTCTGGGATTTCTTTTTCTCCCTCTCCTTCACCGTCTCTGGTCTGAGCTTTTGCTCTTTCTGCTTCAGCTTTTTCTGCCTCCAGTCTTGCTTTCTCTGCTTCTAGTGTTACCCTGTCTGCCTCAGCTTTAGCCTCTATCCTAGCTTTCTCTGCTTCTAGTCTTGCTGCTTCTAGCCTTGCTCTCTCTGCCTCAGCTTTGGCTTCTACCTTAGCTATCTTTGCTTCTAGTCTTTCTTTCTCTAATTCCAATTTTGCTCTTTCTTCTATCTTTGCTATTTCTGCCTCCCTTTCCTTTTCCTTTCGCTCGGTCGCCCTTGTGTAATATGAATGGCTGGTTCCTTCTCCGGGATCATCTCTCAGGTTTGCGGTGTCTGCTCTATTCTCTTTCTTCTTCACCTTTTTCCCTGTCTCCTTTGGGGCTTTCTCCTCGTCTTTGTCTTCCCCCACCAATTTTTGCGGAACACATTCCAATTCCTCTCTCTCCTCACTTTCCAACTCCTTTCTTTTCCTGGGTTCTATCATGTTTAGAGGAGTGCCATTAATAGTCCAAGATGTACTGTCATTAATTTTATATGAATCTTTGGTTGGTTCGATATAGAATCCATGGCATTTTTCTCCCTGTGTTTTAAGGCCAGTGAGCTCACAAAAGGTTTCTAAAATTGCTATGTTATTTTTCATGCCCTCCTAAGAGCTACTGAGTAATACTAAATCATCTGCAAATGCCATTGCAGTAAAAGTTTTTGAATGAATGTGAAAACCATTTCCAGTTTTCTCTAATTTATTGAGTAGGGGATCCACACCTAAGTTGAACAAGAGAGGAGACCCCTATTTGACCCCTGTTTGACCCCTATTTGTATTTTAATAGGGTCAGATTGGCCATCACTTAACTTGATAGGGGTGTTGGTGTTTTGGTACATGTTTGCAATTAATGATATGATATGGTCATCAACACCTCTTTCTTTCAGTGTTGTAATTATGTGCTGATGACGAAGTATAGATGTTATAATTAAGGTCAGTGACTGGAATGATACTGTATCAGCCCAGTTGGTTTGTGTAGCAACAGTCACAAACGTAGCCCCTAACTGTTGCACCATGGTGTCCACTCCGTAAGAGGGATAGTACCTAAACCAAAGCCCCCCTCAAGGCAATCAGCTTTCCTCAACGTTGCCTGTGAGCAAGGGCTTTGGACAGTGACTTGTAAGTACACTGTCCATAATTTGTTTCACCGTGAGATTGAATTTCTTCCCTTTGGCATTCAGAGCACTGGTCAGAAATCACATCGCGTCAACACCTGCCGCGGGCCTTTGCAATGCTTTGTTTTAATTAAACACTGGGATTCCCCTGGTCCATAACAGTTCCAAACCGGCTGCAAGGCGCCGGCCAAGGCGGATGCTGGCCTGGGGACCCCCCCGGGAACCCTCAGTGCAGACCCATTTCCCCTCTCTGTATTTTGATAGGGTCAGACTGAGCATCATTAAACTTGACAGGGGTGTTGGCATTCTGATACATAATTGATCATTAAGGGGAGAATATGGTCATCAACAGGTCTTTCTTTCGATGAAAGCCAATATTCTTTCTAAATTTCTAACTACTGCCTGGACTAAGCGTTTATGCTGGCTTAATTCTATTTTTGTTGTGAATGGTCTTTGACACTCACCACAGTTAAAAGCTCCTACAGTTGCAATATTAGAATGATGGCATTTGGGAATATGGCATGCTATGCTATGATGGCTGTCATTTGTTCTATTACACTTTGTATATTGGAACAGGATCTTATGAGTTCCATGTACTCTTTTCAGGAGGTCAATCAAAGTATTTATCTTTTGAACCCAATTACCACAGCACTGCAAGTTGGATTGTTGTCTGGCATTTTTATAATTGGAGAACTGCCTGTTGTTAAAGTACTCACAGGGCCGGAACTGGGAGATATGCAAGAAATAAATGATTCATCAGAGGACAGAGAATTCTCCTCCACTCCATTACAATGCGTTGTTACTGGGATATTTGGGGGGAGTTCCTCATACACATCTGGAAACAAACCCAAGTCAATATCATTGTTGGAATTTTGATTGACTGGATTTGCAGGTGTGATGCAATTTGAATGGAGGACCTCTAGTTTTTTCAACACCAAATTTGCATCAACCAAAGTCAAGATGTTATAATTATGGTCAGTGACAGGGTAAGTTCAACAGGAGTGAAAACTTAGTATCCCCATATTTAACCCCTCTCTGTATTTTGATAGGGACAGATTGAGCATCATTTAACTTGACAGGGGTGTTGGCATTCTGATACATATTAGTAATTAAGGGGAGAATATGGTCATCGACACCTCCTTCTTACAATGTTGTAATTATGTGTTGATGAGTCAGCCTATCAAAGGCTTTTGCCAGATTCACAAAAACTAATCCCAGAGGCTGATGTTGCTTTTTAGCATATTGGATTAATACCTGGGGCAGATTTCCGTTCTCTGCACAACCAGAGGATTTGATGAAACCTCTTGGTCTGGGGTTAATGGGACATGCTTTGTTTAACCTTGAAGTTAGAATTCTAGAAAACAGGACTGTTGAACCAATTGTAATAGGTCACTAAGTATTAATATCATGCGAGGGTTCGGGCATTTTTTTCTTTAGCAATTAGGGTCGTTCTACAGTCTTTTATCTCATCAGGTATTATGCCACTTAACAACCAGAGACTGAACACTTCTCTAAGCACATGATTTAAGTCTGATGTGTTTCCTCTTTGGGGATGTGACACTGTAGGGACTCTAATATCACCTTGTATAATACTAGCTAGTGTGCTCCCATTGGTGTGGGACGGTACCGTAAAAAGGTCCCTTTCTGTCTCAATCTTTTCTTCCTCTGTTCCTTTGAGGGTGTGTAATATATGTGTGTTTGTGAATTCAAGTTAAATAATTATAAAGTGTTTGCTAACCCAACTTTCGGAGTACTAATAATATATCTGTCTCCAACATTGTGAAATATGCAAACATATGAATTTGTTAGAATGAAATATAACTGTTCTTTGTGTAACTACAAGACTTAGGGGAACAAGAAACAAGACATCCACAGTTTCCGTACCTTGAAAAGGCTACAACGTCTATCCTGTTGTGCTAATCTAAGATGATTTTGCTGCTCATCACATAGCATTGCAATTTAAGGTGGTTTTACTGCTGACTGCAGAGTGTTGCACAGGAAAGGGGGAAGGAGCTGGTGTGCGGAATCGAGGGGTAACAAGAGGGCAAACTGAGGCAGACACTGACTTCATCCAACGACCACCAGATGGGGGTCAAAAAGACCCTCAGAGATAAAGTGGGCATGCTCCTTTGAAGGCCTGCCTCTCCCAAGAACTAATAAACATAATCCAGCCTATTCCTAGAACAGTCATGAATATGTATTAGAATAGTTATGAATATATATTAAGGTATGGGATATAAACTAAAAGATTAAATTTTACGGCATGCGTGTGAGTGGAGCGGAGACTCCCCACGCGCCCAGTGCTGTTTTGCTTATTGCAATTTTATTAATTAAATTAAGCCATTAACAGAAGAATATTGAGTCTTGGTCATTTTTATATCACCAGTCTCTGGCAGTAACAGTAAACATCGAGTGTTATCAGTCCCAGCAGCAGACACTGACTGAGAAACTGTCTGTTCTTTTCACCAAGTGCAGCTACTTACAAGACACTGAGCTGAAAGAAAAAGTACAAGACAGGAAATCCCCTTTATCCTGACCCAAACCAGGACAATTTGCACAAGGTTTCTCTAGCTTTGGAAATAACTAATTTCGTGCAGCAAAAATAATGCACTGTCAAATCAACCTGCTTACCAAATGGTCCTGCACTGCATGGTCCTCTTCAGGCTCCATAACCTACTGGAGAGTTAGGACATTAATGAACTGTGTCAGCTGAAGAGCAGAGCTGCCATGAAGCCTCTTTTAGAATGAGGGTCTGAAACTGGAGTGGCATCAGAAAGCACTGGGAAGAAATACACTGTCCATGTGCTTTCCTTAGGAAAATGAACCCTCTGGCCCACAAGATGGAGCTGAGCTCCGGCACTCAAAACTGAGCCATGCCAGACACACAGCAAAGGACACGAGCACATTGCTGGTGCCCAAGTGATTTCTGGAGCAGTCTTTCTACTTCCAAGGCCCTTTATGCACTCTTGAAAAGCAGGCTATGTTTTTTGCTTCAGAAATAGGGGTTTTTTCTTTTCCGTTCCATAAACCAGGTGTGCAGAAAATGAAAAAGAGTAAAGAGGAGCAGATTTGGTAGCAGCAAGAAATAAGGGTCAGACACTGATGAAAAATTCAAACCAAATTCCAGATCACTTTATTTACAAAAATTACAAAAAAGGAGAGGGAGGGGAGGGCAGGGGAGCAGAGGGAGGGCAAGCACGAAGGGGAGAAGGAGGGGGAGAAGGCGTGAAGGGGAGGGCAAGGGAGAGGAGAGGGGGAAGGGGACAGGAAAGGGGAAAAAAGAAGAGAGGAGAGGGGGAGGAGGAGGGGAGGAAGAAGAGGACTACACATGAGAGGAGAGGAGTGGAGAGGAGAGGGGGGAGGAAGAGGGGAAGAAAGGGGAGGAAGAGGGAGAGGGAAAGGAAAAGGAAAAGGGAAGGGGGAGGGGAAGGGGAAGGGAAAGAAAAAAGGGAAAGGGAAAGGGAAAGGGAAAGGGAAAAGGAGGGAAGAGGAGGGGGCACCAAAAAAACACCAAGGAAGGGCAACAGGGCTGTCATCGATCCAACAGACTCAGAACATTTATTCAGACTGACAGAAACATATTTTCATCTCTTCTGATCCATCACAAGATATGGAATAAAATCCCAAAGATGTAGTTTAAAGTTCATCAGTATCTGGGGAGAAAAGAGACAAGATTCCTGGTGTTACTTTTACAGGAGAGAGGGGCAAAGAGGTCACTGTCAGAACATTACAGCTACGAAGCCAGAGCTGAACACTCTGTGATTAAAAACAGACAGCAACAGAAGGAAATGGTCTCAGGGGCTTCCTGCTTTGAAACAGCACCAGTCACTGCAAAGCTGTGACTCTGGAGGAATCATCTGGAGGAATAGGTGCAATTCCTCCTGGGACATCTGGCCTCACATCACAGAACATGTTTGATGCCATGGATGACAAACATTCAACTCCTCTGACGACTGCCTGAACACTACTGAGTGATCTTTCCCTAAAGAAAGGATAACTTTTGTCACTGATTAGCCTCTTCTTGCCTATTCAAATAAAAAGACTGCAACGGAGGAGCTACAAACACAAGCAAGGAGTAAGGGACAGCAAAGACCAAGAACTGACAGCAGAGGTTGTGTGTTATGGGTCAGTGCTGAAGGCAATCACTGGACACGGGAGGAGAAGTGATGGCTGAAGTCTGTGAAACTCTGTGTAGGGCTCCTTTTGTGTTTGTGATTGAGGATTAACTCCAGACAAAGGTGACTTCAGATTAAGTAAAGTGTATCTGTGTGGAGGAAATGGGTCAGATTCCTTTCTGCTTGGTTTGTTTTGTTTTGTGGTTTTTTTCCAGCAGCTGCTTAAAGCTCTACAAAGCATTTTGTAAGCAGAAAGTTTCCATGTTTAAGTAAGTGTAAAGCTACCAGAAAAAAATCCTGTGTTTAGCACAGGAACTAAACAGCTTTCAAGATGATGTTTTCATGAGTTAGGAGCAGTCATCTCTTTCCTAGCTCTAACATGACACCTTAACCTGTCCAGATTCTTCAGAGGCAAATTCATCCAGTTCCCACTTGTACTAGAATCGTACAGAAAACACACCATTAACATGAGTGAGATATTAAACTTCTAAAACCTTCTTCCAATCCACACAAAACCAGGGAGGAACTCCAAGGGCCAAAGAAGTGAGGCCATAAACCAGCAGAGCGGAGGGAAGGGCCCTCTCTCCAGGACTAAAGGGAGAGCAGTAATCAAATTCACAGCTCCTTCAGGAGACCTCCTATGCAAACCCTAATGCCTCCTACACACTCCCACACTGAAGTATAAAGTGAAATTTGTTGCAGGCCCCTTCAGAGTCATACATACTACATAAGGAAATTTAACTTAAAGCTTAGCTAGGAACATCCTATGGCATCATCTTCTTTCAGTTTCTTTTGTAAAAGAAAGCAGTTACACAGTATATGATCCAGAGTTCAGTATTTTCTTTGGTCTCTGAGCACTCTTGGAAAACAGTACAACCCTCAAAACCAAAACTCTTCACCCCTACTACCACACATAGCTGTCTACGGTTTGGATGAGGAGGAGTTGTTTTGGTATAATTACACCATGAGGTTTAGAACTGCAAATGAGTTGTAACTTTAAACTAAAAAGCCTCGCTTACAGATGGTCTCCAGCAATAGCTGGGGACAGGATTTCAAAATGTTTACCTTGGCTGCATTAACAGGAGCAAATCTCTGTTCCCCACTGATTCTGCTCCTATGGGTGAACTTGGGTAGCTTTCTGCTGAACTCAGACTTCTGTTCAGAGCCAGACTGGTGCCAGGATGTCTCAGGAGAGTTGAATGGTGAAATGGACTGACAGCCCCACTGATGGGAAGTGTGTTCTTCCACTTTCCATGAAGCTTTCTGTTGGTGTTTCCTTTTTTTCCATCAATTCTGAAACAGACACAGACAAAGAATTATCTCTGGCAGGAACAGTAGAGGAGCTAAGGAGTGACCAAACCTAGAACAGCATTTGCCCTGTGGGGTTTTGGAGAGCCTGTATCTTTGCAGTCAAACCACCTGCAAGGACTCTTGTTAGTAACTCTCTGAGTTACTAACACTTGGGACTGCTCAGCACTAAAGCTTCAAAGCAATCTGTGAATGGAGTTTGCTCTGGAATTCTGGGACAACTTAATGCACCTCGGACTTAGCCTCTCCCAGTTCCTTTTCCAAGCCCAGGTTGGCTTCCTCCTGGTTCCTGCAGTGCCTTGTAGCAACTTCCAGTGAAGCTTCTGTCCCAGAAATCTTCTTAAGAGCTTCATCAAGGTCTTGCTGCAGCTCTCTGACATTGCCCTGATAAAATGGTAAGATTAGCATGGAAAAGGTTGTAAAAAATATGAATTATGTTCTTATTTTAACTTACTTGACTATACAACTAAGCCTCTCTTTGGACTCAGTTCAAAGGTAGGAAAATTTTGCCTGCCACTAGCAGTCAACAGCTGAGCACCTGCAAATTATCAGCACCTGATCATGAGGATTTCTGTTATCTAATACCAAAGAAAGGCTCAAGTATTATTCTTTTTTAAAAATACCCTGAATCATGTATTTTTTTAACAAAGCTCAAAGCAATCTCTTGTGATGCATGAGCCACAGTTTGACTGCAGATATTACTCTGGTCACTAAAGGCAGGACTTTGTATGAGGTGGTTCTTGGGTTTGTTTCTGCATTCAACAAAGAATTAAAATAATACATTAAACTAAATTAATATCAATTAAATAATTTAATATCATTAATTTAATATCATTAAATTATCACCAAGTTCATTTTAGAGTAACAACGCTCATAAATCTGAACAGTCCCTCCTTTCCTCCAGCCACCCACCCAACTACCATCTCCCAAAGGAACCTGGTATTTTGGAACTGGGAATACAAAATTTTTCCCAGGGGAAAACCATTGACAGCACTGCTGGAGTTCTTCCCCCTCTTCCCTCTTCAAGAAACTGAAAAATGAAGAATAAGGTGGTTATGTCTGACACATGCAGGTATTCACCTCACTCAAACACTCTGGGGCTGAGAGAAAGAAAGAAATGGAATTTTAAAGCACTGTTCATCACTATTCACAGACAAACAGCACACCAGTGTCTAATTACTCAACAGGACTGGTTCCTGTTTTCCAGAAAGTAAAGATTAACAAAATGAGTACAGCAACTATTAAATCTTTGTTCTGGTACTGGCTGAATTTGCAGAACAACAGTTTAACTGAGATTCTAACCAGTCTTCTGTCCAGTTAATTAACCTAAACACAGACACAAAGAACAAATTTAAATATTGCTACACATCACAAAATATACAACAGAAAGCTCAGATCAGCTTACGCTGAAATTGACCTTTTAACCAACAGGCAGGTACCTCAGAATGGGGCCCAAAGGACAGGATTCAAAAATTAAGAGCAGAACACTGCTAAAAGCCTTAAACAACGCAGTTGTATACTTTACTTCCCTTTTTATTTTGTCAGCCTCATATTTAAAGATTTGTTTTCTTAAACCAGCACACGTGGCCTTTAATTCCTTGTTCACCTCTTCCAGTATATAAACTTGCTTCTCAGCAGCAGCTCTGAGTTTGTGGAAAATGTCATTAAACCATCCCTGTGCAACAGTCAGTGCACTTCCTTGGATGAGCTACTGCTCCTGCAGGTTTTCCAGCAGCTGATGGAATAAATGGCTTTCCCTCTGGAGCTGGGCCAATGCCTCCTGCATGGACAGAGGAGAACCACCACAGAATCAGTAAGGCTGGAAAAGACCTGTGGATCCTCCAGTTCAACTGGGAAACCAGCCCCACCATGCCCACTAAACCATGTCCTAAAAGTGGAAATACTGTGCTCCACTCTCCCCTGAGGTGTTACACAGGACTCCAGACCTCTCTGCCCAGCCCTGCCCCAGATGCCACACACCAAGAGGATGCCTGCCCTATTCCCCTCATGAATGCCCTCACAAAAAAACTTTTTCAAACACTTCTTGACATGGCCAAACACACACATTTTGCCAAGGCAGGGAAAGCATCAAAGGTCACCAATGCTACTGGCACACCCAAGACACTCCAGTCCTCCTTCTCCTCTCCACCTACACATTTTGCTCAGATTGCTTCAGGGAGAACACAGCAACAGAAGCAAGAAGGGCACTTGCTGCACAGAGCACCATATGCAATCCAACACCACAACTTCAGGTCTCAGAGAAGGAACAGAAAGGCACAAAAGCTGCTTTCCTACTCTGCCAGTGGCCACCAGGATTTACAAGCCAGGATAAAATTTGCAACGTCAGAAGTCAACCACTATTTTAGTTCATTTACTCTACATGGATCTATATTCACAGAGGAATTATCTGGATCCAGAAAATTTCTCTCACCACTGTTTTCTCTGCAAGTTGTGTTGGGCTCATCAGGGCTACCATTAAATAAATACTTCTCCATACATCCAGCAATGGCAGGTTTTAGCTTTACATCAAGTTCTTTCTTCTCTTCTTCTTTATGTTGTTCAGGTCTTTTTTCCTGAAACAGATGAAACAAAAAAGTTGGGAAGAGCAGAAACAAGCATCTGCTTTGCCATCCACTGACAGCTTGAATAACATTTTTTGTGGAAGAGAGAAAGGAAACTTTGTTTTTTTTTCAAGGCTTTCTGTGTTTCCAGGGAAATCTTTAGCAGAATGCCTGAGGTCCTGAGTCTCAGCCCTGCTTCTGCACAGCCCATGAGAAGCACTTCCCCACTTCAGCCCAGCTTCATTTCAGTCACACCAGTCCCAAACACATCGATCCTCCCTTCTTTCCCCCTGCTTTGCTCCAAGAAAATTACTGGCTTCCTGCTCCAATCTAAAACAGGTCAGAAAGCAAACTCAAGGTCCAGCTGCCATGAGGCCCAAGTCCTTCTCCTAAGCAGACTTCATCCCACCCCTTCCTGAGCAGCTGCCTGCAGCAGAACAATGTCCAAGGGCCCCTGACAGACACAGGGCACAAGCAGGAAACCAGCAGTGGTCAGGCAGTGGTCAGAAGCAAGCTCTCAGGTGCTCCTGGATCTCCCTCCTTCCCTCCCCAGCCCCACCATGGAAATCTCCCTGTCCTTCACACAAAATACCTCAGTACCCCAGAGAGAAGTCCAGGGAGAATCAGGGTCTTCCTCCTCTTCTCCTCCCACAGCTGGCAGGGCACCTACACACCAGGGAAGAAGAGAGACACTCTGTATTTCACTCTGCTTCTCCCCATCCCTCAAGCCCTGCATCCAGATGATCTGCAGTGGTTCTGCTGCTGAAGGACAAACCAAGAAGTGAGCGTTAGCCAAGGGTTTCTTCACCCCCAGCCCCATCACAGCATTTCCTTTACATTGTTGCCTCCTCTTGCCCCCTTGCCAGCAGAAGGGGGCTGTGCACAACAGCTGACACAGCTGCAAGCGGCACCCAGAAGACCTCTGGAGAACACCCAAGACACTCCAGTCCTCCTCCTCTCCATCTGTACAGTTTGGTCAGATTGCTTCAGGGTCAACACACAAACAAAAGCAAGAAGGGTACTTGTTGCATAGAGCAGCATTTGCAATCCAACACCATCAATTCAGGTCCCAGCAAAAGAAAGAAAAAGGCACTAAAGCTGCTTTCCTACTCGACCAGGATTCAGTGGGAAAAAAATTCCCATCTCAGACATCAGACAGCATTTTAATTCATTTACTCTGTACTAATTTTGAAAGAGAAAAAAATCTTGATTAGTAGTCACTAATTCATTTCTCTCAGCAGTCTTGTGTTTGGAAGCATTGTGGACTTAAGGGATAACATTAAAAAAAGAATTTTTCCCACTTTCAGCAACTGCAGTTTTCAGCTCTTGCCCACTGCCTCTCTTCTCCTGATTCTCCTCCATTTCTTCCTCCTCAGGTGACTCTTCCTAAAAGTGATCAAACAGAACTGCTGGAAAGAGCTGAAACAAGGACCTGCTTGCCGTCCACTGGCAGCTTGAAAAAGACTTTTCCTTCCTAAGGCAGAAGGGAAGCTTGGCTGAGCTTTCTTTTACAAGACCTTCACAAAGACTTGGTTCCCATCTTGAACAATAAATACAGTCAGCCTGTTCTTCTGATAGCCCTCAGGTGCTGGCTCCATCCTATACCTCTAACCACAGAAACAGTCCTCACATTCCCACCTCAGGGAGTATGTCACCCGAACACACTCTGCAGGCACCCTTCTGTAAACTTCCCAAAGATCTGTTCACATGCATAACCCTTCTAAAAATTTGGTTTTGTTATAAATTAAGGTCCTAAAAATTGACCAGGACACGCCAATTAAAAACCAATTAGAATTTATCAGCAAGCAACAACAAGCAAAACCAGCGCTGGGTGCTCGGGAGTCTCTGCTCTGACAAGACAGCACAACTTCCTTAAAGTTTCTTAGGTGTTTATAGTCCTTTATGGCGATGTGAGCCTGTTGTTGCTGGGAAGGCTCGAAATCTCTCAACAATACTAATTCTTCTTGGGCAGACCAGCTGGCAATACTGATTCCTCTTATGCAGACTCATCTTGTGTTTTGGTTAACCCCTTTATACAAATATTTATAAGAATGTTTAAACATAATTACACAGCATTTTGTCACAATGCACTTTTTCTCTCCAAAGTACGTTCTGCAGGTAACATCCTTATCTTCTTTCACTACTTCCATCTTGCCTTTATAAGTAAATACACTAAAAATTTTCTGCTTAGGTTAAATGAGCAAACATTATAGGTAAGTTATTACAATTTGTCACAGTCACACAATATTTTTGGCACATAACTTTGCGGTCAATACTTCTATTTTATAAACAAAGTTACACAGGTTAAATGAACAAATATAACTTTATATGTAAATTATAACAGTTTCAAGCTTTCTAATACTTGGTATTATTCAGCACTCTTTAAGATGGCAGTTTCAGAACAACTACTTGCAGATGTGCACAGTGCAAGGAACTGTTACCATCCCCAGAGTCAATGCAGACTTCAGGCCCTGCAAGGACACCAAAATGTAATACAAATGTAATACAAAATGTAATGTGCACACTTCTCAGTAAGAGTAATGTCCCCAGATGTAAACCTGCTGGCATCTCCAGCATTAGACAGGCTTGCTTCCCTGGATGGGCTGGGGCAGCATGCTGTCCTGGCTGCAGAGAGCTGCCAAGGGCCGGGCCAAGAGAGCCCCCGTGCTGCCAGAGCCTGCCGGCCCGGGCACCCGACCCAAGAGCGCTGGAGGAGAAGCGCCAGGAAGCGCCCCCGGCTTCTCCAATCTCACCATACACATGGCCACTGCCACCTTCGCTGCCAGAGGGGGACGGGAGGTGGCTCCTGCTGCTCGGCTGATGTCGGGACGGGCAGGCACTGCTGCACGGGGTCAGGCTCGTCCCTGCAGGCAGACTGCGGTGGGCATAAGGAAGGCGGCTTCTGCCGGGCCCGGCTGTGCCTACCTGGAGCTGCAGCAGCAGTTCAGCTGCCTATGGTGGAAAGGCCAGCAGACACCTCTCCTGGGACACACTGTTGCTGGGCTCAATGGCCCCAGACAGGCTACCAAGGGGGTGGCGGACAGTGCTGCTGGACAAGAGCGTGGCTCTGCCCACTGCTGCTCCGTGCTGGCACAGCGCCGTCCACACAGGCACCGGAGTCGTTGCCGGGCAGCTTACCCACGGGACCTCAGAGTGGAACGGCTGCCAAAACAGAACCATAGAATTAGGGAATGCACTGGCTTGGCAGGGACTCCTCTACTCCAGCCCCCTGCAGCCAGCAGGGACAGCCTGAACTAAATCAGCCCTTTGGTTCACCGAGGCCAAGCATCGGTGCTTGGCACAAGGCCAAGGCCATCACTAAACCACTGGCCTGAGCACCACAGCTTTCAAATCCCTCCAGGGCTCCGCCACTTGCCCGGGCAGCTTTTGCCAGTGCCTGATAAGCCTTCTGGTGTAAAATTTTTCCTCATTGCTTCTTTTTCTGAGAAGCCTCCCCTGGCACAGCTTGAGGACATTTCTTCTCATTGGAACCAAACTAAAAGCCAATGTCTAAAATTGTTAGTCTGGGATAAAAATAAGCCTTTCGCTACTTTTTCCACTCTCCTGGTACCACATCTACTAGCCTGCTAAACTATATGCATCTCTTGAATTTCTGAATATCATTCTCAAAGTCTTGCAAGGCATAAATAAACACTAACTGGTCAGAGCAATACACAAACAGATTTTCTTACTTCAAGCATCAAGGGGTCAATAACATTTTTTTTAAAACTTGTCTCTCTTCTTTCTTAGCCACATCAGAGCAGTATGCATGTCTTGGAATCTCCTTTTAAGTACCTCTTCCTTCACATGCATTATCCACAATCATCAATTCTTCCGTAATTTGAGGCTGTTTCCCCAAACAGTCCACAGCAAGAACACATTAGGACTGGCGTTATCCAGTACTTACTGACTGTGCTACTCCAGCAAGAAGGCTGTGAAGAGAGAAAAGAATTAGGAGTTTCTATTCCCATAATTAAGATGCTGCTTATTCTAGTGTCCTGGTTTGGGCCAGGATAAAGGTGGTTTTCTGTTTCTGTACTTTTGCTTTTAGCTAAGTCCCTTGTAAGTAGTTGCATTTGCTGAAATTAACAGCAAGTTTCTCATGCAGTGTGTGTGCTTTTAGGACTGATAACACTTGATGTTTATAGTTACTGCTAGAGACTGGTATGCAGAGCCAAGGACACAGAGGCCCCACCTGAACCCTCCTTTAGGGAGGAACGGATAAGATAGATGCCAGAATTGACCAGAGTATTCCATCCCATATACGTCACACTCAGTATAAATTTGAGGCATCACGAGGGCCGAGCCAGATCTTTTCCTGATTTCCTGCTTCCCTTCCTTCACTCGGCATCCTGGAAGGATCCCGTCCGTCCGTCTGCCTGTGGTCCTAATCTGTGCCAGCCCATATCTGTGTGTTCCTGCCTCCAGTTCCTGACTGCTGCCGACTCCAGGAGTCCAGCCTGGACTTTCCCAGGGCTGCCCTACACCCTCGGTGGTGACGTGAGAGTTATTGGGGGAAAGGAGGGAGGAATGTGGTTTCCATTTTCCTGTATATTTGTATATATTTAGTAATTTTACCTATTTATCACTACTGTTTCATTAAAGTTGTGTAGTTTAGTTTCCAACCCATAAGTCTCTCCCTTATTCTCTCTCCTTTCTTCATTGAGGGGAGAGAGAGATTAAAGAGAGCGTCTGTTATTCGGTTTAATTGCCGGGTCAGTGTTAAACCGTGACATCTAGGAGTCTCTTAATAGTTCAAACAGCTCTTTGACAAGTGAACAACTGAAAAGAGCCTACGTGCACTGTGCTAAAGCTACAACCCACACAGCTGAGCTCGACAGCTTGTTGGCTCCTGGGGAAGCACACATGCCTCTGCTCTTCCCCAGTCCTGCTCAGCTTCCCAAGATCTGCACAATCCTACAGGTAAGAAGGGACTTCTGGGTGTCCCTCAGTCCACTCTCTCGCTCAGAGCACGTCTGAGGAGCTCAGGTTGCTCAGGCGCTTGCAAAGCTCAGTACCAAACACAGCAGAAATGGACTACACTTTCTCTACTGGCTTCGGATCTCCTCCCCTCAACCCTCAAGGCTGGAAACAGTGCAAGCAGAACCCTGGAACACTGCAGAAGGATGGAAGGACTGCAAGTCAGTTCCAGGGCAGACATGGAAACACACACATGGCACTCTCACTGAATCGTCTTCCGACATACCAGGCACACCGAAAACACGCCGATGCATCAAGAAGGGAGAAAATAAAACCAGGAATCTTTCCCCTCCCATAATCTGAAAGATGCACAAAATTTCAAGATCTTGACTCGACAGCTGTCTGCATGAAGGCTACATGGACCGATGCAACTCAGCTCTTGCATTTGACTACAGTGCAATCCTGATCCCAGGATGTTCTCTCTCCTCAAAGACCTCATGCAGGTATTTTGAAAAGGAAGCTCTCTCTCCCAACAAACTGATACAAAATACTCATTCACAAAACAGTTCTGAAGGCTCTCAAGATCAGGACACTAGACAGAAACTGGAATTTTAGTTTGCAACTGCCATTATATTTTCAGTCTTCGTACATTTATATATACTTGCCTTACAGACTGGTAAGTAATTGTCTCTATGGTCTTCATGGTCCAACCACAGCACACCACTTCATACTGTCAAATATTGCTAAAAACATTGCATTGCATTCTGTTCAAATGCCCTTAAAGAGCCTCAAATGGAAACTATTCCAGGCTTCTCTCACACGCTTTTATTGACCTCTTCCTACAACATGGGCTAATTTTGCTGGGGTTTTTTTTTTCAGAATCTACATGTTCTATACACTCAAAGCAGAGAACTTTGATAGATTTTCTTAGTTACTCCAAGCCCTTAAAGGTTTTTAACACAGAAACAAGAAAATAATAGTCATGCTGTGGCGAGATATTTTATTCCTAGAATTAACTCTACCTTTACTTTAGCCCAGCTCCTTCCAGGCAAAATCTGTAACACCATGCCTGGGTTTTTTCCAACCAACAGCACCAACTGCCTTAATGCCAAACTGAAATTTTCCTTGAAAGGAAATAACTTTGGAAAAAAAAAGACAGTTATACTGTGTAATAAAATAATTATTATGATCTGTAGAACTTCAAGGGTTTTCAGCCCTTGCAAGAAACATTTCCCCCTAAAATATAAAACAAAGCTGTTCTCCCTTGTGAATGGAAGAGGAGAACAAGAAAGATATCGCTTGGTCAAAATACATTTTCACCTCCTGCTGCTGTACCCCCTTACAACCAGCTACGTAAAAAAAAAACCAAACAAAACCAAAACAAAAAACACAACAAAAACAACTACAGCTGCTTCAGTCTGCTTACTGATTAAAGATGACACAATCATTTGATTCAAGTCCCCTCAAGGTACACAGAGGAACAGAAAACGTCCCCAGAATTCTTTGAGACCACATCTTTAACACTGGACTTCTAGAGTACATCCCAGGGAATTTAAAGCAGATGCTCAGAAGCCTATTAGACATGGACAGACATAAAAATGAATTAAAATCCCTCCCATACAGAAACGGCTGGCACTGACCAGAAGAAAACACTTGAAATGCTGAAAAGAAAACAAGTCCAGTGAAGGGATTCTTCCTCTGTGCTCAGCTCTGGTGAGGCCACACCTGTGTCCAGTTATGGGCCCCTCAGTTCAGGAAGGAGATTGAGGTGCTGGAGCATTTCTTACAACATTTCAAAAGGGGATATCCTATATCTGTTCTAGGCTGTGTCCTTATATTTACTAGTGCCAGAGGAAGACATTTCACCCATGACATTTATGTTTACAACATTAGTTTTGTAAGTTGTCTCTATTTCCTCATTCATTCTTTCTCCTTTTCCTGAACTTTGTGGATGCCAAGGGGTATGGTACTGCCAATGCGTTCCTAATGCTTTTAAGGTTTCTTTCGCTACTTTAGAAGCAAAGTGGGGGCCCCGATTGGAATCTATAGATTCTATTACCCCATATCCAGGGATGCTTTCTTCTAAAAGGATCTTAACCACTGCTTGCCTCGTGGCTCTTGCAGTTGGAAAAGACTCAACAAAATATGTTAAATGATCTACTATTACTAATAAATATTTATATCTTCCCACTTTTGGCAATTCTGTAAAATCCAATTGCACACAAGCAAACGGTCTGTGGGCCAATTATCTCCCCCGGGCACAGTCTCCCGCAATTGGTGCTTTTTTACCTTTAAACAGAGCATGCATTCTCCAACTATTTTCTTTGCTCTATTATATATCCCTACAGCTGCATACTTAACAGTGAAATGCTCTACCAACGCTTGTGTTCCCCAATGAGTAATCTCATGAAACCGCTGCAAGACCTCAAGAGCAAGGGATTTTGGCAATATTATTTGACCATCAGGGAGCTTCCATTTCCCATTTTCCTGTTGGGCTCTCATTTTGATCATCTTCTCCTTTTCCTGTGTGAGAAAACTAGAAAGTGAATACATTTTATCTTCTGGTTGACAGTATTTGTTACTTGTATCTAATTCGTTGTGCTGACTGTCAGTCACCTGAATGGTCATTAGCGCTTCTCTTTTAGCTTCCTGATCAGCCATGTTATTACACCATATGCATATTTTGAGTTGGTATAAATAGTGCCAATTTTGTTTTTCAATAGTTCTAAAGCTCTTAAGACCGCATATAATTCACAAGCTTGAGCTGACCAAGTGGGGCTTAAGGAGCCAGACTCAACTACCTTAAATATTTTTCCATTGACTATAGCATAGCCTGATTTCCTTTTTCCTTCTACCACTCGAGATGACCCATCTATGAACAATTTTTCTCCTTCACTCAACTCTTCTTCTTGTAAATCTGGTCTAATTTTAGACTGCTCCTGGATACTATGTATGCAGTTATGGGATAGGTTCTCATTTTGTTCTCCAAAAAGAAATTGTGAAGGATTGTGAAACAAGCTTGTCTGTAAAAATCAATTTAGGAGAAGCCTTCATATTTCAGTAATCTGGCATCCATTTTTTCTGCTTTTTGTTGTTACACGCTTCTAATATTATGGGGTGACTGAAATTGAATCTCACCCCCAAAAGTCACCTTCTGTGCTTCTTCCACTAATTGAGCAGCAGCAACTATTGCTTGTAAACAAGTTGGCCATCCCCTGCTTACAGGGTGCAACAATATAGAAATATAGGCTACTGGTTTTTTTATGCCCTGCCCATTCTTGAGCTAACACCCCGTATGCAGTGCCATCTGCTCTGTTTATGAACAAGAAAAATGGTTTCTTTAAGTCTGGAAGACTTAATACAGGGGCATTAACTAAATCAGTTTTTAAAGCTTCTAATTGTTTATCATCTTGCTCTGTCCATTTCAACAACCCATCTTTAACGAGTTTTCCATATAGAAATTTCACCTTCCCACTATATCCTTCAATCCAGTGCCTGCAATACCCCATGAGTCCGAACAACTGCCTAATTTGTCTCTTTGTCCTTGGAGGGGGTAATGATAATATGCCTTTAACTCTTTCAGAGTCTAACTTCCTAGTTCCCTTACTTAACCGATGTCCTAAATACTTAACCTCAGACTTTGTGAATTGCAGTTTGGATTTCGAAACTTTTAATCCCTGCAGACTCAAAAAGTTTAACAATCTAACACTCTCCCTCCTTCCAGTTTCTTCATCTTTCCCAGCTAGTAGCAGATCATCCACATACTGTATAAGGGTGACCCCTGCTGTCCTTTCATATCCTTGCAGTACTTATTCTAATGCTTGTCCAAACAAATTAGGTGATGGTGTAAAGCCCTGAGGTAAAACTGTCCATCTCAGTTGCTGTTTTCTATGTGTATCTGGATCTTCCCATTCAAATGCAAAATAATCTCGACAATCCTCCCTCAGGGGACAAGCCCAAAAGACATCCTTTAAATCAATTACACTATACCACTGATCATCAGGACTAAGGAGAGTATATGGATTTGCTACCACAGGGAAACTGGTAACCGTTCTTTTATTTATTTCTCTTTAATCGTGCAACAATCTGTATGTCCCATCCTTTTTCTTTACCGGGAGGATGGGAGTGTTAAAAGGGGACATACAAGGTTCCAGCAACCCCTGCTGGATTAATCTTTGATTTTCGGGTTTCAAATTTCAAAATATCTTGGAAAGAGGGTATTGTTTTACCCGAATCGGTGTTTCAGGATTTGTTAATGTGACTGCAAAGGGTTCAGTTTCTAATTTCCCTATAGTATCAGGTGTATACCATCCTTCGGGATTTATCTTTTCTTCATCTTCAGCCCTTAAGGGGCATAATCTTACTTTCAAGTTTTTATTTACAATCTCTAAACTAATTCCTAATTCTACCATTAAATCTCTACCTGACAAATTATAGTCTGCTTCAGGTACCAACAGCAAAGTTCCCAATCCTAATTTAGACTACATTTCCAACCGTACATTTTTAATAACTGGAACCCTGAAGGAAACTCCACTGGCTCCAACAACTTGTGCAGATTCTGATGATATTCTGCATCCAGGAGGTAGAATCCGGAGTTTTGACATTTCTGCCCCCGAGTCCACTAAATATTCTACCTCCTGTTGCTGGGGACCTACTCTTATTTTTATCAAGGGCTCCTTTATTTCTCTGGTCCCCAGCAAGTAAAGCCCTAATCTTCTTTAAACATTCTCTCATCCATCTTCCTTTGTCCCTCTTCATATGACCCTCCTTTTTTGCAATAATAGCAAACCACTACAGTACATTCACTAGTCCCATCATTTTCACTGCTTGCTTCTCTGTCTCCTCATCTCTCTGCACATACAATTTCAGAGCCTCCCTCAACAATTCATCTAGTCCCCTATCCTGCCATTCTTCTAAATTCTCCAACTTTTTCCTAATGTCCACCCAAGATTTAGCCACAAACTAAATTTTTAACAAAGCCTCTCCTACTGGAGTACTCGGATCCAACCCTGAGTACAGCTGTAAGATTTTTCTTAACCTGTCTAACCACTCAGTAGGAGTTTCATCTTTCTTTTGGTGTTCTTTAGATGGTTTATTAATATTTTGCCCTCGTGGAACTTGAATATATATATTCTTGAATATATTGAATATATATTGAATATATATTCTTGAATATATATTCAATATATATTGAATATATCTTCAATATATATACCCCCCTAATACCTTGAATAATCATAGCTCTCAAGTCCTGCATATGTCCCCTACGTACTGGATCCTGGTTATGCCAGTCTGGCTTTTGAAGGGGCCACTTAATATCTGCTGCAGGACCCTGCTTAATGTTGCTCATCCCAAATCCCCATTCCTGCCCTCCTAATCATTCCCCGTTCCTCTACAGTAAACAATTTTCCGAATTGGCGCACGCCTCTGCACTCTCTGCTATCCTCCTGGACAGAGCCGGGGCCTCCTCGGTGCTCAGAAGGGACCTGGGGTGTCACAGGTGAGGTCACAAAGGGTCCCTTTGTCACCAGGCAGACAGGCCGGGTGTGTCCAGGCAGGTGCTGGCACATGGAATCATGGAATCATCATGGCTGGAAAGGACCTTCAAGATCACTGGCTCCAAGTGTCAGACCTACACCCCCTGAACCACCACATCATTTCCCCAAGCACCATCGCTGCCCCTTTGTTGGACACCTCCAGGGATGGAGACTCCACCACCTCCCTGGGCAGGGTGTCTCGAACCCAGGGCCTCGGCATTGCAGTACTGGGTCTTAGCCGGCTGCGCCACTCAAGCCTCACCCTGAAGGCGATGAGCGCTAGTGGTGCAATGAAGGTAATACAGTGCTCCAAGAGCAACTGACCTCTCTGCAGACATGCTCAGGACTGAGCTGAGCCTGTGCTGCAGGACACACCCTTTATTGGCCCCCTCGTCCTGCTCACGCACAGTGGGGGCCTGCCCTCATTAGGCACAGGTGGGCTCAACACAAGCTCGTGCTCACTCCCTGGCAATTAGTGGCACCTGGTTGCCTCATTTCACTACAAGGCCTTGCTCATTTAGGGGGCATTTTGATGGGATTGAGTACAAACAAGGAATTTTGTAAAAGAAATCAGAGTCCTCGCACAGATACTTGTGACTCCTCTCCACAGCCTGAGGAAAAGGGAGAAATCAGCTTTTCTTACTTTTTTCCATTCCTTTTTGTCTCAGATGCCTGTGTCCTGGTGGTGACAGCAGGGCCATGGGATCTCTGTGAGGAGAGGCCGGGATGAAGGACTGAAGTGTTAGGAAAACGGGAGGAGAAAGGTATTTTATTTGTTTTGCCATTGGATCTCATCATACAATTCTACTCTAAGTTCAAATTTTCCCCAAGGTGAGTGTTTTGCTTAGGAGAGTATTTGGTATGTGACATCCTTGTTTTTATCTTGACTCAAAAGCTTTTTTCATCTTATTTTCTCCCCTTGCTGCTGAAGAGGGAGGGGGTGGGGAGAAAGAGGGAGCAGCTGGGTGGGTGTCTGGCAGCCAGCCCACATCCCACCTTCCACCCCAACCAGTCACTTGCTGTTTAAGCAGAATGCTGTGGAGAATGAATAACTGGAGAAGCTAAGCTTGCTGAGCTCCTGGCTTCCTTTCCCCTAGCCTCCCAAACCAAGAGCTTCTTAAAGTAACTAGAAAAGGGAAAAATTACCTTTTTCTTCAGTTTGATTCCACAACTGCCAATTTTTATCAAGAACTAAAACCTCCTGAACAGACAGAGTACACAATAATGGGTGGATCAGGAGAAACTTCTTGTGAGTGAGAGGTGACAGTCCAGACAATCCTATCACAACTAATAAAAGAATTTATTGTAAACAGATGTATCTTACACAATTATACAGTATAATACAGATAACATGAAGGATTTCAACACAGCATTACAAACAGGGGCAACTTTTGTAAAGGTATCTGTATCTTGGATCAAGACTTTTCAGAAAGCCAGAGAAATATACCATAACATTTCCACACACTGTATCACCTGGAGCATTCCACACACCTGAGCAGTGCATGAAATTCCACAACCTCCATCTCATCTCCAAGCAATTCCCATAGGAACCTCTCTTCAATGTTCTTTCTCCAAATGCTTTTCAAAATTCCAAGACCTCGTGGCAAACATTTCCTACATCTGAAGGACTAAACAAACGTTATTTTCTATCAGCTTTTAACAGATTTTATTTTTCTTCAGCAAACTTTATATATATTATTAAAATAGCATCTTCTAGGAGAATAACCTGTGGTTGCTCAGATATGTAGCAATAGCTCTCCACTGCAAGAACCCCATTAAGAACCAGGGGCATTTCCCTGCCTGCTTCAGGGCCAGGACTCACTCTGAAACTCCATTCCTCACAGAAAAGCAGAACACGGGCAACAAAGACACAATTTTCACAGAAATGCCCCAAGATGAGCTACTGCATCCTCTACAGCTGTTCTGGGTGTAACAAACCCCCAGAAAATAAGCTCACAAGAGGCAGGGGCTGGAAATGGATGTGTCACTGCAGAAAATCACAGCACAGCTGGGTGTCCCCAAAAGGCTGTTCCCACACAACCTGCAGGCTGTCATAGCCACAGATATCTTGAAAATGCCTTTTTCTCTTGTAAAGTCTGTGTACAGGGGCACCTGAAAGCAGTATGGACTTCATGTTCCTTACAGCCTGCAAACAGTGTGAGGCCTGCAGCTCCCCAGCTACCTGGATTCCCCCTGACTTTCAACACTGAACTCAAGGGGAATTCCCACTGCTGGACTCCTTCACACTGACCTCAGCTGAAAAACTCATGCCAGGGTTCAGCTGTGCACTCCCCTCATGCAGGCAGGCCTGCACTCAGCTCATCCAAACAAGCCAGGATTCTCTCTGTAATCCACACAACATCCTTTATAAGGGTATATTTATCCATTGGTCCCAGTTCCTTGATCAAGGAAATCAAGGTCCCATTTCCTGCCACTTTTATTTCAGCAAACTAACTCCCTGGCAGCTCTGATGAACTGGGAGTGGGTTATCAACAGACCCTGGTTTTCCTCAAGTTGGAGAAGACAGACAGCACCTCATCTAAGATCCACAGTACCTTTTTCAGTTTATTTAAGAACTGCACTGAACCTGCACTGCTCTCCTTGGAAGCCTGAAACCCTCCTCTAAACTCAACCATCTTCCATAGTTCCTGCCCACTACTGTCTTGTAGCCTAAAAAAGCACCAGAAGGTAAGGTTTTGAAGATTTCTGTTCGTAACTCTGGCCAGGAAAGGTAACTGTAGTTTAATGTCTATAAAAGGCTTTGTATTGTCAAAGCAGGGCACCAATGAGAGCGAGGCCTCAGCACACCCCTGTGAGGTAGGTATCCTGCTCCCCATGCCCAGAGATGGGGAAACTGAGGCACAGAGTGATTAAATCAAAGGCCATGCAGCAGATTAGAGACCCAGCTGAGGTCAGCACATGGGAAGTTCTGGCTGTTTGACCCATGCTCCACTCCCATGACAGCACTGCCTCACAAAATAAGCACCCTGAAAAGAATGACAGGAGTCCCACCAACTTGGCAATGGCGTCATTCATTCAAACTCCTAGCAAGCACTGGTGGTGCAGGACAGAGGGATGGTGGATGTGGGTCAGGATGCTGTCAGTGAAGCCTTCTTCAGAACTGCTGATAGCCAGGCTGCAGGCATCTCTCCTACACCAGTGATGCTCCTGAGGCAGGTGGTTAATAACAGAACATCTTCCTGCAACCCAGACATCTCAGGAACTCTCCAAAAGCAGCAAATCTCTGATTTTTTTTTATCCTATCAGACCTTTCTGTGTTGAGTAGAACTTAAGGAAAAGTAGTGCTGCTCCCAGGGCAGTTCACAATCCATGTGATCATTACTAAATGCTGTCAAAACATTAAGACTTGCACACCACCACTGGTTACCTGCCCTCAAGCACAACATTCCAGACCTTCTGGCAGCCTGGGAAGGTGCTCACTGGGCAAGCAAAGTGTTTCAGCCAGTCCAAGCCCCAAAATACTGAGTATTATCCTTGCTGCTCTCCCTTTCCATGCAGGACAAATGTTCAGTCAGATCCTGCCAGGCCTGGCCATGGCTTGTTGGTCCTAGTCAGCTCCTCTGGAGGTGACAGAAAGGTGACATCTGACACCTCCTATGGAGAGGCAAGGAATTTGGTGAGGTTGGGCTAATAGTGAGCCTGCCCCAGCTGTGTCCTCAGCCACATGCATCATGCTTGCACAGGGCTGGCAGAATTTGTTGCCCATTGTTGCTCTCCCACACCCAAACCCAACCACCCCACTCATCCACTCAGATGATGCACCTCCAACTTCTGACATCCAGGGTGCCAAAGCATCTCTTCTGCTCACTGCATGGGGAAACCAACTTGTCTGTAGGCTGCATCAAAAAGTACAATTTCTTTTCTTAAAGAAATGTTGAATCTCATCAACACAGCTGTCTCAGAGGACCTGGGCCTGTGGAGTCTCTCCCAGCTAGCAACTCCATGCAAACTGACAATGTTTGTTCAGTCACTGAACAGACACCAAGTAAACACTGACATTTAACAACTTGATTTGAACAGAGAATCATTCTGTTGCATTAAGGTGCATTTTTAACTGGAGGTAACAATCTAGTAGCCCAATGTTATAAATGTATACAATTGTGTCCAACAGAAATACTGGATTTGTCAACCCAATTTCAGTCATAAATCCACCTTTCCTGTAGCATCTTCTCCACTCTATTTCATTGTTCCTCATTTAGTATCTTCATATGTTTGTTTGTGAGAAAGTCAAGAAAGGGGATATTACAGATGGCTTTGTGAATATTCATCACTGTGATCTCTCTTGGAGTCCTGCAGAGAATACATCAGAGATGCTATTATAATACATAAAAATACACATGTCCATAAAGCAGTAAGTCAATAAATCACCTATGAGGGAAAAAAATTTTTAAAAGGATAAAAAACAGGTGAAACAGGAAAACAGGAAAAGCATTAAATTGTTACAGCACAAAAAAGCCTCTATCAAATGATGGGGAAACATCTTGGGCATCAGGACAGGAAAGTCAAGGGCTGAAGTATTAATTCTTGAATTTCTATAACACATGTGTACATATTTCTATGTATAGCATATATCCATGCTTAACATATATAAATATGCATATACTGCAGACAAGTAAATATTTAAACTAAGCATTTTCTCATAGTATTGTTTTTATTTAATTTCAAGCAGATCCCAGCCCACACTGATGAAGAGAAATGAGATGTGGCCTAATTGTTATCACAAAAATCACTCAGCATGTGAGCCAGAAAAGAGTGGAGCAGTAAAATAAATAAGAAATTTTTTAGAATGTTTAAGTTCTGTCTGACCATGGATAAGTTGTCTACATGGTAACCTGAGATGGGCAAGAGTGATAAAGTCCTTCCAACATGACTCTGTAGAAACAGTTCATCTGCCTTTGAGTGTGGCAACACCAGAGAAAGCTGCCTCATTTTTCATCTTTTTTTATGCTACCACTCCTTTGCCACTATGGATCTAAGAGATGATAAACTGTCTCCTAAGACTTAGCTCTTCCCAGAATACAGTTCAGAAATCCCTTCACTCTGAGGTCTAAGCTAATCTGACCAAATTCCTCAAGCAGTTCAGCCCTTAGTGCTGGTGTAAGTGGTATAAGAAGAAGGAAGGTGCTGTACCTGTTGTGAGGAGCTGTCTGGTATGCCACAGCCAGTGCCTGACGTAGGATGTCACTCATCAGCTGTTCAGTGGCCTGTGACCAAAGACAACATTAGGAGAGAGCATCAGGAAAAGAGGAATGGAACATGCTATTTGTTTGAGTATCAGGGTAAAGCAGCAGACTTTCTGGCTCCCTTCTATCCTGTATTCCATCTGGAGGGGGCAGTTCAAGATCCCCAAGTAAGTTTACTGGAGCAGTGGTAAGAATTAGGTACAGTGCAGAGAAAGAAAGAGACCTCCAGAGCTCAGACTGGACCTGCAGAGAAATCTGTGCTCATCAGGGGAGATCCCAGGTTCTAGAGCCTGTGCTTCAAACATCATTTCAGGCTCCTGTCTGACACACCAGAGCTTGTTTTGTAGGTGGCAGATCCCAGAAATTCTCCTGGGAGCTGGTGTATGCTGGTCAATCACTCCCTGTGCCCACCAGGTTTGTGGCAAGGTATTTGCCCAAAACAACCCCATCCTGGAGAGCAAGCAGACAGCAGCTGGATACCCTACACACTCAGCTTAATCAAGGTTCAAGCAAAAGCTAATTAAGGCTCTTGGCTTTCTGTACCTGTATCAAGACCAGAGCTGAGGTTCCTGGAGCCAGGAAAGCTAGCATAACTGGAGCTGGAATGGAGCAATTTGGTGGTTACAGTCTGTGTCTGCAAATGGCTGTATCTGACTTAAACTGTGATAAACAACAGCACAGCAGAAGCGTGCATGTAACCTGGGATCAATTAGCTTTTGCAAAACTGATCACCTGATAGGCAGCAGTCTGTATTAACAACCCCCAGAACTGTCCTTGGCTTGAAATACAGCAGAGCACTGCTAAAATTAATCTGTGCTGGCCTTCAGTCCAAACCCAAGAACTCAACCAGAGCTTTCAACAGCACAGAGCTCAAGAAACCATCTCTGCTTTTCCAAAAGTGATTATGATAAAGAAATGAGTTCTCCTCTAAGACAGAATTGCTACACTCTGCAGGAATCCAGCAATTTCCCAGCAGAGACAAACCAGGCAAAACAGAAATGCACAGTATTTAGGAAAAAATACATCATCTTTTATTAAATAATCAAGTCTTAGAGCACTCTGGCAGATCTCCCCCCTCACTTCTCAATCATAGGATAAAGTAAAAGGAATCCTTCCAAAGTTACAGCATGAGTCAGTATCTTACTGGAGGCAGGAATCTACAAATCACCATCCTGTGCCCAAGCCAACAAATCAGTTAGAAAGCTGGAAACATAACTCTCTGTGGCACTGCTACCTTTCTGTACATGCACAGACTTCAGACTGCATCTCATGATTTGATAAATGCATACTAGTAAGGATATTCCATCTTTTTTCCTTTAATACAATTATAATAAATTTCTTGTTGTGAAGTAATTTCTTACCTTTAAAATCATATCTTCTATTACTGAAGCATAAACATTCTTTTGTACCTCAGCAGGCTGAAAAGAAATGCCTATCTATATAATAAAAGAAAAATTGTTAGTACACCAAATAAGCCACGTTGTACTACAAATTAGAGGAGAATGAGATTAACATTAAAAAAAAATCTGTTACAAAGGGTAGTTAAAAAAAAACAAACAAGCAAACAAGCAAGAAGACACTGCAGAACTTCCAAGCAGCATAATCTCAGGCTTCATTTAAAAAATGTGGAGAAAATTAAGCTTGACCATTATTTGAACAGCCTGCAGAAAGGCCTCTACAACACAGAATATCAAAAAGCAGGTTTGAATTTCTGTTTCAGAAAGTCCACAAAAAACCCCAGGCTGCATTGGGTACCTTCAGACTAAGAATGGAAGCTGCATTTAAAAGCTACATGTATTCAATCCATCTCCTTTCTTTCTTCCCTGCTGCTGTGACAGAAGACCCTCTTTTCCCTTTCTTTTACACTTATTTGAACAGGGGGGAAAAATCCCAATAGCCAAGAAGTTTGCTGTGGTCTAAGCTTTGCTGCACCCCCTGTTCAGGAGCTCCAGTTTAACAGCACTGGTTCAAGCAAGAAGCCCAACTTGTGACAGGACAGGAAGAATTTAGTGCTAGTGCTCCCCTTCCCTCCTTTCCCCTTGCTTCCAGCTTTCCTGGATGACCTTTCTGGTACTCAGGCCTAGCACACAACCTCTCTGACATGACCTCCCATGTTTCACACATCCTGCCCACTCTGCCCATGACTCTGTCATGAGTCACAAGGTCCAATTTTTCCACAACATCTACAAAAACTTTCAGAAAGCATCCAGAGGCCCACATGAATGAAAGAAAGGCAACTAAATCATTATAAGACAACTACTAGCTTAATAGCAGTTTTTCTGAACTTTATGATTCAATTATTACCTCCTCTGCAGCATCCCTCACAAACTCTGACTCAGGCAAGGAAGCCAAGTAGAACTTCATCTCCTCTTGTTTTTCCTCCTGTTCTTTCTTGATGTTTATTTTTAATGGCTCACTAAAGTTGAGAATATCTACTTCCTCCTCATGTTCTGGTTCTTGCTTCAGAAATTGCTGTAGTTCCTCTAGTTTTCTGCACAGTTCCTCACCACTGCTGTAAGAGGAAGGGCACTCTGAAAAAGAAGGAATGGCTTAAACACATGATAGGTTATGGAAAGCTGTTTATAAACAGATGCATGGTCAAAATTTCATAAGAAATTAAGGTATTTGGAAGTTATTTTTGCAGTTCATACCAAGCTGAACATGAATGAACAAGATGAACAAGATGAACAGAAAAGCAGACATTGAGAGCCTTCTAATTACACTACTTCTCACTACACTAAAAGTTCTCTCCCTCATCTGCCTCTACACCAGTCAAGAAAGCTGCAGTTCAAACAAAACCAGACTAATTTGACTCCCCTAAACATTCTCACAGAAGGTTTCTGACAAATGGCACAGCAGTCTGGTGCTCTTCAACTTGCTTGGAGAAATGGAGTTTTTACTGTGTGGCATTAATTAAGATTTTACATTGTGACAGGTACTACTCTGTTTCTTAAGAAGAATCAGAAGACAGATTTGCAGTGAAGTTACAAAAGGGTAACCTGTTCTCTGCATGAGCCAGTAAAATCTTTCGTGGAAAGCTGCACAATAGACAGGTTATTTTCACCAAAGACAAACACAAATCTAGTTAAAGTAGGTAAAAGTATTAAAAGGTGGATGTGGGTTTCCTTTCCACCTTAAGCAATTCCAATGCAGAGCCAGACTCAGCAAAGGAACAGTCATCCCTACACTTCTGTAAAATACCCTAAATCCCTGTATGACCAGAACAGAAAAACATTCAGCTTTGGGAGAGGGAATATCTGAAGGTGAAACAAGAAGGCTTAGCTGTGAGTAAGTGAAATTAAAGATGTATGTTTAATACATACTAAAATGGACTGTGGAGATGCCAGAATAGATGCCAGAATAGGGCAGCTGTAGTAACACATCATGAAGTTCCACACTGGCCAACTCACCTCACTTTTGGAGATAAATTAACCTCCCACTGAGTTCCACATCACTGCTGCCAAGTTTGTTTTTTTTATTTTTGTATCTGAACTGATTGGCACTGTTTGTGGGGTAAGATTTAACAGAGGCTCAGCCTACCAAGGGCAAAAATCCCATTAGTCCCTATGCTTAGTTTGGGGACTAGAACCATCTCTCCTAAGATTCACCTGCACTGGGCCTCCAAGGGTGCCAAAGCACAATAAACCCCAAAAGAAGCTCCAGAAAACATCAGAACTGACAGAGGCTGAGGACAGCCTCACTTTTAGGCTTGCCCATACAAGTTGGAACTTTTGTTATTCCAGAGTAAATTCAGTTAAAAAGAAAGGAAAAGGAGTAGGATACAGGAGGAGGAAAAAAAAGAAAAAGGAAAAAAGAAGAAAAAAAAAAAAAAAAAGACTCCCTTTCTGAAGGAGCAGCACAAGTGTGCACATACACACAGTGCTGGAACATTTAATAAACAACATCTTTGTCAGAAACAAGCTTTCTTCTTCTCCATGCTCACCTGGCTCACTGTCTATCTGTGTCAGCACATCTTCAATGGAGTCCTCATCATTCCTCAAGGTCTCAGGGTCAGGTGGAGTGTAACCATGGCATCGACACCACTGCACCACGTGCTTTGTTTTCAGGGGGTTGATGTTGTGGAATCTGGGGTGCTTCTCTATGATTTCCTGGAGGATCTTTTTCACTGTCATTGCTCGTTGCCACTGTGACAAACCAAAGGGAAAACCTCATTACATTGGCTAAAAGCTTTCAAGCCCAGAACAATAAGCCAGGCTGCAAAGAAAATATCAGGAGCATGGCTTTCTCAGAAGTCTGACTGCTGAGAAAATAAACAAATGTAGAAGATTGTACTATGCCTGATACTAGACAGGTGATTTAAAATCTGCTTTGTCATCCAAACAAAACCAGAAGGCAAGAGGACACACATTTACAGGGGGCCAGAAACATTTGTCTTGACTTGAAATTGCCCAAGGAACAACTCAGTGCAAGAAATCCCCTGGAGCAAAGTCTGTTTCTCAGAATATTGGTTAAACCCTTTATTCAGTTCCTCTGGCAACAGCTGAGAGTCCGATCAGTGTTAATATCTTCCCTGTGAATCTCCATAGCAAAAAGAGAAAGTTATGAAGAAACAGGGGGGGAAATAACAACCACACTACAAAGAGGTCCAGATTAGCTGAAATATTTATCTCTGGTCATCTGCAAATTTATTCAGCATTAGCACTGCTTTCCTACAGAAAGACAAAATCCCATGAAAAGGCAGACAAAGTATGATTCCCCATTACTGTAATACTCCACCAAGGAGTGATGTGGATTAAATACTAAAAGGACAGTTTAGTAGCAAAATTTTTGATTTTTAAAACTCTTTAAAAATATTTTACTTTGAATCAACCAAAAAAATTACTTTCAGAGTCCTTTCTGCTTGAGAGTCTTTGAACAAAAAAACTGGATCACTACCTAGATACAGATCAGTGCTTCTTGCAGTAAGGAATGCTTCCATTTAAAATGCTACAGACTGCTTCAGAAAATGAATCAGGCAACAAGGAAGGTTCCATAATTCAGAAATCCTCCTCATGTCCCTAATGACTGTTTATGAAACAGAGGAGAGGAATACCTCAGCTGCCCTTCTCTTCCCAATATTCCAGCTGTAATACTGTTCCACTGAACTGGCACAAAAAGAGCTTGCATCTTCACCTGGGAAACAGAAAGCCAAAGAAGGTAAAGTTTTTGGTAGGTGAAATAAGATCAATCAATGGTTTCATGTTATTTGGTGGAGAGGAAGGGGGAAATATGTTTCATCCTTAAGGATCAAGGACTGTAACTCCCTAACCCTTACAAATGCTGTGCTGCCACTCAACACAGCTATGGGCTGTTTTAAGCCTTTTCTCCCCCTCAAAACTGTAGACCTCTAAGTCTGTGTTAGAAATCAAAGCCTCTTCCTTTGGAAACCTCCTTTTTAGCAAAAAAAAATATGAATTACAAATTACAAAAAAGAAACAACAGTGAAAATATTTCCTGGCAAAAAACCTGGAGTGTATATGAATCCTAAGCCACGGATTCATGAGTGACACTCTGTGACACTTCACTGTGTGCCCACTGTGCTGGTCTGAGAGGGTCCTGCTCAGCTTCCAAGAGCACTTGTTCAAAGTGCATTAGTTACTAGAGAGAGCTGATACATTTTCAGCTATGCAGATGAGTAGGAAGAATGCAATTATGAAGTACCATAAGACATTAAAACATTTCTCTGCAAACTGCCACCTCTTATAAACACAAAGGCAAAACCCCCAAAAACACATTTCAATGCTGAGCTATGCTGTTATATTTTCAAGCATATCTGAAACCCTGGAATTAATTAAATGAAACAAAATAATTTAAAGAAGCACATCCATGAAGGTGACAAACCAGGGAAATAAAACCTGTTTCTAGCAAAAAAAATCACATTCAAGTTAATAGTGCTGACAGTGTTTTTGATGTTATTGGCAGAACCTAGTTTATTATTATTATATCTATTCTTCAGAATAATGCATGGAGAAAGCTCTTCAGGAGAATGTCTTAACTTCATTCTGCCCTTTAATAATTTGTGTGTCTACAGAGTATGCCAGGCTGTTGATAAACTGAAAACAGAGAACAAAGTCTTTTC
The DNA here is from genome assembly GCF_003957555.1 of Calypte anna. Lineage (NCBI taxonomy): Eukaryota > Metazoa > Chordata > Aves > Apodiformes > Trochilidae > Calypte > Calypte anna. The sequence continues at coordinate 5,324,054 of NC_044255.1, read as the reverse complement.
ATTTACTGCTTACTTTTTTCAGCAATTAATGGAACCTTCTTCACTATTGCTGTTAAAAGCTGCTGGATGTTTTCCAAATATTCAATGCTGCAAGGGATAAAAAGAATCACAATGAAGAATGCTGTGGAAGCAATGAATCAGATGCAAAAGATTTCAAAATCACTTCCTAGTTTCCCATCCCCAGCCCAAGGCATTGCAGCAATACCAGTGTGAGGACAAACTGTTATGCTCCTTCCTCTTGCTGAAGTGGCTGTTCTGAAGCTGCATTCATCAAAAAACTTAATGGGGGCTTTTTTGGGGGGCAGGGCTGGAAGAAATCCCTGCATCATCTTGTAAGCTGCAACTTAGTTACACCTGGTAAGTACTCGAGGAAAAGACACAGCTATTAATGCAGGCTGTCCTAGCAGGAACATGCGATGCTGCATGGAATACTTGTAGGTGTAGGAATTTAGATAAATGTTACTGAAAAGCCATACAGTATTTAACTGGCAAGAAGTATTTTCCATTAGTTACTCCCTCGACTCACATAATTTCTGGTGTATGGTGCCTTAAGATTTATTCCTTTCTCCAAACATATAGGGTAAGGATATGATGGGGTAACAAAACTCTTTTGAAAAGTGGAGAACAGGAAAGCCAGTCACTAGAGGAGTCGAGCAGAAGAAACTTCACACACACATCAAGCAAGATGCAACAAAAACTGAGTTCTGCTGAAAACACACTAAAAAGTGTGTGCAAGAACATCTCAAACACAGCACTGGGTTCCACACCATCCAATGAACGCATGATCTGATTATATTTATTAATATATTTAATTCGAATTCTGAGCAAAGGGAGCCCTTAGACCAATTATTTACAGAAATATATAAGCTTAATAAGACTGGAGAAGCAAGAAGAAAAATAGTTCTTATTTCAGATGCCCCTTTTCTGACCTGCACTTCAGGGGGCAGTTTGCCTTCAGTAAGGACACAGTGCCAATGGGAACCATACAAGTGGTGGATGATAAGAGGTTTTACCTTGCAAACCACAAGCAATCACAAATCTTAAAATATTTTTCCCCCCCTTTGTATGCCCAGCATACAAATCTATTTATGAAGAAAACAATGAAATAAATGTCAGCCAACTGGAGTAGTAATGATATAGCAGTGTATAGAATCAGAGATTTTTTTTACCCATTTCTGTCAAATTCAGCACTACTGCATGTACCCCTAGAAATTAATTTCCTCTTGGTATTTCAAAGATCATAGAAAAATGAACAATTACTTGATAACATAATTCCCAAGTTCAGAGCTCTCTTCTGTTTTTATTTCTGCTTGGCCTTCTTGGGTACCCAGAGAACTGCAGTTTTGTCCTGTTGAATCAGGCTCCATCTTAACTTCAAAGAAACAGAACACATTTTAAGAGACAAGAAGTACCAGCCAGCTTGATAAATAATGTCCTGTGAGACTCTTATTAGGACAAAGGGGCTCACACATCATCACTACATTTGTCTAATTCTTTATGATGAAGGAATCTGCCATTCAGTTCTGCTGAGAGGAAGCCACCAGAACACAATGCCACCCAAATCTCAACATGCTCACATCTCACCCTTCCTGTAAAACCTGCATGTGCATCATCAGCTGCTGATGTTTTGCATGTGACTGCCTGAACTTCACTGAACTGCCTGCAAATGTACATTGTCCTTCCTGTAAACAAAGACCTGTACCGAAAAATACTAGCAGTTTCAGCAAGAAGTGACAATTCAGATCTCTGGTGAGACAGGAGCAGGAGAGAGAGAGAAAGACATTTCCCAAACTAGAATGACCAGGCAGTCTGGTTATTCCTCTGGATGGGAGAGATGCCTGACAGTTCTGCCAGCACTGAGCCTGGAATATCTCAGCTCTGGCCTCTGCATTATTCTGGGAAGTACTGTGTGTATGTGTCTGAGTTTGTGTGCACACACAGGGGCTGTTTACATCTGGTGCTGCTTGAAAGCATTCTCCAGGACATTTCACCACAGTCACCATTCAAAGAAGAGCAGTAACTGTGATTACATACCTGCTGCTCTAAGCATTTCTACAAATATGGACTGAAACAATTCATGTTTAAGGTATTAATGGTAGCTTTCTTTAACATCCTTGTTTCTCTCTGCATTTGCTGCTGCTTTGACATTTGTTGATGGGGTAATTTCCCCGTCCCCAGATGCCATTTTTACTGGATTTAAACCTTATTTACAATGGAAATAAAGCAATCTAAAGTCACAGGGTCTACTGTCATAGTCAGGCCACTGCCTAAAGCAGCATCAACTTATTTCTACTACTTATCTTACAGAGAAATTCCTTGTTACCTTTAGTGATGGATGCTGCAGAGGGACTAGGAACAACCGTACTTGATGCTGTGACAGGTGTAACAGCTGAAACTTTGCTGGCAGAAAGTGACTGTATCACTGGAGAGGAACAGCAAAAAACCCCCCACCAAAAAAACAAACCAACCCAAACAGAACAACAAAGGAAAAAAAATTAATAACACTTCATACACTTTGACAAATAACCATGTTCAGAAGCAACACAGTGTTTGCAGCACAAAGTTTAGGGATGAATTTCCTCACTTCATTTTCTTCTACCTCTAACTTTGGACCAGTATCCAACAGTGCCCATGAGCTAACCCTGTGTCAAATGGGATTTTCAAAACACCATCTGTCATCCTCCTCTGCCCTTTACCTTTGTTCATAGGCATGAGTATTGTCTGAACACCTCCAGAAGCTGTGTTTACACCGAGCTGTTTAAGCTGGCTGGGAACTGTCAGAACAGCCTGCTGTGGACTAGACTGATTTGAGTGGATTTTTAGCAACCCTGCAAGAAGAACGGAAGACAAAATGTTAAATAAAACACACCACTTTGTTATCTCCAGCTACTTCTCTCTCTTTCTGCCTGAATTAGGATGGCACCTAAACTAGCACTGCCACCCTCCTAAAAAACACAGTTCAGTGAACTGTCAGACAAGTTTTTACTGACACAAACAAATCACTGGAGTGCTGCACCACAGTGTGCATGGAATTACAAGCTGTACAGCACTGGTATTTGTGAGGCAAGTTTCCTAATTATGTGAGTAATCTTAATCAAAAAGCAACACATAGCTTTTAACTGGAGCAGGCTCAAGCAGAGTAAAACACTCCTGTCAGAACAGGACCTGGTGCTCAAGGGCCTGGTAAGTCAGTGACTGACAGCTCTGCTGTTCTTACACAGCCACTCTCACTGAGGTTCCCAAGTGCCACACACACCCCTGCAACTCAGCTCAGCAGAATCCACTGCAACCAGCAGAGCACAATCAGCTGTGTTCCGTGTGACAAAGCCTGATGGACATACCTAACCTGAGTGTCCTGTAACATGCACTGAGCACACCCATAGAGACAGCTAATTCAACTATCAAGTGGGGAGATTGAAGTGGGGGCAGAATTCCATCCCCAATTATTCCATCCCCAAGGCTGAAAGAACAAGCAGGACATTCAAATATTAACAGAACCCACAACTTGTGGTGTAAACCTGCACAGCTCCAAGCTGTGTCACAGTGCCACAGGTGAGTAGTGCCCATTACCTGTCCACCATCTACCTCCTCTGCAATGAGGACACCTCAAGCAACCACAGCCAGCTCTCTAACACTGTGATTTGGGCCTATGCCCATCCTTTCTACTGGTAAACTGGCTATTTTCAATTTAATGGTATTTAATCTGTAGCTGTTACTCAGATTGTAGAAATTTAATAGGCTTGCGTTTCAGAACATAGAGATCAGCAGTCTTCCTGCTTTCATGAGGGTTATTTTATACTCACAATTTGCTTTGAGATAAAGTTTCCATCCTCCTCTTAATTTATTATTATTTCTTAAGACACACAGCTGCCTCCCAAGCACTAGATATGCAAGGTCTGGTGAAGATGTCTCTTGGTTTTGAAAGGTGCACAGCACTAGTCAGTTAGGCTTTCACCACCAGGCAAGAAGGCTAACCTAGTATTACCATTTAATTTTTAAAACATCATAGTGCATTCTACTTAAAACTAATTTAAATAAAAGCCCACATTTTCAGTTAAGAAATCTGTCTACTACACATTTTGGTCAAAACCTTTCCTTCCTCCTCCAGACTTCTCAAAGACACAGCCCTAGGAGATGGCCAAGCTCAGTTGTGACTGGCCACCCTGTGATACTCTGACCCTCAGCAGATCTCCTGGGGATGTGAAATGGTGAACTGAAGGTCTCCTCAGGCACAGAAACAGCCCCTCCAACAAGTGAGGCAGTGCTCATGGCTTTGCAAATCTCCTTCCAGAACAGTTTACCACAGTTTGAGAAACTGCTTTATTTAAAAGAGTCCCCCTGGGGGACGTCTCAAGTATGTGATGTGTCCAGGATGGGACAGCAAGGGACACGAACGACGACATTTTCAGCTAATCCTATTAGCCTGATGGGTGGGAGACATTTTTCATTGCAAAACAAAGCGAAATTTGAGATGCCTTTTGAAAAATTACCTCTGAAAATATAAATCTCAAAAATTCTAACACAGTTTTGTTTTTACATTGAAATAACATGTGGTTTAGACACTGCTTCTTTTGGGATGCTTGAAGAAATAATTTTTCATAATGAAATCCATGCCTCAGGTTTACAAAAACCAAAAGACAAACCAAAACAAAATCTAGATAACATTTTCTTACCTAAGTGGAAGTTTTAATCCGAAAGCTATTTAGAATGGCATGTTTTATAAACAAAACAAAATCAAAACTTGCTGTTTTTCTTTGTAAAGAGGAAAATATTCAGCTGCTTACTGCAGAATTGCAGTCTACACTGTTTACTTTCGAGCTCTTGGAAAGGCCAGTGATGAAAAAAGGAGGAGTTTGATAGACTGTACTTCAGAAACAAGAAGAGCTGCTTTAAAGTATCAGAGCTGCTCACTGTCAGATGAGCTCAGTGTGACTTCCTCACTCTTTTCAGTATTTTACTCCGTTTCCACTTTGTGAGAAAGCACTTCAAGTGTACAGAGCATGCCAGCAGGTAAATCCATCCACACTGAAAATTTCCAATACTAACCCATAATACTCAAATTAGCCATGCTATGTTTGCTCTCCATGACTCAAAAGATAATGTGAGACAACAAAACTGAACAAGGAAAACTCCCCTGTATGTAAGGGCAGTCCACTTTTATTACCCTGAAACATTCCACATCCAGTCTACTTCTCTCTACTGAGTGGATTTCAACTTCTGTTTCTCCTCATCAGCATCTCTCTCCTTTTCAAGCCAGAGAGAAAATCAATGCAAAGCCTCAGAGCCAAATTCTGCTCATGCAGCTTCTCTGAAGCACTGGAGTTTCACTCTTGCAAACTAATCAAGTCTGGAGTATTGCTGGTACCTTGACAGAATCAGCAGTCAGTGACACACTGTGCTCTTGAAGTGGCAGAATGCATCTTCTAGCAAGAACTTGGAATGAAAACTAAAACCACATACTCCAGGACCAATGGGCAGCTCACACGGTTATGTGTGACAAACAGTCAGCCCAATGATGTGAATAAGATGCCAAATTATTTAGACCATCTCTTTGGCTAAGGCAAAAATTATGCTAATAAGATACATTTTAAAAAGCAGGAGTTAACTTATTTAGATATTCACAATTCAGGTGACTACGTGCTTCCATTTGCAGTGAAGACATCTAAAGGAATCCTGCCTTGATTCCAACTTTCTACAGGAAAGGCATAAAGGGAGTTCAATACCTGATACTGCAGCTTTTCCAGTCACAGGCATTGGTGTGGTCATCAAAGAAGCAACACTTACAACTGTGGAAGTTGCAGCCTTATTCACTACTGATGAAGTTGATGGGCTCTGGCTTATACAGATTTGGTGCTGCTGTCCAGATGTCTTTGCTGGAGGAGTTCCAGAAGACGATGAACTGGAACCCTGCACTATCTAATCTGCTGCAAAATGAGGCAGAGAGAGATGACAAATTCCTTTTTATGTTATAGGTGGTTCAACAATAAGCACAACAAGGCAATATCTAGAAGTAGCAGAACCAAAATATCTATCTGTTAATCATTAAGAAGCAAGAGATTTTAAGTACATATCCAAAATCCCAAATACAATGATGGTACATATAGAGTGGAAGTTGCTTCAAGCAGAAAAGTGAAACCATGCTCATAGGAGCTGCTACCACAACTGCTTTGATAGTATCTGGATCCAGGTCCCTTAACTTCAGCAAGCAGGGAAGCCATCAGACTAGAAATTCACCCCAGGAATGTTTTGTATTTCCCTGCTGCTCAGAAGTCCAGAGGTCTCGGCACAGAAATGGGAAAAAAAATTGAAATTATGAGGCTGGATGGAAAATTTCTGTCTGCAGCTTCACTGACGTATGTAAAAGCAGTGAGTACCATTTAATCCAAATTTCAGCATCTTCCCCTGTATATGCCACATATGCCAGGATTTAGCCCTCTGAGTGAAGCATGGTCTCAACTCCTGCTTGTTTCATCTTTGCCTCTCCACAGCCAAAAGCAGAAAGGCTGAAGGAACCCTCCCAGTGAACTAGAATCCTTTTTCCTGCGTCCTTCCTGCTCTCCTCCAGGCAGAGGACCCACACACACCTTACCAAACCACTGTGCTGAGGCACCTTGTTCCAGGGCTGCACTGTTGCAGGGACTCTGAACACAGTCAGGACCGAGAGGAACACAAAACCTTGGCCACTGTTGGCCTCTGAAGTCTGTTGATGGCAGACTGAGCACTGAGCAACATGGGGAATCTGCCATGTCAGAAAGGCAGCCCTACAGGCTAGATACTGCTGGTTTCCACCAGCCTGCTGGATACAAAGCTTCAGGCATTTCACATTTTTCTGCCCATTTCTGTGCCAGTACCAGGTTTGGTGTTTGAAGGCTGCAGAGCCTCAAAAATCTGATCTGTATGATGGCAAAAGCTGTTTCAGACAAAGCCTTCCCTATCTACCTGTACTTTAACAACATTAAAAGCAAGAAGATGCAAGTCTCAGTTTTTCTTCCCCTGTTGTTTCTTCACAGATTATCACTTCATGCCAAGTAGCAAACAACCCAACAAAAAAGGAGTTGTGTGCACTGTGCTGGGACACAAATAAGAACAGACCCACCAGCAATACTGACTTAAGAATACCATTGAGGGAAAAAAAAACCCAACAGAAGTCCTTTCATGGTTATTATACTGGCTGAGTGCAAACGTATTACAGAATACTGGCAAAGTTGTTTTCTCACCTGGGCCACCCCGTTTGTGGGAAGGGCCATGGCAGGAGCAGCAGCTGTGGTGATGATACCCCCTGATACTCTCAGCACAGTGGTGCCAGGTTTGGAGAGCTGGGATGAAGCAGGCACTGATTTTATAGACCCATCTGATATTTTCACCAGGGATGTCTGTCCACCAGGTGCAGTCTTTGAAAATGAATGTGGCATATGGAAAAAGGTGCATTTGTTCAGATTTTTTAAAATATTATTTAAAAAAAACACAAATTCAACACAATAACAACAAAACAAATATGACAATTTTTTTCTGTATTACAGAAGAATATTTTCAAAATACTTTTGGAAAGTGGCAAATTGTGGCAATAATAGCTCAAATAAAATTATCACCTCAGAATCAGCTTTATCAAACTCTTCACTTTGCAAAAACATTCCTATCAATCTTGATTTGGGGGTAATCAATTGCCAAGTACTTTCAGCAAGTTTAAACTTCACAGGAAACACATAGTCATTTTTAAATGAAGGACATCTGTGGGGTACACCAGACCTCAAAATAAAGAGCTTTAGCAGGTGACTCATTTGTAAGGTTCAAATATTTAAGCCCATTTTTGCACCTGACTGTATTCACTTCTCTAATTCCACTAGCCACCCAAGCTTATACATGGCCCACTTTGAGAATCAAAATAAAGCTAGAAAACTGTGGTTCAGTACCTGCATAGGGAAGCAGACCTTCACATATTTCCCACATCACATTAGAGCCAGCATCACAATTGTACAGAAAACCAAGGAAAACCAAGCAACCACAACAGGAACAGCTCTCAGTGTGTGTCCATGGTTCCTGTGCTTTATCTGACACAATGCTAACTGGCAAGAGAGAAACACATTGCACATTACCTGTGTAAAGAGAGCTGTTTTCTGTCCAGTTATCACTTTCAGTGCTTGTCCTTGTGTGGAAGATGCTGCAACTCCTACATTGCCCTGAACAACTGAAGCTGGAGTCAGCTGCTTCCCAGAACTCTGAGGAGAAGGCTGACCCACCAGAAAGGTACCCTGAAAATAAGTTAGGGAGGTTAACACTCTGAACCACAGTTAAGAGCCAAGAGAAGTCTGGGAGTGTCAATGCAGGATAAAAGCCTGCAGCTATATAGCAATATCAACATTTCACCTTTTAAAACATGGCACTACACACTCCAGAGTATGCGTCTGTACTAAGAGCTGGACAGACCTTCTCAGAGCTGAAAAATACTTTCGATACTAGGGAATGAAAATACTGATACTAGGTGATACTAGGGTGAAAAAGTCATAGTTCCTTGTCTCCTTGTCTTTAAGAGGTATCCACTACTCTTCAACACACTTCATGCTCCTCACGTTTACTCCCTGTGCCTGATGCTGCTTATCATGTAAGATCAGAGAAGCTACAGCTGCGCTGGGCAAAACAAAAGAAGACATTCTGTCACCTCACTTCAGGTTGCTTTTAGTTCCTCCAAAGAGGCTGTAAGTCCAGAGCTCAGCATGCAGAAATCACAGTGATAACTGGAGGTGTGCACTCTGTTTAGCTGCCATCTTTCAGAGCCTTCATTCACTCAGTGTCGCACACGGGTCCCTTCAGACAATCCTACTTCATCATTTTTTCTTCCTTTCCCAGCCTTGCTGTTTCACTTCAACAATTCCTCTTTGCTATCTCTTGTGCTTTCCTACAACTGTTACAAATCCTACTGTGTAAGAAAGCTCTTCCAGCACCACGTCTGTCCTATCACCTCTCATTTCAGCGACCCTTGCAGCCCTCTCACCAGGCTCTTACCCTACTCTGTCTCTTCACCACCCACTGCTTACTCTGGCCTTACTCAGTGCTGCTTTTTCAGCCTGCCTACAAGGGAAGATGAAGGACAAGGATGTGCCAATAGCAACAGCAAGTGGTAAAGCAGGTGCCTGGCAGACGGAAGAGAGGCAAGGGTTGTTAGAGAACATCTAGATCCCACAGTCCAAGAACATTTCATGTAGAACAGAAGCACAGGACACCCACCTAACACCATTGCAGCCTGACATGTCCATCTACTTCAACCAAGATGCTTATGTCACTGACCTGGGGTGTCTGCTTCAGGATGTATGATGTATAGGTGAGGTGCTGTGACAAGTTACTGCTTGTGCTTTGGGTTCCTCCTCCTCCTCCACTATTGGTAGAAGAACCAGACTGGAGACCTGTAATCAGAAGAAAAGGCTTGACCCTTTGGTAACCACACACTGTCAGCTGCTAAAGCATCTCTGGATATACAAGTCATTGAAAACATTTTTCAAAACATTTGCTGACACAGATTTTGCAGCTGAGTAACATTATTACTCAGTACAGCACAGTTCACATGTGCTGCTGTGCTCTCTCCTAGCTCAGCATACAGTCATGAACAAAAGAAAAATCAGTCATGAAAAAGAAAACTCCATGTTTGGAATTTTCTGTCAAAACAAAATGCAGTCACTGATGAAGTCTTTTCATCAGGTTTTTGTAGGTTTACGAAAAAGACCCTAAAAACACTCTGAATCCTACCAGCTTCTTAATTTTAAATTTCACTGTCTGTTCCAATTTTGTTAACTGAGTATTAGATGATGGATACCAAGATGGGGTAATTTGCAGTAACACTTTGAGATTGCTCTGCCTCCAGAAAGAACAGCATGAATCAGACTCTCTTGCTGTTTCTCCTTAAGAAACAAGGGTAAAAAAAATATTTACGGCTCTGTCATAAAAAACACAAGTACTTGCTCTTCCTCAACATGTAAGATTATTGCCTTGTCAAAGCTGGACTGCCCCAGCTTTCTCTCTAAATCTCTCGCAGTGCGGACCCCATCACAAGTTCTATAGCCCAAAAATACCTTCAATAAGAATGTCTGCTTCTTCAGTGACATGCACTCTACCATCACATTGCTGGTGTTTAGAGCCTTACACATTAAACTAAGTAATACCTCTTCCTCACTGCCAGTATCAGAACTGGGAACAATAAGTTTATACTCAGTCCACCTCCCATCCAAACTCTCAGCTTGAAAAGAAGTATCTTGAGAAGGATCATGACAAAACTCTACATAGACCAAAACCTGCAGTATTCTTTCCATACAGCAACAATGCACTCTAAACAAAGTAGTACCCATTGGAACTATTTTAGTAATGTTATTTTCCAAGTGTATCCCAGCAAGTTTCATTCACAAGTCCCTTATCAAAAAAGTGTTCCTGCTGGTCTCAAAAGCTTGGTGCCAAGCCTCCTATCAGTATAAAACAAATTTCTTTCCCCCATAACAGATATAGTATTTTCCCTTTTTCAAAGTTGGCTTCCTATGTTTCTAGTTTCTTCAGTGCCATTCAATTATTTATTAATATATTTCACAACTACATTCAAATCTGACTCGGTTCTATATCACAAAAATGCAGCTGTCTCTTCCTACAGACCACAAGGGGGAGTTAAAGACAATCCTCTGCTAAATTTTGAGGCAAATTATACTGTGTGCTTTCAACACAGAGAGAAAGACGTTTGAAAGCACCACATGAAAAGCAACCTCATCTAAAACAGACATTTGTAGATCTCAGCCTTAAAATCTCAGCCACATACTATGTTACTGTGAACAAAGAAACTCCATCCCCATGCTGACTTCCACAGGATCTTTCTAGCAAAAAAGCCAACCATATTAAATTATGCAGTGATTACATTATTAACTCATTAGATTTCCCTGCAAGACTAACTAGCATTATTTGTGGCTCGCAGGATGGCTCCCTGGGGTATGAGAAGCAGTTTTCCTTTCCCAGAAGGATTCTTGCTGTTGGTGGTGAGGTACAATTTGGTGCCTGGTGGTAAGTTTGCCAAGTTTGCCAGGTTGGTGGCTGGTAACTGCAGTGTAGCCATCACTAGAAAGAAAGAATACAAAGAAGTAAAAGGACTGCTTTCAGAGAGTAGTAAGCACTGAGAGGTGCACAGAATGAAAGTACTAACATGCATCTGGCCTCTAGTAATCCATAAAATAGCCTAAACACAGATTAAATTCACTAGTGATGCACAGGCTTTTTAAAATTTTAGTAGGTTTGAAAAAAAAAATCTATTCACAAGCAGGTCAAGGCAGCACAGCCATGGGGACTGCAGACTTACTGCAGTCCAGAGGGCCACACAACACCTTTCATACAGCCCAGATCCTGAGCAAACACATTCAGCTCAAGCCAGCTGTGTGCACAAACAGGCAGGGGTGCTTCTGCCCACACTCCTGTAGCTGTGAGCTCTGAAGAAGATGTAAAGCTGCAATATCAAGAGCTCTTGTTGGCTGGATTTATGCAGAGCCCTTTGAGCACCTAAGGACCACAATGCTGGGCAGAAACATGAGACCTGGCTCCATGAAAATCTACTGGGTCTCTTAGCACATATCCCAGAATATCTCCACTTCCGTTTTATGCTCCTTTCTTCCCCATTACAGATAATACCCCATTTTTGCAGTTGGAAAAGTCATCACAGAGCTCAAAGTCCACCCATCATTAGCTATGAACAAGGTGCAGAATTACCTGAGCCTTGAGATGTACTCTTCTGAGCACCTGTGGAAGAAACTTGAGCCTTCGTTATAGTCTGCACAGGCTGAGCAACAATCGTCCCTCCACCTCCACTCACAATGGCTTTGGCTACACCTTGAGTCACAACCTGCTTTGGACCAACAGCCTTTGCTACTGAAGAGCCAGATTTTGCCACAAGAATCTGGCCCCACTGATAGCCACCGCTTGCTTCACTGTCGACTGCAAAGCAGAACCGACCGGGACGCCAACAACCTGCAAGAGACACGGGTGGAATGAGTGCTGCTGGCAAGAGCAACCCTGTCAGGTCTGACCCACGGGCTTCCCCCACCTCTAGACATGTCAGAACACTTTCTACCTGTCTTGTCATGCATGAAGGCTACTCCTTGTGAAACAAAATCCAACTGGCAAGAGGCCAACCCTAAGTAAAAAAGATAAACTGCTCAACACAACTGGGATTTTTGAGCACCTACAAAAGATGAAGTGGATTTAAATTACAGGGCAACTCCATCTTTTCCCAATATATAAGCAATGGCAATAATTCCAGCTGAAGGTTAAAGCTTGCCTTGGCAAAGGCACAGAGATCCAGAAATTTAACTTCAAAAATATTCATGGGAAACAGGCTCCTTGGGGAAAACTATGTCCTCAAAGCAGAAATCCAACAGTGCCCAATTTTATGTGTTCACAATTACTGCAGGCAAACATGAACCTGAGTACCCAGCTCAAAACAGGCAGTAAGCCAGTAAAAAGGACAATGAACTGTTGCAAATGCAAACGTGTAATTATTGTGCAAAAGTGAAAGCTCCAATATGTAGTTCCTTATGCTTTGCATGTGATTTGACTCTCTCCACAAAGGAAAACAGGCAAGGAAGAAAATTTCAGACGTCTATCACCTTGTCACTACGCAGTTTCCATGCCTCAGAAGCTCTGTCATTCCTGTCACACAGCACTGCAGTGGCACAGGCTCCCACAATAAAACACTTGAGCAGGGTACTTCCACCTCATGCTATTTCTAGTTCAGCCATGAGCCCTCTCCCTATTTGTTCAGCTGTTCTTCATCATGGAACTGCAGTCCAAAGAAAGAACTCAACTCCTGTTATGGAAAGACTTGGATGAGTTTCAGGCAAGAGCTGAGTGAGGATGGAAGCCAACTTCTTGGGCTGACAGGCTCTAGCTCACTCCTCCCCACTGTTGCCATGGGTCAGACAGAGGTGGGAGATGTTTCCTATACACACCAAAATGCAAAAAAAATTCCTTCTCATGGACTTCAGGTGAGCATGACACGAGCCACTCTGTGCACGTGGGGACACCAAGCTAAGCACAGTACTACTGCCTGGGGCTGAGACAGAAGCAACCCTGCACCCCAAAGAGAAGCACCAAATGTTGCAATAAAACCACAAAAAAGAGAGCCCAGACCTGGGTATTATCAATGCTTCATACCTTAGACTGCACCGTCCCCTCGCCTGTGCTCACAAGCGGCTTCTGTGGTGACAAGGCCACCATGTGGCTGCCTTTCACAGTGACATACTGCTGCACTGAGGGCTGAGTGCTTGTCCCTGTCACTGGCAGCTGGGGCTGCTGGGGCACCTCTCCTGGCTCCTGCTTTATTATCACCTTTTTAAATAGAAGAAAGAAAAAGAAAAAATAAGAAAAGCAACCACCTGAAATCCCCAGGCAGCATTTCTGGAGCAGGCTGTCTGCAGGAAAGGGCAGGGATCAGGCACTACAACTCAGATCTGGCTCTTACCACAGCTGACTCTAACTCAGCTCCAAGACAAGGGCTTCTCAAGAGTGCTGGAGGAGTCTGCATTTACCAAGCATTCTAGATTTGAGAGATGCTCAGAAATTGCAAAACTACAGAAATTACTAGCAGTATTAGAACTACTAGTTATACTAACAATGGACTTGACCAGACCTAACTTTTTCAGGCCCTACATCTCAGCATGGAGCCCCAACACTTCAAGGTTTCAAATTTCTAAACACCCTCCTGCTCAGAATACTTTCTAAACCTCTTTTCTATCGTGCAAAATTACAAGTGATACTATAGCTATAGATACTGTGAATCATTGTAGCTGACATTACTCTCTTGCCTATGTTTTACGTTTCTCTGGGAAGAGAAACTAATCCTAATCACTAATCCTAATTCCCAGGAGTAGCAGCACAAGAAAGGCTGAGGATTTCTTGTGTTTGCTGCAGGCCACTACAACTGGTAGGAAGAATTCTTCCATTTTTTCACTTGGACCACTTAATACTGCCAGAAACAACTTCACATTCCAGATGGTAATATTTAAGCAAACATACTCAGTAGTGGCAACATCTGACATTCAGAAATCAGTGTCATGTTTTTCAAGAAGTTCCTGACAGATTTACTGCAGTTTCCTTTTACTGTATCCCACTAAAAACAGCTTTTAAACTATCAGCCTCAATACGACAGTGATTCAAAGAAAAATGAGAAAGGATGCAAGAGGAGACAAAAAGAAAGACCATAGGTACACAAGGATAGAAAAAGAAAGCAAAATACATTTTTGAAAGTTGCTACCAGAGCCCTTGTGACAATTTGTGACACATTGGTTCCAGTAAGGGGTTTACGTGCACTGGATGTTCCACAGTTTATGGCACAAGTCCACATGCAATGGCATTTTTGGGCTCCTTGTCTGAGCACAAAAGCCAAGAGGAATACCTTTGTAAAAGCTCCAAGTCCTCCAGTGACTGATTTGGGGGCTCTGCACTTGGAGTGACTCCCAATGGACAGAGGGGTGGCATGGGTGGGCAAACAGAGAGTCCTCCTGCTGCAAAAAGGTAGACATGGAGCAAAAATCTGTGAAATGTCCAATACAGAAATAAAACAACGAGTGTTATATAAAGGGTAGGATGGACCATTTGAGCAGGCCAGACAAATAACATTTCCAAAATCAGGTCAATACTTAAGTACAAGGAGTATAAATACTTCATATTAACATACAAAGCAAATTTATAATTGGAAAGTACATCTCCAAAAGCAGTAACTGTAACATTACAGCTTTTCCACCAAGCCTTTTTTTACATAAAGTAAAATGCACAACCTACTGACTATATGTATATATATGTATTTAAATATGTTCAGTTTTTTAACTTTGCCCTGGAAATACAGAATTCTAATTGTTTCTAATCATGATGTGCCTACTTTGACTCATAAAAAACCTTTCAGAAAGAACTTACTCAGTGAAATCAGTGAAAAAATACGACTAATGAATGGGTTTTCAACATAGATAAGTGAAATCCAGCTGAACAGACAAGCTCTTAAAAGCTGAACAGCTAGCTGCACAAGTAACACTTAAAATGCTACCCCCAAACTAATTGCTTCAGATGGCAAGTCTCCAACACATTTCCCTAACAGACATTCTGCATCAATATTCCTGTGACTTGGAGACAGGGAAAAAGCTCCCATTTTCAACAGCCACACCCACAAGCTGCTTTCAGAAGCCTCACTGACACCACTTCCCTGCCAGAAATATCCTTCCTAGCACAAGATATAGGAATCTTGATGTTAGACAGTTCATCACCATACCTCTTGAACTTTGCAGATCTGAAGCATGAACCCCTGCTCACCACTGTTTGTTTCCACATTTGGGCTACTCCACTGTTTACACAAACATTTTTCTAAATGCAGGCAGTTGCAAAACCACAAAATGAGCTATTTTCAGCCTGCTAAGAAAAACTATTGTACAAAAATAATGAACAGAGTCAAGGTTTTGAGGTAAGTACCCCTGGTTTAATCACATGCTGTCACCAACAAAGTCAAGGAGATGAAAGTCAGCCACAGAAGAGCTTTTCTGAAAGGTAAAAACATTTTTGAGAGCTGTGCCCTCCATGGGTTTCCTTGTAGAAAAGAGCAGAGCCTGTAACAGAGGTGTAAGCAAATCTAATTACAGATGCATGAAGTGACACTAGTACCATGTTCTTTTAAGGCTCCATCTGTTAGACATAGCAAACCTTCACGTGAAACAACAACCAGAAGAACTTGCTTGAAATACAGAAATCTGTAATATTAGAAAGCTCTATTCAAGAGGCAGCTGGAAGTACCTCACCTAATAAGAACATTACCTTGACAGCTGAGGTGACAAAACTGCTCCCATGGGTCTTTGATACAGGAGATCCAGTTCCATGAGAGGCCTGACAAACAGTGCTCAGTTTGCTCGTCGGGCTCCCTGGTATCAGGAAATAAAGCAGATATTGGTGAGGGCCAGGGAGCAGTGCCTCTCAACACATGAAACCTGTTCTAACAATGAGCACACCATTTCACCTCCTGTATTCTGCATTACTTACACCACTGGGTGTGGGCATGAGCACAAAGCAAACCCACCACTGAATTTACACCTGCAGAATCCACACCTCAGAAGGGTTACTTGGGTACCCAGAGCTCTGTTTCCTGCAAGCAAATGGTCAGGTATCTTCCTCAGTGGCTGAGGGCAACAGCTACAGGTGCCAACATGGGAAATTAGGACTGTAGCTGAGCTGCCAGTCAGAACCTCCTGCTGCAGATGGAATTCACTCCACTGCCCAGAAGCCCTCTGAACCTACACCACCATCAGAAGCTGGCACAGGGGGAGGCTTGGAAGAGGCTGGTGTGGGAAGAAACAAAAAGACCAGAAAGGAGTAAGGGAAAGTGAGGAGGAACAAGAGGAAGAGATAGAATAAGTAGGGTAAAGAAACAAAGTAGGAATGAAGACATGGGGATCAACTGTCTGCAGAAAACTGCTCTTGCAATATTAACGTGTGCTACAGAACTCTCCTGACCCTCTGAGATGGATAGGGGTCCAGGACCAAACTTACCCAGAATTATCAGTGTGCACACAACACTCTGCTGCTCAGCAGCAGTTCTGTTACTGCTGTTGGTTTGGTTTGTTAGCTTCATTTGTTTCAGAGATGGCAAAGCCATCAATTACATACATGAAAACACAGTCATGATCTGCATACAGTCTCTTAGACAGTTGCTCTACAATCTGCATTTAAATATAAAAGTAAATGAGTAGCCACTGCTCAAAGTACTGGGGTTTGGGAATGCTGGCTTTCCATCTCACCACTCCTTTAAAGTATGATCAACAGTTTTCTCAAAACATCCCTGTGACTTTCTCTGGAGTATCCCATGACACAACAATCCAGCACGGCTGCAGCTGCCAAAAAAGCCCATTCCACATTCCCTCTTGCTCCCTCACACAGGGTCTGGTGATGAGGCTATCTGCAACAAAACCTCATTTGGAGAGAGGAGAGTATTTACTTTTCTCCTCTGCCACTGACCTGAGCTGACTTGAACAGGGAAGTGTAAGGAGTGCAAGGGAGGGAGAGGCAGCAAGCAGTTTCTCCCAGGCCAGCCTGTACTTACCTCACACTAATGTGGTGGAAAACTGCACCTGAAATGGCATTACCACCTGTATGTCCAAATCATCTGGTGCACCTAAAACCCTACCCTATTGTTACAGATCTCTACTACAAGAACACAAAGATATTACCCAAACCATGGCAAATGACATGTAGAGTGGACAGTTCAGGCTGGAGGTAAAGAAGAAACAGAAAAGAGAAAAAAGGCAGAAAACCCCAAGCAACCAAAAAACCCCCCCCACCCAGCAAAATCCTATTGGTGAAACAGCATCAGTGTTACCAAGAAAACTCCAAACCACAATTTTTTAAAAACACAGCATTGACCGTGTTTCCCTGCCAATTCCATCTGTGATGAAATGGAGTATGAGAGCTGTGTTACCTCAGATAAAAGGAGGAATTTTACTAAAAGGAAGAAGTTTTGCCACTTTCCAACCACAGTCAGAAAAACATTTGTGCATTACATGGATGCTGCAGTTCAACCACATGGCTCAAGCATCCTTCTGAGGATGCTGGCAAAGCACACACACAAACAAACAAACAAGTAGTGGTGTTTAAATAGATGGTGGCTCTTGGTCACAAATCCCAACAAAAAAAAGAAATCACAAAAAAATACCAAACAATTAAAAAATAAAGAGGTTTGAGTAACCCCTTCTCCAACCCCGACACAAAGATTACCAATTGACTGCCATAGCAATCACCTGTCTCCTGCAGTTCAGCCCTCTCCCTGGCCCCCAGGGCTTATGCCACCAACTGAAGCACCCAGGGAGTGCAGTAAAAAAGTAATCCAAACCAGCTGAAATCAGACCAGCAAATTAAGAGCAATAGCAAAACCCAAGATGTCTGCTTTTCTGGTTTATACACATTTCAATACATCTAAAGTAGTGTGCACTGGGCCCCCAAAACTGTTCTGCAGTCACTGCAAGCTCATGGTGAGCTTTTTGCCCATGGCAAGCAGTTCTCACCCAAACACCTGTGCAGAGTTTTTGTATAAACCTCTGTGCACCACAGCCCTACATGATTTTAACTCTTCCCCTTTTGCCTGCAAAGAACAGGCTCTCTTCGAGGAGGTTTCTCTGAATTCCCCAGTGCTTGCAACTATGAGCCATTTCCTAAAAGGAGTCAGATTACAGTCTGAGACACAGCTCAGCTGTGCAAACCACCGGTACCTCCCTCTTTCTTTGCAGTGTTTCTGCATCTTCACAACCTGAAATCCTGCTGTTACACTCATCATTTTCACGGGAGAATAAACTGGGATGGGTAAGACCAAGCCACTGCCTTCTGTGATCACACTACACACCTGTGCTTGTGGCTGCCGCTCCAACCATCTGTCCAGGCTTGTCCACAAGAATATAAGGATTATTAATGACTGAGCTAGCAGAACCTTGCTTCATGTGCACCGGAGTGGAGGTTGGGGTACGAGGTAGTGGAGATGGACTAGGGGTCGATATTGGAGAACCTTAAGGAAAAAAGTCCAATGCTTCCATCTTGTAAATGTTGTAACAACACAAAAATACAGCAAAAGCAGTACTTTTAGAGTGGCTTAGAAAAGGAAATTTTTTTTTGAGGATGTGTTTCCCAGGCGGAGAGAGATCACAGAACTCAGAGAAGGAAAGGGAAAGGCATGTAAAACACTATGGCTCATACATAACCCTGCGCATTCTCTGCCTACCAGGAACAAGCAGGGCAACAAATGGACCTTGAGAAGGCACTTGGTCCATCCTGAATCCTGAGGGCTGTTCTATTCGTTCTCACTGCCAAGACCAGTCCTCCACCCAAGGAGATGAAGAAGAAGAGCAGAGCTCCTTAAACAAGTGTCTCCTTCCCTGGTGGCGAGCCCATGGAGGCAGGGCCATGCACAGAGAGGAACTGAAGCAGTTCATGTAAAAAAAAGCTGAGTGTGATACAACAGCCATCAGACACCCATGAGAGATAGTTGCTTCTCTCTCCAGCTGGCCTCCCTCACTACAGCAGCAAGGGCCTTGAAAGGAAAACTAAAAACAATGCCACTTTCTGCAGCAACGGAGCAGAAGAACAGAACAAGAACAACGAAAAGAGCCTGGGATGAGAAGGGGTTAAACAGGAAACGCAGAGAAAAGGGACAAAGAAGGCAAGTCGATCAGAGGCCATAACGAGAGTGCAGCAAAACACACTAAAGCGTTCAAACTGCCTGTTAATCTGCTTTCTTGGCAGTGACTGACAATTAAAATGGAACATGCATGCTGATCAGATAAAATGTCCATGCCTTATAAACTGCTTTTGAAAGCTGAAAGAGTTGACACTTCTTGGCAGACAGCAAACCTTGGAAAAATATTTAGCAGGGAAACATTTAAATGGCAGAGATCAACTGAGAACAGTCCAAGGATTTTGAGAAAGACAGGCTAGCCCCTGTAATTCTAGCTTTCTGGGAAGCCTTGGGAAAAGAAGATCAAGAGAAGAGTTTATTAAGAAAGAAGAAAGCACGTGGCAGAGATTCAAATGTAAATCAGCCTGAGTACAGTTTTAAGATGTTAAGGAAAAATATTGAAATATAATTTTAAAAAACCAACAAACCAGCCACAGTTAAGGGAAATTAGCTGAGAGTAATCACCATAAATCACATACTCTGATAACTGGTGTTTCATTCTCTCTACCCTGAACACCAGGAAATGAAGGGATGTAACAGGTCAACTTTCAGGTTTATAACACTTGACATGGTGAGCTGCATATTAAAACTTTCTGATGTAAAACATCATCCAGTGGAAGGGATCATGCCCAGGCAGGGAAGGGACTATAAGTGAAATGAGTAAACAGCACCTTGACCATGTTTGGTTCAGAAGCTATCCATCACATTGCTCACTGCAGTCAGCTGACAATTTAATCCAACAGAGGGTGGACTTTTGGAAGAGGAAGACCTAAGCTGTTCCATCTGAGGAGATATTGTAAGTACAAGAGGGATCATTTGAGGGATCATTCTCATTGAGAATTATCTGCCCAATAACCAGGAAGTTTTCTTCTTAATCCATCCTAGCTGTCTGAAAGCAGGAGGGAGAAGAATGACTTCTGTCCGCATAAATACCCCACACAGAAGATGTGGGCAGCAGTCCAGTTAAAGACTATCTTTTCATACTTGAAATCATTCAGGAACAGGGAGAGAACAGCTCTCATCCTGCTTTGGATCTGATGTGATACATTTCACACTTGAGTTTTTTTTCCTTTAACACTGTGTTTAACTCCTTATTCTAGTCTCCTACTGCCTGGTGTTTAAACATTGGCAGGAAATCACGGGAGGACACAAAAGTCCAACTGGTTCACTCTCTTTTCCAGGGTGAAGCACTCGGGTAAGTAAACTAACATTCACCTGATACAATCTTGCAACTCATGGTGATAGGCTGGAAGGATTTTCCTGGTGACTCTGCAGGGCTTGGACTCTGACCTTGAGGCACTATTTTACAGCTAGCTGCAATGGGTTGAAAGGCTGAATTTCCATGAGAGCCAAAGGCAACTTTCTGTGTGGCTAACTTGGTGGGAGTCCGTTCTATCGAAGATGGCAGGGAATAAAACGTGGCATGTCTTTCGGTTTCAGCATTTCCAGAGAATCCTGATTAAAACAGGGAAAAGAAGAGAAATAGTTCTTAGGCTGAGACATCTAATTCCTTACTGTGCTTCTCAACACAAACAAAACTCAGCTACGACAAACACGATTTTGAAGGTAGGAAGCAAAAGCAAGTGGTAGCTGAAGCGGGAACAGGTGGGGTACAGGGTTCCTCCTGGGTAAGCCCATGGGATTTGCTGCTGAACAGAAGAATAAAAAGCTACCATGCAGACTGCTTCAGCTGTGGTGGGTGAGCAACCACCTCCTGCACATTTCCTTGGAATGACCCTTCCATTGAACAAAAGCTGCTGGTAGTCTCAAGAGTCCTCGGTTAGGGCTCCACGGTACTAAGGCTGGATCTCCACAGAGAATCTTGCAGTGCATTTTTTGGAGTAAGAGCACAAGGAGACCACCTACTTACTACCTTTTGGGTTAAAGAATCTACCTTAGAAGCTCAATAAACTTGAAGTTTACAAGAGAAGTCACTGCCTGTCAGTGTAAGGAGTGAGATGGTTCACTCCCTTCCTGTTGGCTGTAGTGCTCCTTTTTTGGCCACCAGAAAACACTGCATATAAACAGTGGACAGACTTCTTGCTGAGCCAGAACACCAGCAGCAGCATGGCAGCACTCATCACAAAGTGCACCATGCACCAGCTTCAAGCCATTCCTTGGACACATGAGCAAAAGGATAAATCAGACCACATTGCATCAAACTGTGATTTGAATTAGAAATCTGCTTTTTAAAGTAAGTCTCTAACACTGACATGTGCAAACCATAAAAGACACCCTTGTTTCTCTAGCCCAGTTAACCAAGGTCTCTTATGTAAGCCCTAACACCATATATTTCAGAAAATAGAGCTAAATGCTCAGAAACACAGTTTTTCCTACTTGACACAAAATAAAAAACAGTGTGCCCAAGGGGCCAGGAAATTCACATTATCCTAAGGCATACACTGCTGCCCCACTGCAAAGGGTACTGTGTTTCCTTTTCTTGCAGGGGAAGGTGAGAATGAGACCATGACATGCACAGATACCATCTCTCAGGCAAACACACAGGGTCTTTTTCACTCTCTGCTTTGAACACCAGAGTTATGTGGTCATTTTTGTTCCTTCACAGTCAGCTCAAGTTAGGCACAACCACAACCTGACACACACCACTAGAACAGTTCCTTAAATGTAGATACAGTCCCCAAAACATTCAGAAACCTAAAACATCCTCTGAAAGCAGATTGCCAAAAACAAAACTACAAGTGCTATTCAACAACCTGTTTTTCAACTGCATCTGATGCATAGCTCCATATTCACTATGTCTGCCAAAACAGAACCCACTCCACTCACTCCAGATCACAGAAACAAACCCAAAACCCGGATGAACCACAATTTCTGAATTACATTTCAGAAGAGTACACTGAGGAAGTGATCACCTGGGGTAAGCAAGGAGCAGGTAGCACTGACAGTCAGGAATTAGGAGGAGGCATCCAGAAGAGCTTAAGTTCCAAGAACTCAAATTTCACCCACAGCCACTTTACCTTTGTCCACAGAAGCATCTGGGCTGGAGTCCTGCAGCTGTTTAATGGGTGAAGAAGCCTTGACTGGTGCTGGGATGCTCAGTGGCAGTGATAAGGATGTAGGAACATCAGAAATGTCAGACTCTGAAGACTGGGAGAAGAGGTACTCCTCCCCAAGGGAATGCCTATGCAGCTCCACATCCACTACCTTCCATTAATATGAAAAAGGAAGATATGAATATTTGGTAGTCAGGTAAAGATAAAAAGTGAAAACAACTATTTCTTTTCTTTTTATTTGATGTCTAGAAATGTCTCCCTTTTTCCCCCCCTCTGTATAACATTTCCTTTCATTTCAGAGAGACTTCCCAGAGGTCCAGCAGCACCTAAGCTAAAGTAAGGATCTGAAAAACATTTAACATTTAACCCCCACAGTAAACCAGCACATCTCAGCCTGTGGGGTAATGTAAACACTGAACACTGGAAGGAGTACAGAGAGCAACCAGAAGCATCCCACTAAGGAAAGGACTGCAAATCCCTTCAGGGATGAGCACAAACTGCAGCTTGCTCTTGATAGAGCCTTGAGAAACAAATCACATTATCTGTTCTTCAAAAGTTTCCTTTAATCACAGCAGGCATTTCACATTACTATTTTCTTCCACTAAAATAATGAAATTTCATCATAATTTCAATAGTAACAGCAAGGGGAAAATAATGCAAAAAAAACCCTTTGGAGACATAGCAAACTATGAGTCAATTAATGATTTTATTTTAAGTTTTAAGCAGCTCATTTTCCTTTAAGACAATTAATTTGAACAGACAAAGTCACTCGAAGTACTTATTATACCTCAGTATTTCAACAGGATAGTTTAAATGATCTCTAACAAATTATGTATGAGATCTGCAGCACATCAGAATGTAAACAGAGATACTTGTAAAAGAAGCTCCACAAAGAAATAGTAAAAATAAAGCTCCAGTGCAAGTTCTTTATGGAAGAAGAGCTAAAACTTGTCTCCCCTGATCTACAAACGGGAAAAAAAAAATTACTGTTGTCATTAGTAGTGACAGGGTGTCATAATAATTTCATTTAAGAAGAGAGCAAAACCTACATTCAAGAAAGTCTCTGGATCTGACTCCATACTTATACCTGTGTATATTTTTTTTTAAACATACCAAAGGCAATCAAATCACGACATCCATCCCACTCACCGTTTCTGCTCCAAGTGTCTGCAGGCCTGTGTAGGTCCTGTCCAGCTGGGTAAAACAATGCAATATATTTATATTAACCAGGGCATAGCAGTATTTTAGCTAGAATTTACAATACAATTTGCTTGGAAGAAGTTGAAACAGGGTAAGTTGAGCAGCAGAGCATGCAATTCTTTGAGGCCACAGAGTCACAAAGTACTCTGTCTCTTGCAAAAAAGCCAACCACGACCCAAAGACCATACTGAAGTAGAAAGAAGAAAAAACAAAAAGCTGAACTACATGAGAAAAAAAACAGAATGAGGGGGGGAAATTATTTTTTAGTCAGTCATATTTGGGGTTGCAATGAGTTATTTAGCATGAAATTCATTAATGCAGGCGGAGGTTGGTTTAAATAAAACCAACCAAGCTGCTCAAAAAAACAGGAAACTACACCAGCTCAGGACTTAATTCCATTAATGCCAGGGACTACTAATTAGAAAGAAAACTAGGGCAATAGCCTAATTTTCCAGGACTGCTGCATATTATAAATCCTACTGAGTGTCACAAGACAGGTGAATGAGTTGAAAAATAAGGCAAAAAGAACAAGGAAGGAATGGTGAATCTTGGCCCTCCCTGCCAAGGGATAATCTCAAGCAACTGCCCAAGGAACAGAACACACACAGCAACCACCTCACTAACAGAAAGACAGTCCTGCAGCACACAGCAAGAGCATGATAAACATCTCCAGCTGCAGGGAAACACCAAGTAAATGCCTTGCTACTCTAAGCAGAATCAGTTCCAACTCTTGCAGGGCTGAGTTCCTTCTCTACCACATCACTCAGCTATATCCAAGGTAAAGAGGCTTTCCTGGATCTTTTCTGATTTTCCAGCTCAACTTTTGACATGCAAATAGCCAGCAGGACATACACAACAGAGAGGCAGAAGCACAAACACAAGCAGAGCCTATTCTAGATTATGCAGGAGAGCTCATTTAATTGCCTTTCTCTCAAACACTTTTTTCAAATACCTTCAAATTGTGTATGATATCAATCCTCTTGTTCTGGCTGTCCTTGAAGTGTATCTGGACCCTCACAGGGAATTCTCCCCAGCCTCTCCTGGTCAGGTGAAAAGGAGGCTCTCTGGAAACAAATGTTGGTTCATGTTATGGATGCAGAAGCAGTACAGCTTTCACCTACCACACTTTCAGAAAGCCAGGGATTGCTTTTCTAGTTGAAGCTTTCTTCAGGCCTGCTATTCACCACAGAGAGAATGCAACCACAGAAATGAGAATTTTACAGATTTAGACAACTGAAAACATACTTTTATTTTGCACAAGAGACAGGGAAGAAAATGGTAAAACACTGCTGGATGAGAGAACACAGGAAACAAGTGTCTTTGGAAAAAAAACAAGCTGTCTAATGTCAAGTAAAAAATACTGTTAAAAAAAACCACAAATAAGCTCCTAGGACACAGCTGTGAACTTTCAATGCAGCATTCTGCAATTGCTTTCTGCTCCTCCCTACCTAGTAGCAAGAAAGAACATGCAACATGAGAACATCATACAGACAAAACAAGAACAGACAACAAGAACATCTAAGCTGACAACTGTCACTCTCCAAGCTGAAAAAGAAGGGCATATTTATCTCCAATAATAAGTGTTCCTTAGTATTTCAGCTGGCTGTTATTGTAAATCCCAACTGTAGTTTTGCAATGTAACAAAAAACAAGCCCTCTAAAGGCTATTTTTAGCCCAGAACATTAATGTTCACTACAATGACTGGGACTGTGGGACAAGAAACCAATTAATCAGAGGAAGAAGACAGAAGAAACAGAAGACAAACAGCACTGACAACAGATACTGGAAACTGAGAAAGGCATGAAAAGACAGCAGCAGTGTAATTTACTATTTCATACACAAAGGAGTTTGCTTTTGTCCTGTTCAGGGTTGCCTCCTCAGAAACATTAATAAGCCTTGCCAACACTTTTCTCAGGTCAGACTTTCTGGGGTTACCTTTCAGCAATTTTCCTAGAATGAAGTTGCTAATCTGTACCCAGGAGACAGCTGAACTTCCATGGAGAATTTGGGAACACATAGTATTTTGAAGGCTAATTCCTGCTGCCTTGTTCAAGTGAGCAAGAATGAAAGACTGACAGGGCATTTCCCTGCAGAAGTCAACAGAGAACTGACCCCAGTTACAGCTTTAAATCTACCTAGGAGAGGACAGAGGAGCTGCCCTGTTTCTGTAGCACCAGCACCACTACACTGACAGGAAATTCCTTGAAGCATGAAGCCAGTGCCACTGATCTCACTGCAGTGGATAAGGATTTGGGAGAGGGATTCAATTTCTTGCCCCCAAACCACATGTGGGCAAAATATCTTTCTGAGATTCCTCTTTATTTTCCACACTGGAATGGATGGAAGGTAGAAAACCTCTTTTAACAACACAAGTCTACCCTGCACAAGCAGAAAGCATAACACACATGAATAACATGAAATGCAGTAACTGAATGGTTTAGTTAGTAGCAAGCCAACCAAACAAAAAAACCAGCCAACTAACCAAACAGAAAAAACCCACCCTATTCAGTATGTTTGTTACATAAAAACTGATTTATTCTTACTATGATTTTGGAGTAAATCAGGACAAGCCAGAGGTTAGAGACAGACATGGAATATTTAACCAGAAAAAGAAATTGCTAACTTTCAAAGAAAACTTGCCCCTGAAAGCCTGGAAAGCACAAAGACTGTAACAGTGACTGGAATAATTCCTTATTACCTCACTTCTACCAGGTCATTAGGTTTGTAACTGGGATGGAGGAAGAACCAAACTTTCTTGACAAAATGATTTATGCTGGGTTCTCTCCTAGAGCCTCGGACATACACCATCCATTTATGGGTTGACTGGTCATTTTCTTCTCTCTTGTCAGGGGGGATGTACCTGGCAACAAAATTAAAAAACAAAACAAGATAAAAATCCCAAATAGATATCGCAAAAAGCATTTTGGTAAAGATTAGGGGAAAACATTTGGGATAATAAAACTCCCGTGTGAACCTTGTCCATGTGGAGTTCTGCTCACTATTCCTTACTCTGACAGATCACCCAGAAAGTAGTTTCCATAATCTACAGTATTTCCAACACATTTTCTCTATTTTAGTGCATAACTCTCATATGAAATCCATCCATTTAAACATCTGACTCTTAATTAGGGTGACTTAACTTTAACAGTCTACCACTGTCAAATCCCTTTCTACATCTTATTCTGAAATACCAGGAAGGAAAACCCCACCAGAACACATCAACAGCAACTCTGCTATCAAAACTACAAATAATAACAATTCTTCTTATAAATTTTTAAGAAACTTAATAGTAAACACTTGGTTCCAAGTCCATTCTTAGGATCAGCAAATGTTTGCTACTTTCTGTGCAAGAGGAAAAGTCTAACACAAGTAGTACCAGGGTGGAGAGTTAAAATGTGGACTTGTCCAGAGTTTCCTAAAATGAACTAATTTTTTTGAAGTTGAAAAGTTATGTCTATTTACATTTACCTGTCTTAAAACTTGGGGAAAAAAATTATAAATATAAACTGTACAAATTGATGTCTTCAAACTATGCTGGACTTTCAGTTTTTCTCATTCTGATAAGGTTTGGGGTTTTTGTTTGTTTGTTTGTTAAAACCCAACATTTTCCCTGTGGACACAAAGAATTAGCCATTAGAACAACCTGCTTTTCAAACTTGCTCAGGAAAGGCTAAGACTCCCCTTGAGAGAAACACATCTTAAAGACTCTATGTATATATATACATATATGCATACATATATATATATATACACACATATATAAAAACACTCCTAAAACACCTGTTCCTCACACAAAGGAACTCACACAGACATTCAAGGAGTGCCTGTGAACACACAACCTTGTGTTCAGTGGTAATGCCTCACAGGTGACAGCCTAGCAACTTCGTCTCCAAATGTTAACCTCTAACTCAGTTTGACACACCAGCCCAACTCTCAGGTGCTGAATACTAACTTGGAGACGTTGCCAACCACAATGGTTTTCTTCACATAAAGCCGTGAGGTTTCATCCTGGGACAGCCCAGCATTTCGTTGTCCTGGTTTCTGGGAGCTTGAAACACCCAAACTTCCCTGAGGGGAGGGGAAGAAGAGAAAGGCAAACAGGAAACCAAACATTCCCCTTAACCATTATTTTGTTCAGTACTAGAGAAGTAAGGTAGTGTTAAAAAAAAAAGTAAAGCTGCACAGTTAAATGAGAAACCAACAACGAATCATCTCTAAAAATACTTGTATTGCTATCTAGGCACATTCAGGCAACTCAGGCACACAACAATGCCATACTACCCAGCCAAGTGGACACTGCAGGGCTTCACTGAGTGTGCTTTATGTGACATGCCATGGATCTGAGCCATGACTTCAGCTTGGGTTTCAGAAGCACTGCCACTGAACTGTCTGAAAAACATTAAGCACTGCTAGAGTGGCACCATGTTGGTGACTAATCAGAAACAAAGCTAAATCTCTCACAAGTGGCTTCTGAAAATATGAATCTTTCTCATTCCCAGACTCTGCTGCTTTGCAGGACTCAAGTGTTGCTTCACAGTGAAGAATCGAGGCTGGAGCTGTGACAAGAATTCAGCTCCAGCTCAACAGGGACAGCAGTCAGCCACACCACACCATCCACACCTAGAGAAAGCTGCAAATCCATGGCAATACTTGGGAGTAATAAATCCAGCCTAAGCAACTTGGTAACACAATCTCAGCTATTGAGCAGCAGCCAAGACTGCTCAGAGGATGACAGGACCACCTGCAGGCTGCACTGCTGCTTGCATGGGAATCAGGGGCTGAGGGTTCATGATAAAGGTGGGTCCACATCAGATATTGTGTATTTGCCTTCTGCTGTGGACCCCAGGCAGGGCAATAAACAACAAACTGCAGCCTTGTTATCACGGGTGTCATGCTGCTCAGTGGGGGCAGAATCATTGCTCTTTCTGCTGTATATTACTACAGCTTGTCCAGCTGCAGAATGAACCTGTTCCTGGTTAGGGTTAAGAGGCTGTACTCCTCTGGCAGGCCTGACAGTTTGACAAATTGCTAGGAAAATGAAGAGCTTCATCTTGCCCACTGAGGCACATTTCACCTGCAGCCAGTGAGGGTCTCTCCCCTGCTGAGCTAACTGCAGCCAACAGGTGAAGCATTTCTGTAGCTGCACAGTGAGACATAAAGGGAACAGACCCAGGTCAAAATTAACCCAGAAAAAAGGATGGGGAAAATAATGAAAAAAAGTCCTTTTAACCTGGGTCAGACAAGCAGTGATATTAGCACAACAGCACTACCAAAAGAAAACAACAGAAACTCTGCACCCAGGCTCTATCAGCTCACACTCCTAGCTGAGCTCATTCACTGCTGTCACTGTTTCCATCATGGACTGCTGAGGAGGCAAAACACCAAACTCCAGTGGCTCAATCACTCTAAGCAATGCAGTCCCCACGGGCACCCAGGGCCAGGCAGCAGCATTACTTCTGAGAAACACTGCTGGGAATAACACATCTTGCTCTTCTCTCCAGGCTCTTCCCTTTCTCACCTGACTTTCAGCTGCACAGCAAAACCCTTTGCTGAAACAGTGAAAAACCCACCTTTACCAGAGGCTACCAACAGAGACAGTGGCAGAAAGAGGTGTCCTAACATGAACTGCTGCCTGGCTGACCTCTCTGTTGGGCAAGACTGAGTTAAGAGGAGTCACCCAAGTTACATACACTTCAGTCAGCCTTACAGCAAAGCCAATCTGTGAGAGAGGGAGTAAGTGGTTGGATGGAGTAAGAAACAGATCTTCAGCAAGGTGAGTGAAAACAGGAAGAGATCCTGGAGCCAGCACTGCATCCAGCCAAAAGCACACACCTCCAACAGCTTGGTCACTGGAGTTTTACTTTACCCTGCCAGTACTTCTGCTTTGTCTCTGGTCCAGGCTGCTTGCCAGCTGCTCCTCTGCATCCAAGTTGCCATTGTCTTTGTCCAGGAGAAAGTCATTGTGCTGGGAAAGCGAGTCACTCTCGGAGTGGTTGGCAGATGGAGTGTCTGAGCCCTGGTTAGCTGGAGATGATGATCTGGAGGGTGATTCCAAGAATTTCTTGATTGAAGGGTGATTAAGAATGGTCACATCACATGACCTGGCCCCCT
Source organism: Calypte anna (assembly GCF_003957555.1). Taxonomy (NCBI): domain Eukaryota; kingdom Metazoa; phylum Chordata; class Aves; order Apodiformes; family Trochilidae; genus Calypte; species Calypte anna. Next base: position 5,294,522 of record NC_044255.1, on the reverse strand, counting down.
GCAACAAAGAGGTGATGGGGTCAGTGTTTCCATGCAGCCCAGACAAAAATGAAGCTGTGCCAGAGGAGAATAAGTCAACTCATGAAGAAAGAGCAAATATTTAATCAGCTGTCCTGCAAGAAAAACGCATGCCACGGAAGGTAAGAGCTTAAAACAATTCTACAGAAACAATCCCAAACTGAACCTGTTCCTTTAGACCTTTTGATCACAGAAACCCATCTGGTTTTGTAAACAAGGACTGCAGCCTAGTCAAATGCCTGTAATGTCCCCTTGAAAATCATGTGTTCCCCTCCTGCACAGGCACCTGTGATCTTCTCCCATCCACAGAAAGGCCACAGTTGCCCAACTGCTGCAGGCATGCAGGGTAGATGAATGCATCACTTTTGATACTGACTGGCAGTCTGCTCAATGCCCATGAGGCAACTACACCTATGAGCTCCCTGTCTGCTCCCAAAGCTGAAGAGAAGAGAAAGAGGAAGGTGCTGGTGCATGCTTGCAAACTTTCTGAAACTGTACCTCTCAAGAGCTCATCTTAGATCCTTCTAAACCTGCAAGGGGGAGGACAGGGCAGAAGAGCGTTTAAATCTCTCTTGTTTTTTTCATTACTCTGACAAAGGCCTTTTTCCCCTTCTGTATTTGCTTTTAAGCACAGAAGAAAACCACCCATCACTCAGAGCAAGTGTCCCTTGGCCATTTCTCCTTCCAGCCACCTCCCTGTCACCTTGATTTAATGATGAACCAAGTCAGCAGAGCAATAACAGACAGGCTCACTCCAGCTCCTGAAGCCAGACTCACACTAGCTCATCACTGACAGATTTTTTTTTGCAGACAGTAAGAACTGAAAGAGGCTTCTTTCTTTCCGGACCAAACTACCTGGATCACCCGTGCTGGCATAATTATTCTGCCAGTGTAATGGTGGAGGTGGCATGGAGACTGAAACAGGACTACTATGGAGCAGCAGAACTGTCCTTGAGAGGTGGTGGCAGGAGAAGGGTTAAACATGGTCACACCTTGGACTTCAAAGGTTCATTTGAGAGCCTCCCTTCCAATTGCCCATTTGGGTACATGAGTGAAGCAATCACTAACTCTCAGTTACCAACTTAAGGGAGTTATATCCATATATCAAATACCACTAACAAAATTACATCACAAACTGTAATCATACAGAATCATAAGCCTCAAAACCCAGTCATACAGGATTCAAAAACTGTTCATGTGTATGAGAACAGGTCAGGAATTTACATATCATCTTCCCAGACCTTCTGAATTGAACTACAAAGACTCCCAGCAGCAGGAACAAGGCAGTCATTCACTGCTGAGCCAAACACATATTAACCACACATGAAGAATAGGTAGCAGAGAAAACTGAAACCAGTAGTAATTTCAAAATACAGAGAGAACTGATCTAGCCTGCATGCAAATCAGGACTTACAGAGAAAAAATTAAAAATGCAATTGGAGATCCAATTACACTAGCCATAAGATCATGAACACTACAGGAAAACAAAACACAGCAAGGATGCACCAGGACATTTTGTGAATACTTTGAAACAATTAAAAATGTTGCTATTTCTGGCAAGCGTGAAAATCAGCAAGGAAAAAACAAATAAATACCATGCATGGTGGAAGAACAAAAGCATGGGGCAAGACAGCTCTTGCTGATACATGGTAACACTGTACTTCCCCTGATCAGGACCTAGCTCACATTCTTCAGCCACCTACAGAAAAATCCTGGGGCAAAGTAGGATCTCAAAGCCTTACCACAACCTTTTTAAACTCCATTTGCTGAACTTGAGTTCAGTGAGGAAAAAACAAGCTGGACATTTTTGCTTTTGCCTCAGCCCAGTTCTTCATAAAATTATAGAAGGAAAACCAGGAGAAGCAGTGTGTGCTGTTGCTTGGAAGACAAATTCCCATTTTACCAGAGTAAAAGCAAGGTTTGCAACACCCACCCACACCTTTCAAAAATCAGCTCAGATCTTTGCTGGAAATTAGATCAACTCCCTGAACTGACAAGAAAGAAACTAAATACCTACACAGGAGTGAACTACATGTCAATCTCAAGTCTTCCAGAATCACGAACAACCTGCAAATACCAGCCCACTATAGACAGAGTGCTCAGAACTGGGGTTTAACTAATAAAGCTTGGGGGTTTTGTTTTGTTTTTTTAATACTGTGATTTTTTAATCTCTCTGTGACAGCTCACCAAACCATCAAAAGACTGTCTGGCAAGGTAAAGGGTGGATGGTTTCATGGCAATGCCTGAACCTCAAGAATTGCTGATTTATTTTTTCCTTCCAAGTTCCATCTGCTGCCACACTCCTCCTGTAAGACAGGAAAACACCTTCACCACTTTTCAAAGCTTTACAAGAAGGTGTGCACTCTGTGAGAAGGGAGATGTTCTCATGCAAATAATGGGGAAAAAAAGCAGAGTATTTCAGAAACCAGAATCCAGGCCTGCTAAACACCTACTCAACCACTTGAAGACTCATTTTGCCAAGTGCCTGAGGCCCAGCTGCTGATGCACAGGTTCCCTCTCCCACTGCCACCCCATCTGCAGCTTGTGTTCCACCATTCCACCAGAAAATCACATGTCAAAAGCAACACCAGATGAACAGCCAGTGAACTACACATCTTCCTTTGCAAATGTTCCCTAAAGCATTCTTATTCCCAAAGGAATTCTTACCTCTCCAGCTTTAAGGAGACTAGCAGATGCATAATAGTTAGCCACAATGCAGGCACGCAGCTTGTCCATCATCCTCCTTGCTTCAATCAGGCGCTGCAAAACGAAGAGGTAACATACAGTAACAGATACCCACTGCACCAAACCTCCCCCTCAGGCCCAAATACACCAGGATCTCATGTATTTTTAAGAACAAAACCTTTATACCTGATCTATAACTTCGATTTCATGCTCTTTACTCTTCATTTCAACGGCAAATTGTTCTTTTATAATTGCCTCGATCTTCTGCACAGCAACTTCTCGAGCTGTGCCAGGCCACACATGGAAAGTAAAAAAGAAGGAAGTATTTATATTCCCATTTTTGAGGCTCTGTTTCAAAGCACAAAGATCAGAAATTGTTAATGAGTGAGAACTGAAGGGACAGTAAGGGCAGCATAAGCGCAGAAAAAGGGAAGGATCGCTTCTGCAAGAGAAAGTAATCTTTTTTAACAAAAAACACATGTATCTTTAAAAGGTAGCTTATGTGAAGGGTTTTTCCTTTTAAGGTCTGAGATGGCAAAGAACAGAAGATGGGAAGGACAGGACCAGTTTGTTTGCTTCTGTCTTGGTAAAGCTGTAAACAGCAAAAGGAAAACCTAAACGTGCTGTGGCGAAGTGCAGTTACCAGTGGGACTGCACAGGAGTTTGCTGGAACACTACGAGCATTTTTCTGCTCTCTTTGGCCCAATTCATATCCAGGAAATTTATACCACACCATGCAGCAGTAACAGAGGAAAGTAACACTTCCTGTGTTCAGCACTGGTATCAAGTGCAGCTCGTCCTGGAGTGCCTACAAGTCTTTATTACCCACAAAGGATACTATGTTATCAAAAGCTGGTACACCTCTCAAAAAATCTTCTTCCAGCCTGGTATTTAAAAAATTTCAGCCTCTCATCAGTTTAACGACCTTGGCAGAAAGCACACAGTGTAATATTTCAATCTCTGTTAATGCCTTATGACAAACTAGTAAGAACTAACTTGGCATCTTGCTTTGCCTTTCTAGAAGATGTATGAAGATAGGAAGATCAATTCTTTTTGGTCTACACCTAGACTTTAATATTGCCCTTCCTTTAAGTCACCTCAATTGTGTCTCTGGGGTTCAAGCAACATCTGTTTTTAACAAGTTATAGGCAAGAACTTGGAACACTGACAACTGAACTTCTAGAAGCAAGCCTGTGAAAAGTCCTCCACTCTGTGTCAGTTCAGTAACCCCACTGCAAAGCAGATCAGTCTGGGTTCCTCTAAAAAAAATCTCATACTGTTTCCATGTGGAATAGGAGGCAACAGCACCAAGACTTTGTTTGGAGCTCCAGAGGAAGTCTTTGTTGTCCTAAAGGGCAGACATCTTTCTAATGAGGTTTCTAATATCCCAATAGAAAGAATAAGGAAAACAAAGGTGAGTCAAAACTTTGCTGGTATGTTACAATTAGTTTATGTACTGTCTGATCAGGTACCTACAACAGCAGCAAGGCAACTCATGTTTCTATTTGCAACAAGGATGTGCAACAAAAATATTATCCTAAATATTTCTACTTATATCTAAATAGCTTTCTATATTCTAAGATCAGAAATAGTTCAAACCTACACTGAAACAGATTTATGGTTGAATCTGTACAAGTAATACAAAATTTAAAAACAGAGGGATATAATTTTCCTCAAATCATGAACACCATGCCTAGGAATTGCACAAATAAGATTACACTTAAAAAAATAAAAACAAAACCTAAATAGAACAAGGTAAAAGATGTAAAGTTCAGACAAGGACAACTGCATCTCTTCTCAAGACTGATGATGCCATCAGTACCAGCATTATGACCATGAAAGCACTTCAGGATTTGTGGTTATATTACAGAGGCTTTTAGGAACACTTTATTTTCATATTTTTCCCAGCTTAGTGTCAACCACAGTCCCTAATAAGATCACGGGAGTGAAATTTGTGTATCAAAGGAATTCTTGTATCAAAGCTGCAGATCTTCCACAGGAAGAAATAAAAGCAAACTTGGAGGAATCACCTGAACAGAAGCTTCACTTTGGCAAGGACAGTTTTCCAAGACAGTGATTTTGTCTGCTAAATTAGATTCTTCAAAAGCAGACTAAAAACTCATCTGCAGTCCCTGGGACACTCCACCACAGAAGGTGGTTACTTCCAGGCAGGACAGGCAGCCAGGAGGGGTAAAACTCTTCTGTCAGTGCCAGCTCCAGCACAGCCCCACTGTCAGCCCAGAACCAATGTGGCAGACAAGACCTGCCCAGCAACACATTCAACCCAGAGCTCAGCCTGCTCAGCCTTGTGAAGCTGAACACTGCCCTCCAAAATATCACCCACCAAACTGTCATCTGCCTCTCTCTAACTGGTAGCTCCCAGCATCCTGCTCTGTTCCTGGATCTTCTGCAGATCCCACAGCCTTTGGTTTTTTCACCTCTCTGTTTATCAGCTTGCCCCATCATGATTCTCTCGCTGGTGCAATGCCAAAAATCACAAGCCTACTCCCTGTCCCAGGGGCAAGAAGCTCAACTCTCATTTGCCCAGAGGTGACCGCAACCTGTCCCAGAGACCATGCCAAGCGGCTCCCTGGCTCCCAAAACAACCATATCCAAGAATGCCAAATGCAAACCTACTCGTCAAGTTACTTTCTCCACTCCTTCATCCATCTTCCCTTCAGTTGAGTAGCTGCTTCGCCTCCACTCTTGCATATTTCAAGCCCTAACCTATCCAGTCCACTGACCTATCCCTTCCACACTGCTCCACTTCACTTTATCTGCCTGCTCCTGCAAATACCTCTCATTGCATAAGTCAGTCTACCTATAGCAGGGCCACTGATTTCTCTCCCCACACTCCATGCTGTGCTGTGACTTGTATCCCCCAAAATGTAAACAAGCTGCCAGTCTTTCTAGCAGCAGCAAAACAGATGCACATGTTGGAGCAGATCTTGACATGGGCAACTGCTGGGAAGATGCACTGGAGAATGCTTCAGCAAGCAACAGGAACCAAACTACATGGCTGCTCTACCAGCAGGTATGCTCTACCTGCTATCAGGTACTGAGGTTTCCATCCTCACACTGGATTTACTATTTAGCTCGTAGCTGAACAGCTCCATACTCAACAATCACATCTTTATTTGGTTACACAGAGATATCACTGGCTCCCTTGCTCAAATTCCCAATTCTCAAATTCCCCAGCCCTTTCCTGACTCGTTTGCAGACAGCATGCACACCCACAGCGTTTCCAGCTCCTCCCCTGCGATCCCTGTTGCTTACCTGACTGTTCAGCTGCTTTGTGTCTCTTGTTGGGATGTGCAATGGTTATCTCCTCATAGTCGGGGTCCTTCTCTGCAATCACTCTCTTGATCCCAGACATGTTCTTTCCCTCTGCTAGTCCGCTGAAAGGCCAAATAAAAGCACTAAAGTAACCCACAGCAACCTTCTGGCCAGGTGCCAACCTCCCCCATCGGAAGTCCTGAGGTGCACCTCCCCAAAAGAGTTGGGACGCCTCTTCCCCCCTTGCTGCAGATCAGCCCACAGTTGCAAAACTCGGAGCTGTGTTGTTCTGTGCAGCCCGGGAGCTTTTCCTGCCTGTCCCCCGGCCCGTGCTGCGGTGACCACTGCCCGCAGCCCCCCGGGCCCGGCACTGAGCGGACACCCCGCTGCCGGCTGTGGGGTGGCTCCCGGGGAGCTCCCCCCGCACGGGCACCACCACCCCTGGGGAGGTGGGGGGGCGTGAGAGGGTGTGAGGGAGGAACGAGCCGGGAGCTCCAGCGACCCGCAGCCCGTGCGGGAGGCCCCACGGCCCGTCCTCCAGGGCTCCTCAGGAGCCTCGGCACTGATCCGCGCCCTCACCGGGATCCACCGCCGCTTCCCCTCAAGAGCCGAAAACCTCAACCACGGCCCGTCCCGCGGAGAGGAACCGCTCCGGGCGGTCACGGTGGTCCCGGTAGCGGCGGTGCCGCTGAGGTGAGGCTGAGGCTGCGGTGCCCTCGAGGCCACGCCAGGGGCGGCAGCGCGCGGCCGGGCCCACGTGCGCAGCGGGCGCCGCTCCGCTCCGCTCCCCTCCCCCGCCTGCACACACAAAGCCGCCTCGCGCTCCTCCCTCCCCTCCTCCCGCACCCGCCCCGCCGCTCACCCGCGCGCCGCCACCACGCCACCCGACACGGTACGGTCCGGTCCGGTCCGGCCCCGCCTCCTGTACCGCCTTTCCCCGCCCGCTGTCCTGGATAGCTCAGCGCTGTCCCCCGGCGGCCCGAACCGCCGACACCCGCAGCGCCGCCGCCATCAGCGTAGGGCCGTGTGTGCGGTGAGCTGCCCGTCACGGCCGGGGCGTGTCCCGCGCAGGCGGACAGCGGGGAAGGGGCGGGTCGGAGACGGAGACCGCCCCGGGGGCCTGGCACCTGCTGCCGAGGGCAGGTGGCCCCTCCGTGGGAGGCTGAGGGCGGGACGGGACAGGACAGGACAGGACAGGACAGGACAGCACAGCACAGCACAGCACAGCACAGCACAGCACAGCACAGCACAGCCCCCGTGTGAAGGAGAAGAGAGCGGGAAGACCAGCGCCGCTGCTCCTTCGGGTTGAAACGACCTTATTGCAATTAGTACTGAGAGAGACATTTAACGCAGAGGATACTCTGCAAGGATGATGATTAGCAAAAAAAGAAAAAAAAAAAAAAGAGAAAAAAAAAAACCAAACCAACAAAAAACCCCAAGCCCCAAGAAAAAAAGCCGTGGGTTGACTGAGGTGCAAGAGGAACCCCTCATCCCTCAGGCGGCCCCAGGCCGTGCTTGTGCCCCCGAGCTCCACCGGAGGAAGGTTTGACGTTGATCTCACAAGGATAGGCTGCAAAAACGATCTTAGACCAGACTTACCACTCACCTTACTTCGTAATCTCTCGAATCAAGGCTAAAATGGTCCACATTTCTAGAGGTAATACCTCAGTTTGTGTTGGGTTTGGGCAGAATGCAGTCACCTCTCAGGTGCAGCTCGTGGCAAGCAGTGCTTTGCTCTGTGGTAGTTCATGCAGTGTATTTATACAATTATTTGAGGACACCAATTAGCCAGCCTTTAAGGTAATTTTAAAATTAATTTTATTTGTTCTCATTTCAGGACCATCACTACAACGGCTTCCTGACTTGTTAGTAAGCAACAAATGAGCTATGGCAAATTTATGTTGCTTACACTCAAATTTGTACCATGCTCGTCAGGAAAAGTATGTATATACCTTAATTTTGTTTCCAATTTCTTCCTTTTTCCAGCTAAATGGAAAGAGGAAGAGACTGTGGTTAAAATATTGCCACTGATTGACTGTGTTTAAGACTTAAAATATCTTACGGTGGGCTTCAGCCCTCAAAAATATTTCCATTGCTTTGCAGCCTGTAGATTCCCTTTCAAGCAACGTTATGTCTTTCAGTAAAGTAAAACTTCTGCAAGCATCAAACTTGGTCATAACTTGTTCTTGGCACCACAGAAAACCAACTCAGTTGCTGTAAACCTGGCCAAACTTTAAACCTGCAGCAGATGCTGTTGGCTTGCCAAGTTTTATTTCATGTTTGAAGGTGTTTGAAAATGACTGTGTATCTCAGTAGTACAAAATACAGACTCATCTCAGTGGGGGTAGGTTCAGAACTACGCAGCTACTTCAGTGCTCTGCATCTCAAAGCTGCAAGAAAAAAAAAAAAAAACAACCCATGGAAGATGCAGCAGTATCATCATGACCTTACACAAAGGGTTAAATTCTGAGTCTGAAGTCCAGGAAAAGAGGAAACTAGGAAAACAGCTATGATTTCACTAGAAAACACAGGAAAGATAGATGTAATATGTAAAAATTGGGATAATACACTAAGTATTTTTTTCATAACTGTTCACCTGCAGTAGTAACACTTGAACCCTTATGCTCTGCCATCTGCAAGTGAGAGCTCAAGATGGCCAAGCAGCTAATTTTAAGAGAATAAATTTCCTACAGGATTCTTTCCAACCCATATTGGTGCCAGACACTTTCCTAGCATTAGGGTACCTTTTCCTCATTTCCCAAGCTGGTTTTGTCTTCCCAGTCTATTTGCATCCTTTTCCCATTGCAATACCAGGACTAACCAGTATCTTACATCCCACACCCTGCTTTCCATTTTTTTTCTCTTTTAAATTTATTCTTCTGCAGAGTTCCCTGCTTGCCTTTATTAACATCAATACTAAGTTCCATGGTGAGGGCAGAAAGATGAGCAGGGAAAACAACTAGACTGGGAGACAGAAGAATGGATCAAAGGATGGCTATACAGACTGCCAATCCAGCAACTTAAAAACAGGAAGGAATTTCCACCACCAAGCCCCACCCTGGATTTTCTCATAAACTAAATAAAACACAGTGAACTAGTCAAAAGGCAAATGTTTATTCGGTACACTGAACTTTAAAAAACTTTCAAAGAATTATGCAAGAAATATATTTAAATATAACAGGTGTTATTGCAATTGTGCTACATTACAAAATCATTTTTCTACTGTCAGCACTATCTGAAGACCTTAATGTTATATGTGAGATAATGTTACACTGACTCTGGCACACAGTAAGTGGTCTGCACTTCTGTTCAAACATCACTTGTGCTGCACCAGGTTGTTCTTGATGAAAAGATCAGCTCCTCATGGAACTACACCCTTTATGTTTCAGTAAATAAAAGAAACTGGCAAGGAATATGCTATGAACTGCTGTTTTCCTCAGCAAAAAAAGGGAAAATTGTAACATTATTTCAGGTGGAGATAAAATATCATATGAAAAACAGTCCAGGAGGTAAACTCCCTTTCCATGGCAAAGCAGCTTCTATTAATCTGACTCCCAATTGCTACAGGTACACCAAAAGGAGAATAACTCATAGGTCCAGCATTAACACATGAAATTAGTAAAAATACAATACATTCAAGTCTCTTGATTTGCTTATTGCGATGCTGCGCTGCATTACTGCTTCATATTCAATATATTGAAGAAGAGGTTCATAAATGACAAGTCCAAGCATTCAGAAGTATCACAGAGGCTAAAAGAAGAAACTGTAAATGTTTAGGGCAGGAAGTCAAAGGCTAAAACTCAAAGCCTTTGGCGCTGCAGAGAGATGGAAACAGAAAATAGGAAAAAACAAATACTGATTTCCCTAGATTAACTCTGCCATAGAATTGTAATACTGGAAGCATTCTAGGCATATTCTAAACAAGAGGTTTCATTATTCTAGTTAATGAGTGGCAAGACTTACTTCTCTTACAAGGACATCCACAGCCTGGACAGTAAGATCAATCTTAACAGAGATAACAAGCTTGTAGAAGTAATCCAAGCTCTTTTTCACAACAGATAAAAATATAGGTGAATTCAAGGCACAAGTATTTTCAAAATTTAAGCACATTATTTTCTTTGGATCTAGTAATACAAAGCCATAATTACATCATCAACATGCTGCACCCAGGGGCTTTTCTGTGCATTACTTGCAACAGCACAATCAGAAAATGATCACAGAATCACTCACACTCATGGACTTGCCCACATAAAGACACAGGCACAGACTGGAGAACTACCACAGGAAAAAGAAATGTTCCTGCAAATAGTGCTCTGGGGCTGTAATGTTTTCAGGGCCATATATTTGAGTAACATTAAGTTACAAGTAACATCAGTTATGGAAGACAGCTGACACAGGGCCAGCATGCAGAGAACAGCTGATTCACAAATCTGGTTTGGGGTTGGCAGGAGGCTGCTTGCTGTTTTTTGGCAATTTTCACAGCATTGACACAATCATGATAAATTGGCAGTGACATCCATTTTTATTAATGCCACCTGAAGTCATTCAACACTGAGGAAACTTTTGTGATAGACAAATCACTGCTTGGCCCCCAACCAGACAGCAAATTTCTGCTTAAAAATCTCATCTATCTTGTAGACTGATCTGTAGACAGATGTGATTTTCTGAGTATAGGTTGCTCAGATTTTTTTAACAAGGCACAATGAACCATTTCATCTCTACTTTCTTGTGTGTATAAGACTGCATTCAGATGAAAACATTCATTCTGCCTAGAGTAATCAAGTCAGAATTCTGAGTATCTTAATGGTCTTGAACTGGCTTTTGCCATCTTCAGTGGTAGGAAATAAAAACATCCATACTTGCCTAGGTAGGCAATAAGGAAAAATGAACCTTTGGTTTTCCTGAGCACTGTAAGACTATGACAATATATTCATCCTTATCCCTCAAAGTGCAGTGAGTTGACAAATGTGAAATATATTCATCACCTGAGTGTCAGCAGTTGGAGCTCCAAACTTAGGAGCATCCAGAATGTCTTGGGCTTCAGCAAGCCCAACCAAATTCACCAACACTAAACATCCTGTGCTTCCTTCTGCTGTCCCTCACCCTCTCCAGGAGTTTCTCTTGTTTCTGGAGCTGGACTAAGTTGATAGCTCTGCCTGCCTGCTGAGGGTGACTGTTCCACTACACCACCAAGCCTGGGGCAGAAGGGAAACTTGAAGTTACAGGGAGTGGGAGTGCTGCTTGTTTTGTCTTTGCTGCTCAAATAAAACAAAAGCAGGACAAATTGAGTAATTATCCAAGGTAATGTGGTAAACTCAACTATTTTGAAGGAGGAGGAGCAGTCAAGCAGTGGCCTTGCTCTCAAGCACAGGCAACCAGAAAGCAGGTGCTCAAAGCTTCTTCCAAACCTCTGTCAAGGTGGGCACCTCCTCTTCCTACAGTGTCAGCTTCTCTCAAAAATTTACGGTCTTAAAAATACTATTTAGGAAGCTCAAGCGATCTATGATAAAGGGTATATATCAACATAATCTGCATAAAGATACCTGTGCTTCAGAGAGCTGAAACAAAAGCAGCCTTCGATGAGAACTGCATCAGTGCCAATTAACAGTAATAATAAAAAAAACAGCAGTACAACTCTCAATCCTTGGTGGAAAGCACAGTGCCAGAACCTCAAAATGCATACCAGGCACATGGCTTGAAATTAATCATCTGATGATACAAATGAAAGAGGTGCCAGAAACTCTGCCTATTTCAGCATCACTAAGAAGGCAGCCTCAGGTAAGACTAAGTGACTACCAGGCCATGTCACCTGCTTGATGGTGGTAAAATGAGGGAATGCGTTGTGCATCTAGAAGGGGAAGGCTACAGGCTGCACCACAAGTTCTATTCAGAACCTTCTGGAAGCCAGGCTCCAAGGAAGCAAATTTCTTTCAAATTAAGGTCACAATTTTCTTAGCAGAAAAGAAGGATGTAGCTCATGAAGTAAACACCCAAATGGAGAAGGAAAACATTCAGTCTCATTTCTTTTAGGAGTGAAAAGCTTAAAATGCAATTATCTGTTTAGTGGAGTGAAATACTAGAAAACTCTTAAAATGTATTTTTTTAGGTGTGACTTTGGAGATACTTGAGCCTTCTTCCCCTGTATGGTTAGAGTGAAGGGACATTGTTGTGCAGAGCTACCACCCCTAGTACCATTTATGATGGAAATATTTTCTATTTTCTCTCCTAGCTGAGACAAAAAAGTCCAACGTTCTGCTCAAGCCCATGAACTTCAAGCAGCTGGATAAGCAGGGCAATAAGAATTTAAATCTCTGGATTCATATATACCTCAGTGAAATGCATTGGGGAACAGGTGGCTCAGGAATACAACTTCCATATTAATGCAACCTTATGGAAAAATGGTAAGTTTTTCGATAAACCGAAGTTGAATTGTTATTTTTCTAGTTCTACCAAAGTAGGCCACAAGTGCAAATTATTTAGAGTTAACAAGCACACAAAAATATTTTAGAAAGTAATCAGTGATTGATTTAAGGAAATAATTGCATTAATAACTGCCATTTTAAAAATGCTCCACCTGTGTAACTGTTCAGCACTGAATACAGGTTCTCAAGAACTGTAAGCAGAAGTTTTCTTCTGCATCTACATTTCAGCATTTACTGGTTCATTAAACACTGTCATTTTCAAAATAATAGGTAACATTAATAGTACATAAATTGGTAATAAAAGACAACTGTAAAATAAAATCTTCAAAACCATAAAAAGCAGTATCTTGTTATTTACAGAGTAGAACAGTATTACAAACACGGATTAAAAGATACCTATACATAAATGACATTGTCCTGCACCTACAGGTGCAGAATAAAAAATGTTTAGGAACAGTTTGGCATGACAGTCAACATTACAAGTCTTAATACAAACAAGATGGAAATCAAAGGAAAGGAGAAGATTTTTCAAATTGCATCTCTAATGGAGTGCTGCTACAATTTTGTACATTTTCTTTTACAATAATGGTATAAGCTATAAACACTTAATATACAGTATCAGTTACTGGGCAAAAACCATTGCTATCAGCAGACCTAATTCACAGGTACTGAAATTACCTTTTCAAAGTAACAAATGGTGAGGAGAAACACAAGAAACTTAGAAAAGGATCGATTTATCTGATTCATTTGTGTTGCATTACCAAGGGACTTTCTTTTTAGGGCAATGTGAAGGTACAGGCTCAGGGACTTAGTTCCTAATGACACCACTGATATACAGAGAATTGTTATTTTAACAGTATTTTTAAGATACACGAAGCAGTGTTTGGTATTCAGCCAGAAAGTGAAATTTGTGTCCCTTCCTGAGGTTACAGTGAATGCACCACAAGGTGCAGCTGCTGGTGCTCTTCAAAAGCCATGACCAGATGTTAATGAAAATGATGACTCCCAGTTTGGCACAGCTTCACTGAGGGTCAGAATTTCCATCTCATCAACAAATATTCTGGGAAAAGAGATGAAGAGAGTCCAGTGGAACCAATGACATTCCAGAGATGGTGCTTGTTCTCACCCTCCTGAGCAAGCAGGGAGGTCGGAACCCCAAGGCCAAGGTTGTCTGTGCAGAAGCCTCAAGTTTTTTTTCTGCCCTGGCACTGACCAACTTCCCTACTGGCTGCTGTCCTCAGAATTCCTTTGAAAGGCAGTTCCTAAGGTTTTTGGTGATTAACAGGAAATTGGCACACAAAAAATCCTATTCATTTTCTAAATCTCAAGTGCTATGTCAGTTTTTATGAACTTGTGCCTCAACTATATAACTGTGGTACTGTAGAGATAGAGACCTAGTACAGAAATCTAGGGAGGACTTGAAAAAATACCTTTACTAAAATAGTAATAATCATAATAATAATAAAGGTCAAAATAGAAGCACTTCCTAGGCTTCAAAATTATCCAGAACATGTTATGTGAGAGTTACCTCATATGGCTATGTGGACAGGTCCACAGATATGTTCCTGGTGACAGGAGGGACCTTTCCAGAACTTCTTTATCTGTGGCCAAGCAGCTTATACAGCAGTTTAACTGTGCTACAGCAAGTGATTGTCTGAAGACAGGACAAGAAACACTTAGCAGGTACTCTACCATGTTTGCAGATGAGATATCCAAAAGATCAATTTATATGCCATAGGGTACAACCTGAGTCCCTGCCTCTGTTATCAGGTAATTTATATATAGTGTGATACAGAAAATTGGAAGAATCCCAAGTTCTTCATCCTTTATTCCTTGAGTAGTATAAAGATATTTTGCAGTGAGCAAGGAGAAAACCCAGTGAGTTTCAGACTTCAGCTATACTATTCAAGAAGAACTGGGATTCAGGATTTGCTTCATAGATGTGTGCCTACACCCCAGTGGTCACTACTTCTCCATATCACGTGGCCTTGTACATCTGATGAACATTTAGCAACACATTTTAAGGTCCATAGTGCTAAGGCACAGCATTGTTACTGCAGGGTGCTGCAGTAGCTCATTAAACAGTTTCTCCATCAAAAAAGTACTCCTCAAAGATTTCAATACTTGTTCTATGTAGCTTGTGTTGTTTGCTTGGCTTTTGTTCGTTGTAATTCCAAATGGTACATGATCTACTTGGTTAAGCCACTAATCTGCTTATAAGAATGCTGTGCATATGAAATATATAAGCTTTTTTAATTTGTAGGCAATTATCATAGATGACTCTTTGGAATTTACTTAATTATATATTCTTCCAGTTAGCAGAACCTTAAACATCTTGCAGATATCACTTCTTAGGGGACAGGCACATATGCTTGTGAAGGCACTTTCCCCAAAAAGCTTCCAAGGTTTTCACTGCCAACCACACACAGGGCAAACTTTCTGAACATTGGTAAAATGTACAATTACTGCTCTCACACCAGAGCCCACAGCAGATATAACTGAACTCTGGTTACTGGATAGATTTGTAGACTTGTTTTGTAAGTTAAATTAACCCTTTAAAGGCACAGGATAAAATTTTCATATGACACTTTGGTAAGGAAAGAGCATTTTCCCACTTCAGGAATCTTTAAAAAGCCTGTCTTGCAGCAGACCACTGGATTCAGTCATGCCATCTTCTGTTTTTTCAAGGCAAAGACTACAGTTTAAAGCCTTTTTCATTATATCTATGAATGGTCACACAGCCATGATAGGATACTGGCCTGGGCATGGCTGCTACTCCTGTGATAATGCCCGTGGCAGGGTCATAGCAGAGGATAGTGTCTGTGGCTTCACCATTTTCTCTTCTTCCACCAAGGATATAGATCTTGCCATTACACACAGACATGCCACAATTCTCCTGTTTCATAACACACAAAGGAACAGATGATTATCACAAAGAAAGAGACCTCAATTCCTGCATGCTTACCCCAGTGTGTTGTGACTACCACGTGTAAACAGCCTGGCCTGTACCCTTCCCTCCTGAAAGGACCAATGCAGAAAGCACAGTAACTGAGGAAAGCAGCAGCACAAACACAAAATACTGTTTCTTCACTACTCACAGGCTCTACTTGCCTTTAAAACTCTGAGATAAGGAAAGGAGAACAAAGGTTTTCAGAAAAATGGACACATGTAATTAACACATGTAATTTAAAAAAATGGGAACAAGGAGAGGGATCTTAGAGGAGTAACAGATAACACAAAGGGATGTAAACAGGGGAGAAAAAAAAAACATGACTAAGACAAGAGAGCATAAGAAAAAGAGCACTGTGTCTTACTTAAAAAGAGAGGATTTTATTTCTTCCTTAAAAGCAGGCATAGAAAAAATATTCCATCAAATAGATAACACAGATCAAAAAGTCAGGAATAAAGGGAAGGCCAGGAAAAAAGAATAATATTTATTTTAAGGTAGATACAGAGTAA
Organism: Calypte anna; assembly: GCF_003957555.1. NCBI lineage: Eukaryota > Metazoa > Chordata > Aves > Apodiformes > Trochilidae > Calypte > Calypte anna. The sequence goes on along the minus strand of NC_044255.1, from coordinate 5,278,662 downwards.
CTAATGTTTTAAAAACCTAGGGAAAAGAAACTTAATACACAGGCACTTTACTACTGTGGGGACACATTTTAAAATTCTGTTTGGTGTTCCAGATGGTGAGGTGGCACAGCTCTTGCTGCTGAATCAGACACTTTGTGCTATACTGTGGGTTTTTTTCACACAGCCTTCAGTATTTGTTACCTTGAAAGGCTTTTATCAGTTTTAAAGAAATTGCTGCCTTGAGTCTAAATTTTAAAAATGTATCAGAATTGGACAGAGAATTTCTAGACAATTAAAACATAATCCATTATATTGTTATACTATTCTCCAACAAAACAGTGAGTGCTCAAACAAAAAGACTGGACTGGGTAATACTGACACCCAGTTGAAAAGCTGCTGGTTTAGAAACTTCTGTGGGGTTTTGAATTACACAGCTGAAGAAGTTAAGCAAGAATGGAATCAGAGATGTAATTTTAACAGGGTTAAACAAGAGTACACTATCCATGACAAGACATTAATGTAAAAAAATAACTACCTGTCTGCTAAATGTGTTCTGTACATGCATCCAGTAGTCCTCAGCTGGATCATAGCAGTATATTGCTTTTGTGAGCCCACCAGCAACATAGATGAGGTTGTTCAGAGACACAGCTGTGATACATCTCTTTGCAATGGGGATGGTTGCACGGAGCAACCAGGAGTTGGTATCGGGATCGTAAGACTGAACCTGAAAACAAGGCCATGCATTTCGGATTAAAAGTCTAATTGACATAATAACCTGGCACACACACACAGGTCATACAAAGAGCTAAAAATGCTACACCTAGAGGTCAGTATTTCACCATGTAAAAGCTGTCAATACAAATGCAGGTCCATTTATCACTATCTTAACAAGCACTATATTCAGCATCGCTTTCCCCACACTCTCATTTAAGAAGCCATGTAACTTGAAGCCAATGACAAAACCAAGGAGAAAGTCCCCAGTAGCAGCATGGCACTGAGTTAATCTTTTCTGCTCTGTATTTTTTGTCCTGTAATAATTCCATACTACATTCAGCAAACCAGTTGAAACAGATCTGTATCTGTGGATAGAAGTTGCCATCAAAACCAATTAACTGACCTTGTCAGAACACGTGTTGTCATCAGGGCCACCACCAATGACAAACAATTTGCCAACACAGCTGGTGACTGCTGGAGAACTCACAGCTTCTTTAAGGGGAGCCACCTCTGTCCATCGGTTGGAAAACGAATCGTAACACTCGACACTGCTGAGGCGGTTCTGCCCATCGTACCCCCCAACAACATACACCTAGGCAAAGGGGCAAAACTAACACATCATTTTCAGAGTACCAATTACATTTAAATATTAATTAATATAAAGCTGCAAGAATCCTAATTTACTATGTTTGTGAAGGGATACTTCCCAAACATTTTTAGTTTATACACAGGAGAAAAAGAATACGGTTTACAAATAATAGGTCAAGACTACCTAGAGAATTCAGTTCAGTCACATGTGAAATGACACTGGAAACACATCAAAAACATAGTGTTAATCCTGATAAACCTTCCTATTTGAAATCCATTTGTTTAAAACATCACTTGTCTGCATTTCTCTATTTACGGATTACATTCAGACACAGAAAAAGTCCATCTGAATTTCCTTTTGCTCAGTGTTCTATTTTTTTCCTTCTTGCTTACAAAACCATTTCTTTCTCTAGGTTTGTAAACTTTACTTTGCTTTTGTTTCTTTCATATTTAACGAGAGCTCCTTATTACTTGTGCCTGACTTCTTCTGCAAATCTCATCTCCAGAAGTTACTCACTCTGAGACACACCACATGCACCTCTTTTCTAACTTTGATTTATGGAATTCTCACAGGCAGTTGATCCCAACTCCTCTTGTTATGCTAAGACCTACGTGTCTTCAAAATAAAGCCTCCCACAGCATATATTTAGGTAATTTTAATATTAAACATTAAATAAAAGAGCACAGAGCTGAGATCCAGACCAGTACCAGTTTCTGTTAATTACTGCATAAACTATTAAAACTTTTGACAGCACTTCTGAAGCACTGGCAAATTCAGATGCTTCTTTGCCTCCCCAAAAAATTGTTTCTTGGGGATAAGACACTTCAATGACAAAAAAAATCCCAAGAATAATAAACGAGGGCTTAACATGATTTTCATGTCCACAGATACTGTCTGACTGAGAAAGAGCCTCATTGTTTAAAATACTCTTTTTGTTGAAAATATCTATTTAAAAAATACTTAGCAAGAGCAAAATGAATACTAAATATGTACACGTTTTCTCCACTCTTTTCCTATATACAGCAAACATCCCCACTATAAAAAGAAATAAATCCATATACTTCTCTTACTTTACCAAGAAGAACAGCCATTTTATGGCGCCATCTGCCTTTATTTAAGGAGGCCACTCTGATCCAGATATTCAGCTGAGAGTTATAAATCCAAACATCCCGGCTATTGATTCTTCCACCTGGAAAAACAAAAATATGTCCATGTGAATAAATTCATAACAATGAGAAACATTACCTATTAATATGGGTGGCTACAGTGAGCAACTAAAAATCTATATCCTCTTCAGGTGAAATAAAGATCTATCTGTATTCATCAGACTAGGAAGTCTGTTGCTGGGGATTTCAGACATGGAAACATACACCAAGCTGTTTTATTTAGTGACCACATTAGATTATTTCTTGAGATTGGAATGTATTTTAATGGCTTTTTGCTCATGCTATTCACATTTCCTTTAGTGCCACTACCCACCTGAGACACTCAAAAGAAACCTTAACACCAGCTGCTCTCTCTGGCTCCTGCATACATCTCCTTTGCTTTACATTTTGTTCAAGTGGCACAGGCACTACACATCTAAGGAGACAGGTTTTTTTTTGGTTTAACTAATACATGGGGCTCAGTGTCTCAGCCATGAGCTCCACCCTATAATTTACCTTTGCTAAAGGCTGAATTACAGTTGTTTAAATACCTATTGCTCATTTCACTGTTAGGTGGCTGGTATAAAGGTGTTAAAAGGAATTGGTTCCCATTTTACATTCCTACCACACAACAAAGCTTTAACTGTTATTCTTTTGCAGTCTGGGAAGCCATTGGATAGGAGAGAGTCACCAGCAGTGCTCCTAAGCAAACTAGGGTTTTTAACCAGCACACAGCACCTTTTGTAGCAGTGAAAATGCTGCTGGAAAAAAGACTGCTTGGAGTTTGTTGCGTGTCATTTTTCCAACTGCAGCTGCCATCAGGCCACTACCATATTTTTAAGCAGCATACTTAACAAGCATGAGCTATTCTCCTTAAATACAACTGATATCCTGGAAGCAGCTGCAAAAAATTAATACCAAGCAAAAAATCCAAGAAAACACTTTTGTCTGCAATAAGAATGGTTTGGGGCTGATGCTCACACTCTACATCCAGAAAGTGACTTCGAGTTGAGGTCTTCTGGAAATTCACAGTACATAAATCTATTTCAAAACAAACCAAAGCCAGTAAAAAGAGTCTTGAATTGTTTAGGATTATTCACCTGAAACAAGAATATCATTCCGCAGGGCACACACTGCATACTCAGACTTGGTAAACTCAGGAAGTTTAGCCAGGGATTTCCACTCTCCTGTGACAGGATCATAGCACTCAGTATATGGCAAATTAAACCCTCCAACTCGTTCACAGCCTCCAACAACAACTATCACCTCAGAATAACCAGTTGATCTAAGAAAGTGAACACAAAAAGCCAAGATGGACAAGGTATTTATTAGTACATGGAGACCAAACAACATTGTTTTTAAAACTGTGTGGAAAAAATTCGAAAATTTACTATTTAGCACTAAAGCAAACAAAAAAGAAGGAGGAGTTATTTACAACAGTCAGAGGTTTTCAATGTTTCCAGCTGTCTCATTACACAGTAGGTTACCACACTGAAAGGTGTTCTGTGTACATAGTGGAGTTGCACTAAACAACTTCCCATGTAAATATCAAATAATTAAAAAATACAGAAATAATATTATAATGTTATTTTCCTTTGATTGTGTACAAAGCATCAGAAACAGAGTTCAAGCAAGGCCTGAGACAATGAGATGATCAATCTGTTTCACACTGAAGCCAGTCATGCCCCCATGAATGTTAAAACATTCACAGTACTTTACATTCCTTGAATATTAAAAAGTTCAAAATGTTTTATGTTATTTCTGGGGAAAAAAAAAATAGAAGAGCTGAAGAGAGTCACCAAAATAAGGAAAAATAAAGATCTTGGAGCCAATACACAATCTTAAAAAGTGAAAAAAATCACATTGACAGAGGGGAAGGTTAAGGAACACCAAAATAAAAAGTCAAGCCTAAACAAAAAGCTGTAACTCAGTGTGAAAAACTTAGGTATCAGACAGTCTGGTGTACACAAATAAGCTTCTAAATACTGCCCCACACTTTTACGCTCCTTCTACTTAACCTGATGCTTCTGCATGACACATGCTGTGTATTTACAGCAATAACAAAGCTCTTTACTGAATCAAGCAACCATCTCAGACACCCAGAACAACCCATGACCAAGATTTTTACCTTCTCTCAAATTTGTCATTTCTTGTGAGCAACTGTCGAAATCCATTCTTCTCAGGGCATTTTTAGATGAGAGGACTTTGCCCTGCTACGGTTATTTCAAGCACTGTCGTCTATTAAATAAAACTGAATGCAAAGTTGCTTTATTTTTGGTAAGCCTTCCTGCAATGAACCCCCTACAAGTGGTCATCTCCCTCATACCCATGCTGACTGCATCCACAATAAAAGTTGCATGATCTGCCCCCAAAATTTCCAAACATGAGCTTAAGCACATATTACCTTATAAACCCTGGTGACATTTTCCCTGGTTTGAAACCAGGAAGAAAACTGTCAGCCCTTCTGTCGCCTTGTTACCACACACCAGAATTTAAATATCCCACATATTTTTCCACTCAGAACACAGTAAATAGGCAAAGGCAATGCTCAATGACAATCTAAGATGGTACAATGATAAAATTTATCTGAGGAAACATACTTACACACCTGAACTAGTCAGAAGAAACACTCTTCAGCTTTGACACCATGCTTGCTCCTGGTTTCTGTGTATTTACTGTTTTTTACTTTTTTGAGGAACAACTCTGAAAAGAATCTCTCAAAGGATAAGAGAGGGGAAGTTCCAGTTGCCAGCAAAGCATTACCCAGGAAGAGAATTTCCTTAAAAGCAAGATACTCATCTCATAATTTGCCTGAGAAGCAATCCCAAATCCATCAGCTAATGCTACGTATGAAAGAAATTTGTCTATTACTGTCTAGGTTAGAATCAAAGCTTCACTTACTCAAAAGCTTACTGTACCAGATAATCAGTCCTTATTTTAAAACTAAAGGAACCAAAAACTAGAGAGAGCTCTTCATGAATTGCTATGATGGGAGTTTTGCTCTTTAAATATTTAGCACAGTATTTCAAATCCACAGAAAACCAAAAATTTCCCAAGTATCTTAGTTCCAACAGAACCATGTACTTTTCCAGTCATAAAACACTTTCTCTGTTTTATTTTCTTGAAGGAGTCTTGAACTGTACAGATTTTACAGTTAGTTCCAAAATATATTCTTGCAATTGATAGAAGCACATCAGTTTAAGAACTTGTAAATGTGTTAGTACACAAAAACCATACAGGCAAAGGCTAATTCCAGAAAAGAGCTAAGGAAACACTTGAATGGAGTGTAGAAAAAAAATAAAGGATTTTGGTATATCACCACTTTTTTCTTAACACTGTTAATTTACCTTTGGGTAGCAAATTGCATAGCAAACAAATCTAACATGAAATAAAAAACCCCCAAACATCTCCTTGGGGAAAAATAAGCGACTGCATTAAAGCTTTCTAAAGGCAACCAAAAAGAGGGTATTAAAATATATAAGTGTTATAACATCTAACTGATTAAAGAGGATGCTCATGTATTGTTATCAGACACCTAAGCTGAACTCCGTGATTGGAGAATTCACAGATATATGAAAATCTGGAAATCTTTCGAAGCATACAGTAGGAAAATCCTGTTTTGTTTTGTATATGGAAATGTACTCTTGCACACTGCCTGGAGATTTGCTGTGTACCCAGCTAGGGCCAGGAGAGGCAACCTCAAGATGTCACTATGTCACTGCAAGCTCTTTCAAAAGGCCTGCAGCATACACCAAGGATGCCTCCTGGCACACAGCACAGAGAACAGCTAGGCAACTGTTATGGCATTCTTTAGACTTCTGTTTACTTCAGGTAACTCTTTAGTGGCTTCAAAAAGGAAAAAAAAAAAATCAAATGTGAATTGCAATCCTCAGGTTCTTAAAAAAAAAAAAAGGTAGAAACCACTTCACCAATATGTGCATACATTTAAGGAACCACAGTTTCCAGAAGTTTAGGTAAAAACACTAGCGTGGGAATTTCTGATCCTGCAGCCTGTCTCCTTTTAGAAACAGCTTGTATAAGAAAAGAAATTGGAGGAAGGCAAGAAAGAAGCAAAAATGCTCTCCAGTGCGCTCTCCTCTCCAAATGCCCGAGCAATGCCCCGAGAAGGTGTGGTGAAAAGAGAGTGCTGGAAGGGATACCTGGTAAAAGTTTTAAAACAAGATCTGGTTTTGCTACAGGCAACAGAAACAAACAAGCAACAGAAATAAATGACAAAGAACTATTCCATGAATGTAATATGGAAAAAGGGAAAAAATTCCTGCCGGGAGGCCAGCCAGTTTTTCTCTTTGTAAATTAGTTCTCTTGTTCCTGCCTACTGGAATCCACAGTGCAGTTTAATAAGCTCAGCAGTAAAACCAACAAAACCCACAAAATCCCAAGCTAAAGCTCCTCCCACCCCCAGCTTCACAAGTCCCCTCTGTCAGGCATGGTCCTTCATTTACAACAGGGAACGCTACAGTCAGGCTCCTCAGATTCTGAAGCAGATACACACCACACACTTTGACATAACTATGAGGGCTGGGCAGGTTTCCTTTCTTTCTCAAAATAATTAATAAATAAATGTAAGAATTTCTTCTCTGGACTGAAGACTGGAAAGCCACTAGTGGGGCAAATGCTTGCCAATGTTTTTCTCCCCATAAGCAAGCCCTGAACACATGCCAAAAAAACCAAAAACCAGGTTCCCTACAGAGTGACTGCACAGCAAGCACACATCACTGAGAGTAAAGACTGAGGAGTAACTCCTAACACAATCTGCTGATGCAGAGCAGGTCACTGAGTCATCTTAACGTTACATGTGATTTTACAGCAGCTCCAGTCAGCTGGAGTTAACAATAAACTGCCCTGTCAAGCATCATGATGGGGTAAAGCTTTTACTAGGGAAATATTTTTCAATAAAAAAACCTCCAAACCATTGTTGCTCATAAATGCCACAGGTGGACTCTTCCTCATTTCTTCTTGTACCTTCAGCCATCTATTTGTGTACCGTATTATTAAGCAGTAGCAATTCTGAATTACTAAAATGTCACTGAATAAGCAGGAAATACTTCAGGAACTATTTTGTAATTCCTTAAAAATGCAAGATTTAATTTCTTTACAGTTAAGAACCTGTTGTTCTGCTGCCTATTGGCTATTACAAACCCATGTACTACTTCATATGCAAAGTATTTGTGATGTAGCAAGTGAATATTTGAGTATATAACCGCATCCACATCCTTTGTCCTGTGCTGTACACTTCCAGGATTTTGTTATAAAAAGAAGGTTGGGAAATTAGTTTACCTGTTAGAGCAAAGTTCCTTCGAGACACTGCTATCGTAGGAAGTAACTTAAGATCTCACCCAGCAAACATTAACTTCCAGAAAACACTCACCTTGCAAGGTAATGTAACTTCACTTACCTAATTAATTATTTCATAGCAATAAAAGTCATCTGTGCAAAAAACTTAATTATGTACATTTTCAAGATACATGTTGGGAGGAAGTACAGAACTGTAGCTGTAGTGTGCCCAGAATGCAAAATAAAAAAATCTGCAAGTGGTTTTTCTCTGGGCACATGTGTATCAAACATATGGACATAGAACTATGTCCTTCTCCTGCAGAAATAAGGAAAAAAAACCCCACCACATTTCCTCACCTGCGTGGCCTAGTTCTAGGAGACATCATCTCATTCCCAAGGATATGGTATCTCCTGGCTTCATGCAGCAGCTGATAGCACTCTGGGGAGTTCTGGATCAGCTGGTCCACTTCCACAGTCTGAACAAAGTAGTTTGGGTGCAGCAAGGGGAGCCTGACGTGTGTCAGGAGCTCATGCAGCACCGGCCTCCGCAGATCCACTGCGCGGTACACCCAGCGCATGACGGCTTCAAACACCATCTCTTCCTTACTGATCACCAGCTCATCACTGCAGATGTAATCAATGAGCTCGTCCTTCCCCAGCTCAAGGAATTCTTCGTGCTGGGACACATCCTCAAACGTCTGCAAGGCAAAATTCCTGCACTTCGTGAAGAGGGTCTTCAGCGAGTGCGTGTCAGCAAAGCGCTGGATTCCCAGGCAATTACAAGGATCCAGCTGCTCCTCCAGGAACTTGGCACAGGCATCACGTAGGACGCTGATCTGGAAGAGGCTCGATGTTTCAAACAGGTACTGCACGTTCTCTGTGGTGATTTTCACCTTGCCAGTATATACGTACTGTAGAAAGCAATCCATGGCTTCAGCAAAAATGCCATTGATCTCCACCAACATCTCTCTGCTTTCCCTGTGGTCGTTACAAAACATGGCTCTAAAGTAGCTACTGCAGGCTGAGAGCACCGCTCGATGGCAGGGGAACTCCCTCCCTTCCACACAGATGATGACATCGGTGAACAACCTGCTGTCTCGGAATTCATTGAAGATCTGCAGAATGCTTTCAGCATGGGATGATCCTGAGGAGAAGTCGAAGAACTCGGGGCCTGTCAATGACTTTGGGTCCATTTCAAAGACTTTCCTCTTGGTTGCAGGGGAATCTCGTATCCCACTCTCCTCTCTATTCAGTCTGCGTCCCAATATTAGTACCATTGTTACATCAGTTGGCTAGAGAGTCATTGAGAAAAGTTTGCAGCACGTCTCCTTTGCAGCTACAACCTGAAAAATCAAGACACTTCTGTATTCAGAACACTCCTGGTACATTCTTCATTTCATTAGGAGAATTAGACAAAATAACTTGTAAGAATTGGTAAACTTTTTGGCCTTTGCTAGAGGAGACACATTATATTAGAGGGTAAATCACCTCGTGCAGGGCAATGCAGCATTATCTGCAACATGTTAAATAAAAAACCACAACCACTGAACAGGTGTCACAGATGGCAAGTTCTCAGTGTCCCAGCATCACTGGCATTGCATTGGTGTTCAAGCTAAAAACAACCCAAGCTCTCAGCTCCAGCAAATCACCCAGCTGACAGAAGCCAAAGCTTTCCCAGATACAGATCTACAGCTTGAGCTGTACTCATTTTTCAGTGTAATCCTTGTTCCCAGCTGGAGCTTCCAAGTACTATTGGAACACCAAAATCTTCAAAATACAAATGCAGTTGAGAAATCACTCCATTTCATTATGATGTCTATCCTGGTGAAATATCATAACTCTTACAATACCCATGTTAAGTAACATCATCATCTCAAGAAATAACCTTGACCATGATTGTTTACCCGTTCATTCCTAGCATCAAAAAATTATTCACCTATAGTCTAAGACTCAAAAATTAATTTAAACTGCTAGTGAACAGAATTAAGTTTCATGTGTAAAACTAATGAAAATAAGAACTCAGGGCAACTTACTGAGGACAGGGAAATTTTCTGTCTGAGGCAGGAGGAGGCTGGGCAAAATGACCTCTAAGGCCTGACACAGGGATCACTCCAAATGCATGTAACATTTATTCCTATGTCTACAAGGACATGTGCTGAATTATGCTGAACCTTCAAAATGACATTTCTTTTCATCCTTCCAAGAGGTTATGTTCAGTCTCCCTCATTCCCCACGTACATAAACACCAGCTCCTCACAGCAATTTAGTTTCCTGACCTGCTGGGATCTTTAGAGTTGCACACCCCATGCTTCAGCCCCAGAGGTGGAAAAGCAGAAGGGAATCAGTGCCTGAAGCTGAGCTGCTTAGTGCACACAAGAGCAAAACCCAAGAGGATTTACCTGCCTATACCTTCTGTGTATATACAGGTATTCCACATGATTGCAGGCACTGCACTATAAAGCACCAATAATTTAGGTAATTGAACACAGAGATCTCTTCAGTAAGCTTAAATAAAGAAAAAAACCCCAAACTTTTTCCCAAAGGCAACTGCTGGAAATTCTTGTATATAAAAAAAATAAATACAAAATCCACTGGATTGCTTGTCTGAGCAAGGGTCAAGCAGCACAGACTTTAAGTAAATCAGAGTCTACCCATTCAAAAAACTGGAAAGGAAAAGGAAAATCAAATGACGCTTTCTATCAAAACGTTTTTAAAATACTTTACAACTACAGACACAGCTCCAACACAGATGTTTTTCTGCACAGGCACATTTCTAAACGAAGCTAGGTTCATTCACCATAAGAACAGGCTCCTGCATTTCCTTAATCTACATTGTCTGTAGGCTTTTCTACGTGCCACCTAAGAGCTTAATTCAGAGGCTGGTAAATGAGGTCAATAAAATGTTCACCCTGGCACCTCCTGTCAGTAAATCCTCTGATACAAATGACCTGGGTTGCACCAAACTCCTCCTTCATGCAGGGCAACATCCTCACAGATGTCACCTCCCTCTCTTCATCTCCAGCTCTGGCAAACCCTAACTCCCTTCTTGCTGGCAGAGCTGTTTAATGTCACTCCTGCACCACTGGAGCTCCTCTGGTCCCCCAGCTGCAGTGACAAAAACAGCAGAGGAAACACAGAGTGGCACTGAGGTAAGGCCCTCTGGTCACACCTGGCCACAAGGTGCACTTGAGCTCTACCTTCAGAATTCACCCTCAGGGTGCATTTTCCAGAGTACCTGAAGCTGAGATGGGTTCCCGCTGTTCCCACTGGAGGTAGCTCCCACTGGAGGTGGTTCCCAGCCTCACCTCCTCTCCTCTCCCCCTGGCCAGATTAGTATTAGCCTGTGAAGACAGAAAAGGAGGTGCTGGGTCCAGCCAGCTGCCCCAGGAAAGGGCAGGAGCCCCAGCACAGCCCACAGCATCCCGAGCTTCCAGGTATTACAGTATTAGTAACAGCACCTCAAGGTAAAGCAACCAAACTTCATAAATCTTTATTCTCAATCGAGTGAACTCTTAACTCAGGTTTGGCCAATTCCAGTTATTTGCTCTGTGATCTCAGAGAACATGATCTGTAGATGTGCTTCATCTCAGGTCTGGTTACAGCAAAAGAAAGCAAACTCCCAGCTCTATCTACTGCAACACACAACTGGGAACTCAAAACACGTGCTCCAGCTTGCTTGCTTCTTTTAAAGAGGATTTAAAAAAAAAAAAAAAAAAAAGTGCAAGCATAAGCTTTCCCTTCACCAAAAAAACCCGCAGCATTTATGCTCCCTTCTTCTTTGTGATACAAAAAAGAACAAAAAGTTACTGGCTTTAAAAGACTTAAAATTATTCTTGGTTTACAAGAGAAATTGAGAATGTGAAGGTTTTTTTTAAGAGCAACAAAGTTTTAAAAGTAATTAATAACAAGTAACCCAAAATCAAGAGTTAGTAAGCTGATTGTAGAATCCTTTTATTTAACTGTAATATAATGTAAATATATATGGGGGGGGGGTGGTAAAAAACTATACTCTAGATACCAAGACACAATAACAAACAAGGTAAAGAGATGCGTCAAAGATTTTAAAGTGCCCTCACAAAACACCCAGCAAAACCAGGAACTGATTGGGCCAGGACTTGTGTTTGAGTACAACAAAACAAAAACAAGCAGCAGAAACGAACACTTTTAAAATGCGCATAAATCTTTAAATAACCTTTTTTTCTAAATGAAAAACCACACACTCACTGCAGAGGGGGGAGGGGGGAAAAGCAAAACAAACCCAAACTCTGGGTACTGTTGTTGGTGTGGAGGGGAAGGAGGAAGGGAGGGAGGGGGGAAGGGAGGGGAAGAACCCACCGTCCTCCCGCCCGCTTTCACTATCGCTTTCACGCACCACCGGGGCTTGTTTACAAAACAAAAAGCAGCAGAACAACGGAACAAAACCCGCAGACACCGCACCCCCCGGGACTCTGCGGCCCCAAGACTTCCCGAGGGTCCCGCAAGCCCCCGGCCTCCGACACGCAAAGACCCGCAAAGACCACGCAGCCCCGCCGGGGACCTGTACCCAAACCAGGAGGGAGTTTGAGTAAATAACGATGTGAATACTGCACTGATACAGAGACACGAACGTCGGGAACTGCGTGCGCTGCCAGGGCGCTGCAGGGAGAGGCTGCGGGACACCCCCGGCCCCCCGCAAACCCGCGCAGGCAGCCGCTCCTTCACTGCCAGAGTGGCGACGGCTGCACCGGCACAAAATGGCAGCGCCCGGAGGGGGCGGAAGCGGTTCCCAGCGCGGGGCATCGCGTACGCCACGCACGGCGAAGCGCACGGGAAACAACGGCGGGCGGGCGCCCACCAGCCCCGCACCGCCATACCGGTGAAACCGGGGGTCTCCGTGGCTCCGCAGCCTCTGGGACGAGGCAGGATATCTCGGGGGGCGATCGCAGTCCCCGCACGGTACCAGACAACACCGCATTCCCCCTCTCAACTTTCTCCCTCCCCCTTCACTCCCCCTCTCAACTCTCTCCCTCCCCCTTCACTCCCCCTCTCAACTCTCTCCCCCCCCTTCACTCCCCCTCTCAACTCTCTCCCCCCCTTCACTCCCCCTTCCCCTCCTCCCTCCGCACCCCTGCGGGCTCTGCGCACGCGCGCTGCTGCCGCCCCCGCGCGCGCGCGCGCGCGCCCTCCATCTCACCTTCACCGCGCGCCGCCCTAGCGACAGCGCCACCGCCCCCCCTACAACACAGGGCCCGGCCCCGCCCCCCCGCCCGCCAACCAATCCGCGCCCGGCCCTGCGCCGAGGCCCAGCCCCCCTCTGCCCGCCCATCCAATCCGCGGCAGCGATGTCCCCGTTTCCCCCCTCCTTTCCTCCCCCCCCCGCCTCCCTCTCCCGGGGGCAGCGGGGAGACCCGAATTACGAAACGGCACCGGGGGGCTCCGGGCACCCCCCGACCCTCCTCGCCGCAGGGGCTGTGTCGGCCGCAGCGCATCATCCGCCGAGCTCCTGCTGCTCGCAGGGGGGAAACACGACCCGGCCGACAGGTCCCGGGGCACCGGCGCTGCCGAACAGCCCCCCCTACCCCTCCGACACCTCACGGCCGCGGCAGTCGCCCCGCGTTGCCGGTTGGGCTGGCGCCCTCCCCCCCGCGGTGGCTAACGGTTCCGGCCGGCCCCGCGTCCCGGCCCCGCAATAGTGGCGCCTCAGCAGGGCCCCGCGCCTTCCCCGGAGGCTCCCGGCCCGCCGCGGAGGCCCCGCCGCCGCCTCCCGGACCCCGCAGCCCGCGGTGCGGTTCCGCGCCTCCCTGCTGCCCCCACTCACAGCCGGGAACGGGCCCCGCCGCGCTGCTCCCCGCGGGAGCTGCCGCCCAGAGGGTCGGTTCGGGTGGGGAGCGGAGCGGAGAGACGCGGTCCGGTGCGGAGCGGTGCGCTCGGGCCTCCGCCGCAGAAGGTCCCGCTGCCAGCGCCGCTCAAAACAAAGGGGACGGCGGGGCATGTGACCTCGGAGCCACCGCACATGATGTCACGGCTGCTCCGTGCGGCCCTGGGAGCTGTAGTCCCGCCGCCCCGCCCGCTGCCTCTGGTCCCTCAGTCCCGGGGCAGCTGCCACAGATCCCCTCTGCGGCAGCGTCCCGGGAGATGCGGGCACAAACGGCGAGAGGAGGCGGAGAGGACCCGAGACCACCAGCAGCCCGCGGTCATCGCTGTCATCTCCCCCCGGTTGCCGGAGACCCCGGCTTCCTGAGCGGCCCCGCAGCCCAAGCCCGCACAGCTTCCCGGGGAGGGGGGTGGGGAGGCAGCCAAGTTCCCGTGTGCCGGCCTTGGGAGCCCGACCGCAGACCCCCAGCAAGAGCCATCTCCCAGGCTGAAGCAAACCCCGGCTCTCCGTGCAGCTTCTCAGGCAGGGAGACCCAGTTACAAACTGTTCGACAGAAAAGAAATCAATCAGGATCTTGTGTCTGCCTGAGCTACATCTCCGCCTGATTAACACCGAATTCTCACCCAACAAACCTTTCCGCCACTTCTCGGTCCCTGCTGACCGCAGAGAGGCAGAGCCGGTGCCGTGAGGCTGGGATGGCAGGAGCGGGGCTGTCGCAGCCGGAGGTCGCGGCGGTGGCACTCAACTGCGAATAGAAAAGCAGGACCCTGGTGTCATCGCTGTGCAATGTCAAGAGCAGGTCTGAGCCTGTCCTCGAGTCCAAATTCACTTCATAACCAAACTATTTGGACACCGGCCCATGCTCCAACACAGGCTCATGGAACATGCCTGGGAGTATGGAAATTTATTTCTGCTCTGCCCTTTAGCATAAGCAAACTTGTAAGTCCATAGTGCAGAGCAGAGGGAGAAGGGACGTGCAGGTTGAAATGAAGTTCATTCCCAGGTAGGACACGAGGCCTCATCAAGGCTGCAGAACTGAGGTACCTGCATTTGCCTTCCTAGAAGGATGAGCTCCCCCTCATCCCTTACTGCTGAGGGAAAGGAAGAAAGATCATTTTTCTATTAGCTTATTAGATTATTTTTCTATTAGCTGCCACCAACTTCACTCTCCTACACGTCAGATACCTGTCCTAGGCATAATATATCTTTACCTTTCACTGAACCTACAGTCTTCTGACTTCAGGATATCCCTCCTGTTGTTTCCTTAGCCCGTCCCCAGGGAAGCAGCAGCTGCCAGTGCTCCTTCCCTGGAGCTATTGGAAGAGCAGCATGTGCTCAGGACTCCAAGACTGATCCTCTCGAGCAAACCAGTCTCATATTTTCATTGGCTAGATGAGCTCTGCTTTTCCCTGGGGTCAGGTAAATTGCAGCTTTGCAAAAGAGAATTACTAATTAAAAAGCTGAGTTTCTGAAAACAAACTGAAAATGTCAACTGATTTTAGCATGTAAATTGTTTTCACAAAGATCTTTAAAAATGTCATCCATCTTCCTGCTGAGCTAAAACTCAGAACTGCTTAATGGATCTCATTCAAAGTGAGACCACTCAGTCAAATTTTCATCCTCCAGCTGGAAAAGCAAGGACTCCAACCAATGTAAACAGCAAAGAGAAAATCAGGAGATAGGTCGCCTTCTGTAGTGCAGCTGTGTTACAGTAACTTATTTCCTCCACCAAATATAAAAAATATTCATAATCTGAAGCCCAGTTTGCTACAAAGACATTAAATATAAAAAGTGTAAGACCTAAGAAAAACGTTTTGCTTAAAATAAACCTCTTATCTGATATATCCTTTCCTCTGCCCCAGTCCTTTAAGTCCTGGGGTCAATATGACTATGCTGAGTTCATCTCAGAAAACGGAATTGGGTTAAAGGAATAAATCATGGGAATGAAAAAAAAAGAGGGTCAAGATATCTCTGAAGTGGCTTGAAGGAAATATCTGAAGAGAGTGGCATGTGGCAAAAATACTTTGTGTGAAGAGGGCAAATGGAGCATTTAAAAGGAAAATCCTAATTAAAAATACTCATTGAGCAATCAATTGTTTCATAAGGTGCACATGTATGCATGCAGTCACATCCAGGCACTTCCAGTTCTGAAAACCAGCGTCACCAAGGATGTCTGAAATTAGGGATACTCGAGTTGCTGGTACATCCTATTGCTCTTCATTCCTCTGCTGGCAGAGGGATTGGCTGTTCTTTCTCAAGCTGTGCCAAGCATTTCTCTGAAAATAAGCAGTTGCACACTGCCTGAGAAGCTAAAGCCAATTATTAAAGATTACTCATTTCTATAAAACTTCATTAATACTTTTTTAACAATGTAAAGTACTTGTAAAGCATTTAGGGCAATATTTTCAGAAGAGGTCAGTGATTCTGGAGATTCTGAAAGCATCTGAAGGGCACTAGAAAGGTTGAAACCTAAAATTAGAAGCCTGCACAGAAATTTTGGCATGCATCCACCAACACTGAAGCATTTTTCTGATGGTGTTGAGTTTGAATATCACCAGGGTCGGGCGCTTTTCAGATACATTTCAACAGTGCTGTTTGCCACCTAAATGGGTCAGAAACTCCATGATTTCTTTCTTTTAGTACCTATTTACTGCTAATGGACACCACTCCTAACCAGTCAGGGAAGGGAGAGAAGAAAGGTAAAGGTGAGCAGGAGTAACCCAGAGCAGGAGCTAAAGAAGAACACAAAGAGAGAAGGAAGTATCAGCACCAAGTCTCTTACCCTCATCACTGATCAGAGAGGACAGAGCAACATTAAACACTGAATTCTGACTGCAACACGGGGACTGTATCACTGTATAAAAGATTGAATTTAGTTAAGATGAGGATGAATGCAGGCTAAAAGCTGACAGAAAATAAGTAGCACCAGGGAATGTTATGAAGAGCTGTGCAATGGATGGAGCAGAGACAAAAACAAATCCTTCTCAGCACAAGAAGTGAGAACAGATTCTGACATTGCTAGAAAAAGTTCTAGTGGACAGAAAGGTTCAGAAAGGAAGAGGTATTGGTGAGTGACAACATCATGGCAGATCCTGACTCTAGTAGGCATAAAATGTCATGGCAGAGCCACTCAGCAGGATTGCAAACAATATTCAGTACTGAGCAAAAGGAAAGGTGATGGTAAAGAAATTTGTGAGGAAGAGCAGAAGAGTGAGGTCAGTAACTACTGAGGAATTTGCTTTTTGAGTGTGCCAGGAAAACACTGTAAGATACAGTGACAAGGAAGAGGTGTATGCAAATACCATTAAAAAGAAGAGACTGGGTTTTGATGAGAATGAAGGTACAACATAGATCCTTCACATGATCAAAGACCACTCAAAGGCATGCAGAGAAAGCACCAAAACTTGCTAGAATTCTTCCCTTGACTTTGCATATTTACCATGCCAAAAGTCCTGTGGGGCACATTGACTTGAGCTGGTCTGCTGGGTTAATGAGCAGGTAGGAGCTTTTTGGGTGGAAGGCACTTCTTCAGGACCAGCCCCTTTCAGCCTCTCCTCTTCCCATCACCTCTTTGAAATGACAACCACCCCAGGAAATGTCATCTGCAGCATGGATTTCTGTGCTGGCACCTGAACAGCAAAGGGCCCTGGCCAGCCAGCACTCCCTCTCCCCAGACACCTCTTATTCATCTTTTCCAGTTCCACTGCCTCCTGCCTGATTTTAGAGCTCTCCTTTTCCTCTGGCCCCACACGCTGCGCATCCTATCCCCTTGCTCAGCCCAGCAGTGCTTCCCTGAGTATCCATCTGCAGCAGTCATGCAGCAGAATGAGCACAGGCCCTGTCACAGGGAATAAAATGGGGCATCCTCATTCATCCCTATAGGTGCAGTGCTGGGTGTTGGGTGCTGTCCCTTCACTCCTGTGCTCAGTGCTGACTCCTACTCAGCTGGAGAGACACCACCACTGCAGAACCTGTACTTGAGTTATGCACAAAACCCACCCACAAAAACCAAGCCTGTGATTTGTCTTGCCTGTCCCTCCACACACCCTGCTGCTCCCTTGGCCAGCCCACCTTCCTACCCCATGCAAGTCCCCACTCCTCCTCTCCATCCTAGGAGCCACTCACAGCCTCAAAACAAGGCCTGTGCCAAGAGTGCTCCTGTCCAGAAAGTGTGTGTCTCGTTTTTCCAACTGGTATCTCCCATCTCCCAAGCCTGGGAGATGTCTATGGGAGTGTAATTGCAGAGCTGAGAGGAATGAACATTGCATCACTGCTGCCATAAGCACTCAACAATTTCTTTTTTAACAGCCCTTACAGTATCGAGACACCATGAAACCAGTACTTAGCCAAGGGAGACAGAGACTCATGTTTGTCTGGTCCTTCTCTTCAGGGAGAAATATGAAGCAAAGAAATATAAGTTGTTTGAGCCCTTGCTGGCCACACAAGCTTAGACTTGAAGGGAGTTGTTCCTGCAGAATGGCCCGTGCAATCAGTAACCTAGCAAAAGAGTGAAGTAGGTGCCTGCAAAAACAGTTCCCTGAGCTGATGTGATGTTATTGATATGTTCCCACCCAGCCCCATAACCTCAAACCCAACCACAACCCCACAACAGTTCGCTTTAATATTTTCTCACAGCAGTACTTTTTCACACATCCCCACACCACAGCCCTTCCTGTTGTGCACCACCACTGCTGAGCACCCAGCGGCAGAACTCCAGCTCTCTCCTTCAGCCCCTCCAGAGATTGCTCATCCAACCCTTTGCCAATGCCAGGACCCTTACACAGGTGGGAACATTGCACCTTTTCATCTCTCAGCCCCTCAGGTGTTTCACAACTTCAATAAACCCTTTCCCTGACCCCAGTGACCATGAAAAGCTTTGTCTCCAATGAAGCAGGAAACAAGGCAGGTTTCAGATATTATTTGGACCTGCCATGTGCACACCACTCTCCCAGATTTGGGAATCACAGGCTTGCAAAGCTACCAGTGACCTCTAAGCTTGCAGATCCATGCCACCAGTTATTTCTGGTGCAATACACACCCCTCTGGCAATAGGCTGAGGAATGGATGCTAAGTTTACAAACTGGTTAGCTTGCACAAATGCTCTGGCTAGCCCTATGAGGGACCCTGGGAGAGCTTCCGGTTGCAGGGTCAGCCACCCTCCATGCCAGGGAGATCTACCCAGGGGTGTGATGCTGCTGCTGCTGTGCATTAGCAGGGATGCTTGGGCAAATCTCTAGGTGACTTTTGCCATCTTGTAATTTTGGCTACCCCTTCACTTTGGTCATCAACAAAGCCCCATTAGCTGAAGTGAAGCCAGGAAGAGTTAGCTCCCCAGGAGCTCCATGATGTCTTCCTTCCTCCTCTGCCTGCTGCTGAATGGCTCAGCTCCTGCTTTCTAAGACACAGATAACTGCTCCTGTTATCAGCACTGTGGTGCAAAGCAATTTCCCTCCAAGCTGACCAGCAGGACTTGGTTCTCAGAGGATGGAGGAGCCAGGGGGTACCAGAAGGATGACTGGCAAGTCTGTCCTCAACTCTCAGGCTTCCTGCACACAGCAGAGGAGCACAGGAAAAAGCCCCTGACTATCCAGAAATCACCAGCCTGAATGCTGCTGCCTTGTCCAAAAGTGGTGGCTGCCTTGGGCATGGGTGGGCAAGGAGCTGTACCAACACAGCTGCTTTCCAGCAGCACTCAAAATCCCAGCCCAGATCAACACCCTGGTCACCCCCTCCTTTGTAAACAAGCTTTTGAGCACCTGCTCTAAGATCTAAAATGGGACTGTTCCTGGCCCTGAAATACTCCTATGGAAATTAGTTGCCTGCTTCTCTAAGAAAACCTTTCAGCTCTGTTAAAATGTTAAAGCAGACTATAGGAACTTCAGATCAATGCTTCTGGACAAGGAGTTGTCATAGAAAGTCAAGCAAAAAACAGTTGTCAAAGTACTCCCAGGAAAAACACTCTTTAATGAAGATTTGCAGATTCCAGTGCAGTAGCTAAATCAGCACACAGTTTTGCCAAGAAAACATTGTGAAAGCTGTGGTTTGCTCTTCCATCCTAAGCCTTCCCTACCCATCTATTTCTAAGCAGTATCATTAGACAAAATTTACTGTAAAACTAATATTGGTTAGCTGGTGAGCCCCTGATCATAAACAGATTGTACTCTCATGTCACAGCTGGCTACCAGACTGTTCTGGCATATTTCAATCTGGTACTGAACACAAGAAAAAATGGAAGATGTAAAACAGTATACATAAATATGATAGGCTTTCTTGGCCTTTTTGATTACCAGTTTTATGTATAGAAGACAATATTTTGTAATTTTAAAAGGGGAGGAGAAATGAAATGAGGATCTGGTCATTCTTGGAGACAAGAAGCAATAAAAAGGTGAATACATGTCTCACTGCTTTAGATGTTTGCTATATTTAAGATGTTTATTTTTTCCCCATAACATTACTCAACTGAATAATGTCCCTGTTTTTAATAACACAGAAACACATTAATAAGAGTATGAAATTCCAAAGCTCTCTGGCTTTATTTCCCTGCAGCAGATATGGGAATGTAAATCACATGGGAATATTAAAAGTCTCCATTCTCTTGCATTTTTAAAAATCAATACTGAATGGCAGAAGAATTAAAGTAACAGTTCTAAAACTAAAACTCTAACATTAGTAGTGACAAAGTTTTAAGTTACCTGCTTTCTCGAGTCTAAGATGACTTTGGTCCCCTCTTTCTCCAATGTCCCATGTCCAAAATTTCCCCTGTTGCCAGCTGCACCTCGACTCCCTCCTGGGGCTCAGGAAGGAGGCAGCAGGCAGGGCTGGGCTCCTCCTCCTGGCCCTGATAGCAGCCAGCACAGGGATCTGTCACCACTTCCAAATTCAAAGCCTTCCTGAGCTCCTGGTCTGCTGCAGCTGTCCCAATGCCCTACATTCCAGACAGCTTCCCTGATGGATTTCACACCCCGCAGCTGACAGCTACTCAGGAGCTCTCCCAGCACCTCCTTGGCTGCTCTCTTGGGCCAGCAGCCCAGGTGGGCAGCAGTCAGGGAGGGGACATTCAGGGGATGTCACTCAGGGATGTCACTCAGGGGATGTCACGGAGCTACTCAGCTCATGTGCTCACATCTCATCCCATGCTGCCAGAGCCTTCCCTGCACATTCCTGTCTGTCCTGGGCAACCCAGGGCTGGCAGGGCCAGTGCTGGCCCTCCAGGCTCTCTGGGCTGGAGGTGATGCTGAAGCATCCATTGAGTCTCAATGCATCCCAGCTGAAGAGCTCTGGGCCAGTTTTGGGCACCCACCCCCAGGAGATTGGGGGGAGCTGAGTGGTGCCGGGGGCTACAGGGTCCTGGAGGCCCCAGAGCCCAGGGAGAGGAGAGCCTGGGACACCTGGGAAAATCTCCTCATGACTTTTGTCATCTTGTACTTCTGGCTACCCCTTCATTTTGACAATCAATAAAGTTTCATACAGGGAAGTGAATCCAGGAGGAGTTGGTTGACCGAGAGCTCTGTGATTTTTTCCTCCCCTGCATGCAGCCTGCAAGTGCTGGGCCCACATCTCACAGGAGAAGGAGGGCTTGGGGCTTGGTCAGGAAAATTGTCATGTGCTTTTCTGACCACAGCTGCTAGGAGTCTGCTGTATTCCTAGGCAGAAATTTACAGCTGAAATAAGCTCATGTTACTCTCATCAAATTATAAAACAGAGTTAGAAAAGGCACAGGCATAACAGCATAAGATCTTCAGTATTCAGTACCCAGACAGTTAAGTCATACTCAGGTAATTTCCTCATCAGGAAATACTACAGTTTTTTCAGCACTTCCTCTTTTTCATATTTTCAATCATTGCACTTCATGCAATACATCTATTTGCATAAGGATATTAACAGCGCACCAACACTGTCCTGACAGCTGTCTGAAGATGCTGCCCGCAGAGCAGTTTTACACAAGTTTACATTTCTTGCAAAAGAGACAGTTAAGACACTGCTGGAAAATTGCAAAAGCTCCATTTTTTATCAATATATTAAAACTTGCTGATACTTCAGCTACTGAAGCTGATAACACGGAGCTAGCTGAGCACTATAGCAAATTTTTTCAAACTAACATTCAGGTTCATGAGACATTCACCAATCTTCCCATCAAACTGAAAGTTTAAAGGCTATCTGTGAGCTAAACAAAATAGCTGTGGAGGGAAAAAACAAACTGGAAATTAGGCAGACTTAGGTGCTGGCTTTGTATAGGAGAGCATGTGTGTGCAGGTGGGTTAAGTCAAGTTGCACTTCGACCAAAAGTTGGGTATTTATTTATTGAAAACATGTAAATTTCTCCTTCATTTTGGTTTGCTTCGTTCCCCCAGACTGAACAAGGCTGAGCTTTCAGCAGCTGCCTGCCAGAGAGCCAACTTATTCTGCCCTTCACTATGTCACAAAAGGAGTCAGAAAAGTTAATTACGCAAATTTTGGTTTTCCGGTGAAAAACTCACGTTCCAAGATTAGAAATATTTGCTAATGGCATCCTTATTTTTCAGATCATTAGACAAGACAATGAATGACCCCATGTCAGCCAGCAGCAGGAACTATCTCATATGGTGGTCAAAAGAAACAACTGATTCTGTGAGCTGCTCTGTACACTACACAAAATGTGAACTGCATCTTGTGAAGCATCCTGCTCCCCTCCCCTGTTACCATCTGTGGAAAAAAAAAAAAACACAACAAATCACCTCATTTAACTTCAATGTTTTTAGATAGGGCTTCATGTGAACATTGTCATTTTCTTTGGGTCCATGTGGGTTTCTGGTCTGACAAACTTAGAAGGGAAGCAAAAGCAGCCTGGGGCCAGACTGCAAGTGTTGTGGATCCAGAGCACCCAGGTCATCATGTTGGCTTTGCCTCTTCTGGTCATCCTGAGAAATAACTTAAGAGTCTTTACAACCTGAGAAGGAAATCTGTGTTGCAAAGCAGTGAAAGCCCATAACAGGGAACATAAGGACCACCCTGATTCTGAGGCCAGCATTTCTAAGCTCCAGGCAGCCCAGAAACCAAACGAAAATTCAGTCATAGCTCTGGAGCATCACTGGGAATGTGAACTCATGGGTCAGGTATGTGTGCCCAGACCTGGCTCAGATCAACAAGCCTTAATGAAAAAATGGAAGTCAGCATTGCTTTAGTTTTCAGTAAGATCTGAGCCTAAGTTTATTTCCCATGGTTTGGGGTCACACTGTCAGTATTTCAAAGGGCTGCTTAGCATATTCTATGAACAGACTCAAGAACTGAAGTTTCATTCTAACCCATGTCTCTATCAAGTCATTAACATCAAGCACCCACTAAAACACAGACCTCCCAGTAATTCCCTACACAGGGCTGTGTTCTCCATTTCCCACCTCTTGCCAAGCAGAAGTGCTCTCCTTCATTTCCAGAGCTACTTTGGTGGTTGTAGTTTACCAAGCTGTGGAACAAGTGTCTGAACTCTAACACCAAGGCTGTGTTTCTTATCTCAGCCTCACTGTAACAGAAGGTGGAGGGGCACAAAGAATAAAAGATTAAAATAGCACGGAGGACAACAATGACAGTCCTCTAGCATGGGCCCAGTTCCCTGTGTCTGCTTGAGGAGATCAAAGGTATAATTTACGTAGAGGAAGAATTATTTGTGCATAAACAGCCATTAACTAATAATGCAGAGAAGATGCTTTTAAATTCAAATGGGTGGCACAGCAGCCAGGACGAGGCAAGTGACCAAAGCATCTTGTTACTTTAATAACTGAAACAAGAGGAAGTCTGATGCTGGTGACAAAACCTCTTTGTGAGTAACACTGGCAAAATCTGTGAGGGGGCAATTCAGGACTATGTTAAAAGAAAACGAGGCACTTCCCTTCTACTAGAAACTAAGAATCATTTTTCTTTCCCTGTTTGTGTACAACAGAACAGAAATAACTGCTACTATTTTATTTCAAAAAACAATCATCTTGAGGGGGGGGAAAGGGGAAGCACTTGCCTGTTTCCATGAAAAATTTGTAGTAGTGTAAGGTGTTGAGGAAAGAACATCCTTTTTCCAGGGGGAAGGAAATGACTGTTCTGAGGGGGGAAGGCTGGTTACAGCACTCAACTACCATGCCCTGCACCTACTGCATTTCTTATGGATCTTAACCTTCAGCCCTAGGTTTCATTTTTTCCGGTTTCAGTTTTTCCAGTTTCATTTGGGTGCATCTCATCTTGGGCCTTAGAACACAGCAAGTGATGTCTCAGCTTTGGGAGTGACCGTGCTCAACCCCCAGACTGCAATTCGGCTGCTTCAAATAAAATAAGCACTTATTTAAATAGCAGTCTTCTTCCACCACTCCCTCAAAAGCATACTAGGAAGGGATCAAAGATTTCTCAAGCTGGACTGGCCCATCCACACATCAGAGTTCAGACCTTCTGACCTCAATAGCCAGTAACACACATGGCAGTAATATGATTAAGTTAACAACCAGACTTTGAATACTAAACTCAAATACTCTGGCATTTATAGTTTGGTCAGCTGGGATCTCTCTTTCATACAAGGCACAGTTTAGAGTCACTCATCTGGATTGTTAGCACAATGCCTGACTATCCCACTGCCCCTAAGAAAACAATACATGGAAGCAGCAGAAACTAGATACTAGAAACATGCCACTGACTTAAAATACAAGCAAAACAAGTCTGAGAGCAAAAGTTGGGAAGATGATAAATGCAGTACCAGCAGAGTAACAGAGATATTCCAGATAGAAAGTGCTTTTCAAGACTGAGGGGATACCACAGGCCAACCTCACCAAACTGTGGTTGCTTGCTAAGTTCAAATAACTGCATCTGTCCAGAGGTAGGGATATGAGAAGGCCCAAGGAGAAGGGTTTGAAGTGGAAGGTGGTGCTGGTTCCGGATAGGAAGTACAACTGTGATGAAAAAAAAGATGCTACCTTGCAGTTTATAGAAAACCTGACCCGCAAATTACAGATGTGTTTTCAAAAACCAAAATCACATTTGTTTCCCCACAGCCAAAATAAGAACATGCTATTTTAAGCTAGCAAACATTATGCCAATGTAATGAAAACACAGACAAGAAATCCAACACCCAGCATCTGCAAGACAATTCTGGGTCTCAGCTGACTGTGCTGGAAACAGCTCATGGTTAGGTGAGCCCTGATATTTGTGTCCAGCTGAAGCTTTCCTCTCTGCTTCTACACAAAGGAATCAATTCTGCAAGTAGAGAGATGTGTCCTCCCTCGCAGCAGATTCCTCTGCATTGTGAGGCTTTTCCTGAAGTATTAATCAAGTTGTGCAGAGGAAGTGATCAAAGTGTTGGGACTTCAGGTAGAACCCAAAAACCTCTCAAGACTCCTCTTCTGCTGTAGGATCCACCTCCTGGGGGGGAGGCTGCCACCTTTAAACAGGCTGCTTCAGGTAAAAGAATGTTCCTCCCATGGCTGAGGTCCATCCCATCAAGAGGTGTGTGAGGTCTGAAGCTGCAGCTGTCCAACAGTAGCTGGATGGTTTGTGCTTTGCAAGTCACCTACTTGCTCCTAGGCAGATCTGGTGAGGATTTTTGCACCACTGAAGGGAACATAAGGTGCAATGGCCAACAGCAGCCACTTGATCCTCCTGTATTACACATACATGGAGCAAAACCAGAGGTTTTGCACAAAATGCACATGGTCTGGAATAAGAGGAAGAAGACCAACAGCCAAAATGCACTTTGTGGGACCTCTGCTGAAGTAGGAAATTTCTAGATCCCAGTGCAGTATCAGGCTGGCTCAGCATCTTCTTCCTCAGTCAGGAAAACCTGACAGCCTTCATCTTGCCTCTTTTTTGAGACAGCCACATGCTCCCACGTGTATTTGTGTCCCCTCTCAGACTCACTAGGTTTGTAACAGCTCTGTCAGCTGAAGTAAAAGGACTGTGGGACTCAAAACCAGTCAAAAGCACTGTCAGAAATAGGTTTCTGTTTTTCTGCCTTTGTTTTAGCTTAGAATACTTTAGCTCCTTGTTTGTGATTGCTCATGGGTGTTGCAGGTATGATTTCTCCTGAGCCTCCACTTAATTATGGCCCCATGTCCATGACTTTTCCCTGGGACTTCCTGAATCTTTCCAAGATGGGAACCAGAACCCCTGGCCAGTCCGAGCAGATTCACCTGGCATGGTCAGGCTTCCCAGAACTGAAATGCCACTGTGATGAGATGCTGGATTCAGAAACAGAGAGGTAAAAATTCTCTGGTGTTGGCTACAGATCAACCTGTAAGCAGGAAGCATGAGGATGCAGAAGTAAGGGGGTTGGGGCAGGATGCAAAGCAGCCTCTGAACTCAGCTCTCCAAACAAGTACAAACCAGAGACACAGAGGTCCCTGCAGTGGTCTGTGATGTTACTGAGCTTGGTAACTTGCTGTGTGGCACAAGTGGTGGGTACACATTATTTAGCCAGTAATTCCAGTAACTTACCTCAAGCTGGTAGAGAACAAGCACAGGTGAATGCAGCCTGTGTAAGCTGAAGACAACAAACACATCATGACCAGACAAGCCCTCAGCTCAGAGCAGATGAAGCAGTTCCTTTAGCTAGCAGGTACTTCTTTTAAGAAAACAGTTGGAGTGCAGCCAGAACAAGTTTCTAAAAGCTAAAAAGAAAAATGCATTTGGAGGCTGCTACCATAAAGTAAAAACGTGGATCTGTCCCAGGATTAAACAATGTGTTGCTGCTGCTGCCTTGGGCAATGGAGCAGCTCAGTCAAGCAGCTCCTGGATGCTGGGTTTGCTCCCTTAGACTTGCAGAGCCACAGCATCCACCCCAGCACTGCCCTGGTGCTTGTCCAAATAATATAAGTAGATCTACATTTGTGAATTAATCCCAGAGCAAGAGGTTCTGCAAATACTAGGTAGCCCTACAAAAACAGACCAACAGAAGAAGGTGCTTGGCAGAGGAAAAAAAAAAAAAGGTAATTTTAAAGGTTAAAAATACATCATATGGGCTGGCAATGGCACAGAAGGAGACAGACTGCAGATAGTGATGACTGCTACTACAAGTCAACACTTGCCTGAGCTCCTAAGGTCTTTTCTAGAGAGCACTTAATGGGCAGCACACTGACAGTGCCAGAGCTCTCAACCCTGCCCAGAACTCACAGCCAATACAATCTGACTCCAACTTTCATGATTAATACTTTGTTTAAAGCTTCAGCAACTCGAATCCAGGAATCACTGCTGAATCTCAGCTTTCACTGAAAAGGATAAAGAAAATAAATAGTTTCCCACCATCAGAGAAAACACTGAAAAGATGAATTCTCTCAGGTAAAAAGTCATAGTGATAAAGAATGAGAATCACATGCAAGAGAGGTTTAAAATACTGTGATTTCCAGAGCACACCTGTTATTTCTGGGGGGATGTCTTTCATTTTCTGATTGTACTTCTGGAGGAGTACTTAGTGGAAGGATGGGACTGGCTTTAATAAAGGTAGCATTCATTACTGAAAGTTAGCACAAAAGGCAGCAGGAACACATTTACAGCAGCTGAGAAAGGAAAAAGCCAAAGTGCTGCTACACAAAAATGAAGAAAAATGCATTGCAAGGAGAGAGAGGAAAGCAGGAGGGAGATGTTTTGCTTTCCTTCCTCTTGATCATCCCAGCCAAGAGCTCTCTAAACCTGGCTCTCTCTGAATGCCACTTTCAACTCCCTCTTCTAACCCAAGCTTCCCTTAACACTGGGAGGTCAGCCATGCAAGCTGGAGACAAAAGAGGAAACCAAACACACAATAAAAACATGAGGCTTGGCCAAATGAGGATTCCTAGAAGTAACCCAAAGGCAAGATGGGTTAGGATTCAAGCTTCCAAGTTAGAGGTGAGCCCTGCGTTCCCTTCCAGGCCAAGGGGAGAGATGGAGGCTGTGATTTCCTAACTCCACAGCATTCAAGTTTCCTGGGCAAGCCAGGGGATTTACCCTGTTGCTTTCTGCAGGCTGTGTGGGCTTTTTTATCAGTCAGCTTGGGTCAGCTACTCATCCAGCAAGGTCCAAGTAGATCCAATTCAGCCTTAGGAGCAAGTGAAAGCTTGAGCCCTGTGCTGGGCGTGCTCCTGAACATGCCAGAGGGTCAGAGCTCCCCTGCAGAATTCCCACTGTCAGATAGTTGCTCAGCCACAAGCCACACCACCATCTCTGTTATCTTGGGGACAGCAAGTAAAATGTAGGTGTGACTCAAGCTACCTTCAGCAGTACCATCAGTTACCATCACTGAGCCTCTCAGTGTGGCCTGAAGACCACCAGCTAAGAGATCTTTGATGTGGCTCCAAGTCCAAGAGACAGTAATGCTGCTGGTTTAGCCTTTAACAAAAACTATTCCATGTTTGTCAGCTAACATGTCATTAGGGACAGAAACAGCTACTTGGAGGGCTTTCTGAATATGTCACCATATTATTAGAAAAAAACCCCAAACCAGCTCAGTGATTAATAATCACATACCTGGGAAAAGAAATTTCAAATATTACCCTTTTCCCCCCTATCAGTCCTGTCTGCTGACTCAATAGCAATAGGGTCCAGCTATCACCCCAGCCAGCAGATCCAGATCCCAGTGAGGGACTGGCCTGAGGGTGGGAGGCAGCCCTTCGCTGTCACTTGCAATCTTCTCACATCCAGAGGCATCTTAAGTCCTTTCTGAATATGTTGATACTGCCTGAAATTCACGGAAAGAAACCCAGCCTTGGTTTGTGTCAACAGGATGAGAAAGTGCAAGGCTTCCTGTTGTATGTGTGTGACAGCTCCAGATAAGCACAGACCTCTGGACAGGAAATCCGCCCAAGCTCTGCAGTCTGATTCGCCCCAAGCTGAGGAGCCCTTTTTAGATTGAAGCACCCAGAGAATGAAACAGTCAGTGCTGGCCAGAACATGGGGGACATGCTGGAGAAGAGCTTAGAGGAGCCCGAGAGCTCTGTGGACCATGAGTGTTCCATGAAAATGGGGGAGCTGGTGGAAGTGTCCAGCGGTGACAAGGTGAAGTTTGACGATACGGGTCTCTCCCTCCTGCTCCAGAATGGGCTGGAGAACCTGAGGCTTGAGAATTCCCTGACAGATGTCATCCTCTGTGTGGAGAGCAGGGAGTTCTCCTGTCACCGAGTGGTCCTTGCCGCAGCAAGCAATTATTTCAGGTAAGTCAGGGAAGAAACAAAGCCAACCAGAAGCCTGCTTCTTAGGCTTGAACTCAAGGAGTGTAAACTGGGGGCAAAACTCTGAAAATTTGCACTGAGTCTGTAATTCCTGGTACCTTTCAGTTTCTTTTTGAAGTTGGAGACTTAAATAAGGCAGTTTCAAGTTGTGGATTTGCTGGAGTTGCTGATACCAGAACTCAGCAAGTCTGCTGGAAGCATACAAAGAAATGGAGAATGGTTCGCAGACAAGTGCATGAGAAAATGGTCTTTTAACTCAGTACCTGTGGTCCCTTGTAGCTTCCCTTTGGGATTCAGGAAAAGAGCAATATTCATCCAGATCACAGGGTATTTTTATTGAGATAGGAGTGGGTTTGTGGAACTTGATAATTTTTCCCATTACCATTCTGTGGTAAAAACACATATTGCATAAAACAGTTGAAGAGGAGTAAGAGCTTCCCTGGGGTTACTGAAAATCAATTGCAATGGGGAATATTTCCTTGAAGGCAATTTTCCATACCAACCACACCCTCTGCTCCTGAATTGCTCATTCTTTCAGTACTAGAATAGATAGACTACTGGCCAGCAAGTACAAATTTTAAACATACAGAGGAACTTGGTATCAGTTTTAACACAGATTTTCCATTATCATTTAGACAAATTTGCATGGATGGGATTTTTTCTTCTTTTTTTAATGCCAAAGTAGTCAGATGACTGCACAGATACAGAGGAAACATGAGAAAAAAGAACCTGTGACCACTTGTGACATGAGCAGAAAGCTAATTTTAATGGAGCCCAGTAAGCTTTGCCAGTAGTGCCTGGAAGAACAGTTCTGCTTTTATCATTTCACCATGGAGATGAAGCTGGTGATAGGTATTATTTCTACAGACAGACTGTAGGGATTGCCTATGTGAAGATGCACAACTCAAAGCAGAGATGCCCAATTATTTCTTGCCAGCATTGTATGCAGGAAGGAGAGCAGTTGCCCAAATTAAACTCAGAATTACCATAGTGATTCTTTGAAAAACCACAATTCCCCTCCTGCTATGCAGAAAGGTGCTTCAGTCTGGAGAGACCTCAACTGAACTGTTTAGTCATGTTTGGCAGATGATGAAAACCTGAAGTTCCCACAAGTTTGTTGGGAATCAGTGTGGAGACAGAGGAGACAGCTTGGAGAGAGGGAGTCAGCTTGGCTCTGAGCACCACGGCCGCCTGGCCAGGGAAACACAGGTGGTGCCCAGAACCAGAGAAAGCACAGAGTGCTGAGTGTCCTGAGATGGACACTGGAATGTGTGTGCCAGAAATCATGAGAGACAATGGAGGCTTTGGGAAGGGAAGGAGGACGTATCTGTGAGGAGGGAAATGATTCTGCAGGGAGCTGAGCTTCACTAGTTCTGCTACTCACAAGGTGGCTTGCTTCATCTTGCTATAATTCACTAGAAGCTGCATGGGCCCAAAGAAAGAAGAAATTCTTAAATCCCTCCTATTTCTGTGAGTATTCCCACAGGAGCAAAGCAAAGGGACACTGTGAGTCACAGGCTACGTTCCCTTGCAAGAGTGTGTGATACAACCAACCCCTTACTCAACACTGAGTGCCATAATGCAAATAATTTAAACATAGTCAAACCAAGTTAACTATGTCTTGTTGTCTTGTTCCTCCTTCATCAGGACTTGAGATTAGACAGACTGCTGCTTCTGACTGCATGTCCAGACATAAAAGCATTAAGTCCCCATCTAGCCAGATGAAAGTAACAAAGCAGAAAAACACAAGTTTACCAAGGTGGGACAGTAGTTCTTCACTCCTGCACTGCCCCAGGTAGTGGGAGAATAGAGCTGGGAGAGGCTGAAGCAATGTTTTCCAAAGCATCTGCAAACTCTAGCACAGTTTGAAGTCAGGTTAATTCCAAGCACATGCAGTGTCAGTGGGTGCTATAAAAGTGCTTCACAAATGGCAACCCCTCGTTAATTTCATTGAAGTTTCTCCCTATTATTAATTAACCCATTTTTAGGTACTGAAATTTGGTCCTGACTTCAGCTTTGCATTTCTGAAAGTAAATGTTGGTTCAAAGGCTTAGTTGACAGTTACAGAGGAACAGGAACCAGGGAAACAGACAAAGAAATCAGTAGCCATATCCAAAGGATTTAGAGCCCCAGAGAAAATAATCATACACCTCTCTGGGTAAGTACAGAAAGCAGCAATTGAATCCCCAGGAGAGAAGTTCTGCCTGATCCATCCTGACTGGTGTCAGGATATTCCCCCAGGCAGCACAAGGGGTTGGCCTGAGCTCCACTCCATCAGAGGAGCAGGAAGGCTGCTACAGGAGGCAGCTCTCAGGGATACTGCTGCATGGATACAGCCCTCCCACCTTCTGGAGAGCTTGGGATGTGTGATTTCTGCTGGCTGCAGAATGTCGCCCTACAAGATGAGTAGTGGATGGCAGCCCTAGGGCAGTTTCCCAGCTGAAGAGAGATGGGTGGAAGCACTGTGACAAGATCCCTGTGCAAAGCCTCCAGCAGAAGCCCAAGGCTGGTTCTGAGCAGTGGTGTAATGCTGGGTATTCCTAACTAATATTTCCAACTAATCCAACTAATACCCACTAATCACTCCAGCTCTGTGGGAGGGAAGGGACAGCTCTCACCTCCCTGACAGGGACAATTAAATGTGAGACAGTTTAAGAAAGAAAAGGAATAAGAGCAGACAACACTTGCATGCTGCAGGGGCCTTTCTCCTTCAGATGAAGCATTTGGCAGCCACCAATCTCATGTGGTTGAATTGGCTGAATTGGTTGAATTCACACAAACTTCCCTGCCAGTGCTGAAACCCCATTCCCAGGGAGAAGTGGAGACTGGGGGCTGCTGCTTTCACATGGCCACCTGCTGCATGCCCCAGACTTGTACTTCTGCCAAAAGGGAGATCAGCAAAGGAGAATCTTGGGCTCACTGATGCTGAGGAGCATTTTGTCTTCATGTCCTTCAAATACTTTGATTTCAGTGGCAGCAGAAACTGGACCATGGAGCAGAGCAGTGAACTCAAAACCTCTAATGGGCTGAGATAAGTGAAGGGAAAATGAGAATTTTGGCTGAGTATCTTTTCAGACAAGTAACTTTTCTGCTCAAGGTCAAAAGTGAGGTCTCTTTATCCAGAAGGCAGTTTTATACACTGAGATAACTAATACCAGCTCACTCGAGAGCAAGATTTCACATAATCTGGAATCTGGCTCAACAGATTAGAAGTATGTGAGTCCACATGCAACTGCATTGGTGAAAAACCCATGCAGACCTAAAGTGTAATTAGTGCTAAAGTGCTCTTTACCCTGAATACCAAACTCTTCTTTATTAGTCATGTAAAGTGTTGACAGGAGGACAGTGCAGCCCAGGAAGCAGCCAGAGATCCAAAGTCTTGAGCCATGTTTCCCTCGTAAAAGTGGTGCTGGAATAAAGCTGTCTGATTGACACCTCTGGCTGGAACAGAGATGCAAACAGCTTTTACTGGAGAGCAATGGCATGGCAAATGGCAAATGGATGGAAGACACCAGATGCTCCCTGCTTAAGGACTTTAAGTACCTTGTCTCAGCAGAGAATTCAGTGAAATACACAGGACTAAGCAAACTTCTCAATAAATGCAGTAGCATTGGAAGAAATGCTTAAAACTATGAATTGAAAATGCAGATGAAGATGTGCGGGTTTGTGTTGCAGCTGTCACAATGCATAATGGATTTTAATAGTTCTTAGAGAAATCTCTGATGTCCCAAATGAAATATCTGACTAGTGCCAAAGGTGTGTGTGGTGGTCACATTTCAAATTCAATACTACCCACCAAAGAAGAGGTGGTATCAACAGGCATGAAACCCCTTCACTTGCCAGTTGACAGTAGTTCCAGTTCATGATTATTCAAGTTCTTACCTAGCCAACAGGTATCAACTCTACAGTTCTACCACAGGTTCCCAAAATTTAGCAGAAGAAAATTCAGCCTCTTAATTATTAGAAGAAAATCCCTAGGCCATTCTCTCCTGGCCCATCCCTGATACTAATGAGGGTTCAAAAACATGTTGGCTAGGAGGTGAGGCTCTCAGCCATGTGGATTTGCTCTGGCCCTCAGGGTTCAGCCTGAGCAGCTTGGAAGCAGAGGGCTCTTCACCTTCCCAAGTGCTGTAAAACACCACTGCTAACAAAGTATGGAGAATGCCAGGGGCTTGAAGGTTTGGGCTTAATGAAACAGAAAGAGTCAGAGTCTGTAAGAGTCCAGCAGGTGAGACATCACCACTGCTCTGCAGCATCAGCCCAGACCCTGAGAAGGTCCCAGCTGCCCTTTGCTGCCATGGAGCTCCAGGAGAGTCCAGCTGTGGGGTACCCATCATGTGTGCATGCCTTATCCAGCTCATGAGTAAAGTGGGATGAAAGAAAGAAAAGGATTTTCCTTGTTGCTTTTTGCATAATTTTCCTTGTTACTAATCGCATAAAATATGAAGCAATCTGAGTATTCTGTGTTGAAATCTATATAGCAAATGTTTTCAGAATGTCTCATCCAGGCTGGGATGCAGTAAAGGGTAAATGTTTTTCTTTTCAGGGCCATGTTCTGCAATGATTTAAGAGAGAAATATGAAGAGAAGATCATACTTAAAGGAGTTGATGCAGAAACCATGAATATACTCTTGGACTACACCTACACCAGCAAGATGCTCATCACAAAGCAAAATGTACAGAAAGTCTTGGAAGCTGCCAGCCTCTTTCAGGTACTGATAATTTAACTGCACTGAGCAAATCCTGTTGCTCTGGCAACACCATGTCTCACCCTGGTTAACACACTGCAAACGTCTCTGATTTCATGTGTTCTGGAAGCATTTTGCTTCCTATTACCTTACATTGGCGTAAAGAAGTGGCAATTGCAGCCATGTAATGGAAAGCTGCTGTGCTGGGAAAGTTGTGTTGCTGGGACACTGCTCCCCAAGGTTCAGGTGAAGCCCAAAAAGTCAGTGGGCAGTGGGTGGCACGGCTGGCCAGAGCAGGAAGATAACTGTCTGCCTCTCCACTGCCCTGTGATGGAGGCTCAGCAGCCCAAATTAGCATCCTCCTTTGTAGGCCTGATGATGTAAAGGGGTTTATTCATGACCTGGGACTGTGGGAATTCAGATTTGAGCAGCATTACTCAGCCCTTGGTCCATGGGTGCCCACGTGTGGTGTAAATCACCTGTGAGCTCTACCAAATTGCAGTCCTTGGGACCAAGCTGCACCTTTCTGACACGCTGCAAGCAGCATGACCTGCCAAGTGCCAAGGTATCTGTGTGTGCCCAGGCTTCTCATTCAGAAAGGCAAGAAACCCAACTCCATCATCATTTCATTGTGGTTCATTATGAACTTAAGATTCTTCAATCTTACATGGGAGGTTCTGCTCTGAAATGAACTTGTGGCCTTTGGGGTAACAGAAGCTGGAACTTGCTGTGGGGAGAGAAGGGAAAGTTATAAAGTTTTCCTCAAGGTAAGTCAGAAAAGGTGGTGTGGCTTCAATGTCACCTGGGGCTGAAGTGCAGGAACTTACTGACATCTGCAGCACACCAACACTGCCAACTGGCAGCACTCAAGGGCTACTTCTGGTTCAGTTTTAGGACATTTTTCTGTATTTTTTTTGTTTTCTTCTGAACTTTTTTTTTCATAGGTTTTGTTTTTGTTTTGTTTTCTGAGACCAGCAAAAGCAGGGTGGGTTTTTTCTCCTTTTTCTTCCCCTATTTTTCATTAAAACTAAGAATTAATTTGATCTAATTTGATTATCAAGGCTAGTGCTTTCAGAAAACTATCAAGCATTGTTAGGTACTACCAAACATTTGTAGGATACTCCATCTGGGTAGGAACAACCTCATGCACCTGGGGCTGGAAAGCAGCTCTGGGGACAAAGACCTGGGAGTCCTAGTGGACACCAGGCTCACCATGAGCCAAGAGGGCCAATGCCCTGCTGGGGTGCATGAAGAAGAGGGGGGTCAAGGGAGGTTTATCCACCCCCCCTCATCTGCTCTGCTGAGGCCTCACCTGGAGTCCTGTGTGCAGTTCTGGGCTCCCCAGTTCCAGAGGACAAAGACAGAGACCAGCACAGGGCCACCAAGATGACGAAGGGACTGCAGCATCTGCCCTGTGAGGAAAGGCTGAGAGAGCTGGGGTTGTTCAGCTGGAGAAAAGTAGGCTGATGGGGGATCTTACCAATGTTTATAAATATCTGGAGGGTGGTTGTCAGGAGGATGGGTCTAGATTCTTCTCCAATGGGTAATGGACAGAAACTGGCACATGAGAGATTTAAATGAAATAGAAGGAAATAGTTCTTTGCTCTGAGGGTAACGCAACACTGGAATAGATTACCCAGGGAGGTTGTGGAGTCTCCATCCCTGGATGTATTCCTCTCAAACCAGCTCTAAGGGATCCTGCTCTAGCAGGGGAGTTGGACTAGATGATCCTCAGAGGTCCCTTCCAGTCCCTGACCATTCTGGCATTGTTAGGATAATGATAAAACTGCAAGGTTACCAGGAGCACGAATAGTAATCTACAAAAACTTAGAAAATCAGGAGTGTTCAACTAAAGCAGTGATCCCAAGTCCTACTGCAACCACTTTTGATATTATAAAGATTTACAAGACCTTGAAGCCTCACATTATACACAGGTGAGGTTTTTGGCTGAGAATGTGTTTTGTGTAAAAAAGATTTAGGAACTACTAACATTCTGCTAGCTTGTCACTGCTATTTATGCCAAAGAACAAACAGAAACCACTGAAAGAGTCAAATGTTTCATTTCAATCCAGAAGATTGATTCTGCAATATATTGTAATGTTTTAGTTTGAGAAATTCTTTCCTTTTCAATTAAGAACACATGAAATTACCAAATTCTAAATAGAACTATTTTATCTGACTAGCAATAATCTTTGGCAGTCCCTCATCTCCATCTCTCAGACTTGACAAAGAATCAAAATAGAAACAACTTGCTCAGTTCTAGATATTCCTATATAGATACTCCATCCATTCTATCAAAAATAGAAACTATTTTTGAAAAAGTTTGATATAATTATACCTTCCATTCGTCCCTTCACTAAGTTTTGCTCAAATGAAGGCCAAGCTGATGGCAGGAAGGCCCTGCCTCACTGTGTGAATCAGAGGAAGGGTTTGGAGCAGGGAGCTGCTGAACAGCTCAGCCTCACCCTGAAGCAACCTAGACGATTTTTTTCCACCTAGCACAGAATTGCAACATGAGCTCGGCAGTCACCTCCCCTGTCTGGGCTCCTGGCTGCCCAGCTACTACACTTGCAAGGCTGGTGCCCACCCTGGGTCGAATCCAGCACCCTCTGTACCTACTCAGCCTTTCACCTCTTAGTGGGACTAAGCTGTCAGCTGCCTCTCAGGGCTGGGGCAGAGAACTCTGCTTCCCTCACAGTAACTCAAGAACAGCCTTCAGACCTGCCTGTATCCCTCCTGCCTTCCCTCCCCCCCAAGAAACCTCAGTATTACCCCACTTCCTCAGCACAGCTTAGGTGAGAGGCCACAGCAGGGCTTTGGTGGAAGCCAAGAGATGATGGGAGGAAAGGAAGGTCCTGAGCAGATGTCAGAGGAACAGGATTGTCACGAAGAGCTGGGACAGCCCCTGCTTTAGAACCACCAGCCTGTTGTCCTTCCTGACTCTCAGAGCACCTCTCATCTGCATCTTAACTCACATTTCATGAAAATTAACTTGCCAATTACCTTGAAACCACCCTGTAGCCACTTAGCAGTAAAGAGCCAGGGTGGCTGTGGCAGAACAGTGCTGGTGACACTACAGCCACTGCACTGTGCCAGCTGAGAGCTCCTGGGAGCCCCAGCTTGGAGATGGGCTCCTCTTCATTCATCTCACAGGCTCAGAAAGCTGTCAGCTCCCTGTTGATCTACAAATCCTTGCAGGGCCCCTCAGCACCCAGCTGATCCCTGCCATGGGGCTCTCTGGGGATGCAGGTGGA
The DNA here is from genome assembly GCF_003957555.1 of Calypte anna. Taxonomy (NCBI): domain Eukaryota; kingdom Metazoa; phylum Chordata; class Aves; order Apodiformes; family Trochilidae; genus Calypte; species Calypte anna. Next base: position 5,241,998 of record NC_044255.1, on the reverse strand, counting down.
GTGGGTTCTGCACACAGGACTTGCCCCCAAGCTGTGCTCCATACAGAGGGGCTGGGAATAAGAGCCCTTCCAGGCAGTGTTCCCTTGCTGGGGTTACAGCAGGAGCCAGGGCTGCTGGCATTGCTTACACCAGCTGAATCAAAGCTGGGACAACCAAGGATTTAAAAGGGGAGAATAAATTCTATTACTGAAAGAGAAGTGGAGGCCAAGTAAGCATATGGGATGTCTCTAGCAAGTAAGAACCTGGATTCAAAGGGGTAATAGGAGAAGGACCAAGATATTGATTAACCTGTTCCCAGGGATCATGCCTGGGCTGGCATCAGGAGAGGTACTCACGGAAAGGAAAGAAGATTGAGAGCTCAGTGAGAATAATAAGAGCAGCTGAAGCAGAGGCTCAGAGGAGTGTTTCTCCTGAGCCACCTGATCTCATGAGACTGACTGCAGCATGCTCATCAAGTTTGGGGGATTTGGGGGGGGCAGTTTTGTTTCTAAATGAAGGGAGGGGTGGGGAGAAGGCACAGCATAGAGCCAAGGAGCAGCAGCAGCCAGGGAAAGTCCTGAGTGGTCCTGACTCTCAGGTTAAGCCCTGGGACTTTTTCTCACCCCAACACCTCACAGTTCTGTCTGCCCAAAAACCCAGCTCCCCAGTGTGGTTCCTGCTGCCTGCCTGGCTGTGCAGACAAGTGTGTACAGCCTGGAGGAAACCCTCTGGTGTCTGGAAACTCTCTCAGGAGCATCACTCTTAACAAGCCATGTATAAATAATCAGAGCGCTTTACAGTAGTTGGGCCACAGGCTGGGGAGAGGATTGTTTTGGGGTCTACTCCCAGACTTGTTGGTAACTTGGTGAGAGACCTTAGCAAATCACAGATATTTTTTTTTCCCAACTGTTTAAGGGCTAATCCCCATACTGCCTCAGGTCTGCTACAAAGCTCTTCCAGCTCCTCAGGGAAATGCACTGGTGATGGCAAATTTTATCCCTGTGCTAGCTCAGGGCACAGGCACCATGAGTGTGGCAGGCACTCAGGGGCCACTGAGCTCTGTGTGGTGTCACAGTGTGTTGCTGACACGTATCACATATCCTGAGACTTCACATACCCCTCTGCAGCAGTCAGTTGCATTTCTCTAAACTGGTGACCACATCTAAACGTAAAACAGGAACCAGGTAGTCTGCATGGCTCAGCCCTGGTAAACAGTCTAAATGTGTCAACGTGACACTGCTGGGTCTGGAAGGTTCTACCCTAATTACTGAAACTAATCTACATAATTCAAAAATGTTTTGCTCCCTCTCTGCCCCTAAATTACTGCTGTGCGACTTTCCCCAGAGGGACAGAATGAGTTAAAATTATTTGTTTGCTGAGGCTGGATGGAAAAAGGACTCAAAAAGCATGGATGGAAACACAGCATCAGTTCTGCTCCATCTTTTGTATGCTGCTGTTTGCACTGCTCACTGGCAAGGCCACACCAAATACTGATGTACTGATGCCCTGTCCATATCTGCAATCTCAGAGGAGACAGGAAGCCTGGGATGAAGCACTGCAACATAGCAGTTCTCCTCAAAACTGGTTCCCAGTTCCTAAATAATCACCATCAACCCAGCTCACATCACAGTCCATGGGGAATGCCCTGCAGACATCCATGCTCCAGGATCTGCACATTTGGGACCCTCTGGTGGGGCTGTTGTGCCAAGGAAATGAGAGCAGCTGTCATGCCCTACTGAACGCAAACATGGGAAGTTCTTTGATTAAGCAGACTGTGTGTAAAATGTACACTATTTTTTTTAACTAACGGTGATAACATAGAAAAAAAAAGGTCACTTAAACCTCCAAAGGCCTCCCCCCTAACAGACACTTAGCAGACAACCCTTGCTGAAAGGCAACTCAAAGATCTGGTGTGGGTCAGGCTCTTCCTCCCATGTACCCCAGTACAGGACAGCCCTTACATCTTGGAGGGGCTGCACTTTGGCCCAAAATTCCCAGACCTCAGCCCTCATTTTCCATCACCCTTAGTAAGGCCTCAGACATCATTTTGGGTGGTGGCAGCATAAATACAGGCAGTGGAGCCACCACCTGCTCTCAAAAACCATTCTCCCTTCTAGTTGACCTGAGCTGATGTGCAAGATGAAGCAGGGTGAGCACATCTGGAGCCTGGGGACCTTTTCTGTGCTTTGTAACTCAGTGGTTGCTGGTGCACGGAGGAAGTGGGGTGGCAGAAAATCTTCTACTTTTGTGAAACAAGTAACATTTGTGACTGTCACACAAGAGAGAAAAGGAGCAATATGGATGCAGAGGGAAAATTAACATTATGCTGCAGATTCTGGGAGGTAGCTGTCCTCATATGACTAATTTCTTGTCTCCCTTAACTCTTTGCTGTCCTGAGCATGGCTGGTGGGGACCCATGCCCAGAGCTCTCCTGTGATCCAGTCAGACCAGTAACTGTTCTCTGCTTCCCCATGCATTTTGTGCCCACAGTTCCTTCGCATGGTAGATGCTTGTGCCAGTTTCCTCAGTGAGGCCCTGCAGCCAGAGAACTGTGTTGGCATCCTCAGGCTGGCTGATGCCCACTCCCTGCACAGCCTGAAACTACAGGTGCAGAACTACATTATCCAGAACTTCACCCAGGTCCTGAGCCACGAGGAGTACCTGGAGCTGCCAGCTGACATCCTCTGCAGCACTCTGAAGAGTGATGACCTCTATGTGACAGAGGAAGCCCAGGTGTTTGAAACTGTGATGAGTTGGGTTCGTTACAAGGAGTCAGAAAGATTTCCTCTCCTGCCCTACGTGCTGGAGAATGTCCGACTGCCCCTCTTGGACCCCTGGTATTTTGTAGAGACTGTTGAAGCTGATCAACTCATTAGACAGTGTCCAGATGTCTTTCCTTTGCTCCAGGAAGCCAGAATGTACCATCTGTCAGGCAATGAGGTGAGTGAAAAAGGAAGGTATTTGCTGCTCGTTTAAAATGTCTCATGCTTCTGCTCAGAAGACCCACCTGAAGTCTGCCCATCAGGGAGAAAAAGGGATTTGCACTGAAGTTTGGCTAACAAGTGCTAGATAAAAGTCAAGGTAAGCCTTATCAGTTATCCTGCTCCTTTAAAGAGCTCAGAAGGTTCTGGTAGCTTCTTTTAAAACACAGAGTACAGCTTCCTGCATGTCAGCCCCTGAGCTTGACCATTCACACATACACCTGTGAGGCCAAACAAAGATCCCTGGTAAAAAGGCAAGGGGTGTCTGACACCTCACAGCAGACACCTCACCCTCCCCGCCAATATTTCAAGCCTATAAAAAAAGAGTATTTCTTTTCTCACTCAACTCTTCCACAGTCTGTAATGACTCTTTCAAATCTGAATATGTAACACCTCCATTCATTACCTGTGGGGGAAATCTTTCAGTAAGAGAGAACCTCCCCTGAAGAAGATGGTCTCTTCTCAGAAGAGAGCTCTGCCTCTCTTCCTCATTTGCATCCAGAC